>NC_073256.2:142852500-143516666 GCF_029289425.2 Pan paniscus | reverse complement strand
GGGTGTGTGATCGTGCCACACCAGAGGTGAGCTTAGCTAGGAGGCCTTCTGTTCACCCTTTTATGGGGTAAGCAGGTTTTACTGTGGTGGCCTCCAGTTGATGCAATGCCCTATACATGGCCAGTAACTGTTGCCCTAGGACTATATTGTTGGATTCTGTCCTCTTTCATAATTAACACCAAAACCCTTCAGGTATCATTTTGTTGGTTGCTTTTGCCATAAACCCCAATTTATCTTTGTGACATCTCTAGTGACTTTTAATATAAAAGGGTGCTGTGACAATGGGGTCTCTAGTGCTTGAGCTTGTTTCATCAATATTTTTGTTTTGTCAAATGCCTCTTGCTCTCCATGTTCAGTCCCATTTTTATTGTTTTTTATTTGCGTGCATAACAAATGTAGGATTTGTGCCAAATGAGGAATGAATATCCTCCAGTAGCCCAGTAAACCTATGAAAACCTGGAGTTAGTTTACTGTTTAGGGAACAGACTGTTGTGCTATCTTGTTAATGACAGCTCTTGGTATTTTTCACATCTTATCCAATCAGGTAACTCCTGAAAATTGGATGGTTATGCTGGGCTCTTGTTTCTTTTTGAGGTTGACTTTCTATCTTCTGTCCTTTAGGCCATCCAAGATGGTTTGTAGAGCAGTCTCCAGATCTCTAAGAGACTCTGAGGTCAACATGTTATCATTAAAACAGTGAAACAGGGAAATCGAGGGAAGCAAAGATAGTCTAGACAGGTCCTGTGCAATCACACTGTGACAAATGGTGCAGCTGTGCAGGTACCCTTGTGGCAGCATCTGGAGAGTCCACTGTTGGCCCTCCTAAGTGAAGGCAAACTGGTTTTGTGAATCTTCTGCTGAAAGAATACTAGGAAAGGCATTAGCCAAGTCAATCACAGCATGGACATTGCCCAGCTTAAGGACCACTTACTCCAACAGTTGAGCAATATTAGGCACAGCTGCATGTTCAGGGGGCCCCATATTGTTTAGCTCATAGTAGTCTACCATCATTCTCCAAGTGCCATCTGGCTCCTTCACAGGCCCCTAAAGGGCTATTGGAGGGGCTTAGGGACAGCCTATTTGTACCTTATGTAACTTTTGGATTGTTTGGGTGATTTCAGAGTATCCCCTTGGAAGGTGGTATCACTTCAAGCTTATTGCTGGTGTGGGCTAGGGCAAGTGTACAGGCACCCATATGGCCCGCCCCATTTTTGTTTTTTGATTACTTTTGGACTCAGTCTGTATTTTATCAGGCTCACTGAGGTCCATCAATGCTTTCCCCATATCATAGATTTCATTTTCTATTGATGAGCCCAGAAGTGTGACCAATATTTTATATTATAACTCTTTCTAAATTGGAAATGACCCAGACATTCAATGAGTACCTCACATAATTTTAAGATTTTAAATCATGCAAAATGTTTATTTATAAACATTTATTTACATTAATTTAATTTATTTATTTTTAGCAATTTATGTAGATTACTCTTGAGAATCAAGACAAATTATTATTTGAAGTATTTTTATTAATTATTTTTATAGACTGTAAATATTAGATGTTCATCTAAGCAAGAACCTTAAAGCTAAACACGTGGACATGTGTTTTGCCAATAACTCAGACAATGTAGCTATTTTTATTAAACCAACAATATCAAATTAGTCTTGCTTATTAAAAAATCACACAAAGATCATTCTGGCTAGGGCTGGGTTTATAGTCTTACCAACTTTATGTCAAACCCTGACACCTTAAAATATCTAGCAGAAGCAAATAGAAAACTTATCTAATGAGTAAACCCAGACAAAAATGTGTCTGACACTTTTGAAGACATTTTTCTTTTTATCTTACCAATAATTTCAAAGCTAGCTTATTTATTAACAATTATTAAATTCATGTGGACCTAAAAAGCATTTAGACTTATTTCATTTGTAAGTACTCATTTCCTTATAAGCCAGTTTGATAGCATGCTGGACACAATACATAACACTACATGTACATGTACATGTACATGTATATAAACACATTTAAACATGTATAAGCACACACAAAGATCCAATAGCTTTACTTCAGAACTTTATCCATGAGACAGCATCAAATCTCATTATTTGACAACAGACAGCTGGATCCAAATTATATTTGACAAAACTGGGACCTATTCACATGGCTAAACTTTTCCCTAATAGGCAATCCAAGGAAGGCTGTGGACCAAAACTTTGGGTAAACAGTTTCTATAACAGTTTTATTTTTAAAAAACCTCTTTTACCCCCTTTTCAGTTTCAAATGAGCTTTTACTGTTTACATTTTAGCTACAACTGGTTGAACAGTATAAGAAAAACAAAATCTCCAAGTATCTTTCAATTAGTGAGTTTTATCTCAACATTGGTAGCTTAGTAACAGCAGATTCAAAGCAGGTAGAAGAGGAAAGAGAAATAGAGACATTTAAAAGACTCTCCTTAATGCTGTAGCTGCAGGTTAACCATTTAAGCTCTGAAATTCTTTGTCATAATTTGTCCATCAGTTTTTGTTTGTTTGTTTATTTGTTTGTTTTTGAAATGGAGTCTTGCTCTGTCACCAGGCTGGAGTGCAGTGGCGCAATCTCAGCTCACTGCAACCTCCACCTACCGAGTTCAAGCATTTCTCATGCCTCAGCCTCCCCCCGAGTAGCTGGGACTATAGGCGTGTGCCACCACCCCCAGCTAGTTTTTGTATTCTTGGTAGAGATGGGGTTTCACCATGTTGGTCAGGCTGGTCTCAAACTCCTGACCTCAAGTGATCCGCCTGCCCCGGCCTCCCAAAGTGCTGGGATTACAGGCGTGAGCCACCTTGCCTGGCCCCATCAGTTTTTAAATTTGCACAAGAATAGGCCATAATATATAACCAGCTGGAGTTCTAGAAAACCTGGCATGCCTTTGAACTTTCACAGGAGTTTCTACCCTTTCTCCCTTTCCTGCTGTAACAATTTTTGAGAGCCAGTTTTATTGCAACAACAGCATATTTGCTGTCCTTACCGTACTTTAATATCTTAGCTTCTTACAGTATGTGCTCAGTCCCTGCCAAAGTTTTCTGAGCATCTTTGTACTCACGTGGTGGCCCACAGAGGTTGAGCAGTCAGGCAACTCCACCCTTGGTGCATGTTGCAAACCACCCCGGATTTCCCATTCACACACCCCTTCCTGACTCATCGTTTGGTTCCTTGGATCCTATTCATGACACCAATTGTTACAAGAAAAACTTGGGACTATAATGTCCCCCACCCCCAAACTGGGAAGGTGCTGAGAGACCTAAGAATGACTCGGACAAGTCCAGCTTGACGAGTAGATGAGTTTATTAAAACTTACATACAGGGTACTCCTGGACTACAGCAGGACAGCTCTAGAGATCTGTACTAGTTCTGTCTCTAAACTGTTTTTAAGCTACTTTTCTTGCTCTTTGTCTACTGTGTTTGAGCAATGAGACTAGTTTTCTTGGTAGATTCTTAGACACTCTCCAAATGTTTGGGTTCTCAGGGATACCTGCTCCTCCACTGGGCACCAGGGCCGTGGTTCAGCACCCAGCCTTTAGGGTTGAGGCAGCAGACATACACCCCTTAAGTAACCTGGTGGGCGATAGATACATCACACTATTAGCCTCAAGTAGAGAGTTTCTACCAACCCACGGTGGGTTGGTAGAAAAAGTCAACAGAAAAACATCTCAACCTCACTTTCTCTCCCTTTTATCTCCTGCTTCCCATTAGCCAAACCTGAGTGTGAACCACAGGGCAAGAGGTGATGCCATCAATAAACAAGATAGCATAGGTAAATAGGGAGAGTGAATTTGAGGGGAGAAAGGAGGTTAAAAGAAGATTTCCCATGCACCTACCATATGCCAGGTCTGTGATAAGTACTAAAAACAGAAATATGATGTGAGTGAATTCCTGTCTTCAAAGAGCTTATAGCCTAGTGGGAGACTATTGTATCACCAAGTGGCAAATGTATTGAGAGACATAAGAACTGGTTGCCACGGACATGCAGGGGAGCCCATTTGGTGGACTAAAGGTTAGTCATTGGCATTAATGGATGGGGAAATGCTGGAACTGAGTGGTACTGGAGCCTGGGTAGGTGCATAGTCTGAACAAAGGGAGCTTGTGCAGCAGGGAAGGCAGGGAAAGAGTTATGACTTTCCCAAATAAGAGAATGGTATTAACAAAGCCCTTAAAATGGTCTTTTCAATGTTTTAGCAATAAAATCACAAACAATGGCTCTTAGTCCTAGAGTACTAAAAGGTGGAGAAAAAAGTAAAATTCATGCCACTAAAGCTAATTTTAAAATAATGTTAGTCATCTGCTTATATTTCTTGAAGTTCATCAGGCAGATTCCATGCTGGAAACCAATAGTGTCCAGAAATATTTTTCAATATTCTTTTTATCTCATCTGTGGTCTCACACACTGTGGTTACTTCCATACCTGTACTAAACAAGCAAACAAAAACAAATACACAAACAAATGTAAAGACAAAGAGAAACAATCCCATCTGTTCAATTAGGACTCTTTGCATTGCAAATAGCTAAACCAACTCTTCCTCTTGCAAATAAAAGGGGATTAATTAGCTCAGTAACATATAGTTGAGCCCTGCTGGATCCAATGGGTTGAATTATTTCCTCCTGATGTTGGCTTTGTGTTGGTTCCACTCTCAGGAGGCTTCTCTCTTTGATTGGCAAGATGCAGAGGTGAGTGGTTCCAGGCTTCAGTGTCTTAGATTCAGATTCAGAAGAGAAAGATCATCTTCCTCAGGCCCTTCAAAGACCCTAGAATCTCTCTGTTCCATCTGACTTATGCCACTTGTTTATTTCTGAATCACCGTAGACAAGCAGATATGTGCCACCTCCCAAGTCCAGTTTTCAGCCCCACCCTAGACCACATGAATGGGAACTGGGAGGTTACAACTGCAGACAGTGATTTGGACACATTTTTTCCTAAACAACTGAAACACATGTAATCAATTCCACTACCACAGGTGGTCTGTACTCCCTGCTATTTTCCATTTTCTCTTCACTGTATTCTCCATTAACTATCCTTTAATCCAAGATTTGTCTTGGAAAATCAGAACACTCCTGCTTGTCAGGGGAAGGAGAGAAGAGAAGTGAACATATTCATAAAATTGTTTTGACCTTATCACATACATTGTTTCATTTCATTATTACAGCCAACTCTGAGGTAACAACATATCCCCACCCATGTAGATGATGGAACTAAGTTATAGAGAGTAAAGCAAGAGACCTAGTTGAAATTAGTTACAAAAGAAAGCTTTGTGATATCTAGTGATGATCAATAAAAAGAGAGAAATTCTTCGAGACTTGGCAATAGTGTGGTTACCTGCAACAGACCTGCTAGGCACCCAGGTATAAAGAGAAAGTTGCTTATAAGGAGGAAAATCAGATTTTCCTAATATCTACTAGGTAACAGATGCTCATAGAAGGAGAACGCTCCTTTTACCATGCCACACTAACAGAAAGTTTTCTTTATTGCTTTTTCTGTTTCTCCATCTCTACCATCTCTTACTTATAGCTTACTTATAGTAAGTTAAGATCTAATTTTTTTTTCTGCTCTTTAAATATAACAATGATGAATTAACTATATATTTACATGTACATATTTTCAAAAATCAAGAAATAGCAACAAATAACAAGTTAATAAAATCATCTAAAACCACCTCTATAAATATTAATAATTAACATTACATAGTATTCAAGATATCTATCTTAATATAGCCATGAGAATAAAAATTATATAACTATCTTATAATCTGTATGCCTTAAAATATTTCTGTTATGGACTATATTTCATATTATTTAAAATACTTTTTCTAACTTATCAAAAGATAAAGGAATTGCACTGGCAGCAAAAGTATTTCTGAACTGCTTACACATATTTCTTTACTACTTTGCTAGTTCTCTTCACAATGCCTTTTTGGTTTACAGGATTTCATCAATTACTTTTGCTAAGAAGGGCTCTTGTTCAAGAATATCTCCCTGTGACTTTGTATTTGATATACTTTTTCACTGTGTTTAATTTTCTTTTAGAATTATGCAAACTTGGCTCAATTGTCTTCTGGCATAATTGGTGCTACAGAGAACATTGAGGTAAATTTGATTTTCCTCCTTATAAGCAACTTTCCCTTTATGCCTGGGTGGCTGCAGTTCTGTTCGATGTAACCACACTATGTATTGTCAAGTCTCTAAGAACTTTTTATTTTTTAAGAGCCCTTTATTGACAATTCCTATGATACCAAGAAGCTTTCTTTTGTAACTAATTTCAATTTCCTGATATGTCTCATCTGTTTCTTGTTGTTCCTAATTTACATATTAGTTCTACAATGGTATTATTTTGTCATCTATCTCCTTTTTCATATTATTCTCTTATTTAGTCATATTTTAATTCTTAATTATTGAATCCATATTTTATATGGAATATGTATGTGAATATATATACATATAATGGCACATATATGATAGTTTATGTGTATGAGATATAGATATATATATAGAGATGTCCTTTGTATATGTGTTGCATATAGAGATAGGAGAGAGGGCAGAAGAGGGCACAAGGGCATGTGCCTCTGCTGAGATCTTGAAATCCGCTCTTTGAAGCCCCACCTTATATCTAGTTTCTTGCTTATTTGATAAATTTGATATTCTTGGCTGACACTTTTTTGTTGCTGTTGTTGTTGTTGTTTATTGCATTAGAAAGGAAGATTTTGTGGCCCAGATTTATTCCTCTGTTTTACATATAAGTTTTCAGAGTTAATTTTTACACTCACTTGCAACAATCGTCTTAGTTCTCTTTCTTGGAAAAAGTATGTCCATGCTTTCATCTCTGTGATATATATTGTCATTGTCATCGTCATCACCATTATCATCAAACTGCATACATGCTTTAACTCCAACTGCCCTCAAATAACTTTTGTATGTCGGAACATAGAACCAAAGAAGGTAAGAAGAAAAAAAGATATTTAGTTCCCTCTAGTTTGTAGTTGAAGAAAATGGACCCAGAGAACTCAGTCATATTCACACAGCTGATTATTTTCTATGTGAAGTCTAGATTATGAAAAAAGTCAACCTGGTAAAACAAAAAAAGAACAACTTCAGAACCAGATAGACTTAGGTTTAGATTCCAACTCTGCCACTTAAACAAGCTGTGTAAACTTGACTAAGTTATTTCATTTCTATTCATCTAATTTTTCCCATCTGTGAAACCCTCAGAGAGGTTTTGAATAAGATCTAAAGGGATAATGAATGTAAAGTGTTCTGCACTGTGTCTCATACATAAAGTCTTATTAAATGGTTGTAAGCATTATTTTTAAGCACATTTGCAGAGCTAATTAGTGTCTGTATCAATTTGTTATTACTGTGAAAGAAACAACCCCAGCATACCATGGTTAAAATGGCAATCATTTATCATTTTTTTGAGGGTATGAGTCAGCTAGGAATTGGCTTATCCAGGCTGGGCTCAGCTAGACTGTTCTGCTGACCTTGGTTGGGCTTATTGACTGTGTTTGGTTTCCTGAGGCTTCATTGATCTTAGTTGGGCTCAGCTGGGCTGTACTGCTGTACTTGGATGAGCTCTCACATGAGTATAGCCTTTTGGGGGGTTGGAGAAGCATGGATGGGTCTAGTTGAGGATGGTTCTGCATTGATGTGTCTCTCATTCTCTCCTAAACCAAAGAACTAGTCTAGGCAGACAAATAAGAGGGTGAGCATACTCATGTGAGGCCCAGGCTCAGATCTAGAACTCCTACCTCATTCTATTGGCCAAAGCCAGTCTAAACAGCAGTCTTACAGTTTAACCCAGAGTAAAACGACAAAGAGTGTGAATACAGGGTGAGATAAATAATGCTATCACGAACACAACGTATTATAAAATCAAAAGAGACCTAGAATACGGCAGAAACAGGGAAGTAAATTTGGGCGTTAGAACCAAACTGACCAAGATTTAAACCCTAGTTTAACCTCAAATAACCTCTGTGACTTTGGTCAAGTTCTTAATTTTTATAAAAATAATTTTTTTAAATTATTAGAAAATTATTTTGAAAATTAGAAAAATTATAAAAATAATTTGGAAAAGTGAGATAATTATTTTCCATGCAATATTGTGAGGTTCATAAATAATTTATCATATTGTTGGCATATGATAGTTATTCAACATTTGGTAATTATTATTGGTATTTATCTTCTTTCAGTCCACAGTCCAGTCCTGATGATGACATCAGGGTTGATAAATTAACATGAGATTTCTGACTATTCCAGGTAGTGAGAGGAAAGAGAGGTTGTAGAACACCAACAGTAAAAAGCTGTAGAATTTTGGATTTATTAGGATTCTTTGCTTAAGATATACTAAAACTGTTTAAGCATTGCAAAGAGCACGTCTTGCCCTTATCTCCTTTGTACTTTCATTAAGGCTGGTACAATAACTATAGGCTCTTGGGCACTGAAAAAACTGATGCCCTCTGATTATTTGAAGCAGCAAATTCAGCCTATGATGATCTATGTTCCAAGAGGATAATTGGTAACTAAGCCAAGATAGAGAACTAGGGGGGCAATTGATAAATATAGTACCAGCTTTCACTGAGCTTATATTCCAGTGAGTATGACAGATAATAACTAAACACACAAAAAGAGCAGATTGCAATAAATCCACTGAAGAAAACAAAAGGGGTGACAAAAAGAAACTGGGGGAGGACTCTTTAGAGTGTTGAGATAAAAGGATAAGAAAAATCAAGGTGGAAGATATTCTAAACAGAAGGAACAGTAACTGTAAGAATTTTGAGGTGGTAAAATGTTTGGCATGTTAAAAAAAAGGAATAAAAATCAGTTTGGCTGTACATAATGATGAAAGGGAAAGCTAGAATTAGATGAAATTGAAGAGATCGGCTGGACAAGCTTTTCAGGCCATCCAGATGAATTTGGGTTTTATTCTAAGAGAAATGGGAAGCCACTGAGTCATTTGAAGCCTGGTTGTGAAATACTCTGTTTTGGGATTTAAAGAAGATCATTTGGCTCCTGTGTAGTGGAAAGTGGGCTGAGATGTCTGTTATCAACCGGGTGGCACCACCATGTCCTGCTAAGGTTGCCAACTACATGTCTCAGAATCACCTTCCATGTTTAGATCTGGGCTACATTTTGCCAAGGAGAGGAACATCTGTGGAGTCTGGAAAGTGGAAGTAAATCGGAAGCTTTATTCTCTGGAGGTGGTGGCTGCCAGATGAACATGCACATGTGAGTATCAAAGCAGCTTCCTAGAAAATTGCTGAGAATTATTCGCTTCGTGGCTGCAGACTAAGACTGTTGGGGAGCTTCTCAGACATTCTGAGAATTGTAGCAACTTCCAGGCACATTTTGGAGAGCCAATGCAGATTTTTAAAAAATGAAGCTTCACAGGATTAACAAATAGGCCTTCCAATGTCATTTAGTGGACACAGTTGTAAAGTACAGAGTTGGGGCTAGAAACCTGGTCTCTCTTATTCCCAACTCCACGTTCATTCCACCATGCCAGAGAGAATGTAGCTGCATTATTTTATTTTAAGTGCTCAAATGTCACCCATGCCCATGCTAAAATACTGGTCTGGAAAACAGACCAAATTCACAGGCCAAAGTCCTGTGATGTGGGTATATTATTCACTGATAGATTACCTGGGAAAACAAATAATTGAGTTGAAATTTATGATATAAACTATGAGTTACATCCCTAGCCACTGAGCCCTTGTCAAACAACATTTTATCCACTAGGCAGCTTGACGTCTGCTAGCTAATGTTAATGGCATGGACGACTTCATGAGAAAGAAGGAGAAATGAGTGAGTGGTATAAATAACGTGCATGAATTACTGGGTGCTCAATAGATCATGAAGAACAAGCCTTTGTGATATGTGGTGCCCCTCATCTGGAACCACAGGGCAGTTGTAAATGCCATAAATTGACAAATGACTGTAAAATATCCAAGCCAGGGCTTCAAGAAGCCAAACTCCTGAGCTTCAGCAGGTGGGGGTCAAATTTCAGAGTGACAGAGGGCAGCTCACTGTCCGCCACATGAACTCATCGCTGCTTCCTTCATTATACTTCCTACTCCAGCATCCCCAAAGTGAGTGCTGTTTCATAGACAGTATTCATGTTCATTTCATCTTCTGTTTATGCTGTCCCCCTGCCTAAAATACTTTCTCCTGTCACTGCAGCCAGAGACTTCTCATGCTTTAAGATTCAGTTTAAGCATCACGTTTTCCAATAAGCTTTCACTTCCCCCCCAGGTTAGTATCTTAATCCGCACTTTCCTATTTTTTGGTGTATACTATCTCACTGCACTTACAATACACTAATAAAATATTATTATAATTGTCTTTATATTTTAGTCTTCTCTACTAGACTCTGAACTCCCCAAAATCAAAGAACCTATTTTTTTTTTTTGTCTTTCTAAATTCTTAGTACCTAGCATACCAACTAAATACCAATGGTTCTCAAGCTTTAGCATCCATTTGAATCACTCAGAGGGCTTCCCAGGCTGCATTCCTAAGTTTCTGATAGATCTGTGGCAGGGCCCAACAATTTGTATTTCTAACAAGTCCCCAGGCAATGCTGATGCTGCTGGTCTGGGGACTAACTCTGAGAACCACCGCAATATACCGTAGTTAGTTTTTACTTTATACACATATTGCATAAGTGGTTACAAGCTTAGGCTATGAAACCACCCAGAACCTAGGTTTAAATAATATAATTCTTTGAGCTAGAGGACATTGGACAAGTGACTTCAGCTCTCTGAGCCTCAGTTTCCTTTTCTAAATAATGTGTGCAATAAAAAAATAATACTAAAGTACTTCCCATGATACTCCATATAACATAAAGCTCCTGCAATTCTGAGCTGGAGGAAGAAATGCTAGAAGAAGGAAAAAATGAGAAAAAAGGCAAAATGCAACAGTCCGATAATCCCCAAATGAGGACCAGCCACACACACACAGAGCTCAGCAATGAGTTTAATTAAATACCACACACATTTACTTACTGAAGGATGCTATTTCCTTAACATAAACAGATAAGAGATCAGTGATGTATGACAGTCCCCAGGCTGCTGAGAAGAATCTGTTTTGAATTTTTTACATCAATCAAGCGATTCACATACACCACCTCTTCAGCAAGTGGCTGGCAGGATTGAGTCTGGTGGGTTTTCCACCAGGGCTCCCCACCAAAGCCCTCTCATTAATGGACAATCAGCTTCTACTGATCTGCTCCTAGTCTCCCTTCCAGAGCAGCTGTTTCCCCCTGTGCTGTGATTAAAGCTCTGTTAAGATTAATGAAAACAGATTTGTGTTGCTCCTTTTCTCATTAACCTTATTATAATGTTTTGTCCCCAAGATACACAATTCTTAAAAAAATATATTTGTAAAAGGTAGAAAACTTGTTTTAACCTAGGCTGGCTTGATAATTATCAACATCTGAATGCAAAGTAGGTGACTTAGTCAATCTTCAAATTATGGATTTGATAGGAGGTGATTGTCCGTTGTCCAACCAACAATTTTTCCTGAATGAAAAGATGGAAATTTCAGAAAATAATAGCACCAAACAATTAAACTCTTACTGTACAAAGTCAGGCACCATGACTTGTGTCCAATATTCTTTTTTGTTCATTTGAACTTCACAACTCTAGTAGGTAGTGTATATGAATATGCCTGTTTCACAGAAACAGTGAGTCTCAAAAACTTCACATGTCTTGCTTAAGTTTGTATAGCTGATAAGTGAAAGACTTGAACTTTGATTCCAGGGATACAAAGCCTGTGCTCTAAAACCATGCCTCTTAAACTTAATGTGCACAGGACATATTTTAAAATGCAGCTTTTGATTCAGAGGGTCTGGGATGGGGTTGAGAGTTTGCATTTCTCACAACTCCCAGGTGAAGCCTATGGTCGTCTCCAGAGAGTAGCCTTGGATACCACGCCTTACACTTTACAGAAAAGTGGCTTTTCTCTTCCACTGGGTCAATAAACTCCATCTTCTTTCCTGATGATCAAAGCTTCCAAATTCTCTTTTGACTCCCAACTTTGATTTGATAAATATTATTGAATTATCTAATCCATGCAAAGCTTCCTTCTAGATCCTGGATGGGAGACACAAAAATCTTAAAATATAATAATTGGCTGTTACTCTGGAGTATTTAGAGTCTAGAAGAGACACACTCATACTTTCAATGGTATACTGAAAATCGTCTCTTGATTCTACATTAGATTTGAGTTACACTGAGATGAGGGAGGCTTTACTCTTTTTTTTTTTTTTCTGAGATAGGGTCTGGCTTTGTTTCCCAGGCTGGAGTGCAGTGCTGTGAGCTCAGATAACTACAATCCCCACCTCCCGAGTTCAAGCAATTCTCATGCCTCAGCCTCCTGAGTAGCTGGGATTACAGGCACCCACCACCACACTGGCTAATTTTTGTATTTGTAGTAGAAACAGAGTTTTGCCATGTTGGCCAAGCTGGTCTTGAACTCCTGACCTCGAGTGATCCATCTGCCTTGGCCTCCGAAAGTGCTGGGATTATAGGCATGAGCCACCACACCTGGCCAATGGAGGATCCACTCTTAAAATAGCAAATAAGGGCTATGCAGTTGGACCAATGTAGATCACAGGTCATCTGGAAAAGTCACCAAAGGGAGTGTAGTGCTCACCTGAAGTCCTCCATAATTCTTCACTGAGCCCATAGATCACAAATGTTTTCTTCTCATGGATGCTCAGGGCGCTAGGCTTCTGCTCAGTAAGGGTCTTGCCAATGTTCCACAAGAGGTTCCTTCAGACTAGGACAGTGGTTCTCAACCTAGGGCAAATTTTATCCCCCACGGAATAGTTGACAATGTCTGGAGACATTTTTGGCTGTCATAACTTGGAGGGTCCTATTAGTATCTGGTGGGTAGAGGCCAGGGATGCTGTGACACTCTTTTACAATGCATATTACAAGCTCTGCCTCTCCCACCTCCCGATCCCCTTACCCCTGCCAAAGCATTAATAGTGCTATAAAAAATCTTGCACTGCAGACTTACCTCCGGGTAGATAAGTCAGAAGGATCTGGAGCTGCAACAGGGATATCAGCAGTTTAGGCATTCACGCTCATTTGAAACTCTTTCTACTGGAAGGCTCACTGTGGCCTTCCAGTAACTTATCAGGCACCTTGACTTTCCAGGGCTACTTGGAGCTTCCCTAGCCAAAACTGAGCAATTATCCATCTGCATTCTACTTTGAGGAGACGTTAAAAACCACTGTAGGAAGTCAGGAAAGAGTTGAGAGTAGGATGAGAGTGGGGCTGGGGGACATCTGAGCTGAATCCTAAAGAACAAGGAAAGTTAGTATGAGTGGAAGGGGCACCCCATATACAAAGGCCCAGGTCAACCTGACATGATTGAGAAACTGCAGGTGATTTAATGTGACTGGAATAAAAGAATGGTGAGAAATAAGAGTGAAGATTGCTGAGGATGGCTCAGAAAGCTCTTCATGTCCAAGTAAAGATCTTAAGTTTTATCCTCAGACCAGTAGAAAGCCAATGAACACTTCAGTTATGCAAACTTCTGTTCTTTCTCTGCAAACCTACTGAGAAATCTAATACCTATACTCTGGAAATGTATCCCTGCCTGCTATCTCCAGTTTCTTCTTCAAGAATTAAAGAGCTTCCCTAGAACCTCTGCACAGTGTGAATCCCCCCACTCCACCCGATTGTGGGTTGCCTGCTTAAACTTAGAAGTATTATTTGTTCTGGATCTCAGTTTTTCTTAATATCTCTCTGACTGCCTGTTTCCATGCCTCCCTGGGCATTGTGCCTTTCCATACAGGCTGATCTCCATCTCTACACCATCTTCTGAGGCATCCGTCATTCTCTTCAAACTTTGACCTTCTTCACCTGTCTTATTGAACTTCAGCCAGCCAAATCTCCAACCCTCCCCAGGGTGAACAGATGCTTGAATGCTGGCATGCTTGAAACCAGCGGCATGCCAGGAAATGGGACTTTTGGTTTTAAAATTAGAACAATCCAGGGCTAACCAGGATGAGTTGGTCACTCTATTCCACATCCTACAACTTGCAACTAGCCAAGTTCACCTAGTCCTAGGGCCAGCAGTATTTCCAGTTCATCCTTGCTTTTCCTGCAGTGTTTAGTTCAGGAAATTCTGAGTTTGCAAATAGCTTTTAATCATCATCACATCCCACCCCATCTCTTATTTTCAAACTGGCGGTGCTACCAGGCAAAGGTATAATTAATTAATCACAAAAGCAAGGTGAGGCTAATCATAAACAGCTTTAAACCCAGCCTGGGGAAATCAGGTGTTGGTGGTTCAGAAAGATATGCAGCAGTGTGCAGATTGTGATAACATTTCCCTAAATGCATTTCTAAAATGCTGGGTTTTTTCTGTCTTGCCCTTTATTTTTTACTTAGAAATAATGTATAAGTCTCAGCATCACTTTCAGCCTTGTTATATTGTTCCAACGCCTACAGCTATTTGTACTCCAGCTGCTCCATTGCAGCTAAACTTTGTTTACGTATTTCAATTTTCAGATGAGTCAGCCTCAGGCAGATTTGTTCTCTTACCTGAATTCCCAGCCCTGTCTTCTGCCATTTCTGGGACTGCATGGAGCCTGACCCAGCAGTGGGCACAGAAACATGCAGGTGCAGAAATACTGAGGATGAAAAGCTTACTGTAGCTTTGCAACAGCTTGAAGATATTGAACTGAAATCTGGAATGCGTTAAGGTAACAAATTTGAAAATGCTCATTTCATTCCTATGCCCTTCACCTCCCAGGTATCTTCTCATTGGCCTTGGGCTGTTGGAAGCAAGCTGATTCCAGGCATACTTGCAAAAAAAGATCCCCATAATAAAGTATGTGTGAAAATGGTTGTAGCTTTGGCCAGCACATGGGAAGCAGATGTTTTCCAAGAGAATTGATGGCATCGCAAGCCCATCACAATCTGGCCACAATCTGTCTTTCCAGACGCATCAGCCCCCACCCCATACATGTTATACTCAGCCACACAAAATGATTCTCCAAATCCCATTATGCCTTTTCATGCCTCCATTCTTCTTCGCATTTGATTTTTTCATAGTTCAGAATCCTCTATGATCTCCTTTTTTCTCATGCCCACTGATTTTTTAGGATCTCGTTCAAATGTCTTCTCTAAAGGCTTTCTGAAATCCAGCAAGCAATTATTTATTCAGGCCTCTTTGCTTCCTTATCATGTTGAACATGCTTCCGTCTATCAGGCCCCAACAGAGCCTTAAGCCTCGGAATCTGTGCCATCTGGGTATGTCTGGGAACTCCTAGAGTTAGGATACAGCAATAATGGAAGTATTACATGGTGGTGAGCCTGTGGTCCCACCTACTCAGGAGGCTGAGGTGGTAGGATGGCTTAAGCCCAGGAGTTCAAAGCTGCAGTAAGCTATGACCACATCACTGCACTTCAGCGTGGGCAAAAGTGTGAGAACCTATCTCTAAATAATAGTAATAGTAAAAATAATAATAATAAGGAAGTATTAGCATAAGGAACCTGAAGCTCTATGTGAAAGGGTAAGTATTGCTACTTTGGGACTGAAAGCTGACTCAATATCTAAGATTCCCTGGAAGCTGGAAATGTTTCCCCCTTTAACCTTAAAGTCAGTTGAGGTAGCTTATATTTTTGCTTCCCCAGCACTCTTTCCCATGGCTCTTCTTCCAGTGTCAGATAGACATTGTCCCTGCCACAGTAGTGGTCATGGCCACAGAGGCTTGGCCAAGCACAGAACTCCTTCTCTTGGCAAACAGTGATTGGCCCAGGGGATGGCCCATGACCCAAATAGTCCATCAGAATTTTTCTCTGGGAGTGATACGTAAACAGTAGGAGGAGACACTGAAGAGGCTGGTTCAGAGTGTGAAAAAAGAAGTTAAAGGCTCAAACCAACTAATGCTGCAGAAGTTAAAAGCTGCTGCCATGGTAGTGACAGGAACAGCAAGAAGACAAGGAACAAGTTCCTTTTCCCCAAAATTCTGTCTTTCTATCTCCTTCTAGTGCCCCTGCTGGCAGAACCTAACAGGAAGCCAGATGGCAAAGAGAGCATTTAGTTTGCAGAGTTCTAGCTCTGGGCACCTTTTATTTGCCATATTGTGAACTACAAGTCAGGCATAGATATTGACTGCTACCCTCAAGATTCTCATAATCTAATAGAGGAGATAAACGATAAAGATAGAATATAAGTACAGTCTGTATAAGGGCCGAGTGTAGTGGGAACACAGTCCTGGGGCCCCTAGCCCAGGCTGAGCCAGGGGGCTCAGATAGGGAATTTCTAAAGTAATCTACATTAGAGATTAGAGGAAGTTTCACCAAAGTGGGTGGTAGGAATAAAGATAAGAAGAAAGAACTGAGACTTCTTGGATCTCAAATTTGACTGCATTTGAGAATCACCTGGAAGCTTATAAAAACCTCAATGCCCAGGCCTCTTCTAGACCAATGACATAAGACTCTCTTGAGGTCAGATCCAGTATTTAAAAAAATATATTCCAAATGATTCCAACGTGCATCAGATATTTGAAAAATATAAAGTCGACAGAGCTTGAGGACTAAATTGCATGTATGGTGAAGAAGAGGAAAGAGAGTTCAAGATCTCTCTCTAGTTTCTGGCCTAAGCAACCCTGTAGAGGGCAGATGGTGAGATAAATGTTTCTAGCATAATCATATATTGTTTTGTCATTTCCGAGGTGCCCTGTAAATGTGTTTTGTAAACAGAAACTACTTAATAAATTTTATTGGATAAATTACTTCCTATGATCAGAGGGGAAGGCATAATAAGCAGGGTTTTAGACAGATACGGCGAGTGCTACCGGCAAGTGCTTAGTAAAGGTTTGAAAGAAAATCAGTAGTGATGGCTGTGATTAATCTAATGTGTGTGGGTAGTGGACACAAGTAAGAAGCACACCTACATTATACATGCACAAACATCCTTTCAGCAGGGCAATTTTCAACCAGAACTAAGGCTTTTCAATCAGAACTAATACCAATGCTTAAATATGATACTTAAAATAATTATTTATAAAAATAATTAAACACAAGTTATGCTAGGCTCTTGTGCGTTAATTATTACTGCCATTCACCAGATATTTCCAGATCTGCCTCTTAGCAGGCACATGGGAGAAGTATGATTCCTGGCCCCTTTATGTTTTCAAGGGTCACATGACCAGTTCTGTCAAATAACTTGATCTCAAATTCCTAGCCTCAAAAGATCTTCCTGCCTTGGCCTCTCAAAGTGCTGGGATTACAGGCATGAGCCGCCATGCCTGGTATGTCCAATAACTTGAAAGTGGAAGTGACTCTAGGCCACAGCATTCAATTGCCAAGCATTTACTAAATTCATTAATTATAAGATTCTCCAGGGCTCTTATATCTCTCTGGCAGAGTAACCAACAAAATCAAAGATGGTGGCTTCCGCATCAACCTGGTTTCTTAAGCAACTATGATGTGTCCAACCTCTGATGGCCATGAGCTAAAAGTACATCTTTTAACAACCAGGTTGATCTGAAATTAACCAGCAACCAGATTGTTTGTTATGGCAGCATAAGGCAGTCAATCCTGATTGATACACACTTTAACTGAGGAAGATTTCTCCTTCTAACTCCCTGGTCCTTATTTTCTATGTTCACTCAATTAGAGATGCCATGTCTGTCCTTATGATGCCTCTTTTACATTGTACAGCTTCGTGGATCTTCAGATGCATTTTACTGCTGTCTCCAATTAGAATACAAACTCCTTCAGGGCAAGAACTGATCCCAAATAAATTATGTAACGTCTGTAAGCCACAGTTCCTTAACCTGTTAAATGGAAATATTAAAAAAATTCCTCATAGCTTTTCAGGAGTGTTAAGATGAGCACACATAGAATATCAACCACAGAGCCTAATAGAAAATAAACAATCAAAAATTACCGTCTAATTTACTTTCCTTCCATTCATCTTTGTAGCCCCCACAAAATTTAGCACGTTGCTAGCTCGAAATTATAGTTATGCACTGAATATCTACTATGTGCCAAACCCTAACTAGATGCTATTTTCACCCTTAATTAAATATATATTATCATATGTAACTGTGTTTCCATTTTTATGGGCAAGAATATTGAGCCTCAAAGAGATTAAATATAATAAATAACTTGCTCAAATGGAAAGAGCTAGTTTTCAAATATGTTGTAACTTCAAAGCCTCTGCTTGTTCTCCCACAAAGCACACTGCTTCCTTGAGTTGTTATATAGGAATCAATGTTGTTTGAGACTACAAAAGTGATACACTTTATCTATCTACTTATGTATTGTCATAATATTCCTCATTTCTAAGAAGCTATTGAATGTAAGCTCCATTATTAATTTATTTTTGAAAAGGAAACACTAACATCAAATGTAGATATGGATTTTTAAGTTTATCTTAATTTCAAAAATTCAAGATGAAAGGAAAAAACAGGGTAGTTAGAAATGATTAAATATCTTGATATAAATAGAGATAAGGTGAGGCACTGTATCAAAATGACACTTTACTTATATGTTAATGCCTGAAATACTCAAAACAATGCTGAGAAAAGGTGTCACTGTTCCCAGTTACAGTTGGAAAAATAGAGGCATAAGAGGACCTGAGGAGAGGCAGCCCCAGCAGGCATGTCAACACTGTCTTTATATGTTACGCAGAGTTGGTGCCTATTTGTGCGGAGTGATTTGGGATTTCAGAGTTACTGGTCAGTCTCTTTAAAACACTTTCTCATGTGCCTTTAGATGAAATCAACTATGAGACAGTTCCTGAGATTGTGTGATTTACTGTCCTGAGTACAGCAGGGTAGAAGGTCCCCAGGGAAACGTGCATGCAGAACAAGGAAGGAGTGTGTCTCTTCCTCACCTTCCTCCCCAGACACCCACCACTGTGCCAGGCAAAGTGCTATCACTGTGGTGTGTACAAAGCTCTGCAAGATAATACACAGTTCGGCTTGGTGAGTGCCAGGGATAGCAGTTTCCTCAGCCTCACAAGAGAAGAAAAGAAACTCTGGTGGGCCACAGTGGTTCATACCTGTAATCCTAGCACTTTGGGAGGCCAAGGCAGGGCAGGCAGATCACTTGAGGTGAGGAGTTTGAAACCAGCCTGGTCAACATGGTGAAACTCTGTCTCTACTAAGAATACAAAAAAAAAAAAAAAAAAAATTAGCCAGGCATGGTGGTGGGCACCTGTAATCCCAGCTACTCAGGAGGCTGAGGCAGGAGAATTGCTTGAACCAGGGAGACGGAGGTTGCAGTGAGCCAAGATCATGCCACTGCACTCCAGCCTGGGTGACAAAGTGAGACTCTGTCTCAAAAAAAAAAAAAAAAAAAACCAGAAAAGAAAGAAAGAAACTCTGGGCTATATAAAAGGAAATTGAAGCTACAGACAATTTGGCACCAGGGAACTAAAAAGTTCAAAGACCCTGGATGCCAAGAATTTGCTGATATCAAGGGGCTGTGCTAATAAAATGCTTCAACACAGAGCAAGGACCTTTGCAAGTCAGGGGTGTACTATTTGCCCCATTCCTTTCCAAGACCTCCTAATGATGTCCTCTGTGCTAGAAATGACTATGAACTCCTAAACAGAGGGAAGCTCTCCAGCTGACACAAGAGTCTTGCCTGGCAATAAAGTTTTTAAGCAAGGGTGATCAATTTCACTACGCTCAACCTTTTTGACTTCCAAGAAATTAACTAATGAAGCTCATGTCAGCCCAGCCACAAGCTCAATTGTCTACAAGGCACATGGGCCTGTTTTTAACTGGCTGCATGGAATAAAACTTCCTTCCAAGTGCTGATTAGCTAATGTAATATGAAACTCGTTGCTGCCTCTTATTTGTCCAAAGCCCTGCTGGATACAGCCAAGAATCTCCTAAAGGGTATGCTAGCCACACAATCTACCTGAATGGCTGAAATATGTCCCCAGTTTAGACTCAATCAACTTGGAAGCCTGTACCTTAGTGCATCCAATCAATTCCTTAGGGAATTATTTTTACTGCCTTGCCCTTTTACTGAACTGCCTTTGTGGGAGACCATCAAACTGTATTGGGGGTGGCTATAAGAAGACACAGCTCACTGTACTTGTTCCTGAGTCTACTGAGAGGGTGTTGTTGAGCACATCAATCATTACATCACACACTGTACTCTTCTGAGGATCCTGGGGAGAAATTTCTGTCTGCTCCCAGCAATAAGAATAGAACAAATCTATTTATATCTTATAAACACTGTGAACTATGTAACAGGCAGAGTTTTTAAAATTTCCTTTTAGTTGCCAACTCTTATAAAATAATTTTTGGAACATGGTAAGTATTTATAATATGCACATTTAGTCTCATCCTTGCTATTCTTAGGTCCCGCCTTGTTTCTCTTTATTTTTTTACCCCTAATTTTAATCTCTTATATCTTTCTCTGTATTATGCAAGTTACCTTAAATCTCTTTTGCAACAAAATTGGGGTTCTTAAATAGATTTATCATGTTGGGCTGATGCTGGTATTCTAATTAGATCCATTCCTTCCTCTTTAAAGTGTTTTTTTTTAAATATTATTTTATTTAAATGAAAATAATTCTGGACAGGACTGTGTGAGATAACACATTAAACTGTTATCAGACACTTATACCTCATTTTCTATTATTTGAATAAAGAAAGAGATATCTGGTTGGGACTCTACTTATGTAAAATTGAATGAGGGGGAGAAAATAGAAAAAAATGGATTTTTAACAAAACAGAGTAACAACTTTCAAGGTCTATAAGATCAGAATAATAGGATAACACCAAGAAATTAGAAGTTAATTGAGTCATATGCCATGCCCTGCATTTTAGTCCAAATAACCAATCGTCCAAATTGAGAATGAGAGAGTGTCATTTAACCAGAGTTCAGATGGAAAAAAAGATCCAAGAAGTTTGGCCGATTACTAGTTAACTATCTGAGTCAAATTTGTCACCACTAATTATAAAGCTTTGAAGTCTTAAGCAGGAGTCATAGAAGACCCATACCAAGTTCATGGTAAGGTAACAATCTTAGGGTAAATTTGGCATTGATTAATACACATCTGGAAAAGGGAACAGTTCAGGATAAGTTTTTTTTTTTTTTTTGAGATGGAGCATTGCTCTGTCACCAGGCTGGAGTGCACTGGTGTGATCTTGTCTCACTGCAACCTCCACCTCCCGGGTTTAAGCAATTCTCCTGCCTCAGCCTCCTGAGTAGCTGTAGCTACAGGTGCGTGCCACCCCATCCAGCTAATTTTTTTTTGTATTTTTAGTAGCCGGGGTTTCACCATGTTGGCCAGGATAGTCTCGATCTCTTGACCTCATAATCCACCCACCTCGGCCTCCCAAAGTACTGGGATTACAGGTGTGAGCCACCGTGCCGGGCCCAGGATAACATTTTAAGAGGAACATGAACTATCTGGAATTTGGGACAATGGTAATATATATGTTAAAAATACTGGAAACCAGGCCATGTGGAGAATTATTTAAAGCATCATGTTGCAATACAGTGAGATACAACATGGTTTTGGAGTTAAACCCACCTGGGTTCAAGTATTTGTTACCACTTGCTAGCAACTTGAATTAAGTTTCTTCTATCTGACTCTGTATCTCTAGTGTGAATATATTTAACAAATTACTTTTCTTCTTGGGAGGAAGGAGCAAGACACAGAAGACATGGAGACCCATGTAGAATCATAAGAAGGTAAAGAAGAAGGAAAAAAAGTAAGAGACTACACACAGCCTAAAAGTAAAGAAACATCTAAAAATTATATTAGAAAGGTAGAAGGAAGTATAAACTGTGTGGAATTAAATTCAAAATATATATAAAAAGTGAGCTAACTGTGTTTTAGAAAACAGATTTTGGTGGTCAGTATATCATATATATATGACATTTTTATCATCTTAAGGAAAAACTAGACTATCACATTTATAACAGTGTCAAAAGCAGAAATTTATTATCACAGCAACTTGCAGAATTAACTATTGTAGGCATAGTGAAAAGGAAAGGAGTTGAGTTCAAATTCACCCACTGTGACTAGTTATGTGACCTTAGGCAAGATTAATTCCCTTTAACTTCACTTTTTTCAAATGTAAAATAGGAAGTATAGAAGTTGATCCTTGCCCAGCTCACAGGATTGACACAGGACTTCATGTAAAATTCTATTTGTATTTTGCAAAGTATAATATCCTACAAAACTTTTATTTTCATCATGACTGGTGTGATTAAATATGAAATTACATAGTAATCAAAGGGATTGTGAGTGTGAATGGGCCTCAGCATGAGTTCTCACTCTCCCAGAGAAAAGCCCTTGTCTTCAAGAGGCATGTATTAATAATAGTAATCACAGAAAGAGAGAGAGCTATAAGTGCCAGGAAGATTCCATTTTCAACCCTTGGCAGTTAATATAGGAATTACTCTTAGAATGCTGCATTTATTTGGAGATAGGTAGAGATAGATAGATAGATAGATAGATAGATAGATAGATAGATAGATAGATAATAGATGATAGAAAAGTAGAGGATAAATAGATTAGATGGATACAAGATAGACAGATGATAGATAGGTTATAGATAGGTGTATTAATCCATTTTCACATAGATATGAAGACATACCCGAGACTGGGTAATTTGTAAAGAAAAGAGATTTAATTAAGTCACAGTTCCACATGGCTGGGGAGGCCTCAGCAAACTTGCAATCATGGTGAATGGGAAGCAGGGGAAGCAGGCACGTCTACATTGCCTGCAGGTGAAAGACAGCATGTGAGAGCACAGGAAAAATTACCACCCATAAAACCATTAGATCTCATGAGAATTCACTCACTGTCATGAAACCAGCATGGGGGAAACTGCCCCCATAATCCTATTGCTTCCTTCCCTCGACACATGGGGATTACATGTCTCTCTCTCCCCATGTGGGGATTACAATATGAGATGGAGATTTGGGTGGGGACACAGAGCCAAACCATATCAGTAGATAGATAAATAGATAGATGAGAAAGTAGATAGATAGAAGACAAATGATAGATAGGTAGATAGATGATAGATTATAGATAGGTAGGTAAATAGATTAGACAGACATATAAATAGATGATAGATGTTAGGTCAATAGATAAGTAGATTAGAATAGATAGATGATAGAAGGTAGATGATATGAGTGTGATAGGTGTATTAGTCCATTTTCACATTGCTACAAAGACATACCCGAGACTGGGTAATTTAAAAGAAAAGAGGTTTAAGTAAGTCACAGTTCCACATGGAAGTTCCACATAGGTAGATAAATGGTGGATAGTTAGACACATGATAGCTAGTTAGATAGATAAGACTTTGGGGGTGAGATAAGTGACAGGTGCATTCCTATTAACTGGAAAGCTTTTGTTTTTATGGATAGAAGAATGAAGTGAGGCTTTCGTTTTGAAAGTACATGTTATAATAATGCAATATTTTATATAAAGGAAGTGAGCAATTAGGATGTCCATGCTTTAAACAGGGTGGGGAAAGAATCTAAAGCAGTGGCTGGATCAGAAAGTAACTTTCAACAGCTGAATATCTGATATAGTTTGATAGTTTGTGGTAAGAAGAAAGAAAAGAAAAGAAATGACTCTTCCCCAAAGATGTTCACTTAATACCCAGAAACTGTGAATATGGTATATATATAGCAAAAAGGGACTTAGGGTTGCTGGGAGAATTAAGTTTGCTAATCAACTGATCTGAACATAAGAAGATTAACTGGGATTATCTGGGTGGGTCCCATGGAACCTCACGGATTCCACTCTGTAAGAGGAAGAAGGATCAGACCGAAGGAGATGCAAGGTGAAAAGGACTTGACCTTGTGACTAGCTTTGAAGATGAAGAGAGGAGGCTGTGAGTCTTCCTTGACTACCTGTATTTCCTTATACAGGTAGCCCCTAGAAGCTTGGAACTGCCCTCAGACTACAGCCAGGAAGCAGACAAGGACTTCAGTTCCACAGCCACAAGGAGCTGAATTCTGCCAACCAGAATGAGCAAGAACATGGATTCTCCCCTCAAGCCTCCAGAAAAGAATGCAGCCTACAGTCAGCACTTTAAGTCCCATGCAACCTATAATAGATTTCTGACCTACAGAGCTTTAATGTCATAAATTGGTGTTGTTTTAAGTCATGAAGTTTGTGGTAGCTTCTTATGACAGTAATTGAAAACTAATACCTGGTCTTTTTAGCAGAATAACGAGCACCCTGTAATGTGTCATTCATGCATATCTTTTTTTTTTTTTGGTGGGGGCAGGAAGACAAAACTCTAGAGTTTAATCTTCCAGCTTGACTGACTTGGAAGTGTTCCTGTCAATATAAAAGATCTTGTTGGGGGCGGGGGAGAAGCCAAAGCAGGCTGGGCGGCTGTACTTCCAGCTCATGGCCCGGTCGTAGTCCTGCTGCAGGTTCTGCTGCAGGCTGTGGGCTGCCTTCTTGCTGAGGGCCATGTTGGGCCTTGCAATCATGCTCTGGGGGTTGGGGGGGTGGGCAGCTGAACGAAGGGGACAGATTTGTTTGTATGTTTGTTTGTTTGTTTGTTTTGAGATGGAGTTTCGCTCTTTCACCCAGGATGGAGTGCAGTGGCTCAATCTCGGCTCACTGCAACCTCTGCCTTCCTGGTTCAAGCGATTCTCCCACCTCAGCCTCCCAAGTAGCTGGAATTACAGGCACATGCCACCACGCCCAGCTAATTTTTGTATGTTTAGTGGAGTCGGGATTTCACCACGTTGGCCAGGCTGGTCTGGAACTCCTAACCTTGTGATCCACCCGCCACTGCCGGGACAGATTTTTGAAGCCACCCATAAGTTTGAGAAATTTCAGTTTCTGTTCCTCGTTCTCAAAACCAGCAGTATCCCACTGGCCAAACTGGGTTGCCGTCCACTTCCAGGTTTCAGAAGCTTCCGTTTTGCTTGACTCCTGATGGACCTCTTCTTGCAAGGACTTTCGCCTCACCTGGTCTATGTGCGCCTCGTCCATATTGCCTTTCCTTTCCAACACCACCTCTAAGTCCATGTCTGTTTCCTCCTTCCAAGGGTCTCCTGCTACCCCACTCTCTTTCCTCTTATTTTTTTCTTCCTTTTCAGAGCCGGCTCCTCGGTGACCTTCTTCTTGGACTTCATCTTTTTCTTTGCGGGGGCCTTAGGGCCATCTCCTATGGGGATATATTCCAGAGCCTCAACTTTGACTGGTTTAGTTTTACTTCCTTTATGGGGGCTGCTCTCCAAGGACCTGGAGGGCTTGGAGTGGCCTGGGAGGAGGTCTCCCTCCTGGTGGAATTTTTTTCTTCTTCTTCACCTTCCCACTGTGTTCCCTGGGGCTCTTCTGCTTCTGTTTCTGCCCCAAGGTTGCCTGTTCCTCACCCTCCTTCCCCACTGAGCAAGTGTCTGCAGCATCCCAGCTTTGCAGAACCAAGGGTCCTGGACTGAGAAGGCTGTGGGGTCCTGGGCCCCCTATTTTTTGCCTTCTTGTGTTTTTTGAGTTTCTTTCTGACTCTGGTTTCCTCCTCACTATGTCTGAGGTCTGAGGAGGTTTTCACCCTGGAGGCATGGGACATAGCCTGAGGTGACTTCTTTTTCTTCTCCCCACTGAGGAACTTCAAGTGGCCAAGCACCTGCTTCCTGGGGCTGGGTGACTTCTCTGTCTGTCTGGCACACAGCGTGGTCTCAGGTTCCACATGCTCCTCGCAAAGGGCGCTGACACCCTTCTTTTCCTCCTTCTTTTTCTTCGCTAGAGGCATCTCAGGTGCCTGCCTATGGACTACACTCTTAGAGGGGGATGTGGCTCTTATAGGAGAAACATTGGCAAAGTAATCATCATTGTTTAAAATTGAATATTGAGTCTCTGGTTCTTTGACCACTTTCTTCTTCTTTTTCTTCTCTGGGAGCCCAGGGCCCAGGTCAACTTTGTATATCTTGGTGATCATTCTGGTGGGCCAAACTTCCCCATCCCCCCTCATGCATATCTTAAAGACTATTTGAAAATAAAATGTTTATTGTGTTACTGAATTTTTATAGGAATGAGTGCTCATTCAGCTTCCAGACACTCCTAAGGCAAAAGCACTACCTGTTAAGTGTGGTTAAGGGGGCAACTGAAACCTGGGATGCATATATTTCGGAATAGCACAAGGACAACCAAAAGAGGGATAGATCTTAGGAGAAGCAATGGAAGAAAGTATCTCAAGAAGATGCTTCATTTGCCACAAAGAACTGGTTGTAAGAACACTGGCAAAAGTAGAGGAAAACAGGATATTTTTGGCAGTGTCACTCATGTGGGCAAAGAAATCAAGCGTAGGGAGGGTATAAGGCTCACCAATTATCTCTAGACATGAGATATTTGTAGAATATTAGACGTAAGACAGAAAGAAAATTATTGAAAAGCACGAAGGCAAATTTACGAAGTTTCTATTTAAAAACACAATTGGAAAGCAATTGTTAATTGTGGGCATTTATTGTAAAGCAGTGGTGGTATTGATAGGAATAATAAAACATTAAGGGAAAATGATGACATATAACATTGAGTACTTACTGTTTGTCATCAGTATAAATGCTGTATTTACCCCTGTAATCCTTTCAACAACTATTGAATGGTTAAGTTCTATTATCACTCTTTTTCACACTGAGCAAAACTGAGACAAAGGTAAAATAACTGCCTCAAATCAAAAGGTAAATAAACGGTAGAACAGGAATTTGAACCCAGATATTCTATTTCAAGAATGCATAATCTTACCCACTACATCATAATACTGCATTGAATATCAACTCCACTAGATACTAGTCTGGGCACGTGACACATATTAAATAATGTCTCACTAATCCTTTTTTTCTAAATTAGAAAACTGAGGCTAAGAGTGGTTAAGCTGTCTAAGATTTTTCAGATGAAAAAGATGGAATTCCAAATCTCTAATCATGACAAAGCACCTATTATTGTACTTGCCCAAGTTGATCTCCTGGCCTCACATGATCTTCCCACCTTGACCTCCCAAAGTACTGGGATTACAGGCATGAGTCACCACACCTGGCCCATAAAAAAATACTTAATATGAAAGAACTCCAGGAAATGAAAAAGGGAACAAAATCAGATGTGACACAAAGAAGAAAAATAGCAAAGGATAGATTTAAAAACCAAAAGGCAAGCCAAAACTGCAAGCATATATTTGTGTAACATATATCTGGCATTCAGCTTATATTAAGAATACAAAAAGAGCCCCTACATTTAAAAATGAAGAAAGCAACCAAATAAAAATACTTGAGTGGGCACTTTAATAAAAATATACAATGGACAATAAGCATATGAAAAATTATTCAACATAACTGGTTATTTGGGAAATGCAAACTAAATGTAGTGAATAATACTTCACAACTGCTTGAATAGCTAAAATTTAAATTATTTACAAAACCAAATAATGAGGATGCAGAGCAACTGAAACCCTCATCTGTTGTTCATGAGAATATAAAATGGTTTGACAGTTTTTAATATAGTTAAATATATATCTAGCCTATGACCCAGAAATTTCACCCCTAATTATTTGCCCATGTGAGCTAAATATATTTATTCACACACTTGTAAAAGAATATTCATAGAAGCTTTACTTAAATTAGCCAACAAGGGGAAACAGGCCAAATATTCATCAGTAGGATAATATAATGTACTATTGATATACCCAACAGCATAGATAATCTCAAAAACAATGATAAGAGAAAGAAGTTGCCATGGTTTAAATGTGTCCCCCAAAGTTCATGTGTTGGAAACTTAATCCTCAATGCAGCAGCGTTGAGAGGAGAGACCTATAAGAGATGATTAGGTCATGAGAGCCATGCCCTCATGAGTGGATTAATGCCGTTATTTGAAGAGTGGTTAGTTTTCTTGGGAGTAGGTTTCTGATAAAAGGATGAGTTTGGCCCCCTTCCCCCCTTTCACATTCTCGGTTTGCTTGCCCTTCTGTCTTCCTTCAAAGGATGATGCCACAATGAGGCACTTGCAAGCCTCATGACCTTGGACTTCCTAGCCTCTAGAATACCAAGAAATAAATCTCTATTCTTTATAGATTACTTAGTTTAATGTATTCTGTTATAGCAACACACAATGAACTAAGACAAAAGCCATACATGAAAGAGTGCATACTATATGGTTTGATTTATATGAATTTCAAGAAAAGACAAAACTAATAGAAATTAGAAGAGATGTTGACTAAAGTGGAGATTGACTGATAAGGGCCATGAAGGACCACTTTTGTGTGATTGAAATGTTCTTGACAGTATCTTGACTAGGGTGTTGGATACAAGGCAAATACATTTGAAAATTCAGATTGAATGTCACACTTATCATCTGTGACTATCATTGTGTGTAAATTTTTCCTCAATCAAAAAATCCTGCTCACTCTAGCCCTGGGCTAATGCTAAGTTTACAACACTAAAATGGTTACCTATTTGTAAAGCAACTAATATGCATTAGTCACTGTGTAGGGTGTAGGAGTAGAAGGGTGATCAACAACTCAAAAACATACGAAGCACACAAAAACACACATGACCTTCTGGTGGGCTTTGCCCTTAGTTACTAAATTCATGGAACTCATATTCTAGTGCAGGAAACAATATTAATCAGAGAACCAAATAATTTAAAATTACCACTCTGATAAATTACAGGGAGTGTTATTTTGTATTTTAAAAACATATAATACTGGGAATTTAATCAGGGTAATAGCAAAGATTTCCTCAAAAAGTGACAATTCAGTGGGCATAACCCTTTAGGAAAGAAACTTTTTTTGCTGTTGCAGGGATGTTATCATTGTTTATCATGATTGTTATTTTGCTGGAAATATCTAAAATCAGGAAAACTACCAAATTGGAAGAGTGATACAAACAAGATAGATACTTACTTCTCTGAGATAGGTAGATATCTGTCCAGCCAGAGAGAACTTGCCTGCTCAAGATCCCTTTAAATGCTATGATTTAGATATTTTTATTATACAATGTAGTGAAATGAATTTTTAAAACCCTACATTCATATTCCAAATCTATTACCAAATTCTAAAAAAAAAAAAAAAAAGAGATTCAGACAGTAAACCTTCCCAGTATCACATAGTTTGCAATTGCCTGGGTTGGATAGCCTGGGTCAACTCAAGTTTTTATTTCCAGTTGAGTGTGTTGTTTTTTCCATGGTCCAGTAAGTGTGTTGTCTCTGAGAGGCAGGGAGATAGATTTATTGAACATAGTCAGCTCTGCCCAGATTCCCTCTGAAGCTACTTACCTGTTCTGTGCACATAGGCATCAGTTTTGGTGTGCTTTGCTTCTACTGAGTTGCATCTGCAGCTTCCTCCAGAATGCTGCCTGCAGACCACTCCAGCCTCCTGGGTTGTAGGCACAGAAAGCTCAAAGCGTCCGGGAGTTTCCTCCTCACCCACCTACCACACACACAGTCCACTGCCAATGGCTGACTTTGTGGGAGTATAAAGCTCAGCTCTGTTGCCTCCGGGCTGGAGAAACTTTGTTGTGTAATTTATGCCACAGAGCACCCTGCAGGATTAGGCTGGGGCTGGTACTTTGCCAGAAATTGCACCCTTCCCAGTCTTTCCCCCCCCCCGTCCCTTACCAGTTTCTCTTGGGAGCTCTTTCTTAATAAATCACTGGTACATGAATCTCCATGTCAAGGACTGTTTCTAGTGAACCCACTCTAAGACAGCAGGTCAGAGCTCCCCTCCCAGACGAAAACTGCCTCTGACTCATTTAGCTCTGAGACAGAAGAAGCTAACCATATACAAGCCTCTCAGTTCTGGCAGAGCAGGAATCAGGGTATGTGCTATTCAGCAGATGAACAACTATGTTCATTGATTGTTAGAATTCCCAGATGATCTTTAAGGGAAATTATCTGGTGGACTACTCACACAGAACAGTACCATCAACCTAGAAGAAACTGTCAACATCCTCAGTGAGCAGGAGTTATGAATAACCCAAAAACTGAAAGCATCGAAAGCATTCATCCAGTCTACCCTCCTGACTCAGAACACATTGTGCTAGAACTGTTTAAAGACAAAAGATTCTGCATCCCGTTTAATTAAAAACATTTCACAAAGAAAGTTTTCCCATGATACCACTGCAATCCCCTTGTGAACCTAAATTTAGATGTAAGGTAGAGAGAAAGGTGAGATAAAGTTTGCGGAGTTTCTTCTATGTACCAGACATTTTCTTTGCAATGCCATTGAATCTTCCCAATAATCCTCTTAGCTACCACTAGCCCCACTTTCAACATGACAAAATGAGATGCAGAGATATTGGTTAGGTTATCTAAAGGTACATAACTTATAAGCAGCAGACCTGGGGCTTGAAACCAATTGTGTTTGGATACAAAGCTGGTACTCATTCCCATGGGTTAATCAGCCTACTCCCTTCAACCTGCAACTGATTGGGATGCAATCAACTATTTTAACAAGTGAGACCTTGTGTAGTATTTCACTGGGAAGGCAACTTCAAATACTGCAAACAGTGAACAATCCAACTAACTGTGACTTCGTTAATACCGACGACTGTTATATCATTAGGAGACTCGAGATCAGCAGATTCAGAGCTGCTTCCACAACCCCACAAACTCATGAGAAATCCAGAATCTCTCTGGCTTTCTGCTGTACCATGTTGAGCATGTTAGTGAAGTGTCTCTTCGTGACTGTAAGGTGGTGTTACAATTTCCAAGGTCAAGAGAAGAGACAACAGGGATAACATGAAAGGGCAGTGTGGTGGTTAGCTCTATGGGGATGTCACTCATTTATTTCATTATGGAAAATTATTCTTGTAAATAATGTCATAAGTCATTGATTTATGAAATAATTTCAGTGCAAAAGCATCTAGAAAAGTAAATATCTCACAAAAAGAAATGGGACAATTATAATTTGTTTTTACCAATAATGATTTGTTTTACAAGGGTGGGAACATGGCTTCTTGAATAAAATCAGGATTTTATAAAATGAGAAAGAGATGTATAATGATTGATAGGAATATGCTATGTTTGTTATATGGCAAGAAATAGATAGGAAAACCTTACTTTCTGTTCCCTTTCTCCCAGTTCAGGTGTTCCTCAAGTCCCTGAAGACAGAGAGAATTGCTCCCTCTCACTAATATGTGGGCTGAGAGTATTTTAAATGGCTGGAGTTTGGAGGAGGCACTGAAACAGTAACATCTGACTCCTATTTCACTCAATTTTTGACAAGACTGGGGATGAGAATGAAGAAGAGTGATAACAATTGAAGAGAATTTTATTCGCTTTCATTCTTTCACAGACACCTGCCCCAATAGCACACACCCCAAATGGACAAAGTTCAGCTCTGCTGAAGCCGGCACATTAAATGAGTGAAATATTTTTAGTAAGAGCAGTGGCCAAGTACAATGACAATTCGATTTTTTTTCAAATGACAACCCTCGCCTCTGGCAGCTCATCTCTCTTTGCTGCCATCTGGTGTCACCTCACATGAACCTGACCTGGGTACAGATGAAGAGACTAGAATCCTTCAATTCTAGGGTTCTACAGAAAGGGACTGAGAGTTAAGCAAACCCAGTTCTGGAAAATGAACAAATACGGAGAATTGAAGCCCCAAATTTGACACATTGAGATTTTGAGCAATAATAAATGCCCGGGGTGTGGGCAGGGTTTGACCGTCAGTAGGCTGGCCTTGCCATGCCGCCTGAAATTAGAACTTTCTACATGATAACATTTGGATTAATCAGAAGACAGAGGACTCACTATCTTGAGCACCAAATGGAGCACTTTTCATTTTAAGGTCCTTAAGTTTTATATAGATTTATGTAGATATACATAGATTATAGTAAGAATAGAAAACACATGTTAAGCAATATCTGTATGCTAGGCTTTGTTGTAAGCCTTTCATCTATATTAACTCATTTAATACAAATACAACCATGTAGGAATGACACTATTATTATCCCCGTAACATGTATGAAGAAACTGAGGCACAGAGATGTTAAGTAATTCCCCAAAGTTACAGACCTAGTAACTTGTTGAACCAGTAAGCAGGGTTTGAACCCAAGCAGAACCTGTATTGTATCCTACCAGACTACAAATGTCTAAAGATGAGTTTTCCCTAGTATATTTATCCAGCTAGATTTTAACAGGTACCCCACCCTGCCACCGACACGAACGTGCATTCACACACACACAGCATGGCTTATGGCTTGCTTGGTTGGTTAAGCCCTTCCCAAACGTATTTACTCAGTAGTCTTTTATTTTCCCAGAAAACATTCAGAGATTGATATTCCACATACTCTACTTTGGGAAAAGTACAGTTTAAAGACAACCTGCAGCACACCCAGATAGGGATAAATCTACTCAGGACTTCAGTCATAAAAGGCTGATTACTTCATCACTCCATTCTGGTCTTGATAATATTTCTAAAAGATAACAATAAATAAATTAATAGTAAGTAATAATGTTAATATCTGTTTTAAGTGTTTTCTGTATGCCACATATTATTTTAAATTTTTTTCTGTATATTTTATTTATGCCTCATAAACTCAAGGACGTAGGAACATTATTATTCCCATTTTTAAAATAATAACTTTTAAAAACAAAGATGTTAAATAACCAAAGTCTCAAATAATAACAAGTGGTGCCAATATTTTAATCCAGTCAGATTAACTTAGTTTAAATTAAAAGTCAGATTTTTGAAACTCACATAATTTCCTGGAGAGTTTTAATTCAAGTCTTCAGACAATGAAAGGACTAACTCAGAATGACTAAACCTGCATAGTGAGATTACAATGCTCTGCCTTTTATGAATGAACTATTAATACAAACACATAGAGAATGAACTTTTAATACTATGAGTATTGTTCTGGCGTCAGCTTTTAATCTCACTATGTTAATTAAGAGATGAATTCTCTAGCCAGGTATAGCTATGGGGAAACATTACTGTCCTTGTCTTTTCTGAGTGATGTTTTTTGTTTTGTGCTCTTTACTGTTGTTTGTATTTTGTACATTTGGGCCAAGTACACATAATTGAGGTCATTGTACTCTTAAGTTCATGGCATGTTATCACTTCATCATCAAAATTCATGCCAAGGATGTTTTATTTTATTTTGCTTTGTTTTCACTTGTCCACCACCTTAAATTCCACTCTTCTTCCCTCATAAAGATTCACTCTGGTGTATAAGGTATTTTGTTTGCTCATTTGTTTTTGGAAAAATGTGTGTCTTTGGCTGCTGTTGCTTTTTGCCTGGAAAACGGCCCACCTCTGTATTGTGAGCTCATGGCTCCCAGCTCTGTTTCATCCTCCCTCTATAGCATCACCATATCTGACTTCCGAGAACTTTCTAATCTGAGCCACTCTGGCTTTTGTTGAAAAGATGTTTTATTTCTATTTGTTTATTTCATCTTATTTGTGTTGTGGATTGGCTGAGTTAGGTCTGAAAATGTCCCTCTCATTTTACTGGGCAACGGACTCCATGGCATGTGCACATAACACAATTTTAAATGTTCCTTTTGTCTATATGTGCTCAAGGTTTACATTTTTAACAATTTTATGCCCTTTTTTTGTAGGTTGCATACTTCTTGTCTTTTTTTAAAGAAACTTCACCTACATTTTTTTGAATATACTACATTCTCTTCAGCCTTAAGCATCCACATTGCTGTCCCAAATATCTGGAACACATTTCTCCGCATTTATATGTATTGACTCTGCCTATAATTTTTTTCTGATTTGGAGAATGCATAAGTTTGTAGAATAAATGAATGAATGAATGACAAGGAGAATTGTCAAAGGAGAGCATGTGCTATTCAATCAGATGATCCCTTCTAAAGATCACCGGCAAACAGCCTTGCCTGCCCTATATTCTGGTGCCAACTTAACTCAGTGAGACTGACAGAACACCCATGAGCTCTTTACCAAACATCTGTCTTCACGGGTGTGTGCAACATCTTCTGTGTGCTAAGAACCAGTTTCAAGTTCAGGATGGATTTTTCCAGCTTAGTGCAGAAGATAAATAATGAACGAGAGTACAGTCAGGGTAATCACACATTTTAGAATTAGAAAGATGCTGCAACTACTTGAGATTTGGTACCTGATATCTGGAAATAATATGCTGTTCATAACAAGAGCATCTAATTGGATAACAATTTGATATTTAATGGTGCAGCTCATCCTGCTGTTAATCCTCTCCTCTACAGTTCCTGTTCTAATGAGGTTAGCACTAAATCAGTATGCTGGCTCCCCTAATCTCTTGAGAATCAACGAGTGGTCTTCATCATTAAGACTTTCCACAAGGTAATGAGAAAATTTTCCGGAATATTTGATTAAGATACAAATAAAACAAATGGAACAAATCAATATTTGCTGGTAACAGTACTGTAGAGGATTTGAACAGCTCATGGGCCTCACTCTCTCCTATACGTTGTGATTGCCTTGCTGAGAATGGGGCTCTCTGCCCATGTACAAGACTGGAGGAGCTCAAACCTGGACTAAGGATCTCACACAAACTTTCTACCCTATAAGAAATTTGCTGAGAGTAATGATGAATAGCACTCACAACACTCATAACTCTGACACTCTACCTGCAATGATTTAAACATTTTTCATATTTTGACCCATCTAATTATGATAACAGTATTGGGAAGGTGCTGTCATTATCCCCAATGCATTCATTAAAGTAGGCCAGCTGACGTTAACAAATAAACCCAAATATGGAATGACTGGACCCCGTAGAAATTTTACCCTTGTGATAGGTTGATGATGGTTCAGCCACCTTTACCCTGTTGCTTCTAAGGTCATCCTGGGTGTTGCCATTTCAGTCAGTCAAGAGGAGGAAAGAGCATGGAGGAATAGGTATTGGAGTTCTATATGGGCCATGCAGTCATCAGTTTTGCTGACATACCCTTGGCTAAAACTTAGTCATATGGTCACACTGACTGCAAGAGAGGCTAAGAAATATAATCTAGCTATGTACCCAAATAGAGAGAAAGTATTTTTATTAACAGCAACAGCTTGTTTAATGCTACACTCATTGTACAAATAAAAAACCCAAGGCAGCCAGATGTGATGGCTCATGCTTGTAATCCTAGCACCTTGGGAGGCTGAGGTGGGTGGATCATTTGTGCCCAGGAGTTCGAGACTAGCCTGAGCAACAGAGTGAGACCCTGTCTGTACAAAAAATACCAAAAAAATTGCCAGGCATGTGACATAAGCCTGTAGTCCAAGCTGCTTGGGAGGCTGAGGTGGGAGGATCTCTTGAGCTCAGGGAGGTTGACAGTGCAGTGAGCCCTGATTGTACTCCAGATTGGGCAACGAAATTAAATCTTATCTCAAACAAACAACATCAACAACAACAACAACAAAGCAACGAAAGAAAAACAAATCCCAAGGCATAGGGAGCTTATGTGTTTTGCCCATATTCACACAAATAACAAGTGTGAAAGCTGAAATTTGAATTCAAACAGTTCACATGCAGCCATTTAGGCACTGGTTAAGATTTGCATGAAGTCTGAGATTAGTCATTGCAACCATGCCTCCTCCTTCCACATCAGACCCTAACCTATGAACAGGTTGTGTTAAGTTTCTGTCTTCACTTACATATGCATTCCCTCACTACTCTGTGCTTCCTCCCCCTTGCTCCTCTTAGTCTCCGCCCACCCCATCAATCATTTCTAATTTTTCCCCTGGAACATTTGGCCCAGGGTAAGAAATTTTATACCCTCCAAATTTTCAAAGAACAATCTCTCCCTGTCTTTCCTCCTGGAGTCTGGCTCTTTCCTATAGGCAGTTTACCCTGAAGCTCTTCCCCAGTGCAAGCTACTTATTCACTCACTCCCCACCCATCAAGGGGCCAAAAGAGTGGGTGTTCAGTCTTCTGCTTCTTACTGTTGCTTCCAGATAAGCTTTATTTTTTACTGACAAATCACTAAAGTTCTCCCTTCCTTGTTTCTACTCTTATTTTTTAATCCTCTGACCATTTGGTTGCTCCTTTCTGCAGGGCTTTTGCGCCTGCCTACAGTCCTCCTCATCCCAACCTCTACCTCATTCTAACACATTTCGTCAGGTAACATTTATGGCTCCTGAGCCTCATGTTGCAAATCGATTCCATTCAGGTGCCGTGGAGAGGACAGGTTCTCCCTCCCTTTACTCACCCAATCCTTGCTTATAGCTTGCGTCCAGGTGTGGCAGGCTGACAATGCTAGGATCCTGATATCTCCCAGCTCCTGTGTGTTTATAGGACAGAGACGGCACACTGGAAGGGGCAAGCCATGAAGACCAAGGGCTGTCACTCCCCTCTTCCTCAGCAGGAAAAGTGGGTCCTCACCCTTAGCTGTTATGAAGTAGTACAGGGGCATGTCTTAAGGGCAAAGGACATAGTGATTCTGCCTGAGGGCATTACTTTATTTGAAACAGGATTTGGGGAACCCTATGCTTAAAAGTATTGGCAGAAACAATGGAGATGTTGGTGGAGAGCAGTTAAGAAGAAGCTGGTAGTTCTATGCTATGAGCAAATGGCAAAGCAGCCTGAAGTTTAATAGAGAAAGCCAGAAAAAGAGACAGCCAATAAGAGCCCTCCTGGGATCACAATCAAGTCTTGGGTTCCAAGAGGCTGCGCACATGCACTAGGCTGCAGCGACTAAGCCAATCAGAGCAGAACATGGGGCAGATGAGCAGACCTCAAAGCCTTTCATAAGCCACAAAGACCCATCAACAGAGGGGAGAAATCTCACTGGCACTGGGGGCTTAAAGACAACTTCTGACCAAACACTGACCCAGGAGAGACTCCCAGAAAGTGGTGCTTAAAGATAAAATCACATTCATCCTTGGTAGTCTCGAAGATTTTGTGTGTACCCAAGGCTATCGCCTCTCAAAAGCAATCAGGCAGGGAACCTCCAAGTTCCTAGTTCATGGCTGAATGTGGACCGAATACATAAAACCCCTGAACTGTGATAGCAGCCTCAGGCCACACATGAATCCAAAGGTAAAAGACAAAAATATAACTGGCTAATGGAACTCAAGCACATTCTTTGACCAAGAAGTGGCTTGTACTGACCAGATGTGAATGCCAAGTGGCCAGGCTAGAAGATAAAATCAAGGGAAAAAAATAGCTGAGCATAAAGACCAGAGGCAGAAAACTGCAGGGGAAATAAACTCTGAAAGATTAGTTCAGCCAAGTCACTAAGCAAATAAACAAAATGACAACTCAAAAATTGGGGCATTCATATCCAGAGTTGCTATAATATATCATCTGAAATGTAGAGTTTTCAACCAAGTATTCTAAGTAGTATAAAAAATAGGAAAATGCAATCCATGTATGTGAAAAAATACAAACTGCTTTTGAAGGGGCCACATGAGATACCACTTCACACCCACTTGAATGACTATAATTAGCAAAATGGAAAATAACAAGTGTTTTTAAGGATGTAGAGAAATTGTACGTTGCTGGTGGGAATGTAAAACAGTGCAGATCCTGTGAAAAACAGTTTGGTGGTCTCCCAACAAGTTAAACAGAGAATTACCACATAACTCAGCAATTCCACTTCTAGATCTACACTCCCCAAAAGGAACACAGGTATTCAAGCAGATATTTGTACATGAGTTTTCATAATAGCACTATTCACAATAGCCAAAAGGCAGAAACAACCTGAATATCTATCTGGATAACTGGATAAACAAAATGTGATATACACAAACCATGAACTATTTATTACTCAGTCACAAAACAGGAGTGAAGTATTTATACATGCAGCAATGTGGATGAACCTTGAAAAAAATCATACTAAGTAAAAGAAGCCAGACAAAAATGGTCACCTATTGGATGACTCCATTTGCATAAAATATACAGAATAGTTAAATTCTTAGATGCTAAAAGCAGATTAGCAATTGCCAGCAGAGAGTAGGATGGGGAGTGATTGCTTAATAGGTACAGGGACTCCTTTGGGGGTGATGACAATGTTTTGGAACTAAATAGAGGTGGTGGTTTTACAACATTGTAACTATATAAAATACCTCTGAATTTTACATTTTAAGATGGTTAATTTTCTATTATGTGAATTTCACCTCAACAACAAAAACATGAATTAACTACTGATATGTTTTACACCATGGATAAATCTTGAAAATATTATGCTAAGGGAAAGAATCCTGTCACCAATAAAACACATATTATATGATTCCATTTATATGAAATGTCCAGAATAGGCAAATCTCTGGACGTAAAAAGATTAACAGGTACCTAGGGTCGTAGGCATAGGAGGAGTGTGTCGGTGGGAACTGAGAGTGATTGCTGGTGTGTATAAGGTTTTTTTTGGCAGGGTGGGGATTGGACCAAAATATTCTAAAATTGGATTGTAATGATAGTTTGACAAGGCTGTGAATATACTAAAAGCCCAGAATTGTATAACTTTAAATAAGTGAGTTGTATGGTATGTAAATGATAGCTCAATAAAGCTGCTTTAAAAAAGAATCAATGATATATTTGGGCTGTACTTGTCAAAAGCCATGAATTTAACATAAACTGAGAGAGGAGTTATATGAAGCTGAATGGAAAAGAGAGGTGGGAAATATATGAAAAAGAGCTTTTCTCTCTTCTCATTTACACTGAATATTTTTTGTTATAGCACTTATCACCACCTGATGCTTTGTATATTCATTGTCTATTTTCAATCTCTCCCAACCGGAATCTAAGTCCCGTGTCCTGCTGCATCTCCAACACTATGAACTGTGCCTGCTTTATCAGTAAGAGCTGCCATAAGGGTTTTATGATAGGGCTGCCATAACAAAAATACCCACAGACTGGAGGGCTTAAACAACAGAGATTTTTTTCTATCATAGTTCTAGAGGCTGGGAAGTCCATGATCAAGGCACACAGGGTTGGGTTGCTCTGTGGTCTCTCTTCTTGGCCTGCAGAAGTTCATCCTCTCTGTATGTCTTCATGAGATCTTCCCCTTGTGCCTATCTGTGTTCAAACTCCCTCTTCTTATAAGAACACAGGTCAGTTTGGATTAAGGCCAATCTCAGGCTTGCCCAACTCACGGCCTGTGGGCCACATGTAGCCCAGGACAGCTTTGAATGCACCCTGACACAAATTCATAAACTTTCTTAAAACATTATTCATGGACCTTTATTTTTTTAAGCTCATCAGCTATCATTAGTGTTAGTTTTATGTGTGGCCCAAGACAATTCTTCCAAGGTTGCCCAGGGAAGCCAAAAGATTGGACACCTCTGGCCTATGCATTGGCCTAATTTTAACTAAATCACCTCTTTAAAGGCCCTATCTCCAAATATAGTCCCATTTTGAGGTACTGGGTGTTGGGGTTTAAACAAATGAATTTGAGGGGAATGCAATTCAACACACAGAGTAAGCTTGTGAATATTTGCTAGATGAATAAATAGCTACCACGCCAACACACAGACTGGAATATTATATTGTAACAAAATTATGTGAATAAAAATGATCACAGATATTTATAAATAGAATAGAGTGTAAGTAAAACACCTCAAAATGCTAACAACTGTGGTGAGATTATGGATGATTATGGAAAGTAATCTTCGTTTACTTTTTTCTGTTTTTGAACATTTATACAATGTATTAAGTTTTACTTTGTTTTCCACAAAAAACATCTGCTCATTGAAGACAATTTGGGAGACAGGAAAGAATTAAAAGTGTAACTTAATAATTCTACCTCCTTTATTCACTTTACCACACTTCAAAAATTTAAAACTTTCATACTGTTCCATTTTTCTATACACCTATATGTATCTACATTCTGTACAGTTTTATACAGTTGGAGGTAAATATCCTTTGCTGTTTTATAATACGGTACATTTTTAGCCCAATAGTTATACTTTTTCTCCATGATTTTTCTAAACATTATTTAACTGATGAATAATATCAACATACACCCTCATGTTTATGTTACCCCCTACTGTTGAATAACTATTTTTTTCAGTTCAAGATTGTAACAGATAATGTTTCAGTATATGTTATTATAAATAAATATTTATACCAATCTCTAATTATTCTGTTGGATATATTTGTAAAGATGAAATGTCTAATCCAAAATGTATGTTGATTTTTAAGGCTTCCATTACACATTGCCTAACAATAAAGACCTGATACTTAAATTTACACTTCTTGGTGTTAGTCTTATGAAGAAGAAGCAATAAGCCTCACTACCCAAAGCAAACAGATCAAGAAAGAAAACAAACAAACAAACAAAACAAAAATTAGTGTTTTAAAGTGTCCATCAATCTCATATTATTAGAAAACAATACACTGGAGCAGAAAATAGCAAAATATACACATAAGTTCCAGGGCTAAGTTTGTGATAGAAAACATGTTCCCGTCCAGGTACCATAATAGATAAGCCCAAGAGCCTGTAGCAGTGAACACAAAGTTGGAGTTTTAAATGCTAAGTCAACTGCAGACCACCTCTGCTTCTTGTTTGTTATTTTCATCTCTGAAACTCCATGGAAGTGCTTGACAACTAGCCCTAATTATATATTCTCATAATTATGGGGTAGATGTCTCTCTCCATCTAAAATTTCCATTCTTCCCTTTTAAAGGTCACTGTAACTGAATAAAGACAATGGATTCTAATTAGGACTTCATCCACTAATCCATCTACCTCATTTAAAAGATGATCAAAATGAGAACCAAAGAAAGGAAAGGGCTCATCCATTTGTACTTTAGCTAGTCAGAGACCTCAAGGATTCTAATATGTAGTCCAGTGTTCCTGGACCGTATTCACCTCATATAGTCATGGTGACGTTTAGCTGGACTAATATATATAAACCTGTAGTGCAACACTGATGTAAAGGTAAATCCTAATTATACCTATTTTGTGGGAGAGGCTGTATGGTATAGTGATTGCGAATGTGAGTTGCGGAGTCAGGCAACTGAAATTTGAATCCTATCTCCATCACTAGCTATGTCATCTTGGGCAAGTTATTTTCCTTCTGTAGCCCTGGCTTTTCCACAGGATACTTGACAGCATTGAGTGATACCACACATGTCATGCAATTTAGAAAATCACCTACTATATTATTTATCAACAGTAATTCACAAAAATTCAGTAAAGCATGTTAGGATAAATGCTATTATACACATATTATGATAAGGATTGAGTGAAGTTTTATTATGTGCTCATGACCCCACGGAAAATTTTTTCCCCACAGAAAGCTACAATCTGGGTCTACCATGATTCACTTCATCAAAAATAAGTTGAAAGTTTGAGATACTTGTCTAATGGAGAAATAGATAAAAGAGACAATGGGATTATTTGTTTTTCTATTAACCAGATACCATGTACCTTCCGTATCATGTGAAAGTGATGATCGGCACAGAGTTGGTGTTCTGAATATCAGGAGAGATGATTTAGGATAAATGTAATCCATGTGGATGGAGCCTAGGACTCCAGCAAAGGTTACCTGCAGGAGCTGATTGATTTAAATATCACCTGTTACATTTTTTACTCTAATTTATAAGAATTCTGTAACTAAGCAGGTGTGGTAATAGTGTTGGTTTTAGCAAAGAATACATTTTAGAGAGTGGGGGAGGGATATCACTGATCTCTCACAGGGAGTGTTTTTTTATTTTTTTGGAAAACAGAGAGGGCTCAGCTTAAAAAATTGAAAGATGCTGTAGTCCCAGCTACTCAGCAGGCTAAGGCAGGAGAATGGCGTGAACCTGGGAGGCCAAGATCGCACCATTGCACTCCAGCCTGGGCGACAGAGCGAGACTCCCTCTCAAAAAAAAAAAAAAAAAAGAAAAAGAAAGGTACTTCAGTCCTTGGATTTGTCCAGAATCATAAGCCCTTCAGATTGTTCTCTGATTATCTATGGCTACTATCAGAGAGATGAAGACTTTGTTGAGTGTATGGGGCAGAGGGAGAGGGGACAAGTGCCTAATGTGAAATTTCAGCAATGGTCCTGCATTTTCTGACTTAAATTGCACCTTAAACATTAAAATTACAAAGGGAATGAAAACTCTGTCAGGTTTTGATATGATTTGGACGTCTTGTCCCCTCCAATTCTCATGAGGACCTGTGACTTCCAATGTTGGAGGTGGGCCTGGGGGAGATGTTTGGGTCGTGGGTGTGGATCCCTCATGAATGGGTTGGTGCTGCTGGTGAGGTAATGAATGAGTTCTCAGTCTGTGAGTTTAAGTGTGATTTGTTTGTTTAAAGGAGTCTGGCACCTTCTCCCTCTCTCTCTTGTTCCCTCTGTCGCTATGTGACATGTCTGCTTCCCCTCTGCCTTCTGCCATGATTGTAAGCTTCCTGAAGTCTCACCAGAAGCCAAGCAGATGCTGGTGCCATGTTTCTTGTATAGTCTGCAGGACTGTGAGCCAAATAAACCTCTTCTCTTTACAAATTACCTAGCCTCAGGTATTCCTTTATAACAATTCAAAGCAGACTAATACAGGTTTCATGACAGTTAGTATTGCATTCTGGTTAAGAATACTGTACCAGCCAGGTTCAAATCCCAGGTCTGTCTTTAACTGACCACATGATCTGGGGGATTTTGTTTAACCTCTCTATGCCTTAAGTTGCTATTTTATAAAATTGTAAATAAAAAGAGATATGGATAGCAGTTACTTTGCTTAGTTGTTAGAAATAATTAAATGAGGCTGGCCATGGTGGCTCATGCCTGTAATTCCAGCACTTTGGGAGGCTCAGACAGGCAGATCACTTAAGTCCAGGAGTTCGAGATCAGCCTAGTCAACATGGTGAAATCCCATCTCTACTAAAAATACAAAAATTGGCTGCGTGTGGTGGCACACGCTTGTAATTCCAGCTACTAGGGAGGCTGAGGCACGAGAATTGCTTGAACCCAGGAGACAAAGGTGGTAGTGATTGAGTGTACACACACATGCACATACCCCCTCATCCCCCCAACATATGCACTTAGGGAAATGTCTGACACATAAAAACCACACAAGTATTTCATAATATAATTTTCCTGGAAAAACTGAATGACTAATGAACATTGTTGGTTGATGTAACTTGATAGATCAGACATCTCTTTAATATGACTATTTTAGGTTTCTGGAAGAAACCTCAATATCTGATAGATTTATTATATTTCTTCTAAGAAACAATATTAAAAATTGATTCTAAAACTACTTGAAAGTCTTAGGATATTAGATCAAGAAGTCAACTTAGGTGTTATTCAGTTTGATCTTCCAGTTTTCAAAGGAGAAAACTGAATCACAGAAACAATTTTCCCAAAGTGACAGGACTCTTGGTAAAGAAATACCAGTAAACCTCAGAGCTATGTGATCTCCATCTAGGGATTTTTCTCTTGGACCAGGTAACTTACTTTAATTATTTCCTACCTTAGGAGTTTCCATCATTTTAGATTTCATGAACTAATAAATGTTCACAAATGTTTTGATACTCTGTATTTTTGTCATCTAAGAATAAATACAAAATAAAACAAAGATTCACAAAACAATTTAAGGAAATACTAGAAAAGTAAGAAGGACATAAAGCCAGAACAAACAGTGTTCTGTCTAAACTTGGTGTTTCTTTAAACAGAACAGAAAGAAGGACAAAGCATGAAAGAAAACATTGATAAATTTATCCTCAAAGTAAGAATCTTTGCCTTTTGAAACACAATTTAGAAAATAAGACGCAAGTGAAATAAGCCAGGCACAGAAGGAAAGCAAATCACAGACTGAGAGAAAACATACATGATAAAGAACATATACCCAAATATTTTAAAAGCTCTTGTAACTCAATAGTGAAATCACAAATAACCTAATAGAAAAATGGGGAAATAATTTAAACAGACACTTAACCATCGAAGATATACAGATGGCAAAGAAGCACATGAAGAGGTGTTCAATATTATTAGTCATCGGAAAAAAAGTAAACTACAATCACAATGTGCACTGCTAGAATGGCTAAAACTAAAAGCAAGCAAACAAACAAACTAGCACTACCCAGTGCTGGCAAAACTGGAACTCTGAGACACTTCTTGTGGGAATGCAAAATGATACAGCCACTTTGAAAACTGTTTCAAACTGTCTTGCATATTTACTATATGAACAAGCAATTCCATTCCTGATATTTATGTAAAAGAAATAAAAATATGTATTAATACAGAGACTTGTATTTCAATGTGTATAGTAGCTTTATTTATAATAGCCCAAAACTGTAAAGAATTCACCTGTCTATCAACGATTGAATAGGTTTAAAAAAAAAAAAGTAGTATACTAGTTGAATATTACTCAGCAATAAAAAGCAAAAAACTTCTCATGTACCCAACAAAAAGAGTTATGGTAAGTGAAAAACAACCAGACATAAATGACTACCTACTACATACCGCTCAAGAAATTTAATTTTAATGTGCTTCAAATGGTTTTCTATATGTTTCTTGTTCTTTGGTTGCTTTGAGCATCTTTAATCTGTTTGTTTATGGTTTTTATCAAATTCAGATTTTTTAAAGATTATTTTATTTAATAGGCTTTTTACAAAGCAGTTTTAGATTAATAGAAAAATTGGGCAGAAAGTACATGAGTTTCCACATACTCCCTCAACCACTCCCCAGATTCCTCTCTGATTAACATTTTTCATTAGTGTGGTACATTTGTTACAATTGATGAGCCAATATTGATCCATTGTTATTAACTAATAATAGAATAAACTATAGCATACATTCTTTGTGTTGTACATTCTATGGGTTTTGACAAATGTGTAATGAATGTATCCACTGCTACAGTGTTATGGAGAAGAGTTTCCCTCGGACTCTACCTATTCATCCATCCCTCACTTCACTCAGTCTACTCCCCTCCCCTGCAGCCCCTGGCAACCACCAATTAATTATTTGAATGTCTCCATAGTCTTCTCTTTGTTAATTTGTAAATTGAGTTGTTTGTTTTCTTACTGTTGAGTTTTAAATTCAGATAAGTTTCAGCCATTATTACTTCAAATATTTTTTCTGTGCCCCACTTCTACTTCAGGGACTCAACTTACCCATGTACTAGGCAACTTAAAACTATCCCAGAGCTCACAGATGCTTTGTTTGTTTGTTTGTTTGTTTGTTTGTTTGTTTCTGGGTTTCATTTTAAATGAAGACATGGCTTTATGTGTTTGAATTCACTAACCTTTTCTTCTGTAGTGTTTAATTTTCTATTAATTGCATCCAGTGCATATTTTTATCACAGACATTGTATTTTTTACCTTTAGATTTTTAATTTGGTCTTTGATTATATCTTCCATGTCTCTAAGTAACCTGATCAATTTTTCTCTATTTTCTTTAACACATATTCCTTGTCTACTAATTTTATCATTTGTGCCATTTCTGGATTGGTTTCTGTCAACTGATCTTTCTTCTTACATGTCATATTTTCCTTCTCATTTACATGCCCAGTAATTTTTTATTGGTTGTCAAAAGTTGTGAATATAACATTGTCAGGGACTGGATAATTTCATATTCTATAAATGTTTTTAAACTTTGTTTTAAAAAATGGGTAATTTGTTCTTGGGTTTGTCCTAAATGCATTTCAAAGCTGGTTTCAGACTATGGTAACATATTTAATGGTCTATGATAAAATCATAAAAATAATGTGATATCTTTGTATTTGATTATATATACAATTATTGGTGTACATATGTGTATAACACATACATATAAAATTAAATTACTCTGTATTGTTTTATATTCTGGCTTTTATATTTACCATATTATTAATAATTTTATATAATTTTTTGAAAATAATGTTTAAAACTTTTTATAGTATGTTTTCCCTTAAATAATCACTAACTAAACTAACTTTATATTGTTGGATATTTAGATTTTAAGTGTCTCAAGCTAAAACTCTGTCTTTGTTATTGATGTTATGTAGTGCAGTGACCTTCTTTTCCCTGAACCCCTTTGAATAGGATTTGTCTCTCTGATAAACAAGAAAATTCCAATTAATTTTCCACAAAATTTACGTAGAGGACTAAAGTGAATGCAATATATAAAAGACCATGTACAGTGCCTGCTACCTAAGTGTTGCTCAATACATAATACTTATTTTTAAAGATGGAAAAACCATTACAAAAACAGTCTCAAATAAAGATACAAATTTTTATCCAAATCAAGAATAAATAATCGACACCTTGCTTAGAAAATGATATCAGATGGAGAGTAAGCGTTGGATGATGAGTGAAGAAGGTTTAAAAAGACTTTTTGTCTTAAAGGATCTCACTCTAGGACTTTATGCTCATTAGAAATAAGTCAGCTTTGTACACTATCAACTTGCAAAGACTGAGTGATTGGAAAGTGATAGTAACATTGTGTTCTAGGACCTGCTGATTTATGGTATGCCTTTGATGGAAACAGACTCCTAATACCTCAGTGTTTTGCCACGTGGAATACACTCTGTCTCATCACCAATGATGAACATGTGACTGAAGGTGGTAATGCTGTCCTGGGTTCCCAGTAATTTCTTTAAATTGGGCGCATGACCCATTTGGAGGCAATCAGTTCAAATAAAACTTTAGTTGTAATTTTTGAGAGGGACAGAATGAGACTCAGGCAAGCGTGTGTTTTTCCTATGAAATTGAATCTTGGCTAATATATGGCTTGTGTTTGTTGCAGCCCTCCTCTTCCTACACAGAAGGTAAGAATAAAGTCAGATCAGATAAGGGTCAGTTGCAGACAGTATAAACTACTATAACTAGTTTAAGCAGAAGGAGAGTTCCACTGAAGCCTACCAAATGTGAGGTAGGTGAGGAGCTAGATATAGGCTGGACTTCCCAGAAAATTTCCTAGCATTCAGAATCACATTATCTCTGCTGAAATTGTGAGAACTTCCATTACCAATGTGGGAAAAGTACTAAATTAAGAATCTACTGACCACAGACCTGGGCTGCATCTACTGTGATCAGGAAAGCTTCCACCTCCACCACAGAAAATCACTGACTCAGGAATTGTCTACTGATGGACCACATTGCCTCAGCCATAATACAAGCCATAAAAATGGATGCCTAACATATCAACCTTATCCACCCCTCATCCAGTTTCAAATCTGTGTCCCATGAAAATGCCATGGTTTGGCACAACTCAAACCGTATCTACTCACAGCCAGAAGGAAGACTAGAAATGTAGTTTGGAGTTTTACATATTTTGAAATACAGAAGGCATCCTAGAAAAACATGCACGAATATTGAGGAGGTAAATCTGTAGTATCTTCCACAATTTCACAATGTGGCTAAGAGATAGAAGCCAGATTCTGAACCTTTGATCAGGCAATGTAGTACTAGACAGGACCTCCAGACTGTTTTCTTTTTTAACACTTGAGTCAACTAATACAGTACCTTATTAGTAAGGTATGTTTTCTGCAATGTTTTCTGCCACTTATCAGAAACCTAATTGATACAAATTTCAAAGTTCCTTCCAACTCTAATGCTCTATAATTTATTTTACTTTGCTCAATAAATTTACCAGCAATGATTTTGGTGGAAGGGAAATGCAGTATTAAACAGGAATTACCAAGATCAAAATTACATATATCATAGAGCTTTTCTCTCTTCTTCCTTGTACTCTACCATTATTCCTTATCCTCATCATGGTTCACCATTCCTAGTGAGGACCCAGCGTCCTCAATCAGCTATAGGATATTTAGTTTGGCAAATTTAGAAAAGGTTTAAGCATGCGTAGTGCCCCGATAAGAGAACTCTAGGCCTATCTAACAGGTGGAAGTTCAATGGAATGAGTCAGAAGGAGGCAACACAGGGGTGGCTGAGGAACTCCTCTTCCTTGGGTGAGGGGATGGAGATAAGACAGTTTGGGTAGCGGTCAGTGCCCAGCTGGAGGGTTGTATTACATAGAAATGGAAATGTCCTTAATTTCTGTGTATTATAAATAAATAAGATGGACAATCATTAGTCACTTTCCCATTCCACTCTTTGGATATATCCAAAGATGATATAACCAGCACCTTTCTTAAGTTCTGGGAATGCAAAGATAAGTAATACAGAGTCATTGTCAAAGAACTACAAGAAACTAGTTCCCTCAACTAGGAAGAGAACCACATGGTTTTGGAAAGCATTTTGAGGAAAAACTCTTCAACCTTCACATTTCCACTGGGGATGAATCTTACTTCAGGAAATAGAAACCTATGCTTTTCATTAGATTTCCTCATTAAATACTCTCCGAACACATAATATTTTCCCTTGATAGCATTTGATACAGTTGTGCACAATTATTTGTACAATTACTTTGTTAACATCCATGTCCCATGATTTACAGCAAGTTGTACAGGGCCGAAGATGGTATCCAGCTTGTTAATTTCTGTGTCCTCAGGACTAAGACAGAATCTGGCAAATAGGAATCATATTATAAGTATTTTTTAATATAAGTGAACAAAGCTATTGTCCTGATTTCAAAATCAGAGCAAAAGTTGAAAGCAATTACCTTTAAAACTTCCTCTGTCTTCCCCACCTCTATCTTCTAAGCAAAATCCTCCCCAAATCCCAAATTTAAAATTAAACAAAATGGTCTATTTCCCTCCTGAATAATTGAAGCTAAAAGATAGAAAAGAATCTGGAAAGTACTATGCTTGTTGTCATGCCCGTGTTCCATAACTATCATTTATATGCATTTGTTAGTATCTGTTACCAGGATATTGGCTTTAAATACATGATTCAATTTAACCATTATTACTATATTCTAAGATAGGTATCACTATTTTACCTATGAGAAAAGTAAGTTCCAGAGAGTTTAAATAACCTAATGGAAATTGACAGAGCTAAGATATGAGCCCAGGTCTTTTTAATTCCAAAGCTGGAGTCATTCCCAGGTTGGCTGGGCATGTTATTTCCCCGAATGAATTAGGCTCAAGATTCTTCTCCCACTGATTTAACTACAGAAAGGATGGATAAGTTCTATTTCATCTCCGGCCCTAACAGTTTTTCAAATGTGATTTCTAGCAGCACAATAATTGTCCCCAAATTCTATTACAATCAAACAGTTTGGACATATCAAGAAGTTTATTCCAATGGGATTTTATGTGACCTTGCCTGCCTAGCAACTCTCGCCGGAAGACAAGATAGATAGCGCACACACTAGTTATGGGTCCCATACCTCCAGTTCTGGAAGAGGTGTTTTATTTTAACTCTAAATCTTTTAAAGCTCCTTTCTAAAGTCATAGCAAACACTCTTGGGCTTGTTTTGTTTTCAGAGTGGAATGGTGGCCTGCACTTTTAAAGTTATGATCTCTCTGAGTATCCCCATTCCTGCATTCCGCAGCACAGTAAGAACTGAACATTTTTATTTTTAATTTTCCAATGGCAATGACAGTCTAGACAACTCAGATGAAATATGCCTTTGAATTACTAGGTAGTTCCACAGGCATACTATGTTTTCATGCAGACATGCTCTTTAAAAGCAAGATGCAGCAATCCTGTTTTTTAAATGCCTGGTGAGAAGGCAGAATAAAGTTGTAACTTTTAGGGCATTATAATTAAAAGTCAAGGCCATAGTCAAAGGATTTTATTTTTCTAGCATAAGCTTTGCTCTGCTTTCTAACTTCTGAGGCTCATGGGGTTGAATTCCCAGAGCTCTGTCGATAACGTGGTTCACTAGCAAATTCGATGTATTTTCTCAGCTGTAACAGAGCATGTTAGCATAACATTTGCTCACAGCTCCTAAGAGATCAGAAGGCATCTAGAGGTTTATATTAGCGTTTTGAAGATTGTTATTATTTAAAGTTTTGTAAGAAGGTAGAGAACACTTAGTGAGAACCATTTGAAGCCTGAGTAAGATTCCATACAGTTATTTCACCCAGTGTACAGTTGTAAAAGGTATTCCTTTACAGAGAAGCCACAGAGATTTGCATGGAAGAACAGTTATAGTTTCATCCGATCTGGTCTCAAGTTTATAGTTTTATGTGAACTGATATATACATGGAGAAAGACCATCTATGACATTAATTAACAATGCATCTATTTAGAAATTTACTATTGTGGTTAAGGTATCTTGACTTATAAAAGTTGTACTGTATCAAAGACGGTGGTACTTATTAGTAAATGACATATGAGACAGCTACAAGTGCAACTTACCTTATCCATTCTACAACAGCCATCCAGCTCCCTAGACCAAGGATATCTAAGGATGCCACAATCTGAGAGTTATCAAAGTCTATGTGAAAATCCCATCGACAAAAGAGCTCTAAGCTCTTTTGGATTCAAATAAACCAAAACCCCAACACCAACTGATGTAAGCAACAAAAGCATGTATTGGTGCAGGTAAGTGAAAGGTGCAGAGATAATATGTTAGAAAAGTGTTTTCATTTTTTCAGGGTAGTAGATTGGATGTTTCTAAGTGCAGCAGCCACTTGGAAATAGCAAGAGTGAATAAAGATCAACTCTGCTAGTTTTACTTCAAGAAAGAAAATGGGAATCCACAAAAACATGAAGGACTCTCCAGATCCTGGCAAGGAGAATGCCAGCAAACAACCCTCATGATGGCATCAGGATGATAAAAGTGAGTGAATCTCCTGTACGTGAGAGAAGCAGAGAGCCTCCCTCTGTGACTCACATTTCCACTGGGGATCAAAGAAAGCCAGGCCAAGGGAGAGCACTTTTTTTTTTCTCCTGAGCCCCAGAGCTAACCTGGGGAGAGGCTTGGAGATACTGTGAAGGAAAGACAATGGGAAAAGCTGAAGACATTGCTTTTCTCAGATCTGGCAATTTTCCCAGATCTGGAAATACAGCAGGGCATCATTTTTAACCCAAATGGGCAAAGTCAGCCATTCTTGACCACCTAGCAGTGTGGCCATGCAGGCATTTTAGTCTTGGGCCAGAGATTGGAGCAACTGCTCTGGAGTAGGGTGGGGGCCTCGGCAGCCAAAACTGTGGAAAACGCCTTAGCAGTCGATGCTAGAATTGTGCACTCCCTGTTGCAAGTCTGGAATGATAAGAGAGCCGCTACAGCTGCAGTTTCTTCTGGACAGAGAGACTTACAGCCAGAGCCAGTTTGGTGATTTGAAACCTGTCTGTGTGTGCCATGGCTGGGTGCCCCACTCTTCTCCCCTGAGGTCAGGGTGCAGCAGGGCCCTCTCTGATCCACCCTTTCACTCCCAGGTGAAAATCCAGGCATTTAGAGCACCCACTTACCTCAACTAGCAGCCTGAGCGGCCCCACCCTTCCTAGACATAGATTGTGGTGCAGTGAGGCCCCTTCCATTCCATGGCCAAGCAAATCTTCAGGCATTTGGAGCATGAGCTTGCTTGGGTCAGCAGCCTGAGCTGCCCTACCATTCCTGTGCAGAGATCCTGGTGCAGGGGTAAGGGGGCCTTTCTGCTACAGGCTTATGCAGATCACTAGGCATTCAGAGTACCTGCTTAATTGGTTCAGCAGCCTGAGTCACCACACCACTTCTGTGAAGAGATCTTGATGCAGGGTGGTGCAGGGTGGGGCGGGTCGGGGTGGGGCTCCATGTTCAAGCAGACTTCCAGATATGTGGAGTACCTGCTCACCTAGATCAGCATCCTGACCCACCCAACCCTTCCTGTGTATTGATCCTAATGCAAGGAGGCCCTTTTTCCTTCATACTCAGGGAGATCTCCAAGAATTCAGAGTACTCCCTCATCTGGTTCAGTAGCCTGAGCCATTCTGCCCTTTCTGGACATAGATTACGGTGCAGTGAGCCCTTCTCTTCTCCATGCCAAGGCAGATCTCCAGGCATTCAGAGTACCAGCTTGCCCGGATCAGCAGCCTGAGCCACTCCACCATTCCTGTGCAAAGATTCTGGGGTGGGGGCACAGGGGCCTCTCTACTATATTCCCAAGCAGATCTCCAGGCATTCAGAATACCTGCTTGACTGGCTCAGCAGCCTGAATTGCCCAATCCTCTTGTGAAGAGATCTTGGTGCAGGGGTGGGGGTGCCTCCCTACTCCATGCTCAGGCAGATATCCAGAAATCTAAGTCACCCACTGTCCTGGATTGCTTTAGGTGAACCCCTTACCCAAATAGAAAACTTGGGGCTGAGAAAGTTTTCCAGCTCCATGCCTAGAGACACCTCTGGGTGATTGGTGGCCACACAATGAATTCTCCCTTGGCACTTGTGCCAGCCACTGAGGGACTTGTAGGCAGACCTGCTTTGTCTGGCCCTATCCATTGTGGCCCCTGCTACCCTGGGGCGGAGCAGGAACTCAGGCCACTGTGTATTCCATGAATCAGCTTATTGCAAGAGGCAGCAGAGAGTTTCTGCCAGTAAACAAGGATCAAGTATATACCCAGCTGTGCTGGCCAGCTCTTCCCTATAAATTTCCTCTATCAACTTGTACATTGAACTGTATAGCACAATGTAAAATCTACTGAATGAAGTGCATAGGGCTATAGAAGCTAAGTCAAAAGACCCTACCAAGCACCCTATACAGTCACATTCCTAGGGAGGGAAGAAAGGAAAGAAAAAAAAACAATATTATCATAGGAAAAGAAAGAAAAAAAAATCCTACCTTCACGAAAGTAATTTTAGAAATTAGAAATGCCAGCATTTCCAGATGAGAAGGAATAGGGGCAAGAATTCTGGCACCATGATAAATCCGAATGTAGTGACACCACCAAAGAATTACACTAGCTCTCCAGCAATGGTTCCTAATGAAAATGGAAACTCAGTTAAAACAAATAGGAAATAAAAGCACAAATTGCAAGAAAGCTCAATGAGATCCAACATGAGATTGAAAAGTTTTAACACAGAGAAACTTCTAAAGCAGTCCAAAAATTAAGGAAGAGATAAACACCTTAAAAAGAAATCAATCAGTTTCTGGAATGAAAAGCTCACTTGATGAATTTCAAAATAGAATAGAAACATTTATCTATAGATTGGACCAAACAGAGGAAAGAATTTCTCACTTGAAGACGGTTCGTTTGAGCTAACCCACTCAATCAAAAACAAAGAAGAGAGAATTGTATAAAATAAACAAGTCTTTGAGAAATATGGGATGATTAAAGTGACCAAACCTACAAATTATTGGCATTCCTAAGAGAGAAGGAAAATAAGTAAATAATCAGGAAAACATATTTGAGGAAATAATTCAAGAAAATTTGCTAGAGAAGTAGATATCCATGTACAAGAAATCCAGAGAACATCTATGAGATACCATACAAAATTAATATCACCAAGGCTATGCTCACCAGACTATTTGAGATCAACAATAAAGAAAAAATCTTAAAGGCAGCTAGAAAAGCATGTGATATCACATATAAACAGAACCTCACAAGGCTAACAGTGAACTCAGCAGAAACCTTATAAGCCTGGAGATATTGGGGGCCTATTTTCAGCATTCTTAAAGAAAAAATTCCAACCAAGAATATCATGTCCTGCCAAACTAAGCTTCAGAAGCAAAAGAGAAATAAAATCTTTTCCAGACAAGCTAGTACTAAGGGAATTTATTACCACTAGAGCAGCCTTGCAAGAGATCCTTAAGGGAGTTTTAAACATGGAAATGAAAGAACAGTAACTGTTGCCACAAAAATGCACATAGGTACATAGCCCACAGACTCTATAAAGCAACCACACAATGAAAGGTACAAAGCAACCAGCTAACAACTTTATGATAGGATCAAAGACTGACATATCAATATTTACCTGGAATGTAAATGGTCTAAATGTCCAACTTAAAAGTCACAGAGTGGCAAGTCAGATAAAAAAAAAATACAGATACACCTGTGTACCATCTTCAAGAGACTCATCTCACATGTAATGATACCCATAGGCTCAAAGTAAAGGGTTGGAATAAAAACTCTACCACAGAAGTGGAAAACAAAAAAGAGCAGAGGTTACTATTCTTATATCAGATAAAACAGACTATAAACCAACTACAGTAAAAAGGGACAAACAATGACATTATGTAATGATAAAGTATTAAATTCAACCAGAAGGCTTAACTATCCTAAATATATATGCACTCAATATTGGAATACCCAGATTTATAAAACAAGTACTTCTACATCTATGAAAAGATGTAGACAACCACACAATAACAGTGGTATATCTCAGAATCTCACTGAGCATTAGACAGATCACTGAGTCATAAAACAAAGATATTCTGGACTTAAACCCGACACTTGACCAATTGTTCCCAATAAACATCTACAGACTACTACACCCATGAACTACAGACTATGCATTCTTCTAATGTGTACACATAATATAGTCCAAGATTGACCACATATGCAGCCATAAAGCAAGTCTCAATAAATTTAAAAAAACTGAATCATACCAGCCATACTCTCAGAATACAGCAGAGTAAAAAATAGAAATTAATACCAAGAACAGCTCTCAAAACCACATAATTATATGGAAAAAAACAACTTTCTCTCACAAGACTTTTAAGTAAACAATAAAATTAAGGCAAAAATCAAATAATTCTTTGAAATAAAATTAAAACAGAGATATAACATTTCAAAATCTCTGGGATAAATCAAAAATCATCAAGTTTATAGCACTGAACAAAAGAAGTGCTAAAGCAAAAGAACAAGTTTTAGCACAAAAGAAAGAGTCAAGTTTGTAGTACTAAATGCCTATCTCAAAAAGTTGGAAAGATCTCAAATTAATGACCTAACATCACACTTAGAGGAACTAGAAAAACAAGAGCAAACGAACCCCAAAGGGAGCAGAATAAAATAAATAATTAAAATCAGAGGAGAACTAAATGAAATTAGACCAAAAATCCATACAAAGAACCAATAAAACCAAAAGTTTGATTTTTGAAAGAATATACAAGATCAATGAATTCTAGCTAGATTAGCAAAAAAAAGAGATGATTCGATATGCGCAATAAAAAACAACAAAGGTGACATTATAACCAATCCCATAGAAATAACAAAAGTTCCTCTGAGATTATCATGAACGTCTCTATGCACACAAACTAGAAAATCTAGAGGAAATGGATACGTTATTGGAGACACATGATCTCCCAAGATTGAATCAGGAAGAAATTGAAATTGTGAACAGATCAATATCAAGTTCTGAAATTGAATCAGTAATAAAAAACCTACCAACCAAAAAAGTTCTAAACCAGATGGTTTCACAGCCGTATTCTACCGGATGTACAAAAAAGAACCAGCACCAGTTATACTGAAACTATTTCAAAAAATCAAGGGGATGGGACTCATTCCTAGCTCATTCTGTGTAGCCAGCATCACCCTAATACCAAAACCTAGAAAGACACAACAAAAAAAGAAAACTAAAAGTCAATATCCCTTACGAACAAAGACATAAAAATCTCCAACAAAATACTAGCAAACTGAATCCAATAGTACATCAAAAAGTTAATTCACCACGATCAAGTTGGCTTCATCCTTGATTATAAGTTTGGTTCAACAAAACACATATCAATAAATGTGACTCACTACATAAACAGAATTAAAACCAAAAATCATATGATCATCCCAATGGACACAAAGAAAGCTTTCAATAAAACCCAACATCATTTCATGATGAAAACCCACAGGAAACTAAACATCAAAGGAATATATCTTAAGATAATAAGAGCCATCTATGAAAAACCCACAACCACATCATACTGAATGGGAAAAACTGGAAGCATTTCTCTTGATAACTAGAACAAGACAAGGTTGCTCACTCTTATGACTCCTTTTCAGCATAGTCCTCGGAGATCTATGAGCAATCAGGCAAGAGAAAAAAATAAATACCAGAGCAATGAGGCAAGAGAAAGAAATAAAAGACATGCAAATAGGAAGAGAATAAGCCTCTTAAGTCTCTATTTTCAATTTTAATCTCTCTCTGGACATTCTCATTTATGCGATTTCCTCCTCAATATCTTTACTTAGCTGCTTTACAGGTACTATAGATTCAAAGTAACCTGCCTGACCTGCTCTACCAACTTAAGATATAGATGAAACCACATTTTTTATGATTTCCACTAATTGGTTGAATTCTCACATGCCTCTCTTTACAAATATACATTATCCAAAGAAGCCAAGGGTTCACTCAACCCAAATAAGTGTAGCCCTTCTTCTCAAACTCCAGATGGAAAAGAAAGCATTATAAAGCCCTCCTACCCCATCAGCACTATTATTTTATTGTGGCCACATGAATCTCTTTTGAACACTTGTCTTACCCATTCTGCTGGACACTTGTTCACCACTACTGTATGTCTCTACTTGTTTAAATACCTACCAATTCCCAAACTTCAAGTTTGAATCTGTCTATTCATAGTCATACGCTCAGAAATCATTTTCTAGGTTGGCTTGGTATGCCAGAACCAGCCCTTTCCCACAAACTAAGGACATTTTGAGAACCCTGGAAGGAGAATCAGTTACCAGACCAATTTTCTTACCCGCCTACTGAGCTCCCTTCAAGGCCCTGGTGTTTTTCTCCCAGTGATGTTTTTGCTCAGTGTCATATCAGTCCAGACAATGGGTTTCCCAAAAGTGGAATCTCAGAGACCAGAGATTGAGGGGTGTCTGGAATTCTTGGGTATTATCCCATCAACCATCCAACATCTAGTGCCCAAGTTTATTTAGGGGTATTTACTCAAGAAGAATTGACAAATGAGAACACATACCACCTCTTCTTAATAGCTGGGCCCATATACAGTTATTAAAAATCAGAGCTCTTGTAAAGCTGCTTCAGAACATTTCACTTAGGTTCACACAATAAATAGGATCATTGATTACTCCACCCTCCAAGGAAAATGCAAATACTAGGACCTTATTACATTTTGACTGGACACCTGTAACAGAGGCCTGTTCAACATATTAAGACAAAAGGAAGAAAGAGAGAGCTAGGTAAGGATATGTTACATCTTAGCCCACAATGATCTTGCACTCCAACAAATGTAACCTGGTCAATTTCCTGCAACCTGGCCTATTGAAGCTTCTATTTAAGAAAAGAGGCCAGGCATGGTGGCTTATGCCTGTAATCTCAGTATTTTGGTATGCTGAGGTGTATTAATCTGTTTCATGCGGCTGATAAAGACATACCCAAGACTGAGCAATTTACAAAAGACAGAGGTTTAATGGACTTACAGTTCCATGTGGCTGGGGAAGCCTCACAATCATGGTGGAAGGCAAGGAGGAACAAGTCGTGTCTTACATGAATGGCAGCAGGCAAAGAGAGAGCTTGAGCAGGGAAACTCTGTTTTTAAAACCATCAGATCTCGTGAGACTCACCCACCATCACAAGAACAGCATGGGAAAAACTCACTCCCATGATTCAGTCACCTCCCATCAGGCTCCTCCCACGACACATGGGAATTGTGATAGTTACAATTCAAGGTGAGATTTGGGCAGGGACACAGCCAAACCATATCATTCTGCCACTGGCTCCTCCCAAATCTCTTATCCTCACATTTCAAAACCAATCATGCCTTCCCAACAGTCCCCCAAAGTCTTAACTCATTTCAGCATTAACTCAGAAGTCCATAGTCCAAGGTCTCATTTGAGACAAGGCAAGTCCCTTCCATCAATGAGCCTGTAAAATCAAAAGCAAGTTAATTACTTCCCAGATATGATGGGGGTACAGGTATTAGGTGAATACGGCCATTCCAAATGGGAGAAATTGGATAAAACAAAGGGGCTACAGGCCCATGCAAGTCCAAAATCCAGGAGGACAGTCAAATCTTAAAGTGCCAAAATGTTCTCCTTTGACTCCATGTCTCACATCCAGGTCATGCTGATTCAAGAGGTGGGTTCCCATGGTCTTTGGCAGCTCTGCCTCTGTGGCATTGCAAAGTACAGCCTCCCTCCTGGCTGCTTTCACAGGCTGGCATTGAGTGTCTGTGGCTTTCCCAGGTGCATGGTGCAAGTTGTTGGTGGATCTACCATTCTAGGGTCTGGAGGACGGTGGCCCTCTTCTCACAGCTCCACTAGGCAGTGTCCCAGTAGGAACTCTGTGTGGGGGATCTGGCCCCACATTTCCTTTCCACACTGCCCTAGCAGAGGTTCCCCATGAGGGCCCTGCCCCTGCAGTAAACTTCTGTCTGGACATCCAGGCATTTCCATACATCCTCTGAAATCTAGGCAGATGTTTCCAAACCCCAATTATTGACTTCTATGCAGTGGCAGGCTGAACACCATGTGGAAGCTGCCAAGGCTTGAGGCTTGCACCCTTTGAAGCCACGGCCTAAGCTCTACATTTGTCCCTGTCAGCCATGGCTGGAGTCGGTGTGACACAGGGCACAAAGTCTCTAGGCTGCATACAGCATGGGGACCCTGGGTGTCTTGGAGATTAACATTCAGCTCCTCGTTACTTATAAAAATTTCTACAGCTGGCTTGAATTTCTCCTCAGAAAATGGGATTTACTTGTCTATCGCATTGTCAGGCTGCAAATTTTCTGAACTTGTATGCTCCGTTACCCTTTTAAAACTGAATGCCTTTAACAACACCCAAGTCACCCCTTGAATGCTTTGCTGCTTAGAAATTTCTTCCATCAGATACCTCACATCATCTCTCTCAAGTTCAAAGTTCCACAAATCTCTAGGGCAGGGGCAAAATGCCACCAGTCTCTTTGCTAAAACATAACAAGGGTCACCTTTGCTCCAGTTCCTAACAAGTTCCTCATTTCCATCTGAGAACACCTCAGCTTGGACTTTATTGTTCACATCACTATCAACATTTTGGGCAAAGCTATTCAATAAGTCTCTAGAAAGTTCCAAACTTTCCCACATTTTCCTGTCTTCTTCTGAACCCTCCAAACTGTTCCAACCTCTGCCTGTTACCCTGTTCCAAAGCTGCTTTCACATTTTCAGGTATCTTTTCAGCAGTGCCCTGCTCCTGGTACCAATTTACTCTATTAGTCCATTTTCACACTGCTGATAAAGACATACCTGAGACTGGGCAATTTACACAAGAAAGAGGTTAAATGGACTTACAGTTCCACTTGGCTGAGGAAGCCTCACAATTATGGCAGAAAGCAAGGAGGAGAAAGTCACATCTTACAAGGAGGGCAGCAGGCAAAGAGAGAGCTTGTGCAGGGAAACTCCCCTTTTTGAAACCATCAGATCTCATGGCACTCACCCACCAACACGAGAACAGCACAGGAAAGACCCGCCCCCCACGATTCAATCACCTCCCACCAGGTTCCTCCCATGACACATGGGAATTGTGGGAGTTATAATTCAAGATGAAATTTGGGTGAGGACACAGAAAAACCATGTCATGAGGTGAGCAAATCGCTGAGCCCAGGAGTTCCAGACAAGCCTGGGCAACAGAGTGAGACCCCCATCTCTACAAAAATCTACAAAAATTTGCCAGGCATGGTAGCATGCATCTGTAGTCCCAGCTACTCAAGATGCTGAGGCAGGAGGATCACTTGAGCCCAGGAGATCGAGGCTGTAGTAAGCCATGATCATGCCACTGCACTCCAGCCTGAGTGACAGAGTGAGACCCTGTCTCAAAAAAAAAAAAAAAAGAGATGAAGAGGCCAGGAACAGTGGCTCACACCTGTGATCCCAGCACTTTGGGAGGTCGAGGTGTGTGGATCACGAGGTCAAGGGTTCAAGACCACACTGGCCAACATGGTGAATCACCATCTCTACTAAAAATACAAAAATTAGCTGGGTGTGGTGGCACATGCCTGTAGTCCCAGCTACTCAGGAGGCTGAGGCAGGAGAATTGCTTGAACCCAGGAGGCAGAGTTTGTGGTGAGCCAAGATGGTGCCATTGCACTCCAGCCTGGGCAACAAGAGCAAAACTCCATCTCAAAAAAAAAAAAAAGATATGAAGGGCATCAGGGAAGAGGCATACGGTGTAGAGTAAACATCCCTGTAGCCCTGCAGTGAGCAATAAAAATTAGTACAGGAGAACTACTCTAATTCCTTTCAAATCACATTCCAATGAAAAGATTGGGGGAAATGCAAAAAGGATAAGGACACCTTGAGAGTGCTTCTGACCCACACAGTGCCACTTAAACCTCCTCTTTCCCTCCTCTGAGCCACATCCCATTTTACTCTGAAGGTACAAAGAAAATATAGTATAAGGACAGAGAATAGAAATTGATTCTTCATTTCTGAGTTGTTGAAAACAAGAGGAAGAAATGAGATAGTACAAAAAGTATGGGTTCAGAGTCTTACTGACACAGGTTCAAATCTTCTCATTCCTAGATCTGACAACAAGCCTTGGCAGACCTTTATATTCTATTAATTTCAGTTTCTAAATATATGAAACCAGAGATGATAATTTCCATGTTTTAAGGCTGAGAATTTAGTGAAATTATGCATGACACTTCACAGTCAATCAATAAATGTTAGTTCACCCATTAATCTCTCCATTTCTCCAGTTTCTTGTATTCCTAATATTCAACCAAAGCCACTATGCCTAAGCATCATCTCACTTCTACAGAAGGCCTTCTTTTTGCAAAAGAAAAGTTTGGTCTTTGAGAGAGAATAGTAGCAAAAACATCATTTTACTTAATCCCTAATTTCTATTTCATAACATAACTAGCTGGTATCTTGATAGAGTATGTATAATTGAAACTTCTTAGAGCATCAGGTATTTTGGTTGTGTCTTCTTGAGTGCCCCTACATTACTGGGACACCTCAAACATTTGGTAAATTCTCCCTTTTCTCCTGAGTAGATGTCGATGTCACATCTTAATAACAAATAAGCAAGACAGCTTCTTCAAAGCTATCTTAGAGCTGCTTTAAGAATAAATATTCATTTCTTATTGGCAGAGGTACATTAAATTTTGTTTACCATATCTGAGAGCCCATTGTGGTCTTTAAAGGGTAAGTACAAGTTTGGCAGATATAAGTAATGGACTTCACTGTGAAAGAGGAATAAGATGAGCAAAGTTATTTGGAAAATTCAAAGTTATTTGGAAATTTGAAAAATATTGGGCAATATTTGGGAAAGAACAAAAGTCCAATTATGTGAAAATCAGTAGCAGAGCCATTATATTGAGTGTTTATTATATACTAGGCACTGTGCTATCCCTCCTGTGTATTAGGTAATTTAATCCTAACAAACCCCAACAAAGGTGCTATCATTTCTATTTCTCAGATCTGGAGTCTTGGAGCGATTAAATAACTTGCCCAAGGTCACTCTAGCTTTTCAGATTGCAAGTTGGCTTTAAGCAAAGCTAATAAGAGTGGTTTAAGACAAATGCAAGATCCTTGGATATCATCATTGAAAGTTCCTATTCAAATCTAGATAATGAGTTTCTTGAGGAGAAGTTCTCAGTCTCAGGGTCTTAGTTAATCAGGAATACTTTAAAGCTGGCACATAGTAGGGATCTCATATTTACGTTAAGTTACTTTAGGTAGGCCATGGAACATTTGGGATAGGGATATGCTGTGCTTGTCCCTGTGCTAAGATTCTTTATTTCCTTTCTAGGACAGAAACCATGTTGTGTTCAATTTCATATTTTCCCTCTACCTTCTGTCACAGCCTTCCACTCCCATAGTATTCTCTTTAAACTCCTATTCCAGAACCTTAATTAATCTGTTATATGTTCAAATCATGGTTGCTTCTAAAACACAATGCATTGTTCATTTGTATATATCCATAACCCAATACACAATACGGTAGATGCTAACAGAATATGTTATACAAATTAATGAATAGTCCTAAGAATGAATCAGTCTTGTAAATATATTTATAACTAAGCAGAGCTAAACAGAATCAAGTTAAACTTGGTTAAATGGTCTTGTCGGTGATGGTGAACTTACATATCTATCCACCAGTACCTGGCATAGTGTACATAGATATTTGCATTTTAAGATGTGCTCCAAATGCATGAAGCCCTCCCACAGGACTGAAAAACAATGAGGTAGCAGAAGTAAAGTTTCTATAGCATATGGTGGATTTTTAATATCAAATATATCAACCACTCATCCAGTGTCACCCACATTACTTCCCTCCACACATGTAGCCATACTCACCCTACCTGCCAGCTTTTGCACATAGGATTAACTCATATCAGTTCCCTAAAAATATTATCTCCAGGGTAAATAACTGCCTAGGCAATCATAAATATCATTACCATCTTATATAAATGTAAGTAGGTTCCCAGCTTCTTATGAACTTGATCCCTTTAATGCTTATTGCACTTGAAAGATACCTTTTGTAAAAGGTCAAGCAAGAAAACTCCAGGCCTTCACCAAACCCATCCTCAAAAGTGATCACAGCTTCTTTTAAATTCACTTTATGTTAGTATGATGATTAATTTTATGTGTCAACTTGACTGAGTTAAGGGATGCCCACATAAGTGGTAAACATTATGTCTGGTTGTGTCTATGAGGATGTTTCCAGAAGACATTAACATTTGAATGAGCCAACTGAGTATTACCCTCACCAATGTGGGAAGGTGTTATGCAATCAGTCAAGGGAGGGCCCAGAAAGAACCATAAAATGGAGAGTGGATGAATTTGCTCTCTCTGTTTGATCTGGGACATCCATCTTTTCTGACCCTCAAACGTCAGCACTCCTGGTTCTCAGGCCTTCAGGCTCAGTCTGAATTACATCATCAGTTTTCCTGGTTCTTCATCTTATAGATGGCAGATCATGGAATGGCTCAACTTCAATAATTGTATGAGCCAATTTCCCTAATAAGTTCCCTATTATACTACTATCTATCTATCTATCTATATCTATCTATCTATCTATCTATCTATCTATCTATCTATCTATCTATCATCTATCTTTCATCATCATCTATATTTATCTATAATTATCATCTACATCTATCTATCTATCTATCCATCTATCTCTCCTATTTGTTTCATTCCTCTGGAGAACTCTGACTAATACAGATGATGGTACCAAGAGTAGTTTTAGAGGTTCTAGAGTAACAAAATTTTAAGGATGAGAATTTTCAGAATTGGTTCTGAAGTTTCTGCAATTGTCTTTCTAAACTCTTTAAAGACACAAATGGCTATTTCCATTAGTTAAAGGAGCACTGATAGTTCATGGAGTAAACTGTTTATAGAAATGCAAAATTCTCTGCACTGAATACCCCTAATTAATCACTTATATGAAGTGAGAAGGCAAGTGACTCTGTATATGATACTTTTGAACATTTTTGGAAAACAAAAATATAATGACGTTGGTTGGTTGCTTCTAATATTGCTGGACAAAGTGGTGAAGAAAAAAGTGAGCTCGGGCATTCAAATTTTCAGCTCGAGCACTGCACAAATGACCTTAGAGTTTCTAAATGTGTCCTGAGGAAAAGCCTTATCTACTGTAGCTGCAGGGCTGAAATTGCAGAAAATGAAACACAGAACCTCATCCTGCAATTGGTTGAATTGAAATTTAAAGTTGAGCTTTCAGTCTCACAAGGTGTCTGCTATTAAAGTAAGGGCATTAATTGAGAAAGAATCGGATAATATAAGTTAGGAGGAGGACATGTGTGAAGACACTGATGAAGCTGGGAACATTTAGCTCCTACATTCTGATGAGTCTTCTCTGACACAGCAGTGGCATTCCCCACCCCTGGTGGATAGTGCCCTCCCCACCCACAGTGGTATTGGCCTTTTCACCTCCCTGTTAGGGAACTAAACCTGCATTGCCTAAGGAAATATTCATAGTTATGGACACACCTGAAGCAATTACCATGCAAGACATGCTGATTTCCCCCCGACCCACTCCAAGCACCTGTCTTTGCTTCTAGACTTATAACTAGACTCAAATCCCAGCAGACCCCCAAAGGTGAGGTACAAAGTCCAAAAGAACTACTTGAGTTATTTAATTTACATAAGTAGAAAACCAAGGAACATGTATGGGAATGGATATTAAGGTTGTGGGATAATTATGGAAAGAATAGAAAGTTCGATCAGTTTGAAAATATTGATGTGGGCTCACTAAGCAGAAAGTCTGCATTTAATGTTGCATCTCACAAAGTTAGAAAGGGCTCTAACAGTTTGGTTGGTTGGTTGGTTGGCTAAAACATGAATCAAAAGGTGTCCCACCATAAGCAAATTGGAAATGCCTGACCTTCTTAGGCTTAATTTTAAGGAAGGGATTCAAAGGCTTAAAGAGACTGGAATGTTAGAGTAGATTTGTCATTTAATAAACACCTACACCAGGAGAGGCCATAAGACATACCAAATGGCTATTTCCATTAGTTAAAAGAGCACTGATAGTTCATGGAGTAACCTGTTTATAGAAATGCAAAATTCTCTGCACTGAATACCCCTAATTAATACTTTGCAAAATAAATTTGTATAGAGAGCCTCAGTATCCTTTAAGAACACAGCAATCATTCTTCTTTGAAGGCCAGGTCTTTCCATGGGAATCCCAGCCATTCTATTGGAAAAGCCAAATGCAATGGGAGCAATCTGATCCTGGGGTGGTAGCAGCTAAGTGATAGCACCCAATTGCCAAAGACAAGGTGGGTGTCGTTTCTGTAATGGACAACAGAGTCAAAGCAGCAATCAGAGGAGTCTGACTCATATAGACCTGTGGCATCAGCCAGTTAATCATGGTATTCTTAGAAGTGAAATAGATAGTAAGTCTATTAGGTTACTACCTGACACGTATAGGCAGAAAAGTTTTAGTACAAGTGAACAAGAATCTAATTTGAGTAGTAAAAAACAGTCATGCCCACTGAATTAATTTCCAGACTTGAGGTACTTTACAGTCCCAGAACCCTTTGAATGAAAGGGAGCCTGCATCCCCTCGAAAAAGAACCCCAGTACACTACCAAAAAATGTATACTGTTTATGTTTCTCCCAGCCTTCTTCCAGGGTAATTGTGCATTGGGAAAAACCATCAGACCTTTCAGGGACTACTGGACCGTGGCTCTGTACTGACACTTATTCCAGAAAACCCAAAACATCACTGTGGCCCTCCAATCAGAGTAATATTGAGAGTACGTAGGTCAGATGATCAGTGAAGTTTAAGCTCCGATCTGACTCACAGTGGATGCACAGAGTCCCCAAACTCATCTTGTGGTAGTTTCACCAGTTCCAGATGTGCATCAACTCATATAATTGCCACATTGGTTCCCTGAACTGTGGAGTGAGGGCTATTATGGTGGAATAGGCCAAGTACAAGTCATTAGAACTGCCTCCCCCTAGGAAATTAGTAAATCAAAAACAATATGGCATTCCTAGAGAAATTGCAGACATTAGTGCCACCATCAAAGACTTGGAAGATGCAGGGATGGTGATTCCCACCACATCTCCTTTCAACTCCCTTTTGTGACTTGTAGAGAAGATAGATGCATCTTGAAGAAAGACAGTGGATTATTGTAAGCTTAACCAAGTAGTGACTCAAATTGGAGCTGCCGTACTAGGTATGACAAATAAACAAGATAGTATTCATTTAAACACATTACATGGATTATGTCAATTTATTCTGACCATAGTCTCATGAGATAAATGGTATTAAAATCCTCACATTGTAAATGTGGGCACTGAGGTTTGACAAGGTTAAGCAATGAGTTACAAATTGCATAAGCAGAGAAGCCAAGATTGAATCTGGCTTTTAAAGTCTGTGATTTTAATACCTGCTCTACACTGCCTCTTTTCTGTCCCTAAATATAGTTGAATATTTTTAAATATTTAAATTTATCTGACCTATCTTCTGTTACAAAATGGGTACAATCATACAGTATACAGCATTATTATCCAAAAATCAAATATTGTGGGTTTCTAAACATTAAGAGCCATATCTTGTTTTTTTTTTCTGTGTACTCCACAGTGCAGAAAAGTGCAGTATGTAGTACTGTTCACCAAACATTATTAATGAACATGCAATGCATAGGTTACAAACATCAAAGTGCAGAACTTGATACAACAAATGCTGTACCTCAAACTATCGCTGTTCTCACTTAAAGGGTAAAAGACCTGTGTTGTCAATTGAAATGAGGTTTTGCCTACACCCAGACTGTGAAAATTTTGAAAGCCCATCCTTATTTTTTCTACATTGAAGTAACTACAAATGTGATTCTTTCCAAAATGCAGGAAAAAGCTTTTTTGTGTTTTTATAACAATTCTCTTAAATAATTACCCAAATTAAAAATACCTTCAGATTTAAATGGGTGAGGAACTTTCATACCCTTTCCTACAAATATAGATTCTAAAGAGCCAATTCAGATTACTTTTTCCTAGGCCCTAGCAAGCATTTGCTCAAGAGGGTCTGAATTTCTCAAGGGATCAGGAAGAGAGAAAGAAAGGAGGTAAAAAGAAAAATTATTTCTGCTACTAGGCAGAAATTCAAACAGAAACCCCCTCTTCTCTCACATTGATCTCTTTTTCTGGATCCTTCTTGATTTTGTCAAATGGACTTTAAGGGTCCCTTCTGGTTTTCATATACTTTTTTCATTCACTAGGAAATGAAAAATGAATAAACAAGGCCTGAGACAAACTTTGAGCTATGTATAAGGAAGAACTAAAATAAAGACTTCAAATAATAATAATAGGCCCCCTCAGCTTCTTTATTTGCCACCATTTTCCTTCTCCGGCATCTACACCCTTCTGCCTGCAATCCACAAGACTCCACGCCCTTACTCATTTCTTTGTCCTCCAGCCGACAGTGCCTTTCTCCTCTTTATCCACTCAGCCTTCTTGGTCCAAATCAAATTTCACATTCCCTGCTAAGCTGTTTCTATGCCTACCTCTCCCTCAAGGCAGAATCAATCACTCCTAGCTCTGTGATTCTATGGTGAGCTTGTTCATGCTGTTATAACACTTCCACATGTTTTCTAATTGGTTACTTACATTTCTGTTTCTTTGGTGTTCCAAACTCTTGTTTTTCCTCTGTCAAAATATTTGTCAGCTCACACTGAGCTGGATACCTTTATAAGGCTTTGGCATTTTGGCCCCAACTCTCCTTGGGGAAGGAGCACTATCTAGAGCAGTGGTTATCAACCAGAGTCATTTTACTCCCCCAGGGGAAATTTGATAACATCTGGAGACATTTTTGTTTCTTTGTTTATTTTTATTTTTAATTGACAAATAATAATTATATATATTTATGGGATACAATGTGGTGTTTCAATATATGTACACATTGTGGAGTGACCAAATCAGACATTTTGATTATCATGACAGGTGGTCCTATTGACATCTACTAAGCAGAGACCAGGGATATTGTTAAATGTCCTACAAAGCACATGTCAGCCTCCACAATGAAGAATTATCTAGTCCTAAGTATCAGCAGTACCAAGATTGAGAAATCTCAGTCTGGAGTGAAGACTTGTTCAGGGCTTGTTCAACGAAATATAACTCAAGCTAAGGCCCAAGAGCATGTAACTGCTCCAGTAGTATTCCAGAGCAGATGATACCATACATGGCCAATTAAGAGTTTTACACAACACTGGTCAAGATTGCTGTATAAGGTTAAAGCTCATTTGATTAGTCAACAGGCTTCCTCAGGTTGCCCCTAGGAGAGTTGGGATGGGATCTGTAGAAACTAACTTAAACCTCAGAAACTTCATTCCCAGGTTCTTTTCACTGATTCGTGGAAGTGGTCAGTTCTTGGCATTCATTTCTTTATTTCTTCGTGATAATTTCATTCATTAACATTTTACTTCTTCATGACTTTTGGTGAGTTCCATTGTCGGCTTCCCTAAATTTGGATCTCTCAGAGAATGGTTTAGGGACTTAGTCCTTCTCCTTGATGTGGAATCCTTGGGAAAATTGACTCACTGCCTTTCAGAACTCTGAATTCCAAAAAAAAACAAAAAAGTGTTCTTTTGCTGAAGAAGAAAGTTCTCAAATTTTGGTATACCTTGCCATGGGGCATAAGCAAAGAGATCATTAAATATTAAATAATTAAATATTAGCTCCTCAGGTGTACTAGCCACATTTCAAATGCATATTAGTCACATGTGGCTAGCAGCTAGTATAGTAGACAGCACAGATATAAACAGTTCCATCACTGAAGAAAGTTCTATTCAACTTACCCCCACTACAGCCCCACATACCTCACCCCAGGCAACCACCAATCTACTTTCTGTATCTACAGATTTGCCTATTCTTGCCCTTACATAAAATAAAATCATACAATTTGAGGTATTTCATGACTTAATTCTTTTATTTAGCATAAAATTTTCAAGGATCATCCATCTTATGGCATGTATCAGAGCATCATTCCTTCCTATTGTCAAATAATATTCCATTGTAAGACTATACCATATTTTATTCATTCATTCCTCAGTTGATGGACATTTGAGTTGTACTTTTTGGCTATTGTGAATAATGCTCCTATGAACATTCATGTACATGATTTGTGTGCACATATATTTTCATTTTGTGTGGTTACGTATTTAGGTGTAGCATTGCTGGAACATACAGCATTTCTAGGTTTAACATTTTGATAAACTGACAAACAATTTTCAAATCAGATGAACCACTTTTTATGTATACATGGGTTCTAATTTCTCTGCATCCTTGCCAATGCAGGGATGCTTGTTATTGCTTGTTATTTTGATTCTAGTCACCTTAGTGGGGGTGAAGACTTCCTTGTGAAGACTGTTGATAAGAGCCATCTTTTCATATGCTGTTGGTCATTTGTGTATCTTCATTAGAGAAATATCTATTCAAAATTGTTGCCCATATTTTTAGGTTGTCTTTTTGTTGTTGAGTTATAAGATCCTCGTAGATAAAGATACAAGTTATAAGATATTTGTATCTTTATGTATTCCAGATACAAGCCTGTTATCACATATGTGATTTGCAATTTTTTCCCATTCTATGGATTGTTGTAATATTCTCTTAATGTATTCTTTTACACTCAAAAGTTTTTAATTTTAATTCAGTCCAACTTATCTATTTTCTTATTGCTTATATTTTAGGTTTTAAATGTAAGGAGCCATTATCTAGCTCCAAGCTCATGAAGATTTACTTCTGTGTTTTCTTCTTAGAGTTTTATAAGCCCTTACATTAAGTTCTATAATCCATTTTGAATTTATTTTTTTACATTGTGTAAAGTAGGGATCCAATTCATTCTTTTGGATACGTCTATCCAGTTGCATCAATACTATTTGTTGAGCAGACTATTCATTTCACGTTAGATTGTCTTGGCATTCCTGTCAAAAATCACTTGACATTAAATTAAAGGTTTATCAGTGCATTCTCAAATCTATTCCATGGATCTTTATGTCTAGCCTTATGCCAGTATCACATTATCTTGATAACTGTAGATTTGTAGTTAAGTTTTGAAATGGAAATTTTGAGTCTTCCTACTTTCTTTTTTCCAGATTGTTTTGGTTATTCTGGGTCCCTTGACTTTTCATATAAATTTTGTCAATTGCTACACACATACACACACACATACACACACACACAATCAGCTGTGATGATTAATAGTACTTGCATTGAATGTGTAAATCAAGTTAAAGAGTATTGCCATTTTTACAGTACTAAATGTTCTGGCCCATGGATATGGAATGTTTCTCCAGTTATTAGATCTTTTCTTTTTTTAGTGATGTTCGGTAGTTTTCTGTGTACAAGTCTTGCATTTCTTTTGTTAATTTAATTCTAAGTACTTTATTCTCTTTTGTTAATGTTCATCATAAATATTTTACTCCTTTTGATGTTATAGAATTGTTTTCAAATTTCATTTTTGGATTATTAATTGCTAGTGTTTAGAAATGGAATACATTTTTATATGTTAATCTTGTTATAATCTTGATAAAGTACCTGTTAAACTATAAGAGATTAGATGTAATTTTTAGAATTTTTCTCTATACAAGATCATTTCATGTGCAAATAAAGGTTGTTTTACTTTTTACTTTCTAACATAGATTACTTTTATTGCTTTTTCATACCTAATTGCACTGGCTAGAACTTTTAGTACAACGTTGAATACAAGTGATGAAAGTAGACATGTCTGTCTTGTTCTGAATCTTAGGGAAAAAGCATCCAGTCTTTCACTATTAAGTGTAATGTTAGATGTAGGTTTTTAATAAATGCCCTTTATGAGACTCAGGAAGTTCCTTTTATTACTATTTTGTTAACTGCATTTATCATGAAAAGATGTTGAATTTTGTGAAAAGATTTTTTATTGTTTCAGTTGAGACAATTGTGTATTTTTTGTGTGTGTCCTTAATTCTGTTGATGTGATATATACTACATTGATTTTCAGATGTTAAACTAAGCTTGCATTCTGGGATAAGTCCTATTTGGTCATAATGTATGACCATTTTTGTATGTTGCTGGATTTGATTTGCTAGTTTTGTTGAGAATTTTAGCATTTATATTAATAATTAACATGGATGTGTAGTTTTCTTTTCTTGTAATGTCTTGTCTGATTTTGATACCTAGATAATACTTCTCATAGAATGAATTAGGAAGTGTTCTCTCTTCTATTTTTGAAGCATTAGTGAAGGATTGGTAGTAATTTTTCTTTACATGTTTGGTGAAATTCACCAGTGAGGCTCTTTGACCTTGGGCTTTTCTGCATAAAAAGTTTTATCATTACTAATTTAATGTCTTTACTTGTTATAAGTGTAATCAGATTGCCTTATTTTTTATGAGTCTGTTTTTGTAATTTGTGCCTTTCTATGAATGTATACATTTCATATAACTTATCTAATTAGTTTGTATACAATGGTTTATAATATTTTCTTATACGCAAAGAAAGTTCTGTGAGGTCAGTAGTAACATCCCTTTTTTATTTATGATTTTAGTAGTTTGAGTCTTCTTTGTTTATGATGATCAATCTAGCTGAAGTCTTTCAATTCTGTTCATCTTTTGAAAGAACGAATTTCTGGTTTCATTGTTTCTCTATTGCTATTCTCTTCTCTATTAATTAATTCCCACTCTGTTCATTATTTTTTTTCCATCTTCTGTTCATAGATTTATTTTACTTTTCTTTTACTAGTTTCTTAAGGTGGAAGATTAGGTTATTAATTTGAGCTCTCTCTCCTTTTTCTGTCTAGGTGTTTACAGCTATAAATTTCCCTTGAAACACTACTTTTTTGGCATGCTCTAAGTTTTGGCATGCCACATCTACCTCAAAATACTTTCTAGTTTCTTTTGTAAATTCCTCTTGGACCCATTGCTTATTTAGTAGTGTGTTATTTCCAGATACTTGTCAGTGTCCCAGATTTCCTTCTGTTGATTTTTAATTTCATTTATTGTGGTCAGAGAGAACATTTTATTTTATTTCAACTCTTGTAAATTTATTGAGGCTTGTTTTATAATCTAGAATATAGCCTATCTTAGAAAATGCTTTGTGTGTACTTGGAGAAAATGTATATTCTACTGCTATTGAATGAAGTGATCTAGAAACCTCTGTTAAGTCTAGTTGGTTCACAGTGTTGTTCAAGTCTTCCATATCCTTGTTAATCTGTTTGTTCTATCCATTATTGAAGTCAGGTATTGAAATCTGTAACTACTATTGTTTAATTGTATATATATTTTTTAATTTCTATTAATTTTTTGCTTTGAGTTTTAGGGACTTTGTTGTTAGTACATGTATTTTTACACTGGTCATATCTTTCTGATAAACTTATTATTTTATTCTTATAAAATATTCCTCTTAACAAATTTTTTTCTTTTACTTTTTTTAGATTTGAAAACAATTTTTGTCTGATATTAATGTAGTCTTTTCAGGCTTTCTGTGGTTGCTATTTGTGTACTATAGCATCTTAATGTTTTTTGTTTTCAGTCTTTTGTATGTTTGAATAAAGCATATTTCCTATGGACAAGATTTAATTGCCTCTTGCTACAAAGAGAATAAAATACCTAAGACTACAACTTACAAGAGATGTGAAGGACCTCTTCAAGGAGAACTACAAACCACTGCTCAATGAAATAAGAGAAAACATAAACAAATGGCAAAACATTCCATGCTCATGGATAGGAAGAATCACTATCATGAAAATGGCCATACTGCCCAAAGCAATTCATAGATTCAATGCTATCCCCATCAAGCTACCATTGACTTTCTTCACAGAATTAGAAAAAACTACTTTAATTTCATATGCAACCAAAAAAGAGCCCTTATAGCCAAGACAATCCTAAGCAAAAAGAAAAAAGCTGGAGGCATCATGCTACCTGACTTCAAACTATTCTACAAGGCTACAGTAACCAAAACAGCATGGTACTGGTTTATTTATGCAGCCATGAATAAACCAGTTAAATAAATAAATCAGACATTTATGTGGCCAAAACAGATATGTAGACCAATGGAACAGAACAGAGGCCTCAGACATCACACCACACATCTACAGCCATCTGATCTTTAATAAACCTGACAAAAATAAGCAATGGGGAAAAGATTCCCTATTAAATAAATGGTGTTGGGAAAACTCGCTAACCATATGCAAAAAACTGAAACTGGACCCCTTCCTGACACCTTACACAAAAATTAACTCAAGATGGATTAGAGACTTAAACGTAAGACCTAAAACCATAAAAACCCTACAAGAAAACATAGGCAATACCATTCAGGACATAGTCATGGGCAAAGACCTCATGACTGAAACACCAAAAGCAATGGCAACAAAAGCCAAAATTGACAAATGGGATCTAATTAAACTAAAGAGCCTCTGCACAGCAAAAGAAACCATCATCATAGTGAAAAGACAACCTAAAGAATGGGAGAAAATTTTTGCAATCTATCCATCTGACAAAGGACTAATATTCAGAATCTACAAAGAACTTAAACAAATTTACAAGAAAAAAAACACCCCATTGAAAAGTGGGCAAAGGATATGAACAGACACTTCTCAAAAGAAGACATTTATGGGGCCAACAAACATATGAAAAAAGCTCATCATCACTGGTCATTAGGGAAATGCAAATCAAAACCACAATGAGATACCATCTCACTCCAGTTAGAATGTCGATTATTAAAAAGTCAGGGAACAACAGATGCTGGAGAGGATGTGGAGAAATGGAAACACTTTAACACTGTTGATGGGAGTGTAAATTAGTTCAACCATTGTGGAAGACAGTGTGGCAATTCCTCAAGGATCTAGAACCAGAAATACCATTTGACCCAGCAATCCCATTACTGGGTATATACCCAAAGGATTATAAGTCATTCTACTGTAAAGACACATGTAAACTTACGTTTATTGCAGCACTGTTTACAATAGCAAAGAGTTGGAACCAACCCAAATGCCCGTCAATTATATACTGGATAAAGAAAATGTGGAACATAAACATCATGGAATACTTTGCAGCCATAAAAAAGGATGAGTTCATGTCCTTTGCAGGGACATGGATGAAGCTGGAAACCATCATTCTCAGCAAACTAACACAGGAACAGAAAACCAAAAACTGCATGTTCTCACTCATAAGTGGGAGCTGAGCAATGAGAACACATGGACGCAGGGAGGGGAACATCACACACCAGGGCCTGTCTGGGGGTAGGAGGCTAAGGGAGGAATAGCATTAGGAGAAATACCTAATGTAGATGACAGGTTGATAAGTGCAGCAAACCACCATGGCACATGTATACCTATGTAACAAACCTGCATGTTCTGCACTTGTATCCCAGAACTTAAAGTGTAATTAAAAAAACCTCTCATTTTCAATCTTACATATTTGCCTTTTGAATAAATTGTTTAGTCCATTCATATTTAATGTTAATATTTTTAAAGATAGATTCACATTTGCCTTTTTTATATCAAATTTATATAATTTTTAATTAAATTCAATTTAAAGCCTTCCTTTATCATTATTCCCTTTTGCATAACATAAAAACCACAATATATTTCTGGCCAGAACTTCTGGATTTGGGTCACAGTTGCAAATTTTTATTCCTTTAGGAAGCCTTTAAAATTCTTTTGACATCATTTTTCTCATCAGTCAAATGGGAGCTACTGTTTTTGCTTTGCCTAAGTCCCAGCAATTTTTGGTGAAAGTGAAATCTGAGCATAAACCTGAATGGGTTTCCTGAGTGAAAGATAGCTATGACTAAATATGTGAGCCATTTTGGGAAAAGTAGGAAGTTGCCACCTTTGCCATAACTATACCCTGATCTCTGGCACTCCTTACATGGCCACTACAGCCCTGTCTCAGGGGGGCCCATATCCACAGATCAAAGTTTCCTACATTGGTTTTAACTTGAAACTGAAATTCCCTCAAGAACTTGACAATGAGCAAATGCATAGTAATTGTCTCCAACTAGACCACATTTTTTTATTCCATAAAATCACTGTTTCACAGGATTATTGCTTTATTTGAAACCAGGGGCTTCAGCATCATGAGTGAGGGTGATCCAGTGACAAAGGAGAAGAACATATTTGCACTCATTGCTTGAACAGGTTTTTCACTCAAAATCTGTCTTCTACAGCAGGAACAAACTTTAACTCCCCATTCCTGACACTAGAAACAATTTTATCTTCTTCTGGTGAAAAACAACTTCCCTCCTGCCTGGGATTTGGGCTTCCTTTGACCTAGGCCACTTATTTGAGTTCCAGTGTTCTTAACTACACAGGTTGGGGGAGGGTGACAGAATTGACTTCACAGTGTCATTGTGAGACCTATTTTACATGAATATATAGAAAACTACTTATGTATGTTACATACTCAGTATGGATTCTCTCCTTTACCTATCTTACCTCTCACAAGAAAACCTGCCTGTGAGGCCTCTGTACTGTGCCTTGTCAATCACTCATGCCTCAGAATAAGTAAATGCAACATTCATGTCAATTAGACTGTCCTGCAATATCAAGGGTAATACTGCAGTCAAGGATGTGGAGAAATTTCCCACCAAGCATTGGTTGAAGTCTCATGGATTAATGGAAATTAATAAGGCAAAAAGGAGGAAGAACAATCTACATTTTATAGAGAAAGAGGTAGACACTTGGAACTAAAGAGAAAAAAATGTGGAAAAAAAAATTAAGACATGCCTAGGACCTGAGTGAATGAACAGAAAATGGAAATGAGAAAAATTAAGATAGATTCCTCTTATCATGGATTTTATTTATGACCTCTTACCCCAGGACATGCTTTCTCCAAATATATTCAACTCTCTAAGTGGCTGTCCATGACCTAGGTCAATCAAAAAGGGAAAAAGCATACGATTTTTTTTTTTTTGAGACAGAGTGTCACTCTTTTTGCCCAGGCTGGAGCACAGTGGCGCAATCTCGGCTCACTGCAACCTCTGCCTCCCAGGTTCAAGCGATTATCCTGCCTCAGCCTCGTGAGTAGCTGGGATTACAAGTGCCCACCACTACGCCTGGCTAATTTTTTGTATTTTTAGTAGAGGCGCGGTTTCATCATGTTGGCCAGGCTGGTCTTGAACTCCTGACCTCAGGTGATCCATCCGCCTTGGCCTCCCAAAGTGCAGAGATTACAGGCATGAGCCACCATGCCCGGCCAACATATGATTTTAAGACAGAAATCCATCTTATTAAAATTTTTAAAGCAAGCTCTATTCTGAGAAGCATGATTAAATATTTGTTGGGAATTCTTTCGGGGCCTTTATGAGGCAGCCAAGTTGTCAAAATTCTGAAGATACTGCATCATTCTTAGACTGTGACCTTCAAGAAAATTAATTGTCACTCCTGTTTATCCTTCCTTGAGGACATTCCAAGCCTGCAGGTTTTGTGAAGTTTTTGGCTGCATGTACCTAAATTTTTAGACTGCTAAATTGTACTTGAAGAATTTCAATGTGAAATGAGATTTACACCAGTCTGTCTAACAGGCCTGACACCCAACTCAAATATTATTCCAATCTGGGTGCTCTCACATCCTCCAAGCTGAAAATTAAGTACTAGTGATTCAAACTGAGTATTTTCAAGGCAAAATTTTCCTCAACTCCCATTCTCCTTCTCTATGTCTTCCATGATTAAATAATAAGCATCATGCTGAGAGAGAACATTTAAAATTCTAGGTAATGGTGTGCATAATGCAAAAACAAAGGAAGAATCACCAGATGTGTCGTAGCAGTCATTTTTATATTTCTACAATGCTCTTTTCTATACTGCTGTTCTCTTCAAAGCTGAAGTGACAATCCCTTAAAAAATAAATTCATGAGGCACATGCTAATGTGCCAGTACTTTGTTCAGTTTTGATAGTAACCCAGGATAAAAGCAGATACGATTCCTACTCTCAAAGTGGTATAAATAACAATTTAAGGTAACAATGGAAGACATTTGTCGGGGCAATATAGGAGTTATTATCAAAAGAAAGTAACAACAATAAATTCTCTAAATAGCCTGGTCATGAAGGAGGGCCCTTTGAAAAGAAGGTGAACTTTTTCTCAGGCAGCAAAAGGCAAGTCTCTATTTATTTCTGTGTGGCTATTATACTTATTATTTAATAGGCTTCAATTGATAAGAATGGTATTACACATATTATTGAGTTTCTTTGTTAGGCATTTTAGCCTTTTTGCTACCAGAAAGTCTTGACCCATTGTTAAGCTAGCTATATAACCTCAGATAAGTCATTGAAACTCAGCTTATTTGTGTATATAATGGCAACAATAACACAATCTTTTAAGGTAATTATGTGATCTAACTTAAATAAGGTAACATCAGAAAAACTCTGCACAATGCCTGGCATATGGTAAATGCTCAGCTATCTCCAGGTTAACTATGTGGCTTTGATTTTGCACTTACGGTTTTCATCGCTGCATTTTTCTTAAGAGGGCAAAAAATGAGAACAACAATTTTAATCAATTATTCCCTTTAAAGGATATCTCCATTCTGTTAGGAAAAGATAGCTACGATAGACTTTACTATTGTTCCCCTCAGGGTCTGAGCATGACTCAGTTTGGCCAATGAAATGTAAGCAAAAGTGGTAAGTGGCATTTCCATATGGAAACATCTGGTTGCTGATACTTAAACCTCTAGCTCATCCCACTCAGTTGAAGTGATTGTGAAAGTGTGGCTTGATATGGGGTTGAAATGCTGAGCCACAGCATGAAAAACAGCCACCCTGGAGAGGGGCCCAAACCTGAAGCAGACATTGCACAAGTAAGAATTAAGACACTGACATTACCATAATAAACTCCCAAATATATTACAGTTAGCTTCATTTGGTATTCGGTTTTCAGAAGCAGTTAACAAGATTTATCTAATATTATTAATAAAGGGCTTCATGATCAAGCTAAATTAAGGGAAAATATCTGGGTGATATCTGGAAACACTAATACATTATTCTCCCAAGCATGAGAATAAATGCATAAGAAACTCACACAGTGAACACTGGTCATCTGAATTCTGTAATGAAATGCAAACTCCCTCTCTGATTGCAAAATTTAGATTGTAGTACCCCATTCTTGCCAAGGATGCCATCTGGCTTGGTGAATTAATTCTTGGGTGAGAAACTCATGGAATTTCCAAGATAAACTTCTTGGAAACGTTTGGCAATCAGGAAGTATCCTTGGCCAAAACTCAGGGCTCTGAGAAACTGCTCTAACAAGCAATGTAACTTTCAATGTCAGTGCAAGGGATTAGCTCTGTGGCTTGGTCAAACCACTTTTCACTTCTCTGGGCTTTAATGTCCCAGATGAAAGTGTTGGATTAATGATATTCAAGGTCTCTCCTAACATCTTATTAATTTATAATATGTAGTTTCAAATGAGAAAATAAAATGCAATCCCCATAAACTAGAACTTATTACTCTGAAGAAGTTAAAACTCATGATGAAATTTCAAAATCTCAAAATATTTCTCATAATACTAACCAATAGCAAAGAAGTACTATGAATTAGCATTATTCTATAAGAAGTAAAAGTGTAAAAATACCCTCTTACATGTGACCATCTTGAAAACAAGTTCTGCTCCTTTCTCATCTTTGTAGGTCCATGAAACATGGTATCTGGCCTACGTAGAGGGTACCCAGAAATTACTTGTTGAATTGATAGAGGTACAGATAAATTCATGGATGATTAAATGGAATGGATGAATAATGAAAATATTTTCTTGGCATTCTTTTCCTTATGTATGTATAACTGACTGTGTAAAATTGCTCTTTGTGAGAAATAACCTTTATGAGTATAAATTTAAAATGCTTAAATAAGTAGTATACAAAGTGGACAGAAGTAGAAGTCAAAAGACCAAAGTTGCAGAGCTGATGCATAATTCATTAGTGGTATGACTTTGGAGGAACCACTTCACCGTGAACCTCAACATTCTCATCAATAAAACGTCTATGAAAAATGTATTATATCTCTTAAGTAAGAGTTGCTATGAAAATAAGATGGTATGAGACATAAAGCGGCTTTGAAAAATGAAAATATATATATGATAATTGGAAACCAGGCAATGAAGAGCAGTTTATATTTATGATAGTAAAAGTTCTCAGAATGAACGATCCCAAGAATTTTTCATTGGGCTGGAGATCTTTTTATTCTCACAGTACCTTGAAACTTGCTTTTTACCGAGTCCTAAGTTTCCTGTCATTTCTTAGAAAAAATGCTTTTAAAAAAACCTCTATCCTCAAAGTTGACGCTGGTTTTGTCTTTTATACCAATAATTTTTTTCTACCCAGAAATTCTTTGATCAGACTTGTCTTCCCTTTCTAAACTCTAGATGTCCAGGTCCAATACATAGGCTTTTTCTCTGTATAAACCCTCTCTCTAAATGAAGTCTTCCAGACCTATTACTTCAATAAGCTTATTACTCCTAACTTTAGGTCCATCTTCTACCTTTCCTTGAAATCTAGACTCTAATTTCTGTCTGTTTGCTCAACATTTCCAGTTGTATCTTTAAGAGGTATCTCAAACTCAGCAAACTCTCAAATCCATCTGCCACTCTATGCCTTTTCTTATCTCTGCGAAAGACTCCAGGCACCTAATATCTATGGCCCAGAACATTGGAATAATCATTGATCCTTCTTCTCTCACACTGCACATCCAATCCAACCAAAAGATTTTGTCTACTTGCTCAGCTCCTCTTTTCTCTCTCCCTGACTGTTGCAAGAACCACCTAACTGGCTTTCCTCCTTGCACTTTCACTCCACCATGATACCATTTTGGACAGAATTAATGGCATAATATTTTAAATATATGAGTCAGATCAGAGAATGGACCCGTTGAACATCCTCCAATCACTCGCCATCAGACTTAGAACAACATCTAGAGTCCCCTTGCTCAGTGCACTCCAGCTCAATGGCTTCCCAGTCAATGTTCTAATATGCCAAGGCTGATGTCTGTCGTTGAGAGTTTTGCATGCCATTCTTCCACTCTCACAGTTTACTTCCTCACTTCTTTCCAGAGATTCTCAAAAGTCATCACTTTGGAGAAGCCTTCTATGACCATCATCTTTGGAATTCCTCTCCTTGTTATCTGTATCTTCTCACCCTACTTTATTCTTCTTCATTGCACTATCACTATCAGGTTTTACTTTTATTTCATTTTTTAGTTAGTTTGTTTTTCTTAAATATATTTAGTTAATCTAATAATATACAGGCATTGTTTTTATATAAAGAAGAAATTATAAACTTTAAGAAATCAGAACAATTGAGATGTGGGTTATTCACTCTGAGGCTCATTCATAAAGCACTGAAGATTAGGAAGTGAACAAGAAGAATAAGATAGACAGGCCCATAATTCCTTCTTATTGAATTAGAAAAACTAACACATTGGGTTGAAGACCTGAGAATTTCAGAACTGGAAGAAGCCCTACTTATTTTTTTTTCAATTTAAATTTCTTAGTTGACAAATACAGATTTTATATATTTATCACATATAACATGTTGTTTTGAAATATGTATATATTGTGCAATGGCTAAATAGAGCAAATTAACATATGTAATACCTCACATACTTACCATTTTTTTGTGTGGTGAGAACACTTAAAATCTACTCTTTTAGCATCTTTTAAAAACTAGTTAATTTGTTTGTATGAAAAGAGAGAGAGAGAATCTTCACATTTTACAGAGGGAAAACCTTAGGGGTGAAAAATGAAAGCAGGTATCTTACTCCAGTGACATTCAGTCAGTGAGATACAGTGTGTGGAGAGTGGGAAGGGTGTCCCTTGATGCTCCGTAACATTTCTTTAAACTACACAGCTGAGTATCCATTACAATCAGTGCTTTCAATAATAATTAAAAATCACTGCAGTTCTGGAAGGAAGAGAAAAAAGAGATGTCAATATAAGCCTACTTTTCAGTTCGGGTTAAATTAGGATTTATGGATAATTCTGAATAACAATGTTTTAAAATATTCTAAAATACCATCTAAATGCTGAGACTGCTGGTATTTTACAGTTTTGTTAATCTCTATAGAATGAATGATGCAGTCTAAAAATGGTAGGAGTTAAAACAAATCTAGACTTGATTTTATTTATGGTTTCCTTTCTGTCTGAAATTCTTATTCAGTGAAATTTGCAATGGCATTAATAAAGAAAAGGCATTGGTTGTGTCAGATTTTTTAAGCAACATTTTGAGTTTAAATTTTAAGAAAAATCTAATCTTCTGATAGATGGCCATTGTATCCACTAAATACTATATAAAGCAATGTTATTAAAAATTAACAGGCCTTTTATGCATAACATGGGCCTGCTCTGCTATCATTTACATTTCTAATTTCTCATTGAGTTACTTCATGTATTTCAATTGCTTATCATTGCAACTGTGATAATTTATAAAATACTAGTCAATCATATGTTCTTTAGTCAGCAGACTTTTGTTCCTTTTATTAGAATTTGCAGTAGAGAGTCTGACTCCATTTTGTTGTTTGACTGCTGACAGCTTGCCTTCTGCCCCACATCTGGGCAAGCTGTCAAGAAATCCAATTCTCCCTCCTTTAGCACCAGTCTGAAAATCACATAAACCCCAGCCTGTGGTGCACAGGAACCCCCTCTCCTACCACATTTAACTATTATAAACACCCTAAGCCAGCCTCTTTTCCAGCTTTCTCAAGCTATTTTTGGACAAGGTTTGGGAGCCTGCCTTGCTATCCTCAGAAAGCCTCAATATGTAAGGAATAAACCTTTCATGGTGTATTAGCCTGTTCTTACACTGCTGATAAAGACATACCTCAGACTGGGTAATTTATAAAGGAAATAGGTTAATTGACTCCCAGTTCCACACGGCCAGGAAGCCCTCACAATCATGGCAGAAGGTGAAGGAGGAACAAAATCACTTCTTACGTGGTGGCAGGCAAAGAGAGTGTATGTAGGGCAACTTCCCCTTTTCTAAAACCATCAGATCTCATGAGACTTATTCACTATCATGAGAACAGCATGGGAAGGATCCACTCCTGTTATTCAATTACCTCCTACTAGGTCCCTTGCCCAACATGTGAGAATTACGGGAGCTACAATTCAAGATGAGATTTGGGTGGGAACACAGCCAAACCATATTACACACCCGCTAGGTGTGTATGTGGTATACCCATTCTCAACATCTGAACCAAATTTTGGGGTCCATCCTTATGCAGAATGAATAAAAGAACTCTTCATTTTTGTATTTTACACATTATGTAACAATTATATAGAGAATATAACTACTTAGAAGAAAAGATCTCAGTTGGTCGAAATCACTTTAAATTCTAATATAACTATCCACCCCAACATACACATTCTGTAGAATAAGAAATGGTACTTATTTAAGGAGGTTATATTTCTAGTAGACCAAACTTACCTTTGTATTTAACATTGAGTGAATGTACTCAAGAACTTTGCCTTTGTTAGCTTAGGGTATTAGCTTAGGGTAGAATATGACTATCTCAAGAAGCTGCTTATTCCTTCTCAGAAAATAGAGACAAATGAGATGTTTTCTGTACTTTCTAAAGTTCTTGACATAATAGAGTTATTTCCTCCCACATTTTTATAGGTTATCATGTCAAACTATGATTTATATTTCTAAAATAATGTACCTAAATTATCTATTTTGATTATTTATTCACTGATTAATTTATTTCCATCCCCATGTCAGAATTGAGTTGGCGGTAGTTCTCAGACATGGCTGGCACAGAATCATTGTTGGTCTGTGCCTGGGCTTTCTCTTTCTTTCTTTCTTTCTTCTTTCTTTCCTTCCTTCTTTCTTTCTCTTTTCCTATTTCTTTCTTTCTTTTTCTCTTTTTGCTTCTTTCTTTTTCCCTTTTTCCTTCTTTCTTTCTTTTTCCTTCTTCCTTTCTTTCTTTTATATGTTATTGTTTATCTATACATTAGAGTTTCCAGATAAAATATGGGATGGCCACTTAAATTTGAATTTTAGATTAATAACATTTTGTAAATATGACCACATATTTAGTATAGGTATATGCTATGCAATATTTTGGACTCAAGCAAACAAACAAACAAAACAACTACTGCTGCTTTTCCTTGTAAATCCTCTTGGGCTGGTCAAGATTGAAATGGTGACCCTCTCAAATGGTAGTCTTTTTAATCCAATATTATTTGGTTACAATTAACCATTATTTGGTGTTCATCTGAAATTCAAATTTAACATCATGCCTTTCTCCTTATCCCCTGAACTTAATTCACACTTTCATAAGCTCCTAGTCTTGTATATTTAGTATGTAAATATTTTCATTTATGTTTATTTATATATATTAATAAAGTATTATGTATGCATGTACATATTTAAAATATAAGTAATTATTTGGCTTCAAATTACATTCTGCTTTCTCTTTTAGCATCACTATTTTAATATTCTATCCAATGGGCTAATACATAGTATTCTAGCTAAGCATGGACTACAATTCACTTACACTTTCCCATAAGGCTAATACCTATGATGTTTTGGTTTTTTGCAAAAAGCAGTGCTGAAATTAGATTCTTGTACATGTACTCTTCTGTTCCTGTATTGAAATTTCTATGACATATACACAAGAGTGAAATCACCGACTTGGATATGTATTTGTTCTTCATGTAAAAATAAACTTCCAGATGGTTCTCTTAACAGTTACTTCAGTTTACACTCTCAACACAAGCACATGAGATTTTCTTTCTCTTGGTCTTCTTCAGCAATTAATATTATTAAATTTTCCTTTTTTGTCAAAGTATAGCATTTTAAACTATACTTCTAATTTTTACTTCTCTGATTACTAATGAGATTAAGCATTATAATATCGTACTTTTCTAGTACCTCACATTTTTGTGCTTCTCTTTGTGTGTTGGGTAATTTTGGACTCTTTCCTTTACACTTTGAATGTTATGTTTGGGGCCTTTGCAATCAAAGACCCTTTTTTCCCCAAAGGAGTGTTATAGTCATGTGTTTGTTGCTTGGTTAAATACACTGTCCTACAAAATGCATTAGCTCAGATCTCTGTGCAATTGATTTAGATTTTTTACTTAGCTAAGGTATTTACTTTCCATCCTATTTATGTGTAGTTCAGTAATCAGACAGAGACTGGATAAAGTTTACACATACAACCTAAGTGGGGTCCACTTTCTCTGCCCCTCTTTCTTCACAGATTGCTCTCTCATTATTGGACATTTATGGTCATGACCCCAGCTTTTCTCTTCCTTGTGCAAGAAAGATGACATGTTTTCTACTGCCGCTTCAGCCACCTACAAAATGTCATGACTAGGGCCCACCCTCAAGCTAAATCTACAAAGGTAGGGAACTCACCCATTCCCATCTCTTCTTCCGAGTTTCAGCTTACCTCCAAAGTCTGAGTTTGGTAGTTGCCTTTTAACTTTTGTTCAGAGTTTATAGATGTTTTCTGTAGGTGGATTGATCTACCATGAAGTGACTCTGTCACATGGAAGCAGAACACCTCACTCACTAAGTTTTATACTGCATTATTTATATATTTCACTTTTAAATTTTTCATTTAGTTTATTGCAATTTTTTCTGGTCACATGAAAAATATTCTCTTGTTCCTTGTATATTTTGTAATATAATCTGTTTCATTTACTTTGTATATGATAATTCAAATACCTGATGTCTTTGAGGGTATAACTCTTGTTTGCAGTTTCTACTGCTTTCTCTCTTCTTGTTTCCATGTGTTTTTTTATAAATGTTTTTTTCATTGTAAGCTCATAATTGGCTCAATGTAGTCTATGAGAATCTGAAGGGTCATAAATTGAGCCTGCTTTTCTCAAGATAAGAGTTTTTATTTGCTTCTGCCACATGTTTGGTCTTTCAAACATGCCACAAACATGGAACAACTTTCCTTTTTTTCTTTTGTTTTAACCTGGTGATAAACTAACAAGAGGACAGTCAGTGCAGACGTTATGGGTGCCGGACCTGTGTGGGCACACAGAACCTTGAACTCAGAAAGGCATCACGCTTGGTGTAATGCTCTGCTGTGGCCATTTACAAATTCTTAATAATAATTCGTAAACAAAGGCTCTCACAGTTTCATTTCACACTGGCCCCACCATAGCTGATCTTGAGGAGTGTATACCTGAGTTTTCCACAATAATAGTGCTATAGCCATAAATTCTATGGAAATACTATGTTCTTGTTATTGTTGAAAGTATTTCCATGGTATAGCGAATAAATGAACTCTCTGTTGCTTCCATTTATAGGCAGCTAGCTGTTCTTCTGCCCACACTTATACAGAAGTTGTATTTCTTTGAATGCCAAAGTTTTATTAAGATACTCCATTTCTGCTCCCCAACTATAGCAGACAGTGCTAGTGATGACACAGATGCCCTCCAATCCATTTCAAGCTAGACATCTTCTTCAGAGGGCCTCCCTTAAGCTACTGGAGCCATTGTACTGGATCTGCACAGAAACTAGAAGTTCCTAGGAGTTTCTCCCTTCAACCTCCCCACATACACCCTTAGCCAATTACTATTAGGTGCAGGTGTATGAAAACCCAGGATTTTTTTAGGGCAGAATGCCGAGACCAGCTCAGTAAGGGAGACCCTAACCCAGCGGCGCTAGAGGAATTAAAGACACACACACAGAAATATAGAAGTGTGAAGCAGGGGTCTCACAGCCTTCACAGCTGAGAGCCCCAAACAGAGATTTACCCACATATTTATTAACAACAAAGCAATCATTAGCATTGTTTCTATAGATATTAAATTAACTAAAAGTGTCCCTTATGGAAAATGAAGGAATGGGCCGAATTAAAGGAATAGGTTGGGCTGGTTAATTGCAGCAGGAGCATGTCCTTAAGACACAGATCATTCATGCTATTGTTAGTGGCTTAAGAATGCCTTTAAGCAGTTTTCCGCTCTAGGCGGGCTAGGTGTTCCTTGCCCTCATTCCCACAAACCCACAACCTTCCAGCTTGGGCGTTGGGGCCATTATGAACATGTTACAGTGCTGCAGAGATTTTGTTTGTGGCCAGTTTTGGGGACAGTTTATGGCCAGATTTTGGGGGGACTGCTCCCAACACGTCCCCCTTCTCTGACTTGCAAATCTATAAAAGCAAAGGCAGCTATATCACGGTGAGCTACTTCTCTCAGGAGTCAGGATCCACATCTGCAAACTATACAAAGACAAACAACACAGATTAAAAGCACAATCATCATTGAAATCACAGAGCTTCCAAGTGTTTTTATCCATTTTCATGGGTTACTAGCTGCTAATTTGTCTGTAACTCCTTCAAGTACTCCAGTTCCTGGCATTAAGGTCAGGTGTGCCTGGGATGCTTTAAATATTTGTTCTTTTAATTTTAAATCCTTACATTAAGCTCCTAGAGCGGGCCATATCATTTGAGGCTGAGGTGCCACTGTAACGCCATGGTTCCAGATAATAGGAACTTTTGCCATACTTCTTGTCATTTGTACCATCTGACCATTTTGTTCAGATCATCTGAACATAGTGTGGCCGTGGCACGCAGACTGAGAGGTGCAATTAAAGCTAAACATCCCCTTAGGGGACAAATTAATAATGATTCCATATGAATCATTGTGCAGCACCTCTGCCTGTTCTGCAATGCAATCTTCCTAAACAAGTACATTCATTTTTTCTAACTGGGTCCAATCCTGTTTACAAACAGGTTTTTGAGGGCGGTATGCCTCAATTATATTATGGTAAATACTGAGATCAGAAAGCATGTGTAACTGTGTCATAAAGTGATTGCATCCAGGCATTATTGCCAGCCAAGATTGATAAATATACCCAATAAGTATAATTGTTCTCTGTGTCAGCCCTTACTGAAAGAATACTCATGGCAGTGGTGATAACCACTATCATAGCTACCATCAGATTTAGTCATTGTGACCGATTGTCCTGCTTTCCTCAGGTTTTCTTCTGCCATCTGTGACAGCTTCTTGATCTGTCCCCAGATGGGTGGCTGTGCTCGTGACAGTTGGAGTCCTCCTCAGCATCAGTCTCAACATGGCTGTAACCGGGGGGTTCTCAGGATCCTCCCAGAGTCTATTCCTCAGCATCTGGCTCACAATAAGGTTTCAGGTGTCTTGATGGTATCCAAATAGGCTATTGATATTGGCCTGGAGAAACACAAGCATAACCTCTCCCCCAAGTTATTATTTTACCTATTTCCCAACTTCGTGTTATCGGATCTCTCCACCAAGTCAGTTGTTCTGTTTCTGTCTTTGCAGCTCATTTCTGTAGATGCTGTTCAGCTGCTGATAACATGTGGCCTTTGGGCAGGCTCAACAAATTTAATGTTAATAATGCTAGGTTCAGTTGCATCTGTGGGGTTCCATATTCTCTGTCTCCCCCTTTCTGCTTTTGCAACTGCTATTTTAGGGAGAGATTCATTCTTTCCACTATGGCTTGTACTTGAGAATTGTATGGGATACCGGTGATGTGTTTAATATTCCACATATAAAAATATGTAGCCAGAGCTTGGCTAGTATAGCCTGGGGCATTATCTGTTTTAATAGAAGTTGGAATGCCCATCACCACAAAACACTGCAAAAGATGATGTTTAACACAGGCAGAAGACTCTCCTGTTTGGCATGTAGCCCAGACAAAGTGAGAAAAGGTGTCCACACATACATGTACATAAGCTAGTCTCCCAAATGAGGGAACATGTGTGACATCCATTTGCCAAAGAGAGTTAGTTTCCAATCCTCGAGGATTAACTCCTCCTGTAAAAGATGAGGAATGTACCATTTGGCAAGTTGGGCATTGCTGGATAATAGCTATAGCTTCTTTCCAGGTAATGCTGTATCTGCGTTTGAGACCAGACGCATTAACATGGGTTAAATTCTGAAAGTGTCTAGCATTAGATATTGCATTAGCATCTAGGCGATTGCCATTTGATTCCCTTTAGTCAAAGGTCCTGGAAGAGGTGTATGAGCCCTAATCTAAGTGATGTAAAAAGGGTGCATTCTACTCCTAACTGCTGTTTGCAATTGGGTAAATAAAGTCATCAGTTATTCATTGGTATGAAATCATAACTGAGCATTTTCAATTAACTGTGTGGAATGAACCACGTATGCAGAATCAGAAATCCCATTAGTAGGCATATCAAAAGCAGTCAATATCTCAATTACAGCTACAAGCTCCACTTTTTGAACTGAAGTATAGGGCATCTGGAAAACTTTACCTTTTGATCCAAAATAAGAAGCTTTAGCATTACTAGACCCATCTGTAAAAACATTATCAGTACCTTCAATTGATTTAAATGTAGTTATTTTAGGGAGAATCCAATTAGTTAATTTCAAATACTGAAACAGTTTCATTTTAGGAAAATGATTATCGAGAATACCCACAAAGTCAGCTAAATGGGTTTGCCAAGTAAGACTATTTATAAAGCTTGCTGTATTTGTACCTTCGTGAGAGGGACAATAATTTTTCCAGGATCATATCCAAGTGATTTAACAATCCGAGTTCTCCCAATTCCTATCATAGTAGCGATTTGATCTAAATAAGGAGCTAGAGTCTGTGAATTAGTATGTGGAAGAAAAAGCCACTCTACTAAGTCCTGTTCTTGGACAATAACACCAGTAGGTGAATGCTGAGTTGAAAAAATTAGCAAATCTAGAGACTTCTCTGGATCTATTCTATTTATTTGAGCTTTATGGACTTGCTTCTCAATCAGTTGTAACTCTGCCTCAGCCTCCTTTGTTAATTGCCGAGGGCTAGTAAGACTAGGATTTCCTCTAAAGATAGAAAACAGATTACTCATGGCATAGGTAGGAATGCCTAGAGCAGGTCATATCCAAATAATGTCCCCTAGTAATTTCTGAAAGTCATTTAATGTTTTTAGTTGATCCCTATGTATGGTTACTTTCTGTGACACAATGGTAGTGTCATTTACTAAGGTCCCCAAGTAGGAGTAAGGAGTAGTAGTCTGAATTTTGTCAGGAGCTATAATTAAACCAGCATGAGAAATCGAATTTTGCAAGTGATCATAACATTGGAGTAATATTTCTCGAGAGGGGGCAGCACAAACTATATCATCCATGTAGTGAATAATGTAACATTGTGAAAATTTTTTATGAGTAGGTTCAATTGATTGCCCCACATACGTCTGGGAAATTGTTGGACTGTTTAACATGCCCTGTGGCAATACTTTCCAATGATAATGCTTAGCAGGCTGCAGGTTGTTGACTGCAGGAATTGTAAATGCAAACCGTTCACAGTCTTGCTCAGCTAAAGGGACAGTAAAGAAACAGTCTTTTAAATCTATGACTATTAAAGGCCAATTTTTTGGAATTATAGCAGGAGAAGGTAATCCTGGCTGTAATGCTCCCGTAGGTTGTATAACTGAATTGATAGCTCTTAAGTCAGTTAACATTCTCCATTTACCTGATTTTTTCTTAATTATGAAAACTGGAGAATTCCAAAGGGAAAATGTTGGAGCTATGTGCTCATTTTTTAATTGTTTAGTAACTAATTTCTCTAAAGCCTCCAGTTTCTCTTTACTTAGTGGCCATTGTTCTATCCAAATTGGCTTATCTGTTAACCATTTTAAAGGTGTACGTTCTGGAGGCTTAACAATGGCTGCCATCAAAAACTATTTCCTAATCATTGGCAGGAACTTTGTTTTTCCGTTTGAAGTGGTTTTTTCAAACCTTGCAAATTTTTTTCTAGTCCTATACCAGGGACATGCCCCATTTCATGCACCGTATGTTGATTTTGAGGGCTATATAATTGTTCTGGAATTAGAACTTGTGCTCCCCATTGTTGTAATAAATCTCTTCCCCATAAATTTATAGGTACAGAAGTTATAATTGGTTGAATAGTCCCAGGTTGTCCATCGGGCCCTTCACAATGCAAAATATAACTACTTTGATATACTTCAGGGGCTTTACCAACGCCAACTATGTTAAATTGAGTGGGTTGAATTGGCCACACGGAGGGCCAGTGCTGTAGAGAAATGATTGAAATGTCAGCTCCTGTATCTACCAAACCTTTAAATTTCTTTCTTTGAATAGTTATTTCACAGGTAGGATATTTATCAGTAATTTGATTTACCCAATAAGCTGTTTTGTCTTGTTTATTTGTGCTTCCAAATCCTCCTGTTTGTTTAATTTCACTTTTTCTCATTTCCACACATGGCACAATCAGGAGCTGTGCTATGTGCTCTCCTGGCTCTGCTTTCCAGGGAACAGAAGTAGATACAACAATTTGAATTTCCCCATTGTAATCTGAATCAATGACTCCTGTATGTATTTGTACCCCTTTTAAACTTAAACTAGACGTTCCTAAAAGTAATCCTATTGTCCCTGCTGGCAAGAGTCCACAGACTCCTGTTGAGACCTTTTGCAGGGGTTCCCCAGGCAGAAGGCTCACAGCTTTTGTGCAGCATAAATCTACTGTGGCACTACCGGCTGTGGCAGGGGACAGACATTGTACGGGGGTGAGGGAATGGCCTGAGCTGGAAATGCCCTGGTTTAGAACAGGGACCAGGATGGGCCCCTCATGGCGTTTCCCGAAATCGGGTTCCCCTCTTTATCAAACTTAGAGTGACACTGATTAGCCCAATGTTTTCCTTTTTTACATTTTGGACATATTTCAGGCTCAACAATTTTCTTTTTTCCCCTCTCTGGTGGCCTGACTTGCTGATTTTTTTCTACATTCTTTTTTAGTATGAATAGCTTGTTTAAATTCTTTGAGTAATTTAAAAGGAAAAGGCTCATATGTAGCTATAATATTTCCTTTTTGATCTGGGGGTGTATTCTAACAGGGAACTGCCAAGCCTCTAAATCACCCTCTTGTTTAGCTTGCTGAATTCCTGCCTGAGTAGAACTAAGAGCGGTCGCTCGAGGCACTGCTCGAACTGTCACTGGGGCCACTACTTTTCACCCAGTGTCCTCTGGAAAAGAAAGATCTGGAGGGTCATTTTCTTCCAAATAATAAGGAGGGGGTGCAGAAAGGTACGGATGAACCTCTCACTCCTTTGCCGCTTTAGCTTTAGCTGGCAAATAAACATGCTCTGTAACCTCTTCTGTTACTTCGCTATACTCTTGTTCCTCCTCATCATCAGTGTGAAAAAGTTCCAAGGTGAAACGAACCAGACCCCACACCTGTCCCATTGTTACCCTGACGCTTCCAAGCTCCCCTTCTTACTCACCACAGGGATTGCTTTAAGAGTACTCGGATGTCCTCCAGCTAGTTTTCCGTTCCAACCATCGCTCCTGTGACCCTTTGACCTGGATTCAGTCCCCACAATGGATGCCACTTGCCGAGACCAGCTAGGTCAGGGAGACCCTAACCCAGCAGCGCTAGAGGAATTAAAGACACATACACAGAAATATAGAAGGGTGAAGTGGGAAATCAGGGGTCTCACAGCCTTCAGAGCTGAGAGCACTGAACAGATATTTACCCACATATTTATTAACAGCAAACCAGTCATTAGCATTGTTTCTATAGATATTAAATTAACTAAAAGTATCCCTTACGGGAAACGAAGGGATGGGCCAAATTAAAGGAATGGGTTGGGCTAGTTAATTGCAGCAGGAGCATGTTCTTAAGGCACAGATCGCTCATGCTGTTGTTTGTGGCTTAAGAATGCCTTTAAGAAGTTTTCCACCCTGGGCAGGCTAGGTGTTCCTTGCCCTCATTCCCATAAACCCACAACCTTCCAGCTTGGGCGTTAGGGCCATTATGAACATGTTACAGTGCTGCAGAGATTTTGTTTATGGCCAGTTTGGGGGCCAGTTTATGGCCAGATTTTGGGGGGCCTGTTCCCAACAGCAGAATAACATTACTATATAATATTATAGTAATCTATCATTATAATAATTACATACCAATATTTTAGTAATAGAATATATAATTTATAACATACGTAATATTACCTCATAATGATAATAAACTAATAACTAAATAACAACATTAGATTCTGCCTGTGAGATCAGGTCATAATCACTTTAACAAGATTTTCTCTGAAGGTATACCTTTGGTTGGCTTCTGATATGGTTTGGCTGTGTCCCTACCCAAATCTCAACTTGACTTGTAACTCCCAGAACTCCCCCATGTTGTGGGAGGGATCCAGGGGGAGGTAATTGAATCAAGGGGGCCGATCTTTCCTGTGCTATTCTCGTGATGATGAATAAGCCTCACAAGACCTCATGGGTTTATCAGGGTTACCCCTTTTGCTTCTTCCTCATTTTTCTCTTGCTGCCACCATGTAAGAAGTGTGTTTCACCTCCCGCCATGATTCTGAGGCCTCCCCAGCCATGTGGAACTGTAAGTCCAATTAAAGTCCATTTTTCTTCCCAGTCTTGGATATGTCTTTATCAGCAGCATAAAAACAGACTAACACAGCATCTTTCCTTTCTTTCCTACTTCCTCCTCTTTTTATTGGTTTTATGAGTTTCCTGTGATAGTAATTCCTTAAATGCCTGCACAAGAATTTTTATTTTTGGATCTACTTCTAAACAACCTATTGACTTGGCATGATCTTAAAACCTTATTCCTATTCCTTCACGTTGGACTAATACCTCAAATTCTGAGTTTCTGATAGTGGCTTAGGTCCTAGGGTATAATCTCTATAGTTTCAGACCTCTCTCTCTCCGCTGAGGATTTCCCATATATTTTGTTAATGCGTTCAGCAATGTATTTAAAATAAATCTGTTGTAAATTATTCAGAATGTGGATGTTTAAGGCAGCTGAGCTATTTTTAGAACACCTGGATTGCCATATTCCTGGAAGTATAAAGTGTTTTGCTTTTTTCCTAGCTATTTGTGTTGAATGCTTAGCTCATATTTCAGTCTATTTTTTTCTGATCAGTGGATTAAAAGCTATATATACTTCTCTAAGAACTGTTTGATTCACACATATTTTGTTATACATTGCTTTCATTGTCATTTAGTTCAAAGCATTTTGTCATTTACTGTATGTGTTTTTTAACACAGACATTTTCCATAAGTTCATTTTTTGGCTTAAATCCATAAGTAATTTAACAACCTATTTTTTGGAGTTTCATTTCTAACTTTATATTTTTGTGTGTCCAAGAGAAACTGTATGGTACAATGTTGAATCTTTTTTTTTAATGGTACTATGTTGATATTTGCTTAAAGCTACATTTGTAGCCTAGTACATGATACATTTTTGTGACTATTTTATTTGTTACAGAAAGTTCTCTATGTATCTCTGGATGATAGTCATTTATCACTACATACAAATCTATGTCTTGCTTATTTTTGTCTGCTTGTTCTATCAATTTCTGAGAGTGATGTGTTAAAATCTCCAACTATAAGATTAATTGCTACATTAATCTGTATTTTCTGCTTTAATATATTTTGAACTTATATATAGTTACATGCGTATATTTGGCTGGTTGTTCTATCTTCTAGATCTATTACTGTTTTTCACAGTAAGTAGCATTTCTCTCTGTCACTGATTATGCTTTTGCCATAAAATCTATCTTGTGCTCTACTAAAATTGCTACTCTGTATTTCTTCTGGTGTACATTTGCCTTACATTTTTATATTAACTTTGTTTTTAACTCTTGTATATCCATTTAGAATGATTCTTACATCTGCTGGTTTTGTCATTGTTATGTAATACAATCTGAGTATTGCTCTATTTTGACCAATGTGTTGAAATAGGTTTTTTTTTAATTTAATTTAATTTTATCCTAAGTTCCAGGATACATGTGCAGGACATGCAGGTTTGTTACGTAGGTAAATGAGTGCCGCGGTGGTTTGCAACACCAATCAACCCATCACCTTGGTATTAAGCCCTGCATGCATTAGCTATTTTTCCTAATGCTCTCCCTCCCTCTGCCTCCGAGACATGCCCCAGTATGTGTTGTTCCTGTTACCCCGTGTCAATGTGTTCTCATTATTCAGCTCTCACTTATAAGTGAGAATGTGCGGTATTTGGTTTTCTGTTCCTGTGTTGTTTGCTGAAGATAATGACTTCCAATTCCATCCATGTCCCTGCAAACGACATGATCTCATTCTTTTATATGGCTGCATGGTATTCCATGGTATATATATACACCACATTTTCTTTATCCAGTCTATCACTGATAGGCATTTGGGTTGATTCCATGTCTTTGTTATTGTCAACAGTGCTGCAATGAGCATACACATGCATGTATCTTTATAATAGAAGGATTTGTATTCCTTTGGGTATATTCCCAGTAATGGGATTGCTGAGTCAAATGGTATTTCTGGTTCTAGATCTTTGAGGAATTGCCACACTGTCTTCCACAATGGTTAAACTAATTTACACTCCCATCAACAGTATAAAAGCATTCCTATGAAATTGCTTTTATTTAGTAAAAATGATTTTATGTTAAATGCACAGTACATAATATATATGTATGTGAGTAAATACTATCCTTTATTTTTACCAATTAATTTTGTTTTATGATTACTAAGCTGTTTTTAATTTTTGGTTTTCCTTCTTCTTTCTACCTTCCATTACAGAGATTGAATCTTGATTTAGTAATATCCACACTTAAATTCAGTTTACTCTCTCAATGCCTAAGTTTAGTAATATGTATATTTCCCCAAAGCGAGACAAGAATCTTAGCATTCTCATCTCCCACCATTGCTGTCAAATTTCTACATTATTAAAATATATGTTTATATATTATTCCTTACTTAGCATACAATATATCTTACCAAAAAAAGTTTGCTTACTTATATTTCATGTACTTTATCATTAACTCTTAGATTTATCCTGCCAGGGTATATCCAGCAAGAACTTTTTAAAAGAGGCTTTAGTTTAGTAAAATGTCTGAGAAACTTTGCATGCACAGGAATATTATCACTGTGTCTTCATTTTTAGATGATTAGTTAGTTGAATGTAAATTCTAAGTCCAAAATTATTTTTTCAACACTTTGAAGATACTAATCCACTAATGATTGCTAAAGCTTTGATGTTGAAAAATAGGTATCATTCAAAAAATTAATTTATCTGAGCTTTCAAATTCTGTGTTTGTCAAAGGAAAAGTCTTTAGTGGGGTGTGGTTTTGCATTAGTTAGAAATGAACCTGGCTATGAGAGGCAAATAAAAAGCTTTATTAAATTGGTTAATAAATACACAGGAATTTATTTGTCTCATGTGAAAAGAAGTCATGAGGCAGACAACTTGGAATTAGCTCAACAAAACCATCAGGAACCCAAAGTTCTCTAACTGCTAGTTTTAAAGGAAAGTTTCAATTTCCCCATCTTTAAAATAAAGAGATTTTACTAGATGACTACTAAGATCTCTTCTAGCCACAACATTCTGTTATTCTGCAAACAATAATATCACATAATACAATCAGAGGTGCTCACAATAATGACCTTGAGTTTTTAAGAAATTCATATATCATGCAGCTTGATTGAGACTTTAATAAAACCGAAGGGCTTTTTTTGCCTGACAAAGGCTGACAGATCATCCAGGCTAGTATACATAGTAGATGAAGTCTTTTGAAGGTTTCTGTATTTCAGGATCTAATTTTTCATGTTCATTTTAAATAAAACTATTCATATACCTAAGGGTAATCTGGCTCTTAGATACTGGCTTCTGTCACTACATTCATTTGAGACTGACATATAAATACTAGAATAATAATGTATTCAACTGTAACACAAATAAATAATTAATGAAATACTTGCCAGAGCCTTCTGCTCATTGCATTCTCTTACTATAGATAATTTAACAAAGATAGTCATTTTTTAAAAAATGTGGCTTGATGAGCATGATAACAGAGTAAGGATATCAAGATATGCATCCATGTATGTGTGCATTCATTCAAATATACTGATTTAGAGCATACCATGTGGTAAAAACTTCCGAGAAATTTAAATACCATGGTAAGATTTTTTTAATTTTAAGAAAAAATTACATACAGTATAATTAACAAACATTAATCATTTGGCTCAATGAATATTTAAAGTTTGTTCCGGTGTACCTTCCATATCAGTATACAGTATTTCCAACAACTCAGAAAGTTTTCTGGAGAGATATCAGAAATAGCAGACTTTCAAGACTGCTCATATCTTCCCGCAACTACTTGACCTTATTGTGACTTCTATAATAGTAGTTATGTTGACCTGTTCTTGAACTTCATCTTCATGAAATTATATACTCTATATTTTTTGTGTCTGTCTTCTTTTGACCAAGCACATGTTTTAAACACTCATTCAATACTGTTATGTATACCAGTAGTTTATTCCTTTTAATTTCTGAATATTATTCTATTGTATTGCATGAATATACCACACAAATTTGTTTATTCTTCTGTTCAGAGACATTTAATCTGTTTCCATTTTCTTATATAAGTAATAAAGCTGCTATAAGTCATCTTATAGACTTATTTTTATGGATATATATATTCATTTCTCTTTGATGTATACCTAGGAGTGTAATTTCTTCGTCACAGGGTAGGTATATCTTGAATTTTGTTTGCAATGTCTAAAAAGTTTTCCAAAGTGGTTTTGCTATTATAAATTCCCACAAGCAATGTATAAGAATGTCAGTTGCTCTATTTCATCTTCAACGCTGATATTTCTCCAGTGAAGTTTTAAGCCTACAGGTTTAGGGAATTCAAATTCTGTACATTCCAAAGAACCATTGGTCCTTGATCTGCTCCTGAGAGATAACCTTAGAATCCTTGAAATATCCTGCATGATAAGAGGGAGTTTGTAAATGTGGGGCCTTCGACCATGCCAAATAGTTTATGCTAACCATGTGATTTATGGTGGGGAACTTGAGCCATGCTGTCAGTTTGACATCCAGAGGGGCTGAGTGCTGAGTAACTAAGGTTGGCCACATGGGCAATCCATGCCTCTGTAACTGAAGCTTAATAGAATCTCTAGAAAACAAACAGCTTGGGTGAGCTTCCCTGGTTGATAATATTCCACATTGTTTTCTGGAAGAATTGAACATTCTTTACACAGCTTCACTAGGAGCAGACAACTGGAAATTTGCCTGTGGTCTCTCTTTGGGAGACCTCTGTGTCTTTTACCTTTGCTGATTTTAACCTGTATCTCTTCGCTGTAACAAACCATAACCATAAGTATAGCAAAGTATAGCTTTTCTGAGTTCTGTGAGTCCTTCCAGAAAATCACTAAACCTGAGTGGTATTGGGGACACCCGGCACAACGCTGTCGGACTTTAAAAATTTAGTCATTCTTGTAGTGTTGGGGAGGTATCTTATGGTTGCTTTAATTTGTATTTCTCTAAAAACTAATGATGTTGTGTATCTTTCTATGTGCTTATTGGCCATTCTGATATTTTCTTTTTTGAGGTTTCTGTTTAAATTATTCACCATTTATTTTTTAAAACTAGGTGCTTGTCTAATTCCTTTTGATTAATGGAGGTTCTTTACATATTCTGCAGATGAGTTATTTGTAAAATGTATGTATTTCAAATATCTTTCCCAAGGCTGTGGCTTGTATTTTGACATACTTAATAGTGCATTTTGATGAGATGATTTTAATTTTATTAAGTCCAATTTATCAAAGAATAAATAAATTTTTATATTTTTTTCAAGAAACTTGATTAGCATTCACATTTAGATATGTATCCCAATTTAAGTTAATTTTCACATATAGTGCAAGAAAGAGGTTAAATTTTACTTTTCAATATGACTAGCCAATTGCTTCAATACCACATATTAGAAAGACCTCCCCTTCTCCCATTGAATTCCTTTGGCACTTTGTTGAAAATCAGTTAAACTTATATGTGATTATCTACTTTGGGGCTGTCCTTTTTTTTCATGTGTATTTATTTTATGCCAATATCAGGCAGTCTTAATTAGGGTAGCATAATAGTGAGTCCTAAAATCTGATAGTTTAGGTACCCCAACCTCTTATTCACATTTTGATATTGTCAGGTAGCCTAAGTTTTCCAACTGTGTTCTTCTTTTTCAAGATTGTTTAGGTTATAGGCATGATCATATCTACTTTAAAAGCAGCTTGTCCATATCTTTTTAAGTTTCTTGTCATTTGACTTTAATATCACAATTTTTGTAGGATTGCATTCAATCTGTGGGTCAATAAAGAATAGTCGTCTGATTTAATTTGGATATTTGTCCCTTCCAAATCTCATGTTGAAATGTGATTCTCAAAAGAAATGGAGCCTGGTGGGAGGTGTTTTGGTCATGAGGGCTGAACCCTCATGAATGGCTTGGTGCTGTCCTCGCAGTAATGAGTCAATTCTACTCTATGAGTCCATGCAAGATCTGGTTATTTAAAAGAGCCTGACACCTCCTCCCTCTCTCTCTAGCTCCCTCTCTCACTCCCTCTCTCGCTATGTGACACACTGGCTCCTTTTGCCTTCTGCCACGACTGCAAGCTTCTTGAAGCCCTCACTAAAAGCAGAAGCTGGCACGATGCTTCAGCCTGCAGAACCATAAGCCAAATAAACCACTTTTCTTTATAAATTACCCAACCTCAGGTACTTCTTTATAGCAATGCAAAATTGACTAATACACCATCTTAAAAATATTTTGTCTTGGCCAGGCGCGGTGGCTCACGCCTGTAATCCCAGCACTTTGGGAGGCCGAGGCGGGCTGATCACAAGGTCAGGAGATCCAGACCATCCTGGCTAACACGCTGAAACCCCATCTCTACTAAAAATACAAAAAATTATCCGGGCGTGGTGGTGGGCGCCTGTAGTCCCAGCTACTCGGGAGGCTGAGGCAGGAGAATGGCGTGAACCCGGGAGGCGGAGCTTGCCGTGAGCGGAGATGGCGCCACTGCACTCCAGCCTGGGCGACAGAGTGAGACTCCGTCTCAAAAAAAAAAAAAAAAAAAAAAAAAAGTTTGTCTTTCAATCCATAAACATAATGTATTTCTAATTAATTAAATATTATTTCAGCATTTGAGGGGTTACTTTTTAGTACAGACAAACGTCTTTCATTTATTATTAAACATTTGATATGATGGTATTTTACATATTTTATTATATTTTCCAAATGCCTGTTGCTAGTATATAGAAGTGTGACTGATTTTTGTGTATAGATTTTGTAACCAATTATTTTGACATAATTATTGATTAGTTCTAGTGGTTTGTAAATTCCTTTGCATACTGTACGTATACAATCACATCATCTTTGATTGAAAACAAATATACATATTTTTCCAATATTTATGACTTTTGTTTCTTTTCCTTGTCTTATTCTACTCGTTAGAACCTCCAAGTTAATACTGAATTGAAGCTGTGAGAGTGGACATCCTTGCCTTGCGTATTAGTCTCCTCAGGCTGCCATAACCAATACCTTAAACTGAGGGATTCACACATAAATTTATTTCTTATAGTTCTGGAGACTGGGAAGTCTCAAATCCAGGTGCCAGCAAATTCAGCTCCTCAGTGAGAGCTCTATTACTGGCTTACCGATGGCCACCTTCTCACTATGTCTTCACATGTCAGAGAGAGAGCTCTGGAATCTCCTCCTCTTCTGACATAAGAGTCCCACCGTGAGTGCTCTACCAGCTTGACCTTATCTAAACTTAATTGTTTTGTAAGATCTCATCTGAGTATCTCATCACATTGAGGATCAGCGCTTTCAGCATATGAATTTGGGTTTGGGAGGATGGAGGAACACAATTCAATCCATACCACCTTGCTTCAAATCTTAGAGGGAAGACATTTAGTCTTCCACCATTAAATATGATAATATCTGTAAAAATGTCTAAACTCTTAATCAGTCTGAAAAAGTTTCCTTTTATTTATAGATTGTTGAAATTTTTTGTTTTTTATCATGAAATAATGCATATATATGTATTTTTTCTCTCTCAAACTAAATTTTACCACTTTTTTTTTTTTTTTTTTTTTTTTGCTTTTCAAGAGTTTTGGCCAAGACTATAAACACAAAGATATAAGATAAGAGCAGTAATGTATACTAATGTATATTAAGGACCTAGAAGAGTACCTAAAATACAGTAGACATCTAATATAAAATTTATTAAGTGAATGAATGAATTATGGCAAATGAAAGAGATGTTATACAACTGCAGTGTTTCCCAATAAAGATGAATTATAGAGAATAGTAGACACCCTAGGTACATGCCTGAGTAATTCCTCCTTTCTTTCTAAATTGAAAAAATATGAGCTAAAACAATAGGGCCTTCCTGGTTTAGTTACAGGCTTAAGTGCACAAAGCAGAGGCAGTTAACTGTATGGAATCAAGACCCAAAGAACATAGTCCTTGAGAGAGAGGGGGAGGGGAAAAAGAAATAAAGAAACACAAAGGCATAGAGACAGAGACAGAAACAGAGACAGAGACGGAAAAATTGAGTCAGAGAAATCTGTTTCTGAGACCCCACTTATAACATGGATAAGTCTAAATTACCATTCATTCTTTTTAGGAGAAGAGCAAGTAAAATGTTGAACAAGAAGACGGAAGTGTCTTCTTGCAGTTCCTGTAAGAAGGCAGAAGTTTTTGCAGAGGGGAGAATGTGGAAGAAATAGAGAATAATTATCTCTTACCAAATGTAATGGCTTTTGTTGTGTTTTTTTTTTTCTAATAAAATAGTGTTAGCTGCCCTTTTCGTGTTTCTGTTTGTCTGTCAAATATTTTCCTGTCATTTACAAGTTATTTTTTATTTATAATTTTAAGTATTTTGTAAACAATTTGTGATTTGATTTTGTGTTTTAAACCTTATCCAAGCATTTGTCACTTACTAAAATAATTAACCCATTTACTTGTTTTATCATACGGAAGTCTACCTTTTAACTGACACTTTAAGTGATAGAATAGTGCTTATTATAACTTAGGGTACAAGTGATTTTTAACAATGTAGTAATGGCTAAATTACAAAGCAAAGACACTACTACCGAGCTCAGTTGAAAGACAAAATCACTCTACAATTGGTTCTTTCACATATTGAAAATATCATCAATTAAAAAAATAAACATCACATCAGACGGAACCAGAGACACTCAAGAAGAACAAACTGCAAGGAAAATTTGACCAACAAATTATAGCAAGAGCAAGAGTTTAACACTTGGGATCCTTTTTTTTTTCTATTAAGAATATGTTGTGGCCTTTTTGGGCTTCCGAAAATGACATTATAATAGGTTTAGCTAATAATAATAAGAGTTAACATTGAGTGGCTGTTTTGTGGGAGGCCTGTTCTAAGAGTTTTACATTTATCAGCTTATGTAATGCTCACAAAGATACTAAATGGTCCTATAAGTCTCCTTACTATTAGATAGTATGCACCCAGTATTGCCATAACCATCAGAGAAATACCAAAACCCTTCTGGGTTTTTCTGTAACATATTACTTAGTAACCACTTTGCTATGTACCCTGTGTATATGTTTAGAAAATAAAAGAAAATCTATTCTAATGTATGTATTAAAATGGCAATACTGGTGCATATTATCTAACAGTAAAGAGCAACTCTTTAACTATTGAGACCACAAGTCACCAAATAATGTCACCTGGCAGTGGTCAGAGACAGGTGATGGGGTCTAAGAGTGGTGCTGGCTCATAGGAAGAAAGACCTTGGTGACTGTTGAGGAAACTAAGGCTACAGAGAGGCTGTGTGGTGGCAAGAGCGTCTGCGGTGCCTACTGGCTGCTCCTTGGAAGCCCAGCATTGGCAGGGGCATCTGTCCAGGTGGCAGGACAGGTGGTATTCACAGCAGCATTGTCAGCATGAACCAAAGTTCAAGCAATAGAGTATGTATTCCCATCTAAATGAATACTTGGCTCTGCCTTATAAGCAATGTGTCCAGCCACCTTCTGGCTGCAACAAAACACCAGGCATCAAGCCACCTTCTGGCTAAAATAAAGCACTAGACACCAAGGACCTAATGATAATGAGTTAAATGGGAATGTTGAAACATTTTGATGCAGTTCCTATGTCAAGCCATGACTCATCAGGGGTAAAATCGCAATTACCACTTTTCAAAATTAACAGGAGATTTGCGAATAAAATGACTTGATAAGGAGTTTTCTCTGTAACCACATTACTTAGTAACCACTTTGCTATGTACCCTGTCTATATATTTAGAAAATAAAAGAAAATATATTTTAATATATGTATTTATTTAGGTAATAATTTATATTACTATACCAGTGGCTGAGTATGTTGAATATTACATCGGAGATCTATTTTTATTCCCTTTTTTTCAGATGAAGAAACTAGACACAGAATAGTTAAGTAGCTTGTCCAAGGTTATAAATATCAGCTCTGAGTAAATATCAGAGCTGAGATTCAAAAACAGATCAGCTCTAGACTTTATGAGCTTAAACACTATGTTTTATTGCCTGTCAAATTATTGCTCTGATAAATGATTTTTCCACCACTTTTTATTTAACACAACATTTTAATATTATTGTCAGATGCTAAATTACCTTTTTTAGGAGAAGTAGTGCACATTTCAAGTTCTGTTTTGTTGTCAAAATTGGTAAGAAACTTCATTTATGTTCTTTTATAACTAAAATTGTTTTGGATTTTTTTGCCCTACATTCAATCTAAAAGAAAAGGAATAACAGACACCTAACACATTCTCAGATTAACTAGCAAGATTATATTTGGTAACATGAAACCTTAAATTTGTTTTTCTTTTTAGATTCTAAATTTATTCTATGCCATATCCACTACAACACATTTTAAGGTTAAGATATCCAAACTCTAGAAAAAATATTTTATCCAAAACAGGTCAAGTACTGGATATTTCAGTTAAATTAGTTTCTATATCAATTGCTATGATTGATATTTCTTCTATTACTCTCTTTCATGCTTTCTTGTTTTTCTGCCTTGTTGTTCTTTTATGTCATTTTCTGTAAGTACAAAGTTTAATTTGCTTATATCTTCCCAGAGTTTTGGAAAGTTTATATGTCTTGTTTTTGTAATTATGCATAGAGAAATTGCCAAGTTTTTCAAAAGCACCTTTTAAGCTCTATTTCTCTAATTATCAGTGGCAAGAAAAGGCTACAATTAGTTTGTAAAATATAAGCTATTAAAGAGTCAGTACATTTTTTTCACTTTCACCATTATGCCATCCCCTATTATTCATACTTCACAATGTTTGTAAAAGTAATCTGAAATTGTAAATTGGTATTATTAGTGTCACAGTCTTATGTATTATTATTTTAAGTATCTTGTGCTTACAAATAATATAAACAGTAAGATCTCCAATGTGCCCATTCCCCAAGCTTATGAAATAAAGCTTAATGAAGACAAATTAAGGTTTTTCTATGGCCACCAACATTAACTTCTATCCCGAATTTAGTATTTATCTTTCCCTGCATTTAAACAAAAGTTACTACATATTTAAATGTCTCTACATTTTAAAAATGTTACTACATATATACCTTCCTATATATGTATGTTTATATAATATATAGTTTATAACTATGTATACAGTTTAGAAATATATATTGGCCGGGCGCGGTGGCTCACGCCTGTAATCCCAGCACTTTGGGAGGCCGAGGCGGGCGGATCACGAGGTCAGGAGATCGAGACCATCCTGGCTAACACGGTGAAACCCCGTCTCTACTAAAAATACAAAAAATTAGCCGGGCGTGGTAGCGGGCGCCTGTAGTCCCAGCTACTCGGGAGGCTGAGGCAGGAGAATGGCGTGAACCCGGGAGGCGGAGCTTGCAGTGAGCCAAGATCGCGCCACTGCACTCCAGCCTGGGCGACAGAGCGAGACTCCGTCTCAAAAAAAAAAAAAAAAAAAGAAATATATATTACATTGTTTTGCCTGCTTAAGCTTTATGAATAGTACATGTTCCATGGGCTATCCCGCAACTAGCTTATTTCATTCAATAGTATATTATTGTGATTACTATATTGATATGTACAGTTTTATTTAAATAATTTAAATGTGGTATTAAATAGATTGTAACCAATCTGATTATTCTCCTGTAAGTGGACATTTCAGGTTCTTTCCAACTTCCTACTGCAGGCAAAATGGCTGTGAAGATTCTTATTCACATATTTTTGTGAAAGGTTCTCCAGGATCAAATCCTCAGAGTGGAATTACTAAGCAATAGATCTGACTTCACACAGACTTCAGCTTTACTAGATACTGCCAAGTCCTTCCCAAATCAACTGCGGCAATTTACACTCCCACAAGCAATTAGAGTTTCCAACTCCATTCACATCCTTGCTAATGTGATTTTGTCAGAATTTTTTATCTATACCAGTCTGTTGCATGTAAAGTGTATCTCATTATGGGTCCTATTTTTACTTCCTTGGTTACTAGGGAGGTGGAACATCTTTTCATTTGTTTACTGGCCATTAAGGTTTTCTTTTACCTGTACCTATTCATTTTTTTTTTTTTCTTTTTGGTTGCCTTTTTCTTATGGATTAGTAGAAGTTATTCTCCTTTTTATTCTGGATGGAAAGTGCCTTATCAATTTTTTGTGTTACTAAAATCTTCTCCCAGTCTACTGCTTGTCATTTGTATAATGTCATTTTCTGCAAAGAGGCAGAAAATTTTAAAATAGCGCATCTAATTTTTCTTTCACGATTTGGGCTTGGCGACATCTTATTTAAAATATTTGTTCCTTCTCTAGGTCATAATATTATCTTCGAACGTTTTTGAAGTTTTACTTTACACATTAAGACTTTAATCCACTTATAATATATTTTTGTGTATCATATGAGGTGGATTTATTATATTACCTTTATATTTGGATAACAAATTGTTCAAGCAAGATTATTGAACAGTCTACTCTTTTCCCATTGGCTTTAATGCTTCCTCTGTCATGCATCGTATTTTCATGCTTTTGTATGGCTTTTTCTGGGTTCTTTATTATATTTCATTGCTATAGGCATATGTATAAATTCTTGTAACAATATTCCACTTGATTATTATATGTCATAATACATTTTGATATTTGATAATGAGGCTTATTATAAGACTTATATAAGTTATTACATAACTTTGTAATTCAATAAATTAGAGGTATTCTTTGGCCAGGATTTTTACCAGACACTTTTAATCTGAATACCAAGGGGAAAAGTTCATATCAGAAGAATTTTCTTAAATTAAGTTTTTGATTATTATGAGAAACAAACTCACCCATCCAAACCAAAGAATGAACTCAGAGCCCAGAGGATGGCAAAAGTGAGACTTTCAATGACGGTCTTGCAAGATCGGGGATCTAACGGGCAGGCACATGTAACACAGTTACAACAAGCAATTTTTCCCCTAGTGCACTGGTCCCTCCCCTGGTTCCTCTTAGGCTGAGTCCTATGGGGTCACAGTCTTCCTGGATGTCACCTATCGATAGTTAGGTAGGGGCTGTAGGTGCTTTCTTTAGGGTTGTCTTGCTGCATTTTGTTGCAGCCCACAATGCACCGCAATCCTAGTCAGCTCAGGGGTTTTTCAAGTATTTGACTTATGACCTAAGTATCTGGGCAGGCTGATAAGAACAGACAAACTGAGCTATTTTGCAGGCTAGTAAACTTTCATCTTGGATGGAACTTCTTTGGCTCAGGTGAGGGCAACTAAGAGGTGACGGGGGGCGGGGGGGGGTGGGGGGTGGGGAGGCCTAAAAAGCAGGCATTGAATATCCAAGCAGGGGCCTAGTATATCCTATTTTTTATGTATCTTGCTGACCTAAACCGATTCAAGGCACTTTGTCTTGGAAATGGACCACTGTATACATTATTTCCTTCAATTCCCTCCTCTTTTTCTTTTTACTCCTTTTGGTCCCATTTTCACATTTATTTTTGCATCCTTTGGTCCTCAAATCGTTTCAAGAACTGTTGACTTTCTTCATTATAAGAGAGTAGATGTGATTTGGTTTCTAATAATTGTTGATACATTATGGGCATTTGTTGATGGCTGTTTCAATTAATTTTGGGGTTAACCCTGTAACACAGGGGACACAGGGGATAATGTAACACCCTACAGCTGTCAGGATTTCAGCCACTATTATAAGGGAGGTTAAAATGGAGGCTACCATTCCTTTCCATTTCCCAAACCATCTCTCTAGTCAATCAGTAAATGGGTCATCAATTCTGACATTTTCCACCAATTCATTGGCTAAAGTTGTTAATCCTTATAATGTCTTTGTGATGTTTCCATCTGGGGCCATATTGTTAGGAATGAAAGTGCAACACTTTCCACCCAGCATGATGCATATGCCACATTTCTCTGCTAAGATTATGTTTAGTGCAAGTTTGTTCTCCCAGGCCATTTGGTTGGTGGCATTTAACTGGCTAGCCACCCCTTTGAGAGCGTTTTGAGTATAGTTGATGAATCTTTGTTGATTATAAAAGATGTAATTAATTTAATTCATATTTTTATTAATAGTCAACCACCAGAAGAGTGCTGATTTAAACCCAGCAGCTATTTGGCTTCAGGCCTTAAATTTATTAGGTACTCCTTTAGGGACTTCTATTGAGTCAATATAAATGTTGGGATTAAAATAATTTGTTAGATCTCTCCGACTTCGGTGGCCATGTGGATTCTTGGGGATTTTATGGAATGCCAGGGTGAATGGAATGGCCAATTGAACTAAGGCACAAGTCCCAGCCCAACTGGACAGTAACAAGTTACGGAGGTTCCTCTTTCCACAATACCACCAGACATCAGCTCAGGGTATATGAAGAGCCAAGTAGTTGCCTTTTTTTTGACTCACCAGTAATGTTTCAGATGTGGGTACAACTTGAGAGTCCTCCCATGGGCTTATTGAACTCTGCCCCCTGCCTAGAGAGACAAGAGGAGTGGTTTATATTCCCTATGGAGAACAAGGGGATTGCTCTAGGGTCTGATCTCTGCAAGACGGGAAAGAACAACAATAGACTTTTGCAAGCCTCATTTCCCCATGCATCCCTGTCCTGGTATAGGGCCAACATGCAACGCATTCCATCGGGATTGGTATCCCATCCTAGGGGAAATGGAACCACCTGTGCCCTGAGGCTGCCCAGCGGAGCATGCATAACAGTCGCTCTTATTCAGAGCCAGTACCGAAAATTTGACCCATTCAACCCAGGCATTTACGTCCCCCAGTCCAGTCTCAATTTCTAAAATCTGCCTCAAGTCAGTTACCTTAATTATTTTTACTCTCTTAGGGTCATTGTCTGGTGGGTTAAAGGAAGTAGTGGGACCAGGAGTTATAGTAACCCTGGGTGGGCTCAGGGTGGAGTTGGTGACTAGCCTAAAAGCCAACTCTCCCACGGGATCCATTTCCTGAGACATTTATTCCTAATCCATACCTCCAGGGTTCCTGGTCTAGAGTAGCTGGATTGTTTATGGTAATTGATATAGGATTGCATTCTAAATTTCTACAGTTAGGTGGCATGGGGCCCTTATACAAATGTATTTTATTCTTTAAGGGTTTGTTTTGGGAAGAATGGCTTACCCAGCCTCCAAATTGAGTGGTCCACAAGACCTCATTCCAGCTAGAATGGGGCTTTCCCCAGTAACAACCTGTTTCAGGATAGATATTTGTTTGTTTGTGACAGCTGTCTTTGGTTCCCTAAATTCCCGAAATGTAAGAATTGGCAGGCATTGAACTTTATGGTCTGGGGGATGGGGGTTCTAGTTACGTTGACTATTACTTTGATTGGATATTATTCTTCTACCGGGCTCCATCCAACAATTGTGAACCCTCTTACCCCTGGTAGTAGAATTAATCCCAACTACATCCACTTCCAATGACAGAGCCTGCTCATAGCTTCCTTCTAGGTTTTCCTTAGAGTTAGCTTTAAGGGTTCTTTAAGTGATCTATACACTTCCCATTCACCCATTTCTCTTCCTTCCAGGGGTTCTTTTATCAGTCACTTGACCTGAGTGTAATGCGTCCACCCCCATTCAGCTGTTCATACAGCTGTCTCAGAGATCAGGAGCACTTGATAGGGACCTTCCCAGCTTGGGCAGAGCTTGTCTTCTTTCCAAGTCTTAATTAGCACCTAGTCGCCAAGCTGAAAGTGGTAAACCATGGACTCAAGAGGCAGGGTTTGAGTGAGAGGTCCTTTCAACCTAAGGGATGACAGGGTGGAGGATATGGCCAGTATATAATTTCTTACAAAGTGGTCTTTCGTTTCCATAGTAGGAAAGTCAGTAGTCCTACCTAAATATAGGAGTCCATATAATAACTCATGAGACAATCCCACATCTTTCCTTGGGGCGGTCCTAATCCTAAGAAGTGCTATTGGGAGACATTAGGTCCAAGGCATTTTAGTTTCTAAGATTAGTTTAGTAATATGTTTTTTGAGAATCTGATTCATTCTTTCTACTTTTCCAGAGGAGGAGGGATACCAAGGGGTGTGGTAATCCCATCTAATATGTTAACCTACTGTAATTCCCCTTAGCACCCTTGAGGTAAAGTGGCTCCCATTGTCTGAATCAATATTTTCTACCAGGCCAAATCTGGGTATAATTTGTTCTAAGATTATTTTTATCACATTCCGGGGGGTGGCATTTGGGAGGGAGAAGGCAGCCAGAGAGGTGGTTTACCATTGCCAGTAGATACTTTTGTCTCCCTATTTTGGGTGTTTCTGTAAAATCTATCCGAATGCTTTGAAATGGCCTTAACCTAGGAGGTTTTCCTCTGGTAGTCTGTTTTTTAACTACCTTTTTGTTTATTTTCTGGCTGCTCACATAACCCCCACACACTTGTTTAGCAAGTGTATAAATCTCTATACACCCATAATTCTTAAGCTTTGTATTACACATCAGCTGAGGACCCCAATGACTTTCCTTATAGAGTGTGGACATTAGTTTTCTCATTATGGGTTTGTTTATCATTTCTCTCCCATCAGGGAGCACCCACCTCCCATCCTCAGTTTGAGTGGCCCCTATCTTGCCCAGCTCTTCCTCCTCCTCCTTAGAAAATTGGGGTTTTAATACCACCTTAGGGATATCTAGGATTGGTCCAAACAGTTTAACTTTTTCCTCCAGGGAGACTTCCTTAGCAGCTTTATTTGCAAGCCTATTTTCTGCAGCTTCTATACTGTTTCCTTTCTGATGGCCATTTACATGAACTATGGCTACCTCTGCTGGAAGCAGGAGGTTTTCCAAAACTTGTTTGACTAGTTTCCCATGTACCAATTCTTTCCCGCTGCTATTTGTTAGGCCCTGCTCTGTCCAGATTTTTCCAAAGGTGTGTACTACTCCATAGGGATATTTGGAATCAGTATATATAATGCCTTTTTGGCCTTCTAGGAGTTTTAGGGCCTAGTTAAGAGTATGTAATTCACAGGTTTGGGCTGGCCAGTTATTGGGCAATCTACCTTTTTCACATAAGGATTGTTTGTTTCCATCAGTGACAGCAAAGCCATCGTGTCTTTTACCGTTTATCACTCGGGATGACCCCTCCACAAGCAGCCTTATCCCATAATATAGTGGAGTTCCTCTAAGGTCTGGTCTACCTTTGGTTTGACATTCTATGATATCTAAATAGTTACGGTCTGATGCCTCCTCATTCTCCTCTCCTGTCCATAAGAAACTGGCTGGATTCAAGCAAGTATCTGTTGTTAAAACCAAATTATCTTTTTCTAGTAATATGGCTTCATGTTTTAAACTCCGGGAATCAGTCAGCCATCTCCCAGCTCTTTGATTTAATATATTCCTGACCCAATGTGGGGTGCTTACTACCAGGGCCCTGCCGAAGGTCAGCTTCCGACTCTCCTCTACCAGCAGGGCCGTGGCAGCTACTGCTTACTTGCGCTTTTGTCTCTTTGTCTCCCGTCTTTTATGGTCTCTCTCTCTCCCTCGCTTCTTCTTGTACTTTACTTTTTCTTCCTCTTACGTTATCTTTCTTTTCAATCTCACCTTCTGTGTCTCTCTTTGATCTCCGTCTGCCCCAGTCCCTCTCTCGCTTATTTTCTTCTTCTATCTCTCTCTCTGTCATCTCATTTTCTTTCTCCCTCACACTCGTTTCTTCCTCTTTCTCTCTCTCTCTGGCCCTCTACCTTTGCTGTTTCCTCTCCTTTCTCTTTCTGACTTCCCTTCTTACTTTTTGCTTTTCCTCCCTTTCCCAGTTTCTCTTTTCTTTCTTTCTTTTTTTAACAAAAACGTTTTGAGCTTCCCTCAGTAATCCCTTAATCCGTTATTTCATCCATTAATCTTTTGCAGTGTCTTAGTAATATCAGGACAGCTTTTAGTCACAAAATTAACCTTTAAAAGGCTTTGCCATACTGGGTTCTCTGGATCTAACCTTGAATATTTTCTCATTTGATCCCTGAGCCTCTGCAGAAGCAGAAAGGGAGACTCCTTTTGTTGTTGTTGTTGTATCTCAAATGCTTTGGAGACATGATATGTCCTAGGAGTGGACTTTTTAATTCCTTAGTTCCCTTAGGTCCTGCATTTGGGTCTGATCTCTGGGGTTATTGTTATCCCATCTGGGATTTGCATTTTGGAATTTCTACTCAGCTGACAGTACTCCTTGCCTGGGAGGATGCTGTCTCTCCCAAATGTTCATGGTTGCCCTTCTAATCATTCCCCTCTCTTCCTCAGTAAATAGAATATTTATGATTGACAGCATCTCAGCCCAAGTATAAAATCTGAGTCCTAAAAAATTGATCTAGCTGCTCTGCTAAAACTAGGGGATCTTCCAAGAGTGGCATCATTTCCTTTTTAAAACTCCTAACCTCAGTAATTGTTAGAGGTGCACTCACAAATCCAACTCCTCCCTGTCCCATAGGGACTTCTCTAAGAGGGTACATGTTAGACATCTGCTGTTTAGAGGGGATAGGGAAATTCTCAGTGTCCTTCTTACATTGTTCTAATTCTTTCCTCAAGTTTGGATAGGAATCTAAGAGAGCATTGGGTTTACCTCCTTCGGCCGGGCGTGGTGGCTCACGCCTGTAATCCCAGCTCTCAGGGAGGCAAGAGGCTGGAGGATAGCTTGAGCCCAAGAGTTCGAGACCTGCCTGGGCAATATAGCGAGACCCCATTCTCCAGAAAAAGGAAACAAACAAACAAACAAACAAAAAAGACAGAAAAAAAAATTAGTGTAACTCCCCTCCTTCATGACCCCCAGATTCCTCTTCCTCTCATCTTCCCGTTGTGCCCTGATCTCCATGTCTTCTACTTTGTGAGATGTATGGGGGTGGGGTCAAGCATTTTAGGGGATCCCAGGGCTTTTCATTGAGTGAGAGCTCTTTACTATGCTCTTTTTTTTTCTTCCTCTTCTTTAAGGGGGAACATGGGAGTTAATTCACCAATCCAACAAAGACTGTAACCCATCTCCTCTTGTGAGGATGGGGTTTTATCATTCACAGAGAGAATTAAAGTTTGGCACACTCAATCCTCATCTGAGCCAAACTTAGGCCAAAAGACTGAAAACTGATGAATGAGCTCTTTGGGCCAGCTAAAACAGCTATACTTTATCATCTTTTGTTTTTCCTTGTCGCTGGTTCAAGGGTTAGCCCTCCAAACCTGTAGCATTCTCCCCAGTGGACTATTTGGGGGAATTTCAGAGGGAGTTTCTTTAGTTCCCTCTTTCCTTTGTTCCCTAGGCCTAGAATTCTTATTTCCCATTTTCAGTTAGTCTCTGTGTCTGAGTGTTTCCCTGTATATTCACTGCCATGCCACTGGAGGTCTCTTGCACACCCAAGAATCACTTCATCCATCTCGAGCCATTTCCCTCGCAGGAGTACGGAACCATGGATTGGGACTCCGCACTCGCTTCGTATCTTAGATACATCTCAGTCACACACACTTGACCTCCGAAAATGCCCAACCACCAAGGCAGTGCTTACAGTCCAATTTTCCTACCTTGGCTCATGCACAAGGTTGCCTGGTTGCTGCAGTGCCTGCTTTTCTCCCTGTGTCACTTCTGTTGTCTCCTGAATAACAGTCTCAGGTTTGTCTATGGCTTATGTGGGGAGCCGGGACACAAGGAGAGAGTAGGCCACCTAAATCAAGTGGGACGAGTCTCCCCTCTCAGCCAGAGTCCCACTGCATGAAGGCACAGAGTTCCCCTTACTGGCCACCAGGTTGTGAGAAACAAACTCACCCATCCAAACCCAAAGAATAGACTCAGAGGCCGGGCGTGGTGGCTGATGCCTGTAATCCCAGCACTTTGGGAGGCCAAGGCAGGCAGATCGCGAGGTCAGAGGTTCGAGACCAGACTGACCAACATGGTGAAACCCCGTCTCTACTAAAAATACAAAAATTAGCTGGGCATGGTGGCACATGGCTGTAATCCCAGCTACTCAGGAGGCTGAGGCAGGAGAATTGCTTGAACTCGGGAGGCAGAGGTTGCAGTGAGCCAAGATTGCACCACTGAACTCCAGCCTGGGTGACAGAACAAGACTCTATCTAAAAATAAATAAAAACAAACAAACTAACTAACAAAAACCCAATGGGCTCAGAGAACAGCTAAAGTGAGACTTTTAATGATGGTCTTGCAAGATTGGGTGTCTGATGGGCAGGCACATGCAACACGGTTACAACAAGAAATTTATCCCCTAGTGTGCAGGTCCCTCCCCAGATTCCTCATAGGCTGAGTACTGTGGGGTCACAGTCTTCGTAGACGTCACCTATCAGTTGCTGGGTAGGGGCTTTATGTGTTTATTTTAGGGTTGTCTTGCTACATTTTGTTGCAGCCCACAATGCATTGCAATCCTACTCAGCTCACGGGCTCTCCAGGTATTTGACTTATGACCTAAATAGCTGGGTAGGCTGATAAGCACAGACAAAGCAAGCTATCTTGCAGGCTAGTAAACTTTTATCTTAGACTAAATTTCTTTGGTTCGGGTAAGGGCAACTAAGCAGGAGGGGAGGAGAGCTGACAAGCAGGCGTCAGCTATCCAAGCAGGGACCTAGTATATCCTATTTTTTCTGTAGCTTGCTGACCTAAACCAACTCAAGGCACTTTGCCTTGGAAATGGACCAATGTATACATTATTTCCTTCAATTATTAATGATTCAGAACATCTATCAAACTCAATCTCCAAAGTCTAATGTACTTTGTTTTCATCTATTTGTCTTTTTCCGCACATTTCTGGAAAGCAAATAATTTTATCCCTCACATTTCTGATCTGATATATTGTACTTTAAAATTGGCTTTCATTTTCTCCATGACAGATTTTAACCTCATCTCATTTGTATTTCCTGTACCCTTCTTTACCCCTTCTACCTCCACTTTGCAATATCTTCCCTTATAGTTCCCAGTCAGCCTATTGTCTCCTAAGGCATTCTGCACCTGTCTCATAGCACTTTCTCTCCACATTCTATACTGACAATTCCTAACAGATTCTAAAATTTCAATTCTGAGCCCTACAGTAGATAGTTTTCAAATAGATACTTCTCTTTACAGTTCAGGACCTTCTCCTCAACTTATTCTCTATTACTTTTCATGGGCACTGCCTGGGCATTCATCTCAAATGAGATGAGGTTTGGAGAGTCATCAAGAGTCAGTGTTTGCTGACAGGTAGGACATATGAATTTCCAGGACTCTGGCTGATATCATTCTCACATCCACACCCACTGAACAAGCTACTCATGTCAGCTTCTAGCACAGTTGCTGAAGATAACAGATAATTCATCTAATGGCGCTCACCTGCACTGTAGGCAGTAGAAGGGCATGTGGTTTCCTCCTGGCTCTATTGCTTGTTTCTTATTTTTCTTTTTGTACTTTAAATGAATTGAATTTATTAAAATTTGTCATCTCCAGCATACTCTTCTCACTAAACTTTTAGTTTCAGGTTAATAGCAGTCATGTCCAGTGGACTTTGACATCTGCATATCACACCTCAAAAGAGTAGTCTATGCTCTCTCTCTCTTCAGTTTCCTTTAACATAAAGAGAATTTAGTTACTGCAGTCCCATTTCAGTAGCTCATAATTTACTGAAGATAGATGCCTATTAATTTTCCTTGGAAGCTGAATTCGTGGGAAAATGCTCAATATGTTTGGAAGGTTAATTATGATTTAGCAATCTTTTCATCTCCCCTAAGAAATGTATATAGTTAGACAGTGAAGCAATAAAAGCAAATGTCTGCACAGCAGATACTGAGAGACATGAAGACCACAGGGGTAATATGGAGCTAACATGCTTTTGCTTAAAGAATCAACTATAGCTGTCCTGTCTTTAAAGGCAGGTAGTTTACCTGATCAGTTAGTCTCCCTTGTAGCTACCCTGAACATATCTTCAAGTTTAGTGACAAGGGGTGGTAAAGTTGTGTTTCAAGAATACTTCCGCATGGAAAGGTGGTATGTAGATCCCTTCTATTGGTTTTGAAACCTAGATTGTTCTTTCCCTAAAGTGGTTCTCCCACATTACCCAGTGAGCCCTTAAAAGCTAATACTGTATCTTATTCTTCTTTGTAAATTACATCCTTGGCACAGACTAGGTATTCCAGTGCATCCAAAATGTTTTTGAATATGGAAATTAATAAACAATGTTAAAAATCTGGGAGTTCATAGTATTTGTTAAATAAATAAATAAATTTGTCATTTATTACACAAAAAGTATTTTCATCCCTCCTCTTCCCCACCTACAGGCTACAGCCTGCCTCCATTTTCAGAATCCATCACTATATGAAATACATTTCATTAGCTTATTTGTTCTCTATCATACTCCTACACTATAACTTCCATTAGGGAAGGGAGTTATGCCTAATTTGTTCATTGCTAAGGACAGTCTGGCATATAATGAATGTACAATAAATATATGTCAAGCCAATAAACATAAGAATAAAGAAATAAATGCTGGAAGAACCTAAATCTCTCAGTAGTCAGGACTTAGCAACAAGTCACTCTTACTACTTTTTTGGTCCATAAATCTTGCCCTAGTACTTGAGTTTCCACCTCTTCCACTCTCTTCTATATTACAATTTTATTTTTGACTTGGTGAGGCGAAGAGACAAGTTTCTGGGGGCCCAAAGTTTATGTGTTGGGGGAGGTTCTGCTTGTTATAAAAGTTACAAATATAAAATTAGAAAATTAAAAATTGATTTATAATTAGAAAAGAAAAAATTACCAATTTATAAATTCTGGAAATAAATTACAGGAGACAAGCATAGTTTTTAATTTCCTTTAGTTACCTCATGAAACAGACCAACTAGAGTAGCCAACACAAAAAAAAATTACAAAAATATTGAACAGAACAAGATTTCCTGAGAACAATTTGGAGAAGATAGGAACCAATTACCAATAGATTCAAGACCCAAATTGTAGGAAGAAACAGAGGGAGGGCAAGGTATTGTGTTGTCCCCAAGAGTTTAAGAACCCCCAAATCCCCAAGAGGTACTCACAGGACTGGAAAAAACTATCATCTATCTATCTATCTATCTATCTATCTATCTATCTATCTAACCATCCACCTGTATTAGGCTGTTCCTGCATTGCTATAAATAAATACCTGAGCCTGGGTAATTTATAAAGAAAAGGTTTAATTGGTTTACAGTTCTGCAGGATTTATAAGAAGCATGGTGCTGGCATCTGCTCAGTTTCTGGTGAAGTCTTATGGAACTTTCAATCATGGCAGAAGGCAAAGGGGGAATAGGCATGTCACACAGTGAAAGCAGGAGCAAACAAGAGAGAGAGAGTCCAAGGGGAGGTGCCACACATTTTAAAATGACCAGATCTTGTGTGAACTCACCACCATGAAGACAGCACGAAGTCAGGAGGGATCCTCCTCCATGATCCAAACACCTCCTACCAGACCCTACCTCCAGCACTGGGGATTAAAATTCAACCTGAGATTTGGGAGGGGACAAATATCCCAACTATGTCACTATCTATCTATCTCTCTCTCTATCTATTGACATCTATCTATCTATGCAAGCATCATATACGTAATTAAAAATAAAAAACTAAAGTAGAATTAAACATAATAATAGGCTGAGCACTTTTATAAAAAGAAAAAAACATGTTCACAATGCCTAATGGGATAAATCAAAACTATACTGAGCACAGTTCAGCAACACAGCAAAATCAAATAGAACGAAAAAGTATTAAAGGTGTACAAGGACTAAACAACAAAATCAGTAAAGTAGAATTACATAATTATACATAAAGAGATACAGTTACATCTTGGAGAAATTGCAGGCTTGGTTTCAGACCACCAAATAAAGCAAATATCATAATAAAGTATGTAACCTTTTTTGGTTTTCCAGTGTTCATAAAAGTTATGTGTACACTATATTGTAGTTTATTAAGTGTGCAATAGCATTGTGGCTTTAAAAAGTAAATATCTGAATTAAAAATATTTTATTGCTAAAAAAAAGAGAAACCTACCAATGATCATCTAAGCCTTTTATTCTCAGCCTTTAGTGAGTCAAAATCATTTTGCTGGTGGAGTGTCTTGCTTCTTGTCCATGGCTGCTGACTGATCAGGGTAGTGGTTACTGAGGGTTGGAGTGGCTGTGGCAATTTCTTTACATGAGACAATGATGAAGTTTGCCACATTGATTGACTCTTCCTTTCATGAAAGATTTTTTGTACTGTGTAATGCTGTTTGACAGGATTTCATCTACAGTTGAACTTATTTCAAAATTATAATCAGTCTTCTCAAACTCTGCAGTTGCTTGATCAACTAAGTAGATGTAATATTCTAAATCCTTTGTCATTTCAACAATGTTTCCAGCATCTTCACCGAAAGTAAATTCCATCCCCAAACAACTGCTGTCTTTGCTCATGCATAAGAAACAACTCCTCATCCACCCAAGTTTTATGAGATTGCAGCAACTGAATCACATCTTCAACCTCCACTTCTAATTCTAGTTTCCTTTCTGTTTTTACTGCATCTGCAGTGACTTCCTCCACTGATATCCTGAACCCCTCAAAGGCATATATCAGTGTTGGAATCAACTTCTTCCAGACTCCTGATAACGCTGCTATTTTGACCTCCTCTCATGAATTACAAATGTTTTTATTGGCATCTAGAATGGTGAATTTTTTCCAGAAGGCTTTCAATATACTTTGCCCAGATCCATCAGATCAATGTCTATGGCAGCTGTAGCCTTTTGAAATGTATTTCTAAAATAATAAGATTTTGAAAGTTAAAATTACTCTTGGATCCATGGACTACAGAATGGAACAGATCTCCTTGTACTTCCCCATCAGAACTCTTGGATAACCAAGTTCATTGTCAATGAGCAGAAATATTTTGAAAGAAATCTTTTGAGCAGCAGTTCTCAACAGTGGGCTTAAAATATTCAGTAAACCATGCTGTAAACAGATGTGTTCTCACCCAGACTTTGTTGTTCTATTTAGGGCACATACAGAGTAAATACAGCGTAATTCTTCAGGCCCTAGAAATTTTGAAATGGCAAATGACCATTGGCTTCAACTTAGTCACCAACTACAGTAGCCCTATCCTTTGAAGCGGGGCTTCAGAGAGCATCAGCCTGTTCTTTGAGAAAGGCAGCAAATCCTTTGAAACTTAGAAGCGAGGCATGGACTTTTCTTTAGCTATGAAACTTCTAGGAACCATCTTCTTCCAATATCAAGTGGTTTCATCTACATTGAAAATTTGTTGTTTAGAGTAGCCACCTTCATCAATTATCTTAACTAGATGTTCTGGATAACTTGCTGCAGCTTCTACCTAAGCACTTACTGCTTCACTTTGCACTTTCCTATTATGGAGATTGAGTATTTCCTCAAACTTCATGAACTTATCTCTGCTAGCTTAAAACTTTTGCAGCTTCCTCACCTGTGTTAGCCTTCATAGAGTTTAAAAGAGTTAGGGCCTTGCCCTGGATTAGGCTTTGGCTTAAAAAAATGTTGTGGCTGATTTGCTCTTCTGTCCTGGCCACTAAAACTTTCTCCATATCAGCAATAAGGCTGTTTTGCTTCTTATCATCATGTGTTCTACTTGCCTATTGGAGTAGCAATTTTGATTTTCTTCAAGACTTTTGCCTTTGCATTCACAATTTGGTTAATCTTTTTATGCAGGAGGCCTAGTTTTCAAGTTTATCTTGGCTTTTGTCATGCCTTTCTCACTAAGCTTAATCATTTCTATCTTTGGATTTAAACTGAGAGACATGCAACTCTTCCATTCACTTGAACACTTAGAGATCATTGTAAGGTTATTAATTAGCCTAATTTCAATACTGCTGTCTCAGGGAATACAGAGGCTGGAGGAGGGAGAGAGAGATGAGGGAATGGCAGGTCAGTGGGACAGGCAGAACATACACATTTATCTGTTAAATTCCCTGTTTTATTTGGATGTAGTTCATGGCTACCAAAAGCAATTATAATAGTAACATTAAAGATCACTGATCACAGATTAACATAACAACTGTGATAATAATGAAAAGGTTTGAAATATTGTGAGAATTTCAAAATGTGACACAAAGACACAAACTGAGCACATGCTGTTGGAAAAATGGCACCAAACTTGGTCAATGCAGGGTTGCCACAAACCTTCAATTTGTTAAAACAAAACAAAACACTGTAGCACAATATCTACAATTGTATACTTTTATCTGAAGCACAATAAAGTCAAGTGCAATAAAAATGAGGTATGCCTATATCTGCTCTATCTATCTATATATATAAAATCAACCCTGCTAATCAAGAATACCTATTTTTAAATGCATATGAATCAGTCATGAAAATTGGCATTCCTTGATCTACCAAAAAACCTCAATAAATTCCAGGCACTAGAAACAATACAAATACTATTCTCTGACATTATGCAATAAAATAAAAAATTAATTAAAATAAAAAGGTCTTTTTATATGAAAAAATATTTAGAACTCAAATTAAAAAAAAAATTAAAAACTTTTAAAAGGGGTGCCTGGGCCAGTCACAGTGGCTCACACCTGTAATCCTAGCACTTTGGGGGGCCAAGGCAGGCAGATCACTTGAGCCCAGGAATTTAAGACTAGCATGGGCAACATGGCAAAACACTATCTACACAAAATACAAAAATTAGCCAGGCGTAGTGGCCTGGGCCCACAAGGTCGAGGCTTCAATGAGCCACGATTGTGCCACTGCACTCCAGCCAGGGTAACTGGGTGAGACCCTGAAAAAAAAAAAAGAGGGGGGTTGTCTATTAAATAACTCAGGACAAAGTTTATTTAAAAAAACAAAATTGGGCACTTTCTCAAAATTAATGATTGTGGAAACAAAGTATATCCAGATGTGTGGAATATGGCTAAAAGATCTATAAAGTGAAAATGTCTATTAAATACCTTTATTAAAAATAGAAATAAATGTAAATTAATCAAACTTACCACAAAGAAAGATAAGCATGCAAAATAACAAATATTAATAGATATAAAGATTTTTTCTGTAAAGATAATAGCAAATTTAATAAACTGGAAAACAAAAAAAGTAGAATAAATAAATATATCCAAAAAGAATTCTTTTAAAAATCTACAAAATTAAAAAAAAATACTGCCTAACCTATTTCAAGAGAAAAGGAGCAAGCCAAATACACATTTCAGAAATGACAGGTAAAAATAGCCATAAAAAGCAGAAAATGAATACATCAAAAAACTTTGCCTAGTTTTATATAATTTTTTTTAAATTTCAGTAGCCTTAGAGGTACAAATGGTGTTTGGTTACATGGATGAATTGTACAGTGGTAAGGTCTGAGATTTTAGTGCACCCATGACCTGGGTAGTGTACATGGTATCCAATAGGTAGTTTTTTGTCCTCATCCCCGCTACCCCCTCCCAAATTCTGAGTCTCCAGTGTCCATTACACCCCTCTGTATGTTTTTGTGTACCCAAAACTTAGCTCTCACTTATAAATGAGAATATGTGGTATTTGGTTTTCCATTCCTAAGTTACTTCATTTAGAATACTGGCCTCCGGTTCTATCCAAGTTGCTGCAAAAGACATTATATCATTATTTTTTATGGCTAAGTAGTACTCCATGATGTATGTATACCACATTTTCTTTACCAACTCATTGGTTGATGGGCGCTTAGGTTGATTCCATATCTTGGCAATTGTGAATTTTGCTGCAATAAATATATGCATGCAGGTGCCCTTTTTCTATAGTGACTTCTCTTCTTTTAGCTAGATACTCAGTAGTAGAATTGCGGGATTGAATGGTAGATCTACTTTTAGTTCTTTGAGAAATCCCCATGCTGTTTTCCATAGAGGCTGTACTAATTTACATTCCCATCAGCAGTGTATAAGCACTCCCTTTTCACCACATCCATGCCAATATTTTTTGTTTTTTTACTTTTTAGTAATGGCCATTCTGGCTGGGGTAAGGTACCAGCTCATTGTGGTTTTAACTGTCTTATGCAAATAAATTTAAAAGCTTAAGTCAAATGGATAATTTTTTTGAAAAATGTGACTTACTAAAAGTGACCCCAGTAGAGACAGAAAGACTAAGCTAATTACTGTACCTCAGGGGGAAAAAAAAATCAGAAAGTACAGTAGCTAAGAACACCTCCACAAAAATAAATGAATAAGAACCATGCCTAGAATTTTTAGAGACAGATCATTCCAAAGCTCTGTAAACTTTTTCAAAGTATAGAAAAAGAATTTGTTAAGACAAGTATAACTTTCATCCTAAAATCTAAAAATGTTAATGTTAAACAAAGAAAACTAAAGACCACTCCTACACATGAATGAGCATAGAAATTTCAAATAAAATACTATTGAGAATTGAATGAGAATTGAATCAAATTTTTCAGAACTTTTGATCATGTGAATGCAAGGGAGTTTCAACATTTAGAAATCAGTAAATATGGCTGGGTGCGGTGGCTCACACCTGTAATCGCAGCACTTTGGGAGGCTGAAGCAAGCGGATCCTGATGTCAGGAGTTCAAGATCAGCCTGGCTAACATGGCGAAACCCTGTTTCTACTAAAAATACAAAAATTAGCCAGGCATGGGGGCAAGTGCCTGTAATCCCAGCTACTCGGGAGGCTATGGCAGGAGAATCGCTTGAAACTGGAAGGCAGAGGTTGAGGTTAGCCGAGATTGTGCCACTGAACTCCCACCTGTGCGAAAGAGTGAAACTCTGTCTCAAAAAAAAAAAAAAAAAAAAAGAAAAGAAAAAGAAAAAAAAAGAAAAAGAAACCGGTAAACGTAACCCATCATATTTGTAGAGCTATACAGAAAAATTATGTAACATATCCATTGATGTCATTAGGTTGGTGCAAAAGTAATGGCAAAACCTAACATATATATTTAGCACTAACCTAATATATGGAAAATGTACTTTAGAAAATTCAACACCCATTTATAATAAAACATTAAATACAGTATAAACTGATGAGTAAATCTTTAACATAATAATATTGACCTTAGTCCCCAGACCAGCATCTTAATAGGAAACATTATAGGGTGCATGATTTTTCCTTTGAACTTAGGGAAAAGATAAGGATGCTTACTCTCTCCCCTATTTCTTAACATGACAGTGAAGGCATCAGTAGCCAAAGAAATGTGACAAAAGGAAGCAATTGGGGGAACAAGTTTTGGAAAGTAATATGTAAATCAATCACTGTTTACTAATGACATAGCTATAAATTAGGAAAATTCTCCTTGTCTCCTTTACAGTCTCTGCTGCTCCTGTCCATGCCATCAGCACACCCAAGCTCCACCTTCTGCTTTAAAGCAGACCCTCTGGATTTAGCTTGGCAGTGGCAAGATAAAAGGAGCAAGAGCCCCAACTTAGCTGTGAAGCCCTAATTGCCTGCCAGAGCTTAAATTTGTTCTCCTAAATTATAGGATATCAGGCATTCCCTTGATTGTGTAATCTGGCAATTAACCCTTAGGAGTATAAACTTTCCAGTCAATGTAAAGGAAGGAATGGTGAGTGGTAGGATTTCTGGATCTTCACCCGGAAAACTTAGTACCAAGTACGTCACAATTAGCTCTCAGAGATAATTGTATAGCTGCTGTAACAAACTGCCACAAACTCAATGGCTTAAAACAACACACATTTATCATCTTACAGTTCTGGTGGACAGAATCCTGTAAAGAGAAGCCTCGGCTAAAATCAAATTGTAGGCAAGGCCATATTCCTTCGGGAGGCTCTGGGAGAGAATCCCTTTCTTTGCCGTTCACTGCCCAGATTCCATGACTGTGGTTTCTTCCTCCATCTTCAAAGTCAGCAAAGATGGGCAGGTCATTCCCACAAGGCCATCTCTTTGGTTCCTTCTCTCTTCTGCCTTCCTTTTCTGCTTATAAGAACCCCTGTGGTTACACTGCGTCTACCTGGATAATCTAGTATAGTCTCCACATCTCACAGTCAGCTGCTTAGCAACTGTAATTCCATCTACAACCTTAATTTGCCTTTCTACGTAACCTGACACTCACAAATTTCAGGGATTGAGATGTGGACATCTTTGGGTGACCAATTATTCTGCTTACAGCAGGCTTTTAGAAGAGAGAGCCATAATTTTACAAATCAGGAATCTGAGATCAATAAAAGTAAAATGATCTGCCTAAAATCACACAGTTAGCTCTAATCTTGGTTGAATGTAGATTAGAATCAAATACTGCTATCTTTTAAACCAGAATAATATTCCCATAAAAGACCCAATACACATTAGATACTATAGCCCTCCTGCAATACAAAAATATACTACTCCATTGACAGTATATAGAACATTTTAAAAGTTTAATACACAAGCAGATATTTGACATACACTTAGTTTTCAAATTGAAAATGTAATGCCTCATTAATGTTTTTAGTGTACTAGGTGACAGTGAAGATGACAGCAACACAAATTACGGAATTGGGATTGTAATGAATATTCCTGCTAGCAAAATGAAAATCTGAGCCCTGATGTAAGAAGGAAGTTGTTCTTTTATTAAACATACATTGAATTTGCACGTGTAAAGGGATTTTCTATCACAGCACTGAAATTCAATGTTTGATCTTTAGGCTCAAATTTAAGCTGCTACACACTGCACTTACACATACACACACTTGCTTTTTTTTTACGTGAATAAATGTCTGGCCTTCTTTTTCTTGGAAAGGTCAGCGTTCTTCACTTTGGGAATGTCATTAGAGACACCTCTCCCTTTTTCAGTGAGGTGGCAGGGAATGTTAGTTCTTGGAACCACAGAAATTAAAGAGCAAGGGGAACCAGGGAGGTCATACATCATTCATCTGCATGACACTCAAGGACTGCCTTTTACAGACCTCTTCAGTGATTTGTTCCCTTCTATTTTGACTGCAGAAAAGCAAGGGTGCTGTCAACCTCATTTCGAAGGTTATTCCACATTTCTGTGTGTTAGGTGCTCTTTTCTCTCCATGTCTTTCTTCTTTTATTATAACCCAGTGCTCTTGGTGATTACTTTTCACTCGCATTCATACATTGCCTCATGAGCTTGTCTGCGTAGTTTTCATCCATGAAGATCACCAATTAGCTCTGCGTTCTATAAAGAGGTCTTCGGCCTCTTTGGAGAAAGATAAGGCTGGCAGAGAAAGGGAATTAGACTGACTCCATGGCTGAGTTTGGGGCCTGAGATTAAGAATCAATTAGATTGTTCTCTCAAGAACAAACTGTTCTTTCCTGCTCTGGTGTTGACTGAGGTTGGATACTTACACATCTCTGAAAATTTCAGGCTTTCTGAGCTCTGGGCATTATCCAGGGAGAAAAACAGTTGTGAATACGAAGGAGTGAAAAAGACTCTATGGGCTACTGGGAAAAATTCAACATAATTCTACTGCAGATCATGAGGTGCTTTTCTAAGCTCTGAAAGGATACCTTTAAGTTTAGAAGAAACAAATGAAAGAACCCATTAGTTCCAACGTGAGTAAGAGGAAGAGATGAGCAGGTGAGACGCTTTAGTGAAGGAGCAAAGTTCTTTAAGGGTAGCCACTGGCTTTTCATCATAATATCAGCACCCCAGAGGATTGTAGAGCCTTGAGTTTAGTAATCCTAGGAAGTTCAGTTCCATCCCCCATCCCCATCTGTGGAGAAAGTAGGTTTAATAGAAGGAAAAAGGACTTTGTAGTCATTTAAACCTTGGTTTGAAAATCACTCTAACACTCATGAGCTGGGGGGGGTCTCAAAAGAAATTTAACCCTCCTTAGTCTCAATTATCTCATTAAAAACAGCAGCAGGCAGAGGTGTCCCACTTCCAGCTTGTTTTGCTGATGAGAAAATATGCAGGCACTTGGAATCAACCCACATAAAATCATGCAAATCTTAGGATTTCAATTTTAAAATATAGTAATCCTATTTATTGCTCTCTTTCTGCTTCCTCTGATTCTTCTCCCCTTCATAACAGGGAGAATAATAACCTATTATTAAAGGTAATAGAGTAAACGGAAGCATAGTTAAGATGAAAATAGCCTGTAGCCTGTAGACCACTGTGGAACCTTTCTAACTCTTTCCACTTTCTAACTCTTTCCACTGCCTCTGTTCATTCAGTTGCCATCAAGATGGTCCACTGCTACTTCCCACACTTAACTTTATATTCCACATTACCATATCAAACTTGATAAAAGTGTTTCTCAGCTCAAAATAAAAGCTCTTCAGCATGAAATTTAAATCCATCTACAATCTGGTCCCTGTCTACTTCTCCAGCTGAGAGATACAAGGCTATTTATTTTTTCATTCATTCAACAAATATTTATAGGCTACCTACTATGAGCAAGGTACTATAGTAGGTGTTAGGCAATTAAGTTTGAAGATGTTGACAGAAAAAGAGAAGTGAAATGTAATTTTATAGATTTAAATTTCCATTATGCTCAGTTTATTTTCTAAAATAAATATGTATTACTGATATAATTATTTTTAAAAGCCATATCAGGTCTATAGTATCTCTGCTTTATTAATGAGGGCATCAAGACTCTGAAAAATTAAGTAAATTTTTCAAAATAAAACAGCATGGAAAAAGCCAAGTAGAATTTGAATTATATAATTTAAATTCTGCAGTTTTTGTTTTTGTGTTCCTTTGGACTTTAGCTTATTTTAAAAATGCTTTTTATCTGTATCTGCTCTAGTGGGTTTTAACAAAGACTTTTATGTTTTCAGAAATAATTTCTCTTATGTGACAATGAATCAAACATTTAAAGATGCTTTTTCCTACTTTCTGTATCCCAATAAAGGAAGTTTCTGCCTTAGCCAGAAACCATTGAATTATAGAATTGAGTAATGCAATTCTTGCATCTTTATAACTATTTTCTGGCCTAGAGTTTTTTATCCTTGGGAGATTCAGAAGCATTATTTATATATGACATTTGGAGGTTGGTAACCCTCTTCAGAAATTTTCTTTCCTTCCAATGCAAAGGAAAAGAAACTCTCTTTGCGTACATTTTTCACCTCAAAAACTCTCAGGCATGTAATCAATTTTGACCCATTTGGGAACCACTACATACACTGGAAAAAAAAATATGGCCTCGATGACCTTGGTAACAATTGCCCTAATTTTCAACCAAAACCAAGGAAGGTCTTAGGAATTTGAATCTCTTGTCAGAATGTTATCATTCATTATGTTGGCCAGGCTGGACAGTGACCTAACTGTTACAGAGTTTGTTTTGTTTTGATTTGTGTTCTTTGTCTTCTCGGGTTTTAGGATAGGGTAAGAACGTCATTTTCTTGCCAAGCAATGATGCAAATGACAAATCATAGGATAGGACTGTGACCTAAGATATTTTAAGAATACTGCCTTTCTCTTCTAGGAGTTTTTCTATTTGGGGACGTATTTTCATAATTCTTTCTCTAGGGGACAACATCTGACTAACACCCAAGGTTTCTGAGTCTCCTGAGCTCAAGTTCATCTTCTGTCTTCCTCTGGTGTTGGTTTTCCTTGGATGTTTAGCTATTCCATGTTGTGTGTTCAGTTTTTGGATTAGTATTTCCTGTCAGACGACCTGATACATCTCTGCAGTGTCAACTTGAAGGTAACCACAGAAGGTGCTGCTGAGGCCGTCCTCACTGGGAATGTGAGGCATCTGAGGATGGCAGCCCACCACTTTCTCCTAAAGGGACCAGCCATCTGGGATAACCCCTTGGCAGTGCGCCTACAGCCTTTTACATCCAATCCAAGCTCCACAACCTCTGCATCCACCTAGAAATGCACATCGAGGTGAGGATACATGAATATACAGTCAAGTGCTGAGCTATTCCTAGTGGCAAAACCAATGAATCACTTTGCTGGTTGTCACAGAGTTGCTTTCTGCTCTGAGTATAGGCCATTCCCAGGGTGCAAGCATTTTTCTGCCAACTTCAATTTTGTTATCACACCTTTTAGGGTAGTTTTAGGCTGTGGTTGCAGTCTTCAACTCTATGTCTTTCATGGATTTCACACAATTCCGGGTCCATAGAATGACTCTTTTGTGTGCATCATGTACATGGACTTATTTATTTATTTACATGCCATTTTTATCGTTTTGTATTTGGAGCAAGAGTGGGATGCGAGAGCCTGTTTCAGTCTACCATCCTCAACAAATGAATTGAACATACGCTCTCAACTGTGGTGGGTTGAATATGGATTGAATGTTTTTGTTTCCTCCAAAACCCATGTTGACATTTAATCCCCAATGCAACAGTGTTGGGAAGTGGGGCCTAATGGGAGGTGTTTTGATCATGAGGGCTCTGGCCCATTAATGGATTAATGTCATTTTAAAGGGCTTGAGGGAGGGAGTTTGCTCTCTCTTGCTCTCTTGGCCTTCCACCCTTCACCATGGAATGACAAAGCAAGAGGGCCCTTGCCAGATGCTGGCTTCTTCATTTTCAACTTCCCAGCCTCCAGAACTATAAGATATAGATTTCCGTTCTTTATAAGTTACCCAGCCTGCAGTAATTTGTTATAGCAGCACAAAATGGACCAAGGCAATAGTATCCCCTAAAAGCTCACTTTCACCCAAAACCTCACATTGTCACTTTATTTGGAAATAGAGTTATTTACAGATGTAATTAAGGACCTCAAGATGAAATCACCCTGGGGTTAGGGTGAGCATTTAAATCCAATGACTGGCATCCTCATAAGAGGAGAGGACACAGAAAGATTTAGATACACAATGTGGAGGCTGCCGTGTGAAGTGAAGGCAGATTGAAGCGTCTACTAGCCAAAGAATGACAAAAATTGCTGACAACCATCAGAAACTGATATATGGTGGGCAAGCCCCAAAATTAGCTTAGTCCAGGAGGGTCCTTGGCTTTACTCAGGAAAGAATTCAAGAGCAAGCCAGTGGTGGAAGAAAGCAGGTTTACTGAAATGGCAGTCCATAGCGGAATGGCTGTTCCTTCCATAACTGGGCTAAGCCCTTGGCAGTGCACCTACAGTAGCAGTGTACAGCAAAGTGGCTGCTCCATAGGCAGAGCAGCCTGGAGTAGTAGTAGCAGCAGCAGTAGCAGCAGCAGAAGCAGTATACAGCAACAGTAGCTGTCTGGAGAAGCCGTTGGAGCAGGAGCAGTGGCCACAGCTGAAGCCACAGCTGCAGAGGCAGCCCCGGCATGGATTGCTGGCTAGCTATATTTATGCCCACTCATAGTTCTATGCTAATTAAGGGGTGGGTTATTCATAATTTTCTAGAAAAGAAGCGGGGAGTTCCTGGAGCCATATAAGGTCACTTCCTAGTTGTTGCCACGGCATGTTGCCATGGCATTTGTAAACTGTCACGGCACTGGCAGGAGCGTCTTTAATTATGAACAGTGTGGGCACCAGAAGTCACTTTTGTCACCATCTGCTGGTTTTGGCAGGTTTCTTTACAGCATCCTGTTTTTGACCAGCAAGGTCATTACCAGTGCTCAGAAAACAAGTTCTACTGATCTCTCCACTTCAAAACTAGAAAAGAAGCATGAAAAAGACTTCCTCACAGCCTGCAGAAGGAACCAACCCTGTCAATATCTTTATTTCAGACTTCTTGCCTCTTAAACTGTAAGAGAATACACTTCTGTTGTTTTAAGCCAGCTTTTGGTCCTTTGGTACTTTTGGTACTTTGTTACAGCAGAATAATTATACCCTAGGAAACTAATACAACAGCTCTCCTCATTCACATAAATTTCATAAAGGTATAATAAATTATAATTTTTATAAGGCAAGGGTAAAATGATCTCTATTTATATAACTTTTCCATTATTCTTTTCATGGTATGGCTAGAAACCCAGAAAAGCCTGAATCCTGCTGCATAATTTATTCCTACTTTTTTCATTCTTTCTTCAACCTCCAATCCCCACCCTGTAACCCACCCCAATCAAAGCCAGTTTCTTAGAGAGCTACATATAAGAACAGAGGTTATATGAAAAACAAAGTATTACTATACTTAATGGAATAGCACCATTTAATCTTTAAATCAGAGCACTGGTAAAAATTAGAATGGAGAATATATACCAAGCCTGAGGCTTAAATGCGATCCCCTAGGTCCCTCTGAATTTAAGTCCTGAGATGGAAAGAGGAGAGACGTGGCTCTGCATCCAGCTCAGGGCTATTGACCGTGCTGATGTCTGCTTCCTATATGAAAAGGAGAATCAGAAAGTGCAAGAGAGTGCTATCTGCACATGTGCATTCTATCCTTTTAATGTCACCAGACTCCAGTCACCAGACTCACTAATAACTATTATCCAATCCAAATTCAAGACTCTGATTGAATTAGCAGATTCTCCTATCTTGGAGGAGGGCTTGAATTAAGCAAGAAGAGGTAGAATCTTCCTGTTAGGGCAAAGAGTACAACAGTATTTTCTTCCCTCTCCTTTCCAAATTTATCCCAGTACTATGCATATAGCTAAGCAGCCAATAAATGTCTATTGAAATAAAACATTCAGTTTAAATAATACATATTAAATATATTACTGCCATCAATTTATTAGGTCCAGCTCTGACTTACTTTTGCTCAGACCGAAGGGAAATCTCAACATACATTTGCTTTTAAATCTATTCATTTATTTCAAGCCTATATAAAGTGACGATTTAATGGCAGTTTTTCTGGTAGGCACTTAAGATCAGAAATAATGAAATAGCTCATGAAGCTCAGAATCCAGTGAGGGTATGTATAGAAAAATAAGCAAAGAAGTATGATGACCATGATAAATGTCATTGCACAGGTATGCTCAGACATCCAGAAAAGCCCAGGGGAGATACGGCTAACACTGAATATCAGGGGCTAGAAGATCAGGAAAGGTGATACTGAAATGAGTCTTTTTTGTTTGTTTGTTTGTTTGTTTTTGAGACGAAGTCTCACTCTGTCACCAGGTTAGAGTGTTGTGGCGCAATCTCAGCTCACTGCAACCTCCAACTCCCTGATTCAAGCGATTCTTTTGCCTCAGCCTCCTGAGTAGCTGGGATTAAAGGCGTGTGTCACCACACCTAGTTAATTTTTTTTTTTTTGTATTTTTAGTAGAGACGAGGTTTCACCATGTTGGCCAGGATGGTCTCAATCTCCTGACCTCGTGATCCGCCCACCTTGGCCTCCCAAAGTGCTGGGATTACCAGCATAAGCCACCGTGCCCGGCCAAGATGAATCTTCAGTGATGAGTACAAAGAAGTACAATCAGGAGAAGGTTGGCAGAAGGCAGAATATTTGAAGGAGAGAATAAGGTTTACATAAAAGTCTGTGAAGATGACAGAGGATTGCGTAGAGATAGGAGCTACAAAAAAAAAAAAAGCAGTTTAGACTCTCAGAATCATGGGGTGTCAATAGGTGGAGAAAATCAATGAAGTTAGAAAGGCAATTGGAGGTCATGCCCTGTTGCCTCAGAAGGGACCGAACTGCGTATTTAAAACTAGAGATTGTGATATTCATGATGATGATGGCATCTTCAAGCAAAGGCTAAATAAAGTCATGTTCAGCATTTTCTAATGGAAGAGATTCATGTCAAGACTGCAGTGTCACTTACCTAGGAAGCTAATTTATCATAAAATTTTTATTATAAATAAATTATAGAGGAAAGATTCAGATATTTTATAAATAAAATTTGTAATAAAACTAATTTGTATTAACTACTGTTCCAAGCACTTAACAACATATTCTCTCTCATAATACAAAATCCTCCAAGGTGAGAACAGTTATCACCCTGTTTTACAGATGGGAAAACTGAGGTGTGGAGAGGATATCTTGCCCAAAGTGGCAGGTCCAGTCAAGCCAGGATTCAAACTCGGGCTGGTAAATCAGGAGCATGTTCTCTCACATCAGCGCATTACAGTGTGATGATGGACCACCAAAAATATAGAGAATGTGGGTGCCCCGTGGGTTTTTCTCTCAGTTAGTCCCGAAACCCACAGTACAAAATCAGGGGCAGCTCTACTAGGACCTAAGTAAAAGCCTCACTTGAAATAAGTTGTATTCCTCTGGCATCTATTTTTTTTTCATTTTTTAATATAGCCTAATTCAAATATTATTCCCTTGTCATATGATTTGCTCCTTACAGGCATTTTTGTGATGGATATAACCTTATTTTTTCTGCTACTAACCAATGGGTACTTGGCTTTTCCAATCAGTTTGTGCTGTTTATGAATTGCTATCTCATCTTTTCCTGGAGTTAAGCCGGAGTTTTCATAGCTCTCATAAACAAACCACTCTGAGTATATGACTCACACGTGAACAGCATCTGGCTGAATCTGACTAGGGGAAATCACTTATGGCATGATTGGTATATTAGCCTACTAAGGCTGCCATAACAAAATGCCGTAGTCGGGTGGCTTAAACAATGTAAATTTATTTTCACACTGTTCTAGAAACTGGAAGTCCAAGATCAAAATGTTCATGAATTTAGTTTCTTCCAAGGCTTCTCTCTTTGGCTTGCAGATGGCTGTGCCCTCACCTTGTCTTTTCTCTGTGCTTGTGCACCCTCGTGTCTTTTTATGTGTCCACATTTTCTCTTTTTATAGGGACACCAGCCAAATTTCATTAGGGTCCACCCTAAAGGCCTCATTTTGACTGAATTATCTCTTTAAAGTCCCTATCTCCAAATAAAATCACGTTCTAAAATACTGGGAGTTAAGGCTTCAGTGTATGAATTTGGAGGCCAGGACATGAGTCATCCCACAGCACTCAGTCTAAAAACATCAACATCGCATAATTTGTAGGGCACATACCAGCTCTGATGTGTTTACATGAGCATCTGACAATGTGTCTTTCAACAGATTTTGAGATGCAATGCCCTCATATGCAATATCTTCCCTTATAAATTACCAAGGCAATAACAGAGAAATTGAGGCTGAGAGTCTTGTGAAAGCTTGCTTGGATACAAATTTCAGCTTCACTACTTGCTAGGTATTAGCCTTAGACAAGTCGCTAATGTGACTAGGCCTCGGTGACCGCATCTGGGGATAATAACAGTGCATATCTCATAAGGATTTTTGAGGATCAAATCTGATAATGCCTGCAAAATAATACAGTCCCTTGCATATCATAAACACTTCACAGACATTAGATATCATCACCATTATTATTATAAATGGCTAAAATCTACATATATATATAGTTCATTAGTAGTCTGTATTTACAGAGATGAAAGAGCAACATAAAATGTTACAATAATGGAGGTTCCCAAATTTCCAAGTAAGCAGTGGAAGTGTTTATCGTGATTTGGTTTGAAAACTTACATATGAAGTAGTTGCCTCTCTAATAGGGGCAAATCTCATAGGTTGGTTCACTTAACATCTATTCACAACAATGCTCTCCTCAATCACAGGGGTAAAAGGAACCAAATACTTGATTTTCCAGGTCAGCTTATGAGAAAGAAATAAAGTCTTCTGGAAAGAGTTCCCCTTCCTAAATAAAAAGACAAAGTGCACTTGGTACCAATATTTGTTCTTTTAATGTCATTCTCCAATAAAAGGGACCAGGGCACTTAAAGAAATGGCTCACTCTAGGATTGAGGGACAGAATACACAACATGAGTAAGGAGCACATTGCCAGAAAGAAAAGAAGTGCTCAAAACAAAAATGATGGGTGTATATCAAAGAGACCCAGGAGTCAACTGAAAAAGCTCCCAACAGCCAAAACTGAAACCGTGTCAACAACAAAATGAATAAAGTAGTATTGGATAATAACCCAAAACATAAATTCTCGTGAATACACACACAAACACAAGCGCACACACACACACAGGCACACACACAGCAATATATTTATATTAGAGACAGGATCTTTCTGTGTTGCCCAGGCTAGAGTGAAGTGGCACAATTATAACTCACTGTAACCTCAAACTCCTGGGCTCAAGTGATCCTCCTGCCTCAGCCTCCTGAGTAGCTAAGACTATAAACATGTACCAAACACCTGACTAATTTTTAAAAAAATTTGTTTTTGTAGAGACAGGTGTTACTATGTTGCCCAGGTTGGTCTCAAACTCCTGGTCTCAAGCAATCCTCCTGCCTCAGCCTCCCAAAGTGCCTGGATTAGAGGCATGAGCCGCTATGCCTACCCTGTAGAGATATTAATAAAGGATTGCCCATATAAATAAAAGAAACAGATATATAAATATAAATATAAATAAAAGAAATATAAATAAATAAATAAATAAAAGAAATATAAATAAATATAAATAAGAGAAACAGAAGAAATACACCTCTTGTGCAGAATTTCAGTTAACACTGTATGTGTCTTCAGAGATGGCCTTATATTCCATAAGTATCTATGGATTATTATTTATGACAATAACAATTGTGCAGGGCTGAGATTGGCCCCTGTTTGAGCTTGAAATTTCTCAGATTGTATCTGCTCTGCTCTGACCATATCACAGTTTCAGGGACTTTTCCTTCCATACATTCTCCACCTGTTGATAACCAGGACCCACCTTCTCTCTTGTGGGTGAAGGATGAAGGCAGTGAGGGTGGTTGTTCCACAGGGTAAATAAGGCAAGGACCAAGCAAAGGGTTAAGGCAGACATGGGAACCACTCCTGCTGAATGGTTCATGGGCAATCTCTGGCTGTGTTATGGACACTAATGATGGCATCATCAGTGTAGCCCCTCAAGATGCAACAAGAACAGCATGCACTCATGAGAAGCTGAACTATCTTGGGATGGTGATTCTACTCCTCCAAGAAAGTCTGCTCAGTTCTGGCCCCTCAGTTGGGGCCACACATTCCCCTCGCCCTTTGCACATTCTACTCCCTCCTTCCCATCAACAAAGCCTGGGGAAATTATTATCTGGTCTCATTATAGAAGCCTTTCTCTTGTCTTCACATATTCCAGTTTTATTTTCTATGCCTTGGATTTTTATTTATTGGCCACTAAGTTTTAAGATCTTGACTCTCAAAACAATCTTACTGCTGCCATATCCTTTATTGGAGGCAGTTAATGAACAGCTTAGATTAAAGAGAACCAAATGATGATAGAATTGGAAAAAAAATAGTTAACATTTTTAAAATATTCTACTTCGTTCTCTCTCCTTTTTCTCCTTCTCTCCCTCCAGTCCTGAAGTATCCATGTATTCCAGTCATTATGATGCAAGGTAGAATTTCCCCAGTGCCTTACAACATGTATGGATGAGATGAAGAGGCAAATGAGAGAGTATGGTCAGCTTGTAGATAAGCCTTGAAGGATGGGGAGCTAGGCACACAGGACTTGGGAAAGGGCATTCTTGGAAGAAAAAGCAGCCTGGAACTAAGCAGGCAGCAGAGGAGGGACCATTTATAGCAAGAATAGCTTGGCCAGTTTGTTTGGAGCACAGGCTTACAATGCCAGGAAAGCTAGTTTGTACTTTGCACCCATGTTAGGACATGCTGCAGTCATGAGAGGAGGGGAGGGGCATGGTAGGAACAGGGCCGAGTAAGACATACTGCTGATCATCTGAAGGGCAGATGGACAAGAATAGAAAATAGAAACAAAGTCTGGTCCAACCACTTTTATAACTATCAGCTGAGAGACAATGAGGGCCCAATCTGAGCAATGGCAATGAAGAGAATGAATAGTACAATCAACATGGGACCACAAAACAGTCAGAGCTCATCCAGCACCCGCCACTCTGTGCCAGACACAGGGTCTCAGGTTTCACCAGGATTACTTCATTCAATCCTTACTGCAGGTCAATGAAATTTACCTTATTATTACCCGTATTTTACAGGAAAGGAGACTGAGAGTGAGGTTGGATGGCAGTCCCTGGGGTAATCCTGGGTTACATATTTTTTTCCTAATGTAATTATTGAGGTAGCTCCCCTCTGAGAGGACCACCACCAACTCTTTTCCTCTTGTATGAAAGTACCATTGTCCCATCAAGAAGCATAGTCTGTCTATTCATCCCATGGACTCCAGGCTGTCCTTTGGTCAATAGAATTTTGTGGATGTGACACTGTGCTGGTTCCAAGCATCAATTTTGGAGGACTTGGGATTTCCACCTGTGCCTCTTAGAGAATGTTTGTTGGTATGGATGTCCTTCCTCAGAACCCAGTGCCATGCTGTGGTTAATCCAAGTCACAAAAAGAGGTCACACATAAATGCTTAGGTCAGCAACTCAGCTAAGCTCCCAGTTGGTAGCCAACACCAACTTCCTGCCAAATGAGAGAGGGTCATTACGGACATGTAGTCCAGGTGAGTCTTCAGATGGTACCACTCCCAGCCAACAACCACACAAAAGACTACAAGTGAGAACCACTCAGTTGAGCCAAGCCTGGTCAACACAGAGAATCATAGATGATAATAATAATGCCTGCTTTAAGCCACTAAGTTTTGGAGTCTTTTTCCACAGCAATAAGTAACAAAAGCAATTATTAATAATGTTCCCTTTGTCTCTCAAAAGGGAACTTATTTATTTATTATTTATTCTTATTATAATATAAATAATAATATAAATATTATTTATTATTTGTTATATATTTATTTATTATTATTATTTATTTATTATTTATTTATTCTGCTGTGGACAATATATTACATTGGCCAACCTAGCTAAGTAAGTGTTGATTAAGTATAAAGGTTGAATTAAAATGTTTGTTAAGTGAATAATTAACTAAATGAATGGATTTAATGGATGTATTAGGGTTGACTGCCCTTAGTTTGTTAAATGATTGGGTAGACACTTCTCCACTTTGGCCAGCAACACCGCTTGCAGAAAAAGAGCTAGTGGATGCATTTACCAGGTCACAGCATGGCCTCATTGCCTGTTCTCAGCCTAGTCTTCAACCACCATGGGGAAGTAAGGGTTGGGGGGCGGGACAGGGAAAACTGAGTATGAGATAAAATCTATTATGAGGTCTTAATAAACTCTAGAGTGGACTCTTTAAAAAATGATCTAACTTTTTTTCTAAAATAGAAATTCTGTCTAGCTTTTATAATGGCTCAGGCTTTCCTCAAGCACTTTTCCCATAAATTTTAACATTAGCATCCATGGTAATGCTTAACTGCAGGTAATATATTTTTTAAACCATATTTTTCTCCTAGAGCTCATTGAAAGCACTCACTCTACTAATGATTTCTGAGCCTCAAGTTAGACTTATTAGTGCACAAGGAGCAATAGATGCCTAAATGTCAGGTCTATTTACCAGCTCAAAGTGTGGTTGCCGTAGAGGCATTTGTCTTCTGTGGGACATGCTGACTCTGGTTAGTTCACTCCATTTTTCCTGATGGGAAATGATCCTGAATCCAAAGCTGTTTCGTCCAACCAAGCTTCAACATGGAGAATTACACTCTAGATCAGAACCTTGCCAGTGTGGGTTTAAATGAAGGAGTTATTGCTGACGCTGCCTTGGAGTCTTCCCTGCCTTCTGGGCAGACTCTAAACCTGCAATTTTATGTATCCTTTTGTTAGTAATGCTTGTTATAGTGCCTAGAACAAATGTCCAAACCAATAAAGGTTTTTCTGCCTTAGTTTCACCTCTTTTTCCTTCTTTCTGTATCATCTGCTTCTATATGATCAATGTTTAAAAATTTTAGATTCAACCTCCTTAATAATTCTCAAACCCAACCCCTCTCAGCTCCATTCTTTCTCTTGTTACCTGAGTCCAAGGCTGCCATCATCCCTTAATTGGAATCTTGTGCAGTCTTCTGACTAATATCCTCCGCCTCCATCCATTCTCCACATTGATGCCAAAATGATAGTGAGCTTTGCTCCATTCATACTTAAAACACCTCAGTGACTCCTCTTCATCCATCTCTTATCACAAGGAAAATTCAAACTAATCTTGGCAGGTAGTCAAGTCCCTTTAGATCTATTCTCTCTGTGAACCCACAAAACTTGAGACAGGTCTCAGTTAATTTGGAAAGTTTATTTTGCCAAGGTTGAGGATGCACACTCATGACACAGCCTCAGGAGGTCCTGATGACATTTGTCCAAGGTGGTCAGAACACGGCTTGGTTTTATACATTCTAGGGAGACATGAGACATCAATTAACATATGTAAAATGAACACTGGTTTTGTCCAAAAGGCAGGACAACTGGAAGCAGGGAAGGGGCTTCCGGGTCACAGGTAAGTGACAGAAAAATGGTTACATTATTTTGAGTTTCTGATTAGCCTTTCCAAAGGAGGCATCAGATATGCATTTATCTGTTAGTAGAGGGATGACTTTGAATAGAATGCAAGGCAGATTTCCCCTAAGCAGTTCCCAGCTTGAATTTTCCTTTTAGCTTAGTGATTTTGGGGACTCAAGATATTTTCCTTTCACATCCCAATATGTTCTAGCTACATTTCTTACTCAACATATCTAGGCAAACTATGGCTCAATCAAGCCAGACTCCTCATTCTCATAATATTTCATGCACTTTTCTTCATCTTGTTTTATTGTATGGTTTTCTTCCAGAGCCTGGAATATTCTTCCTGCTGTCACAGCGTGTCAAAATTTATGTTTTCTTTATGACCTAGTGAAAATGCTTTCAACACCCTCAAATTCTTTTCTACCACTTTCTTAGGACCCCCAAGCTTAAATGAATTACTCTCTTCTCTGTCTCCTCCACACCCTCCCACACTCACATCTTGTTTGTGCTATTGAAACTCAGCAGGAAGGCAGCAGAGGATAGGGGTGACAGCTCAAATTTGGAGGTTGCCTGCTGGGTTTAAAACAAAGCTCTGCTGCTCACTGGCCTTGTTACCTTGAGCAAATTATTTTATCTCTCTCAGTTTCCTCAACAATAAAATGGGAATAAAGATGGTGTCAAATTATAGCATTACTATGGTAATTAAATGACTTTATTATCTGACCCATTGAAAGTGCTTTGTAAGCATTCTTCAATGAAATAAAAGAGCACTGATCTCCTGAATCACTGATCAGAGGTTCTCCAAGCACGACTAGTAGCATCAGTCCCACCTAGGAAAGTACTAGAAATGCGAATTATCAGGTCTCATGTCCAGCCTACTGAATCAGAAACTCTGAGCATGGGACCTAACAGTGTAACAATCTCTCAGGATGATACCGATGCATGATCAAGTTTGAGAACCACTCTATAGATGATCTCTAAGATGTCTTTCAGCTCTCACCACCTATGGATTGATTACAATCCTCCTGTTCAGTCATTGAAAACTGGAATATCCCATTTGAAGGCAATTTTAAATGATTGGAAAGGGCAGTAAGGAATTAAGTCAAGAAATCAAAAGTGAAAAGGGAAACAACGTATTTATTTGCAGGAGAGAACAAATGAGGCAAGAGGAAAAATAACACTTAGAGGAGGAAAAAACCAAGGGTTTTTTTTTCTTAGTTCTTTCTTTTCTCATAAAACCAAGTAGCCTCACATAGACTAGTGATCTAAAGATTTATTGATAAGTTGTTTTTATTTCTATACTCACATTAACAAAACTCTCTTTCCTTCTTAACTTTTCTTGACTTGGGAATTGCATCTTTGGGGCAAGAACACTGAAAAAAATTTGTTTAAAAATGCAACCAACTTAGTGTTTAATCACTCAACATAAATATGTGTGAAAAACTAAAATAAGACACAAGATGGGTTGCACGTAGCACCAAGCAGCAAAATAGTTCTTGGCAAGGCTGAGGTCATGCAGCAGAGACTGTTGCCAAAACAAAAGGCATTCTGAAATATTTTAGAAGTACAAAAATGTACAAAATAAATATATATGTATCTAACAAGAAGCTGAAGAACCTTCATGCACCCAGATATTCCTACAATTGGTTTTCAAAGGAAGAAAAATATTTATGTATTTAAAATGCTGTGTGGCTATTAAAATTAATTTAAAAAGCATAGCACAGGGCTTATCACAATAAATGTCCACTCCCTCCTTGTGCCCCTCCTTTCAAAATGTGCAAACAAGCTGTCTGGCAGTGGGACTTCCAGACTGAAATATGCCTTTGCAGGTAAACTTTGGGATGGTGAAATTGTTACAAGTGAATAAAAACAATTACTGCTGTTGTATTCTCCAAATGAAATAATGTGTTCTTACAGGGGGTGTATTTTACCCTTTAATAAAGAAAGATTTGTGTTAAAAATGCTTTGGAAAGCTCTCAGGGATAATTCCGCTATTCATGTGAAATATTACAGATTCTGAGGGTGAAAAAATGAATGCTATTTAACTCTGATGATTGTGAATGTTTTTGTAAGCATGAGGGAAAAATATGGCCATGAAAGCCTACAGAGAAATTAAACAAACATGTAAAATCAACTAAATATAACTTCCACGTGCTCTTTATTGATTTCCCTGGAACTCTGGCTTCATAAGATAAAATAGAAAATGTAAAAGGTTATCTGGATTTTCTCCCTTCTTTTCTTGGTTCATCTTGCTATTATTGGTCTATCAATTTTATCTTTTCTCAGCAAAATTGGCATACAAGGGACATACCTCAATGTAATAAAAGCCATCTATGACAAACCCACAGTCAACATAATACGGAATGAGGAAAAGTTGAAAGCATTCCCTCTGAGTACTGGAACACGACAAGGATGCCCACTCTCACCACTCCTCTTCAATATAGTACTGGAAGTCCTAGCCAGAGCAATCAGACAAAAGAAAGAAATAAAGGGCATCCAAATCGGTAAAGAGGAAGTCAAACTGTCGCTGTTTGCTGACAATATGATCGTTTACCTTGAAAACCCTAAAGACTCCTCCAGAAAGTTCCTAGAACTGATAAAAGAATTCAGCAAAGTTTCTGGATACAAGATTAATGTATACAAATCAGTAGCTCTTCTATATACCAGTAGCAAACAAGCAGAGAATCAAATCAAGAACTCAACCCTTTTTACAATAGCTGCAAAAATAATACAATACTCGGGAATACACCTAAACACGGAGGCAAAAGACCTCTACAAGAAAAACTACAAAACACTGCTGAAAGAAATCATCAAAGACACAAATAAATGGAAAAACATCCCATGCTCATGGATGGGTAGAATCAATATTGTGACAATCACCATACTGCCAAAAGCAATCTACAAATTCAATGCAATCCGCATCAGAACACCACCATCATTCTTCACAGAATTAAAACACACACACACACACACACACACAAAATTCTGAAATTCATATGGAACCAAGAAAGAGCCTGCATAGCCAAATCAATATTAGGCAAAAAGAACAAATCTGGAGGCATCACACTACCTGATTTCAAACTATACTGTAAGGCCACAGTCACCAAAATAACATGGTACTGGTATTAAAATGGCACATAGACCAGTGGAACAGAATAGAGAACCCAGAAATAAACCCAAATACAGCCAATTGATCTTTGCCAAAGCAAACAAAAACATAAAGTAGGAAAAGGACACCCTCTTCAACAAATGGTGCTGGGATAATTGGCTAGCCACATGTAGAAGAATGAAAGTGGACCCTCATGTCTCACTTATACAAAAACCAACTCAAGATGAATTAAGGACTTAAATTTAAGACCTAAAACTATAAAAATTCTAGAAGATAACACTGGAAAACCCCTTCTAGACATTGGCTTAGGCAAGGATTACATGACCAAGAACCCGAAAGCAAATGCAATAAAAACAAAGATAAATAATTGCGACCTAACTAAACTAAAGAGCTTTTGCAAAAGGAACAGTCAGCAAAGTAAGCATTCAACCCAAGTGAGAGAAAATCTTCACAGTATATACATCTGACAAAGGACTGATATCCAGAATCTACAACGAACTCAAACAAATCAGTAAGAAAAAAACAAACAATCCCATCAAAAAGTGGGCTAAGGACATGAATACATAATTCTCAAAAGAAGATATACAAATGGACAAGAAATACATGAAAAAGTGCTCAACGTTACTAATGATCAGGAAAATGCAAATTAAAACCACAATGGGATAACATCTTACTCCTGCAAGAATGATCATAATCAACAAATAAAAAAACAGTAGATGTTGGCATGAATGCGGTGATCAGGGAACACTTCTACACTGCTGGTGGGAATGTAAACTAGTACAGCCACTATGGAAAATAGTGTGGAGATTCTTAGAAAACTTAAAGTAGAACTACCATTTGATCCAGCAATCCCACCACTGGGTATCTAACCAAAGGAAAAAAGAGTCATTTTTTGAAGAAGATACTCACACACGCATGTTTATAGGAGCACAATTCGCAACTGCAAAATTGTGAAACCAGCCCAAATGCCCATCAGTCAATGAGTGGATATAGAAATTGTGGTTTATATACATGATGGAATAGTATTCAGCATAAAAAGGAATGAATTAACAGCATTTGCAGCAACCTGGATGAGATTGGAGACTATTTTCTAAGTGAAGTAACTCAGGGATGGAAAACCAAACATCGTATGTTCTCACTGATATGTAGGAGCTAAGCTAAGAGGACACAAAAGCATAAGAATGATACAATGGTCTTCGGGGACTTGTGGGGAAGGATGGGAGGGGAGTGAGGGACAAAAGACAACAAATAGGGTGCAGTGTATACTGCTTCAGTGATGGGTGCACCAAAATCTCACAAATCACCACTAAAGAACCTATGTAACCAAATACCACCTGTACCCCAATAACTTAAGGAAAAATCAAAATAAATAAATAAACAAGAAAATGTAAAAGACATAATAATGTTTACTTTCAAGGAGCAACTTTCAGATGAAAGTCATTGTGCTAAGTACTTTATAGATGTTAATTTAATATTTATAATGATTCAAGTTGGTAGGTATTGTGAGGCACTTCTTCTAAGAAAATCAATCATAAGAGAGGTTACATGACTTGTCCAGAGTCAGTGTTAGGAAATGGAGGTGTTGTGGTCTAACTCCTGTATTTTAACCAGTGGCCACTCAGAGTATATTGCCAAAGGCTGAGGACCCCTAGTCATTTAGGAAGCAGTTGACCAATAGATCACTCATATAGTCCAATCTCTTCATCTCAGGGGTAAGGAATCTAAGGCTACAACGGGAAAGGCACTTCTCCAAGGTTACAGAGCTTAGGCTAGCACGTAGGATTCCTAAATCTGTTTACCCATTCTCACTTCCTCTGCCTCACTGGTCGAAATGGAATGGATCTTCTTTCCCTTCAAAATCTGGTTATGTGTTCAGCCATATTCTAGGTCCAGAAAGGAGTGTGTGTATGTGTGTGTGTGTACACATAACATGTACAATTTTAAAAGATTGTATCTTCCAAACAAGAACCACACTGAGGCACACACAGTAAATGCATATGTTTCTCCATCTAACAAACATTTACCCAACACCTGACTCAAACTGTTCCAGTTGTGTCTGGTTGCACCACAGGGTCATTTGAGGAATTAAAAAAAAAAAATACGAAAGCCAGACCACCACTCAAGATATTTTTACATATTTTGGTCCAGGGTGGGACCAGGACTCTACATTGCCTCAGTTTGTACGTATTATAGGGTTCTCAAAACTAACATGGACACAATAGCTCCTCCCTTCATTCTGTCTCTGTAACTCAAAGAAACCCAGGTGAACCCTACTCAGATGCAAATCTTTTGCATCTCAGTAAATAGCACCACCAGGTGGCTCAGGCCAGAAACTAGCATTTATTCTTGATTCCTCTTTTTCCTATCCATCTATATCCAATCCATCAGCTTGAGTCAGATGTTGGGTAAACGTTTGTTAGATGGAGAAATGCATACATTTACTGTGTGCATCTCAGTGTGGGTTCCTGTTTGGAAGGTACAATCGTTTAAAATTATGCATGTTATGTGTACACACACATACACACACTCCTTTCTGGACTGTTTCTCCTGCCATTCCTTCAAGTCTTTGAGGGCTCAGAGCTCCTCTCTGAGCAGGTTGAGCTGCAGACAAATTACACCCTTATGAAGGGTTTGGCTGCTTTTTGAGCTCTCACATTTTTCAGTTATATTCTTCCCTTCTATCCTTCATGCTTTTCTCATAATTGGCCTATCTACACAAGCATTTTTGTGGCCCTAGAGGAGAATGCTCTTCTCTGGAAAAAACTGAGAAAGTTTCATTACTGTATAATCTCCATCACTTTTTAGCCAAACAAGAAATGTGTAGTTTCAACATTGAAACAAGTCAAGCAGACGCCTCTGATCGGTCTTGAGTCCGATCTATCTGGATTATACTGTCACAAAGAAAGGGCACCTCTTTGGCCTGCCATACCTTAACCTCACTTGCAGTGATGTGAACAGACCTCACATTCCGGGGCTGTGACCTCACATGTTGGGAAGAGTCAATGGTCAATAACAATTTAAAAGTCAGAAAGCCATAGATGATTTTCTTCTTTCTGATGATCACACAGCAGTTACAGTACTTCAAAGTTTGAGCTTTGTATTTTAACCAAGAAATAAAAGTATTCTAGAGTAGTGCTGTCAAATAGAAATAAATATGAGCCAAATATGGAACTTGAAATTTTCTAGCAGCCACATTAAAAATAGTAAGAACAGATGAGATTAGTTTTAATATTTTATTTGTCCTAGTACATCAAAAATTATTACTTCTACATCTAATAAATATAAAAATTGTTAATGAGATATTTTACTATTTTTTGATACTGTCTTCAAAATCCAGTGAGCATTCTATGCTTATTGCACATCACAATTTGGATGCTAGGTTTACAATAGTTTAAGTGAAATATACTTCTACCAAAGCAATAAAGTTACATTTAATGGAAAATAATTAAAATTAAAATTTAGTTTCTTGGTCACGCTATCCACATTTCAAGTGCTTAATAGTGCTGGGTGGCTTGTAGACACCATATTAGACAGCTCACCTTTAGATGCTAGAATATGGCTTTTATGATTTTTTATTAATAGTATTAAGGACCTTGTAAAGTATCCAGTCCTTATTAAATTGAATTCTTACTAATTGATAAAATTATTTTTAAAACCACTGAAACAAACAAAAGAAAGAAAAATATTAAGTATGGAATCAGAAAGAAGGACAAGTTTGTTTTACATCTCATAACTCAAATATTCTTATCTGTCAATGAAATGTTAAGTTCTTCAGTACTACCCAAAGCGTATCTGTGGACAAATGATTCAAGAGCAAGCAAATGTGGGAAATGCTGCATACAAATCAATCTCACCAGATATTCACACAACAGACTACTATTATCTTTTTCATTCATGGATCAGAGATTCAGAGCAAGCTTTGTCTTATGCTATGTGCTCATCTTTGGTCTACAACTATCTTTCTTCTTTCTCTCTCTGTTTCTTTTGTCAATGCAATTAGCAAGTATGAGCCCACAACAATACAGAAAATGCAGAACTTTAAAGTAGCTTACAACTTTGGCCTAAGGTAATCATTATTCCAGCCAAATCCTATGCTTATGATTATGATTTCCTTACTTTCACTCGATAAATATTTATATCACGTTTTAGCAAAATGTGATATATAATTTATTACACACACAGAGTCATAATATAGTGTTATCATGTTATATATAATTTTGAAACCTACTAGACAGAGTCAGATGGAAAAATCCATAAGATATCTCCTCAATCTTTGTTCAAGCCTCTATCATCTCTAAATCTATCTCTAGACTATTTTATTAGTCTTTTAAATACATTTTGCCTAACTTCAATCTTTTCTCTCTTCAGTTCATCTTCCATACAACCTTAATAGTCATCTTTCTAAAATACAAACTTGACCATGTAATTCCCATTTGATACCTTTTAGAGATGCCTCAATCACTAAAAAGTAAAGTTCAAATTCCTTATAAGATTGTGTTAGACTTTTAAAAATTTCCATAGTTTTCCTATTCCAGTAGACACCACTATACTGCAATGTGACTTCGCCATTCCTGTCATAATTCCTGGGGCTCTTTCTGCATTCTCTTTAATCTGGGCTAGCTTTTTAACTTGCTTTGATTAACAGAATGTGGCAAAAATGACAATTCAACTTTTTTAAAATTTTTATTTTAAGTTCTGGGATACAGATGTAGAACGTGTATGTTTGTTACATAGGTATATGTGTGCCATGGTGGTTTGCTGCACCTATCAACCCGTCATCTAGGTTTTAAGCCCCACATGCATTAGCTATTTGTCCTAATGCTCTCCCTCCCCTCACCCCCTAACCCCCAACTGGCCCTGGTGTGTTTTGCTCCCCTCCCTGTGTCCATGTATTCTCATTGTTCAACTCCCACTTACAAGTGAGAACATGTGGTGATTGGTTTTCTGTTCTTGTGTTAGTTTGCTGAAGATGATGGCTTCTAGCTTCATCCATGTCCCTGCAAAGGACATGATCTCATTCCTTTTTATGGCTGTACAGTATTCCATGGTATACATGTACCATGTTTTCTTTATCCAGCTTATCATTGATGGGCATTTGGGTTGGTTCCATGTCTTTGCTATGGTAAAATAGTGCTGCAATAAACATATGTGTGCATGTGTCTTTATAGTAGAATGATTTGTATTCCTTTGGGTATATACCCAGTAATGGGATTGCTAGGTCAAATAGTATTTCTGGTTCTAGATCCTTGAGGAATCACCACACTGTCTTCCACAATGGTTGAACTAATTTACATTCCCACCAACAGTGTAAAAGTGTTCCTATTTCTCCACAGCCTCGCCAGCATCTATCGTTTCTTGATTTTTTAATAATCACCCTTCTTACTGGTGTGAAATGGTATCTCATTGTGATTTCGATTTGCATTTCTCTAATGATCAGTGATATTGAACTTTTTTCATATGTTTGTTAGCTGCATAAATGTCTTTTTTGAGAAGTGTCTGTTCATATCCTTCACTCACTTTTTGATGGTCTTTTTTTTCTTGTAAATTTCTTTAAGTTGCTTGTAGATTCTGGATATTAGACCTTTGTCAGGTGGGTAGATTGCAAAAATCTTCTCCCATTCTGTAGGTTGCCTGTTCACTCTGATGATAGTTTCTTTTGCTGTGCAGAAGCTCTTTAGTTTAATTAGATCCCATTTGTCAATTTTGGCTTTTGTTGCAATTGCTTTTGGCATTTTCGTCATGAAGTCTTTGCCCATGCATATGTCCTGAATGATATTGCCTAGGTTTTCTCCTAGGGTTTTTATGGTTTGGGTTTTACATTTAAGTCTTTAATCTATCTTGGGTAAATTTTTGTATAAAGTGTAAGAGAAGGGTCCAATTTGTTTTCTGCATATGGCTAGCCAGTTTTCCTAGCACCATTTATTAAATAGGGAATCCTTTCCCCATTGCTTGTTTTTGTCTGGTTTGTAGAAGATCAGATGGTTTTAGATGTGTGGTGTTATTTCTGAGGTTTCTGTTCTGTTCCATTGGTCTATATGTCTGTTTTGGTACCAGTACCATGCTGTTTTGGTAACTGTAGCCTTGTATAGGTTGAAGTCGGGTAGCGTGATGCCTCCAGCTTTGTTCTTTTTGCTTATTATTGTCTTAGCTATACAGGCTCTTTGTTGGTTCCATATGAAATTTAAAGTAGTTTTTTGTAGTTATTTTTGAGGAGGTCCTTCACATCCCTTGTTAGCTGTATTCCTAGGTATTTTATTCTCTTTGTAGCAATTGCGAATGGGAGTTCATTCACGATGTGGCTTTGCTCATCTATTGTTGGTGTATAAGAATGATTGTGATTTTTTCACACAGATTTTCTGTCCTGAGACTTTGCTGAAGTTGCTTATTAGCTTAAGGAGTTCTTGGGCTCAACTTTAGTTCCTTAAAAGTGTCTGGTCATATCTGATCAAATAAGCGTCATTCTCAAATATGACATCCAGGCAAAGCCTTGGTTGTATTACCAATGTTTTTGCTTGCGTCCTGTTAACAAGGAGGACAGACTCTTATGGTATCTATGCAAATAACTATATTGCCATGAAGATAACAAGACTCAATGAGAGTTTCCAGATTTGGAATGGGTGAGTCAGGGAAGAAAAGAAAGAAGTCTCATTTCTGTTTACAAGAAATTAGCATAGTCTATAAAATTGTTTGAGTGATAGCTTAAGAGAAAAAGAAAAGAAATTCTTACTTCCAAAAAACAGAGCAACAAAACCTGAACAATATTTCAAATAAAAATCATAATCATCTGCTCATTCAGTTCTATAAAATTAACTCCTCTTCCACCTGATCTTGTGGTGTTTCATGAATGCATCCGCTTCTCAACTAGACATCTGCAACTCCTGACTCAGTCCAATGGTATGATTTCATAGTTGTTTAAACAATGCCATCAGAAATCTGTTCCCCAGAGTATATGGCATGATCCTTTTCCACCAGACTCTAAGATTGTTCTTTTTTGCTGAAGATAGAACACCTTAGCCGATAATTGATTGCAAGGATTTTATGGAAACATCAATGTAAAACAGAACAAACAAAACTATCAGTAGATGACAAAAGTCTAAAAATGGCTATCATGTACATATTATTGATAATTTTCAAAAGTGAATAATCTGAATAGAGTTCATTATAAGAATAATGCGATTGACAAACACATCTGGTTGTTTCTGTTGTACAAAACAAAATAAATTCAATCCAAAAAACATTTTAGAGAAAATATCTATAAACACAATGTATTGGCAATATTTTCAAAGAGGCTATATTATATCCAATTTATAAAAATGCTTATATATAACCTTACAAAGAAAACATTTTCATATATAACATAAAAATCCTGAGACATTAGATGCCACAAATACCTAGCACTTCATTAGAATTTAGTAAAAATATATCAAAGTTATCAAGTAAATAGAGTCAGTACATCTGAAGTAGATTCTAAACATTAGAGTATTAATAAAAATGCATAGATAAGTGAAGTGAATCCTCAACGTAAAACTACCAGCCTAGCATATACTGGTTCCAAATAAAAGAAGTAAAGTTGCAACCAAGTTAAAGTTTGAAAATATAATTAATTATGACTGATAACACTATACTGCTTTTATCTAACATCAAGCAAAGCGACCCCAGGACTCTGATAAATAGAAATACATCATGGACAGTGAAAACATTAACAATTCTGGGGTTTGCGTTGTCATCTCTTATAGCACCTCCTGTTTCCCCGGCAATCCTCAGAACCCAGACAGGAGCTTGGCCCCATCAGTGCATGCTGAAGGGCAAAGGCCTGGTACAGAGAATTATCCATTTCAAGCAGAAGGAAAATGGACCAGTTGTGGTGTTGGGACACATTACAGTATTGCCTGAAGGCCAGCAGATTCCATGTTCATCAGTTTGCAAATAATATACAAGGCTGTACCAGTGCAGGTTCTCACTTTAATCCTCTATCCCCAAAACACGGTGGACCAAAGGATCAAGAGAGGCATGTTAAACACCTGGGCAATGTGACTGCTGGCAAAGATGGTGCAACGATGTGTCTATTGAAGATTCTATGATCTCACTCTCAGGAGGCCACTCCATCATTGGCCATGCAATGGTGGTCCATGAAAAACCAGATGACTTGGGCAAAGATGGAAATGAAGAAAGTACAAAGATGGGAAATGCTGGAAGTTATTTGGCTTGTGGTGTATTTGGGAATTCCCAGTAAACATTCCCTAGGATGAGGTCTGAGTGACAGTAACACATGTGTTATCCTGCTAGCTGTAGAAATGTAACTTGATAAACATTTAACACTGTAATCTTAAAAGTGTAAAGAAAAAAACACACATTCACAATTCTCCAGAAACTTCTTATGTAGAATACAGTTTTAAACATGTTTATGTTAATGACATTTTACCCATACAAATTTAAACTATGCAAACCTGAGCATCTCTTCTGATTGGACAATGCTTCCTAGACATCTTGTCAATGATAACATATCAAACAATCCTAACTGTTTCCAATTCTTGTCTTTTCCCACGGTGAAAGAACACATCTTTGCAACTTTCCAGAGGTCCTCTGGGAAATCTCAAAGGCAATTTTGGGCACTGAGGAGGCTGAGAAGACTGTGCTTGACTGTTAGCTGAAACAACTTTTGGCTGTTTGGCAGAGGACTAACAGGCCCTCTGCTTTATGTGAATTTCTCACTTTAAATTGTTTGCTCCATTTTGGGTGCAGATCCAGCCCCATGTGCCTGACCACAAACCAACATTTCCTGTCTCAATTCTCCTATTCATATAATGTTTGAGGATGTTTATTAAGTTTTAAGAATTCCCTCCCACCCCCAGATTTTCACAGGGTTTTGTTGATTTCCCCTCAACTTTCCACAAGTATCTTAAAAGCTTTGCTCACTCCTCCCTTCTCTGACTTAGGATTTGAGCATCTTTCTGTTATGCTGTTGCCCCACTCCTATTGCAATACTCCCCTTCTTAAGAAAGTTTTTGTAGACTAATGTCTAGATTAAACTTCTTTTCTTTGACAATAATGATGCCATGACTTGGACAAAATGCCCATTGCCTCTGGGTCCTGCTTTCTTCACCCAGTGCTGCCTTATTGGACTCCTTGTGCCTCTCCTTGGCTGGGGAAATCAGAATCCACAGTGGTAAGTCATGATTTCTAATCCAGTGTTCCAGACGTCTGTCTGTTGTAGCACAGTGAGAAGTTGACTTATATTTCTCTCATTTTTGTCATTTTCTTCTGTTTTTCTATCTTTCCCTTCTGCCTTTTTTGAGTGTGGTGAAAGCCCCTCATTCTCTCCTGAGAATCATACCTGAGTTGAAATCCCAAGGCCTCTAGCACCGGCAGGTGTCCCTTCCATTATCATGAGAAACCGTCAATTTGGCTGTTGTTCTCCAGACCCCTCAACTCTGGGGTATGCTCTGTGTTACTATGGTAATAATTCCACCCACTTTCTTCAAAAAAAAAAATTGCAATATTTTACAACTTAAATTTCAATGGCCTCTTTGGAGAATGTAGAATTTTTCCAAATTGCCTCATTCTGTGAAGGGCAATTAAATCCTGTGCCACCAAGATCTCATCCAAGCAATAGATGCTTTGTTAGTGGTGGTGGGCATTTGGTACAAAGAGGCAGAAAAAAAAATGCTCTCTCTCAAAAACTTTTCAGTGACCATTGCTTCTTTCAAAGACAGTCGTCCTTCCCCAATCTGTGACCTGTGTCTTCTCATCACCTATCCCCCAATCTCTCTTTTCTACCATCTTCCATGTTCCCTTCAGCTCCCTTTAATCCTTGGATCTTCCTCTTTCAACGCTCTATCTCCTCCACCTTTCCATCCACTCCTGCCAGACCTTTCCTCTCCCACTCTGGCCCCTCAATTCCTTATAATCCCTTGAACTTTAAGTCCTGTCCCTTCATGGGAGGCTCTAGAGAAGCCCAGGGGCACTAAGAGCAACAGCCTGAGGCTAAAAAGGCTCACCAGAAACAGGCTGAATGTTTTATCCCCTCAGGTGGGCTCTGGAGACACCAGATGACCGCTTGGTCTCTCCTCTATGCCTCCCTTGAAATTGAGTCCACAGCTTCCCTAGAATTATACACCAGAGCCAAGGGTAGCTTATGGGTCTCCTACACAAATATTGGTGAAGATGCTTCAGTTCTCATACTGAACAGGTTACTTCAACTTGCCCCATCTACCAAAAATATTATCCTTGTAAAAATATAAACGTGAGGCAATGATGATACTTTGTTTGTTTGTTTTTTTTGAGATGGAGTCTCACTCTGTTGGCAGGCTGGTGTACAGTGGCGCAATCTCGGCTCACTGCAATCTCTACCTCCCAGGTTCAAGCAATTCTCCTGCCGCAGCCTCCAAAGTAGCTGGGATTACAAGCGCATGCCACCATGCTCAGCTAATTTTTGTATTTTTAATAGACACTGTGTTTCACCATGTTGGCCAGGATGGTCTCGATCTTCTGACTTAATGATCTGACCGCCTTGGCCTCCCAAAGTGCTGAGATTACAGGCATGAGCTACCGTGCCCAGTCAATACTCTGTTTTTTTATATGAATCTGTGAGTTTTGTATTTCTGTGATTATGCCTAAGTCATGGCTAAAATTTAAAAATTAAAGCTGTAAGTTGGCTATGTCTGCCTATATGTTTATGTATGTGTGTTTGTGCATGTGCACATACATTTTGTTTGTGTAATATTTTCCTACCTCCAGATGGTATTACCACATTAAATTATAAAACACCTTAAATAAGCTCCTTTTGGATTGTCTTAGAGATGAATGAGAGCCTACATAAGTTAAGTATTCTTGAACTTCCTTGAAATTAGGAAAATCAAATTTCTAATATCATCAATGTGAAAAAAGTATTTTTATAAAAGCTTAACAAAATGTTAAAAAATTCAAGTTCACCTAATTTAGATAAACCTTTGGCCATTGAGAGTAGTTTCAAATAATTGATTTAATAAATATAGCTATGTCTTCTGAGTTGTCCACATAGTAAGAATACATTTTTGTTCTACTTGAGTATTTTTTTCCTAAACCTATACAAATATACTGAATCTCTTTGCTTCATAATCTAAATATATTCTTGGTATATTCTAACTATATGTTTGATATATTCATGACACATTATGTCTCATGATTATCATGTTATTTCTTTTTTTTTTTTTGAGACGGAGTCTCACTCTCTTGCCCAGGCTGGAGTGCAGTGGCACGATCTCAGCTCACTACAACCTCCGCCTCCCAGGTTCAAGAGATTCTCCTGCCTCAGCCTCCCGATTAGCTGGGACTACAGGTGACTGCCATCACACCTGGCTAATTTTTGTATTTTTAGTAGAGATGGGGTTTTACCATGTTGGCCAGGCTGGTCTCCAACTCCTGACCTTAGGCTTGTGATCCGCCTGCCTCGGCCTCCCAAAGTGCTGGGATTACAGGCATGAGCCACTGTGCCCAGTCAATCATGTTATATCTGAAAATGTTTTCTCTATAAAAACTATGCCCATCCACTTTCATAAATTTGATGTAATATCCACTCTTTTTTGAAAATAAAATTAATTATTATGTTTACACATATTTTCTCTGAAACTTTTTGTAGCAACTTTAAGTGCCATAACGACAATTAAATTTTTCTGTCAATGTATTATTTTTATAGCAAACTTTCATCAGATCTTTTACTTTCAAAAATTATCAAAAATATGTTAACCACAGCAATTTTAAGTCTTTTGTTATCTATGGAGGACTTTGTTTCCACAAAAAAGGACTGACTCAGAAGTATGTGGAAAAGGATTATGCTAGGTGCTGTTGTGTTAAAGTTTCTAATTACATTGTTTAAGTAACTTTGGGACCAAAACAATATACTGAGTTAGGAATTCCAGAACTCTAGTTGAAAAAGAGATGGGTTCATAAGCCTACTAATCCGGGATCAAGTGGGACAAGAACTAATTACACAGGAGTGAATGAACTGATGATAGATAATTATGGGACTTTTTTGGAATAGGGCTATAGGGCTATTCCTTTAATGTACTATTTTCTTTTTTTTTTTTTTTTTTGAGACAGAGTTTTGCTCTTATGCCCAGGCTGGAGTGCAATGGTGTGATCTCAGCTCACTGCAACCTCTGCCTCCCAGGTTCAAGCAATTCTCCTGTCTCAGCCTCCCGAGTAGCTGGGATTACAGGGGGGTGCCACCACACTTGGCTATTTTTGTATTTTTAGTAGTGACGAGTTTTCACCATGTTGGCCAGGATGGTCTCGATCTCTTGAACTCATGATCCACCCGCCTCAGCCTCCCAAAGTGCTGGAATAACAGATGTGAGCCACCACGCTCGGCCTAATATCCTATTTTCTGGACATAAGAAAACCCCTCCTCTTTTTTTTAAGCTATTCATCACTCATAAAAATTTCATATACTATGCTAATTTCTTGTAAACAGAAATGAAACTTCTTTCTTTTCTTCCCTGACTCACCCATTCAAAATTTGGAAATTCTCCTTGAGTCTTCTTATTTTCATGGCAATATGGTTATTTGCATAGATTCCGTAAGAGTCTGTCCTCTTTGTTAACAGGGCACAAAAACATTGGTAATACAACCAAGGCTTTGCCTGGATGTCATATTTGAGAGTGACGCTTATTTAATCAGATATGACCAGACACTTTTAAGGAACTAAGGTTGACCTTATAGGGCCAATGCTTACAAAGCTCCTCTTGTGAAAACTGGCTTGAAACCTGGCTTTGCAGGGTTTGCAGCTTTGCAGGTGAGCAAGGAATGTCACTTCCCAGCAGGCTCTGGAATCTTAGGATATTTGTGGGATCTCAAGAAGAAAGGAATGCCTGCCAAATCGATAGGTACTGCATGTGAAATCTGATGTGAGTTGTTGGCTTGGCTTCTTATCCTCAAGAGGCTTTGGAAAGTCCAATTTGACATTCTTTATGAAAACTTCCAGCAAAGCAAATATAATATGATCTATATGTAAATTGCCACTCTTGCAGCACCTATGCAAATAACCAGGCCGAATCTCATGAGACCAACCTTAATTTGTGATCAAGAATAATCTTTCTTTGAGATTGTCTTTGATCAAAAGAGGAGGAGTAACTGTAGAAAGAAAATTTGTGTTTCCATGGGAAATCATAGCACATCTTTCTGGATTATCAGATTCTGATCCTGTTAATTTGTGTTTGAGCTATTTAGTGCCTCTTTGTAAACTGCGAGTAACTGATAGTTATGCAAACTCTCTCTTCTCTGGTAGAGATTTAATTGACTTTCTCTCACACTATGGGAAAACCAGTTTTTGTAACTACTAATAAATTGTACTTGAATCTGTTATCTTGCACAAATTGTCCACTTTTACTAAATTTTCAAATCTTCCAATTTCCCTCAATATCTAGCCATAAACCCCTCAACTAATGTTCCAATTTTTCCCCTTTTTTGTTACTCATAGTCACTGAGAAAACTTTACTATCCAGATGGCAGTTGAGACCCTAGGTTGCCTTGTGGCTGGCCCCCAGTCTCTGAAGAATTACTGCAATCTCAAGTCTGATGACTTGTTATCAACATATAAAGACCCATCATTGCTAGCAGACTATGCATGGTTCTCTTTTTCTCTGGACAAGCCCTGACTGGACCACAAAAAAAGGATGGGGAAATGCTCAGGTCACGCATGTTCTGATAGAAGAGGTAATCCAGGCTCTGGGCAACATTACCAAGAGCATCAAAACGCTCAAAGAGCAATGCTACATGATCAAAAGGGCTCATCCACTAACCCCTTGAAATCCCCTGAAATGGATACCCTTGGGTTCAACTTCTGTCTTTCTCAGTTTAATCTCTCCTTCTATATTAACATTTCTCTTTTTTCCTTTTAGGTGTCCCACTTCTAAGATGCCTGATCTGAAGGACAGTAAAATAACTGACCTTTGCCAGCATGTCAAACACATGGTTTAACTAGTCCTCCAGGAACAACACTGAGCAATCCTGACCTGGGACTACTTTACTCAGCCATCTCCTACTTGAGATTCTCCTTGTCTCTCTGTTCAAGGACACCTTTTCTGAGCCTTTCTTGAACAAGAGTGGAGGACCGATAGGGCGATTAAACTGTCCTTGACACAACTTTAGGTTGGTTTGCCTAAACTACTAGGTTCTCAATCTATATGAACCTCCTCCAGCATTCTAATTTGTTTGCTCTGTCTTAGACCCAGAATCCCACCCCATGAGCCTAACCATAGACCAATCTTCCTGCCTTAACTTCTCTGCTACCAATTTTGATGTAGCCCAGTAAGTTTCAGCATCATCCCTCACCACCCCACAGTCCCGCACCCTGCCCCCACCCCCACCACACACACACATACCAGCTCTTAGCATCAAACCCCCTTCCATTTTCCATAAGCATCTCTTCCCAGGTCTCTGCATATAAAAGCTATGTTTGCTCACCCCATGCCTGAAACTTTCCTGGCTTAGATCTTGAGCATCTTTCTATTATAAGATTCTCCCTTAGTAATGATTTCCTCACTTAAGTTCAGATTTGTACATTTTTTTTCATTGACAGTGCAAAAGATACCATTTAGGATTTGATTTTCAGAAGGTAAAATATAAAACATTGTCAGGAAATTCGAATACTTAATTAAGTAGGATAATGGATTACTGAGAAATAGTACTTGGTTATCTATTTAATCAAATGATGTAAAATAATTTTAGAGTAGATATAGGAGGTAACATAATTGCAAAGAACTTCATCTCTTTTATATGAAGACTGTTCTCTTAAATAATCAAGGACTTGAAAAAGTCAGCACAAAGCACAGAAAATTATTCTGATGAGATTCTGAATGTTTATCTTCTAAGCAGATTACTCAGAAGGTAAAGAAAAATATTTTACAAGCTCTTATTAAGAGAATACACTAATCCAAAAAAATTATTTTAATAGAGAATAAAACAAATTCTAGTTTTGCATCTGCATATTTGATACTAATGCTTATATTAAACATTTTGTAAACAAACCCATTAAACTTCAGCCAGCTGTGACTACAAGAAATAAAATTTCCTATCTATGAACCCTCTACAGCTTTCTCTATCTAGTTAGGGTTTTGTAGGGTTTTGCCCTACACTTTCCCCTTTCTCATCCTGGAATAACTACTCATTTTACTTCAGAAAAAAATTACTCTTGTTTTCCTTAACAAAAAAATATCCTGCACACTTTGCACTCAAAATGTTCCTTTCTGCCACAGTCACTTCTACTAGAGTCTCATTCATCTCATTGACATATATTGATTATAACTTTTTTTTTTTTGAGACAGAGTCTTGCTCTATCACCCAGGCTGAGTGCAGTGGTGTAATTTTGGCTCACTGCAACCTCCGCCTCCCGGGTTCAAGCAGTTCTCCTGCCTCAGTCTCCTGAGTAGTTGGGATTACAGGCGTGCGCCACCACGCCCAGTTACTTTTTTTATTTTTAGTAGAGACGGGGTTTCACCATTTTGGTCAGGCTGGTCTCAAACTCCTGACCTCGTGATCTGCCCGCCTTGGCCTCCCAAAGTGCTGGGATTACAGGTGTTAGCCACCGTGCCTGGCCTTGATTATTTTTAACTACGGTAACTCCTATTGCATAGAGAAACTTTGGAGGTAGTATAAAAGAAAAGTTACTGGATATGTATTAAAACAGCCAGATAGATCTTATTCAAACTGCTGCAGTAGGAGAGAGAGGTTTCTGTATGGAACTGAGCTCAACTTCTAATACAGCAAAGACAGTTGTGGACTTATAGCCAAGGAGTAGAGCAAGGTGGTAAGCAGATGGAAATTTACTAAGAACTTAACTAGATATCAAAGGTAGAGGGATTCTTGCTAAACTAGCTTAATAAAATTATTTTTAATAATAAAACTGTTAATTAATAAAAGTATTAATAATAAAACTACTTTCTAAAACTAAGATATCCAGAGTGGAGAGTGAGAAACTTGATCAAATATCCAGTAGTCTAATATCAAGAATTAGTAAATTCTTGATAAATTCACTAAGCAGGAATCTTTACTAAAACTGGGCTGGGCAGGCCAAGGTCAAAGTCTACTTAGGAAGAATGCTCCAAGGAGCCTAACTCAAGTTTGGTCAAGGGAAGAGTCTTTTTCAGTGGATAATTGTGAACTATTTTCATACACACTATTTCGTAGCAGACTAACAGATCTTATGAATATACATCTCATAATTTTTGCAGTAATAAACATCCCTATAATACAACTCACTGTAGCAAAAAATAAACATGCTCATTAACACACCCAAATATATAGGGTCTCCATATTATATAAAAAATAATAAGCAAAAAGTCTATAAGCAGAAAATCATACTTAGTAATTAATGCTTCAGTATTTTATTATAGTTAGATAATCTAGGTATCTAATGAATGCCCATTAATTAACCAAATTTAGCATCAGTCTAAAGTTTTATGTTATCAAAAGATCTTGGTCTTCAGCCAGGATGACACACTATAAAATGTAATTAGTTAATTTTGAATTAACATTTGTCAAAACAGTGATTCAATTTAACTAAATGCAAATTTATATTTTTATAATTATAAACATATAGTAACTAAAATGATAGATTATTAAACCAAGAAAGCTGTATAAGCTGAGGAAGAATGTGCATAAGTAGATTAAAATGTATGCTTGTGTAATACCTAATACTGAGAACTCAGAAGACATAACTGTTTTAATTAAACCAACAAAATAAAGCTAGTCTCACTTGCCAAAATTTACCTAAATTATGTAACTTAAATTCTTAGAATATTCAAGCTAGTATCTATAAGCATATTAAAAGTAGAAATGCAATTATCTTAATTTCCAGAAATTTTTGAATATTTTATTTATATAAGACTTTAGTTAGTTCTAAGTCAATCAGAAAATAGTACCTTTAAAAATTTTGATAATCTAATTTAGTAATACCATCTGGAGGCAGGAAAATATTACATACCCACAGACACATAAATATACATACAGATCTAGAGAACTTATCATTTTAATTCTAAAATCTCAGCCATAGACCAGGCATAACACAGAAATACATAACTCACTTGTTTCTATAAAAGGGGCTCTTTTCGTTCCACTGGGTAGAAATTCTTGATTGAGTTCAAAATAGAGAAAAAAATAGACGAACAAAAATAACAAACCCAATTTTCTGGCATCTTTCTGACGTAACAGAGACACAATATCTGCAAACCATTTAATTCATTTACAGAGATTACCAAGTGACCACATACACACACACACACACACACACACACACACACAAATCCAGCACTAGAGATCAACTGCATACTCAATGAAAATTAAATTCCTACCATGCTACCAACAGACAAGAGTCGGAACATTGAATTAGGAATAGGGCTCACCTTTAGATCCCTGTATTGCCAGTCACAAATGGAGCACAAAGGCTCCAAGTGTCCTTATTACCTGGGTGGAGCAGATGGAGATCTGAAGGCATGGTCCCATTTTGAGTCATGGCAGCAATCCTGTCAAAGAAACAGATAAGTTAAAAGATTGCTTTTATTTGGGCTATTGCAATAGGGAAACCACCCTTATCTGAAGATGATGGGAATGGCTGAGCCTCTTAGGCAGTTTGGCTTTTATAGGGAGGGGTAAACAAATGCAAATGATGTAGTTTAACACTGTGGTCAGTTGCAAACTGCAGATGTCACAGTTTGTTAACTTTCCAAAACATTTGGAGATGTTTTTCTCAGTAGTGGTTGTGGTTTTTCTTAGTAAGCTTTGGAGAGCAGAGATTATCTCAGCTAATCAGCTATGAGACAAAGAACAGGATGTAGATTTTTTTGCTTTGTCAGCAGGTTTTGTCAGCAGATGAAAGGGGACAGTTTGTGGTAGGTCTTGTCACACTTGACCAAAGATCTTCTAGGATAGTTTCACACAGAGATAATATCAAACAGAAAAACCAGAAACAGGAAGGGGGCTGCGGTCATTCCCACCCCCACCCCCCACCCCAAGTAAAGCTAAGAGGCTGAGACATACCTCCTTGCAGCCTAGTTCACTTACTTCCATGTGAAGCACTTCCTTCCCATGCCTGCCTGTCCCAACCCCACCCCACCTTCTTACACATAGCCTTTCTTGCTCCGTGAATACCCATTTCTACACCTCTCTATTTGCACTCATGCTGACTCAATCAGTGTGTCACCTCATCCCTCCAAGGCTACTGTACTACCTTCCAAAATGGCTGCCTTCCTTCCACTCTTTTTTCTCACAATTTAGTTTCCACAGAGAAGCCAGAATGAACAAAAGTGAAAATCTGATTTTGTTACCAACCTGTTCAAAATTTTTCTGTCTCTCCCTATTGCCCTTCAAGGAAAGCCTATGCTACATAGCACAACATTCAAATCCTTCATGTTCCAAGTCACCCCCTTTTTTTGCCAGCCCTTAGCCAACTCTACATTCCAGCTGTGCAGAAGCTCCAGCTGCTTTCCTACACCCCCTGCAATTCTCCATGTCTAGGACTTTGCTTGTGCCTTTCCTTCACCCCCTGCAATTCTCCATGTCTAGGACTTTGCTTGTGCCTTTCCTTCCACCTCCAATGCCCTCCCTCCAACTGGCTAAGTCCCAATGTATGTATATAAGAATTTAGAGGATACCTCTTCTGGATTTATCCCAGGCCCCAACTTCAGCCCCCAGCCTTCCCCACCACCTTGAAGCTGAGTCTGGCTGAAATTCCTCTATTCCCTACCCTTTCCAGTCACAACACCTACCACACTGTTTAGCAAGTTCCTCCTTCTTTTTCTGTCTCTGCAGCTAGACCAGGAGCTCCCTGCAGGTCAAGACCATGTGTTCTCTGATGCTTTCTCATGGCAAGGGGAGACATACGGTTGCAGTAGTGAGTGGGCATCTGTTCTCAGAAGGCAGTGCCTGGAGCACTATAAGTACTTAATAAACTCTTGTGAAATTAAAAAGTGGGTGAATTCACCATATGTGTTTAAAATTGTGCAATACACTGGATTTACAGAACACATCTCAAATCCTGTAGAAACAAAACAAACTCATATAAAGCAACTAGCAAAAACTGAAGACTCTAAGAGGTAGAATATGAAATAGAATGATTTATGCTAATCAATTGTGTTACATCTCATGAAACCTAATGAATGTTAGAACATGGTAACTAGCCACTCTGGGGGTCTGGATATTCACTTATTTTAGGATTGACTTTTTTAACTCAAACCCAGGAGAGAATTCCTCCTTAAAAGCTAATTCTTGGGATACCTTCTGAGCAAACCCCATACTGAAATCAGTTTCATTCCTTTTTAATTAACCAATGTGAACATCCTCTTGGCTTTCATGACTAATGGGATGTATTCCTCAAAGTCACATCCACACTCACAACTATATTGGCTCCCACACAGTACTCTATGCATGCCCAAGGCTTGATAGATACTGCCTGACTTGGTGACTTGCAGAACAGCTGTACACCACTTCTGGGAGGGTTATGATTTCCTTAATATGAGTCTTGGTTTTTTTAATCCCAAATGTATCATCTGCAATATCAGTCAATATTGTTAAGATCATTGTCACAATTTTAAAAAAAAGTATGTATCCTTACTAACCATATTCATAAATATGAGTTACAAAGTGTAGAATAACTTCAGAAGAAGCATACTCCAAAACTGCAGAGTAGTGTTGTAGGTAAATTGCCTCTTATAGACACTGCATCTCAGTAGAGGGCACTCAGGGGACTAGGAAAGGTCTGAGGTGGAAAATTCATGGTTTAATTTGGGTTCCCCCAGAAGAAGACCCTGACACAGGATTATTGCAAATAGATTTGGAATGGGATCCCAAGAAACATCAGTAGGGGGCTGGAGAATGAGAGAGGCAAGAAAAAGAAGCTAAAGGGGAATGTCATTGTAGGAAACAAGGTCTCAGTCTCCCGGAGATGGAGCAGAACAGCCTCAGAGATGACTCATCTGAGCAGTAAGAAATATGAAATATTTAATATAACAATTTCCATTAACTATTAGTTGACAGCTGCCCTGAGGATATTAATTCCCTGCGTTTCAGCCCACCTAACATCAGAGCAAACATATTATCATGGCAGAGGGAGTTCCTAGGTAGAAAATCATGGATTCTTGTAGTACAAAGAACATAGACTCTATTATATTTCAGCTGAATCTAAACTGTTGCATGTGTAATAAGCTGTCTCAGCTGATAGGCAGGCAAAAAAGAATTATGAATTTATTTAGCTTCATTAAATTTCTGAAACACACCATCCAATAACTGGGTTTCCAAACTCGTTCTCAGAATGTTCATTCACTCCTTTTCTACCTAAATGAGAACAGTTACCTCAAGCGAATTAAATATGCAGATTCTGTCCTTTAAGCTTTCATTCAATCCATATCCAATGCATGTTTCTTGTAGGTCCAGAAGCAGATCCTGATGCAGGGATCCCAATATAAATGATGTACTAAGGATGTTCTCTTATAAGAAGGCAGACAGGAAGCAGGAGAGGGAAGGGAAGAAGCCAAGTAGATGTATGATTTCTCAGGAAGCTCCAACTGCGCCTGGTTTGCAGAAGGCTCTGAAGTATAAAATATACCCTAGGGGTGGTCATGACTTAAAGGAGCTGGGTTATTCTATTCCCAATAGACAATCAGGCATTGGAAGCATTGCCCTGAAATACTCTGGGTGGGGCACATTAAGTTTGTCTCATCTGTCACAGATTCTTACATTTTCAGGTTAGTCACAATTTCTAGGAGAAAATTTATAAACAGAAAAGTTAGTGGAAAAAAGTCATCTGTTGTAGCATTTAGACCTGAGGCCGTAAGTGATGATCATCATCCCTCTTCTCTGACACTGTTTTAGATTCCTCATGAAGCTTTGGCTAGTGCCTCTGTCAGTGTGGGTGACCTTCCTGGAGGGGCTACTACAACCACCATCCCTGAGGAGTCTAGGCCCCTAGTTACCACATTTTATCAAGCCATAGCATGATAATTCTAAGAGATGCCCCAGTAGGTTTCCCAAGTGCAGAACATTTTGTCTGCTCCCCTTATATAGCAGCAACGCCTTCTCATGGTCCTGGCAACTCAGCTCTTTCATGCCATCTCCTGCTGCTGAGCATCCACTGAGTTTCAGCTCAAGATCTCACCTCTTCCATAAAACCTTCCCTGGTCCTTGCATTCCTCAATGCCTTCTTGTCCCCATAACTCAAAGAAGTTCCTGTTTATGCCTCTTATCTGGCCTGAATCGCATTCTGCATTGTAATTCCTCGTTACAGAATTTTTATTGACCTTGGACAATGCAATTTGGTTGACTTGTGAGTGTATGTGTTGTCTTTTTATGGGAACCTGAGCACCTGAACAGGGTTCTACCCCACACTTCACGGGCTGCCTCCAGTGCCGGACACAGGTTGCTGTGCATCCCCAGGCCTCAGGGAACTCACCATGAATTAGCAACTGAACAGCTTACAGAATATCATCTCTGCACTGTAGAACTAATTGTGATTTTTTCTTATCATAAGTCTTGCTTCCAAGAGTTCTCTAACTTATTTGGTTGTCAGTGACACTCATTATCATTCAGGCCACAATCGTCTTTCAAAAAAAAACCCGACAGCTTTCAGAGGCTTAACCATATTATATTTTAAAACCAGCCCTTAAAAGCACATATTTCTAGATGCTTTATTATTAATCCAAATTGTGTGCAAATGAATGCCATAACTTTCCCCTACGAAGGACAGGTGTTTCGTTTTTTTTTTCTTTTTTGGCATTACTCAGACCTTGAGGTTGACAAACCTACTTTGGGGACATTGGGTATTTGTGGAGAAGGCATAGAAACATTTACATAAAGAGGCAATTCAAGCTATATTGAACACCTTTTGGGTGCCAGGAATTGCCCAAGAGACTTTACATAGACTGCATTGTCCAGAGGTTTCTTCTTCTCTTTTTTTCTGAAACACATATGTTGGAGTATTTTGAGGCATTTTATAGCCTCTTGTGGGAGCTTAAAGAGACAGGAGGAAAACTCATGTCACTTCGTTTTGCAATTAAGTACTTCTTCTGGGAAGACTTTGCCTTGTAATTGTAGTATTTATCTCTATGTATTTATTATTTCTGATTGTTTCTGTCTTGTATTCTCTACTCAGAAGCAAAAATTGGATAGAAAAATAGTACTAATCTTGACTATGTATCTCTAGGTATCTAATCTACTCTCCACAAATAGTATTGAGATGAAATAAAATATTTATGTTACTATTAATGGAGCTTAAAATCTATTGAATGCTTGCTGTAAGTCAGGCACTCTGCACAGCCCTTTATACATATCATCTCATTTAATACTCACAGCAATTTTCAGAGGCAAATACTATTATCATCTCTGTTTCATAGATACAGAAATTAAGGCTCAGGGCAGCTGAACAACTTCCCAAAGACCATACATCTAGTAGGTAAAGAAACTGAGCTTATGCTGCACAGAGGAAAAAAGCCTCCCTCCTTGGTTCTCTCCTTGGAGATGGCTAAAGAAGTTGTATTCTCAGCCTGTGATCTTGCTAGCCGAAAGATCACAAACTCTTTGGGTCTCAGCTTCTTTATTTATTGAATAGATACTCTAATGTCCACACTGCTATGCTCATCTATCTGTCCATCATTTATCCATCTTCTAGCATTTAACTTTCACTGTTTTACATTTTGCTTATAAGAGTTACTGATAGCTCTCAAAGAACATAAAGTATGTCACATTCATCTTTATACCTAGAGTTCCTAGGCCACTATTCTAAACGCTTTAAATGTATTAAATCATTTATTCCTCATGATACCATGAGAAAGGTATTCTTTTTATCCCCACTTATTTCAGACTTAAGGAGGTTATTTGACACCAGTCACAATTACATTAATGGTGTCAGATAGTTTTGAACATAGATATCTGGCTCCAGAGTCCATGCTCTTAATTACCATGCTATACAAGAAAGCAACTTAATTTTCTTCTCAAATCCAGGTGCTGTTTCAGAATAGATTTTCATATGTGTTTTTATCTCGTTTTTCTCTTTACTCTTTAGCTCTTGTTTTTATTCCATGAACTGTATTTATTTTTGTGTAATTAGAGATGTGATTTTTCACTGCACATTACTTTTAAAATCCCAGATATGAAATCTCATATGGACATTAATTTTAATTTGCCATTGATTTTTTTCTTAGAAGTACCACTGGAAGAGAAAAATTTTCCTCTAATTTTTAAGTTTTATGACCTTAAATGTCACGGGTAGCAAAAATGCCACTTTGGCATAATAACAATTTTGAGTAAAAAAATTGTGAAGAAATAGATACGCCCCCCCCCCAAAAAAAAAAGCTCTCCACCCTCCACCTGTTTTCCTAAAATTAGGAAGTAAATTTGCAAAAGTGCTCCTCTTGACCTCTGTACCAGGAAGGACGACAGTTAATCACCAGAGACAACTTTAGATCCTTGTCATCCTGGAGATGGGATGGTACCAGAAGGATCTGCATAATAAACTTTACCAACTAGACTTCGTCTATGACTAGTTTTTCATATATTTGCATTTCCACAATTTACTATCCCTAGAGGTTAAAGGTCCCTTTCCTCTGTCTTGTCACTTCTTTAAAAATTTATTGTTCCTTTGCTATATAAGTCCGAGTTCTAACCAAACCTTTAAGTTACTCATCCCTGAGTTTCTCTCATGTACATAGGAGATATATACATTACTAAACTTCTGTTGGTTTTTTGCTCATTAATCTATCTTTTGTTGCAGAGCTTCAACTGAGAATCTAGAAGAGAGTAGATGGAAAAATATTTTTCCCTCCCCTCCAAATGCAAGGATAATCTTACATGAGTCCAGGAGGAAGGTAAGTAACATTAAAGATACAAGAAGATGAATGGCTTCAGATTTTGCCTTTTAGACTTTCAGAAGACAAAGGTTTAGATGAAAATCAACACAAATCTAGGATAAACAAAGCAATTTCAAGGAGTGGTAAGTCCCAGATATGCTAATTTTGGTCTCTGCAGGTCATAGAAAACAGAATTAAGACATAGGGACTGAAAAAGGTTGTTACCTAAGTCCTTCACCTTTAAAAATGAGAAGTAATAAATAATTTAAAATTCAAACTAAGTGGAACATAATTTTAAAAAATGAACACTATGACGAAAAAATCAAAAGCAGTAAAGCCTCGGAAAAAAAGAAAAAAGATTGGTCAGCTGAGCTATTCATTGTGAAAACCTTGAGGTACAACCAAAGAATATCCAAAAACATTTCTGCCATCAAAAGATTACCCTTAAGATTAATATTAAGAAATAAAGGAAATGAAGCCTAAAATATAAACAGATTCACTTTTTAATGTGACTTTTATCATTTACTTAAAAATCTGCGGTCAGAAAACATAAAAAGAACATTCACTAACCAGAGCCAAGTGACTACTCTCCCACAAGTTCTTAACACATTACAGTAAATTGTTATAGGCATAACCAACATCACACACACACACACACACACACACATGTTGCACACATTCTTCCCAGCTTTCTTGCAATTGGTTTGGGATCCATTAGTGAGAGATGTTTTTGTAGCCACACGTTTAACAAATTTAGAAAAGAAAATAGAATAAAATAGCATTTAAGCATATGACCTCAAACTAGGGAAGCAATAATATACATAGTAAAGATGGATGATGATGGATAGATAGGTAAATCATAGATAGATGATAAACAGGTGGATGGATGATAGATAGATAAATAGATGATAGATAGATAGATAGATAGATACATACATACATACATACATACAAAGATTTCAATTAATGTGCATTCAAAAAAAGATTAATCACAATATTCACTCAGAATATTTAACTGTAGAAAGGTGATATTCCAAGGCCATCAACAGGCTAATGCAAGTCTGCAAATGTTTATCTCTGACAAGATGAGTACTGAAATTGAGAGTAAGTCTTTAGAAACTTTTATAGACATTTGGCAAAGAAATTTCATGTCTGTTGAATCTGATGATAAAAAAGAGCTGCATTTTATGCCCTTTTAATAATTTTTGTAGTAATTGATTTTTATTCTATTTTATGAAAGAATCAGCATTAGAAATTAAAAAAAATAAAATTATCCTTTTCCCACAGGTAGTTTGAGAAGCTTTGAATAAAATTATATTTGGTCTTGGGGAAGCTAGGGATTCTTCCTTCTGTTGTGGTTATACAAAACATACATTTTAGGGGCCTATCATTTTATTTTTGCAGGTATTGTAATTGCTTACTGTCAATGTAAGAGAAATTACAGGAGGTGGGTGAGCTGAGAGAAAGGAAAAAATACCTTCCTGTTTAGTAGTTACAAGTTAGAACTGTAGGCAAAGTGTAACATTAGGAAATACAGCTGCTGGTTGACCAGTAGTTTGCCTATTTGTATCAATAGTCCTGAGGTTATTATTATTATTATTTTTAGTCTATACAGTTTTTCAAAACTTTGTTGTGGACTTCATTCTGTTATTCATAGATATGACAAGATAACTTGTCCCTTTAACTTCTGGGCTAAAGCTACATTTTAGACTAAAGGACAAGAAAAATGTAAGCATCCCTTTTAGGCTTTGGGGAATTAGTGGTATCTGTGACATTAGCCTCACTTTGTTTTGGTGGCACTTTTTATGTGTGGTTTGCTGTCCATGCAGGGCAAAGCTGACCTCCAATGGGATGTATGTAAGCAAAAGGTGCCCAAGAGTATAAAGAACTAAAATCTTTATGCAAAAACAAAAGAAGATGTAAACCTCAAGCGTACCTCCACCCATTTACACTTTTTAGCTCCAAACCACAAAGAGAACAAAAAAATTACTTTCCCAGACTTGTTTTTTTGTCACGTTTTCTGAGAAAAGACATGGTTAACTCTGAAATGCACTGTCCTGGCCGGCCTTACTCTTAGATGTTGATCTTTTCATAAAATTGATAACAGTTGACTGCTCTTAGAGAGAATCTACCTCGCCCCCCAAACCACATCCCTGTTTCTTGGTCCACTGGTCCTATGACCAGCCTTGAACTACAGGACCTATAATGTACAAAATGTCTGCAAATTGCCAGATGTCAAGGCTACTTCACATTTAGACCAACCTTCATGCTAGCAACACATACAGTTTTTTTTCTTCTCACCTCTATAACCTCTAAGAAGAAGTTTTTGTAAAATTAGGGCACAGTCCATTTTGCTGCCAGGCAGTTGTCTCTCCAGAATTCCTTCACATGGACTTTGTCTATGGGCGAGAGTGTATGGCTAATATGAAATTCAGTGCTGCAGAAAATAGGATAAAAGTAAATCCTGAAACAAATTAAGCTCTTTTTGTTGTAGAATCTAAGGAAACCCCAAGTGTTGCAGTTAAATTCTTAAATACTAGTGACAGCCAGAGTGTGAAATGAATGGATTCCATTTCTGGCAGCAAAAACTGAGTACCTACAAATTAATGCATTAAGAAAGAGATGTTTTTTAAACACACACATACCCCACCCTAAATGTACAAGAACACACACATCAGTGGAGAGGGAAAGCCTCCATGAGACTGAAAAGGCTTTAAAATACCTATATTATTCTAAGTGGCAATCCATGTCAGTGGTGTTATTTCTGAGTCCTGTCATCCCCCATTCACACTCCATCCTAGCTTCCACCACTAGATTGAATTATCCTGAAATAGAAACCTTATGATATATCCAATGGTCTAAAACCTCTTCATCCCCCAAACTCCACCCTTGCCTAGCACAGAAAAGGCCAAATTCCAAAGTCATACAAGTGGCCCCATCCATTCTTGATGTAGCTCCACTTACTTTTTAAGAAATTCATAATTATTAAATTTTTGTTGTCATTTATGGCAGTAAGAACATTTACCATAAGACCTGTCCTTTTAACAAATTTGTAAGTGTACAATATCATTAACCATAGGCACGATGTTGTACAGCTGATCTCTAGAACATGTTTTTCTTGCATAATTGAAACTTTATGCATATTGAACAGTGACTCCCCATTTCATCCTCCTCCCAGCCCCTGGAAGCCACCTTTCCACTCTCTACTTCTATGAGATTATTTTAGATATTTGTGTAAGTCAAATCATACTGTATCTTTCCTTCTGTGACTGGTTTATTTCATTAGCAAAATGTCCTTCAGTTTCACCCACGTTGTTGCACTTACTTTTTATATTCATTTTCTGGTCTCCTCAGAGTCGCTCATTTATTGACCTCCAATGTCTATGTCATAGGCTCCCCAACCCTGCATTTTTTTATTTGTGTGCCTTTTCATGAAGCTTTTCTACATTTTTGCAATTTAGACTACTTATCCTTTCATCACAGGGCATTTAGTCTTATATGCTGCCATTTATTGAAAGTTTATACTTCATTTTGGCATTTCTTGTTGGCTTTGTTTGTACTGCAATTTACAAGTCTGTGTGTTTCTGTCTGAAGTTTCCAATTAGGTTAAACACATGTCTTACACCACATTTATATCTCTCATAGTATTTAGTGCAGTGTCTTACACATAGTAATTGTGCAGTAAATACTGTTTAATCGATTGAACGGTTGTAAACTCCTTGAGGGACCATTTTATTTGGTTTACTATCCCCAAAGCCTGGGAAGTATCTGACATTGAGTAAATGCTCAGTAAATATCGCGTTGTGTATGAGGAGAAACAGAAAGAGGAAATTAGATGATTCTGCTAAGACCACACATTGCTGAATACAGAGGTCAATTCTCAGTTCTCTTCTTACTTGACCTAAATGCTTTTGATCCAGCTGATAACTTCTTCCTACTAAAAATGCTCCCTTTGCTAGATTTCCAGCATATTCCTTGTCTTGGTTTTTCTCCTATGTCTCTGACTGTTTCTTCTCAGTCTAATTTGCTAATTTTTTGTCTCCTCCCAGTTGCTTTATCTGCAATGTGTTAGGGATCAGTCAGTCTTCTTCTCCTCTCTTAACTACATTCACTCCCTAGGGGATCTCATTCGTTCATGACTTTTAAAATCCCACATGTTGCTGACTCCCGTATTTATATCTTCAACCTTGACACCTTCACTAGCTCCAAAGGTATGGTGTCCTATTGCCTATTTGATGTTTCCACTGAGAAGGCCAACAGTGTTTCTAACGAATATACCCCTAGTCTTCTTCCTTGAGCCTGCCTTCCAGCAGTATTCTCCATCTCAGTTCAAAATGGAAACATCCTTTTCTAGTATCTCAAACATTATTGGCAATCTCATCTCTTATATCTCAATCTATGAGGAAACACTGTTGTGCTCTACTTTCAAAATACTTACAGACAGCAACACCTTCTCATCTCCCACCCCTTTACCTATCCAACCTGAAACATAACCATTGTTTACCTGAATTGTTACCAAAGTATGCACAGTTTATTCCCCACATGGCAGCCAGAGGGCTCCTTTTAGAATGGAAGTCAGATCATGTCACTCCTCTTTCACAACCCCAGAAGAGCTCTCTCTTTCACTTAAAGCAAAACTCAAAGTTATTACAAGAAAATATCCTATTGAACTTCCCAAGTCCTCTCTGACTTCATCTCCTGCTAATTTCCCTCTTGCTCACATTCCTCTAGCTACCATGTTCTCCTTTTTATTTATTTTAGTTATCTATTGCTCCATAACAAGCCACCCAGAATTAAGCAGCTTAAAACAGTTTGTTATGTTCTCTATTGGGTCTGTGGATTAACTGACTTCAACTGGGCATTTGTGCTTTAAGGCTTCTTGTGTGGTTACAGTCCAATGTCAGCTGAGTCTGAAGTCATCTGAAGGATCCATGGGCTGATGTCCACGGTAGCTTGCTCACTCCAGTGACTGACAGTTGATGCTGAGAGCCGAGCTGGGGTTGTGGACAAGAGCACCTACATGCCTCTGGCCATGGCCTTTCCACATGCCTTGGGCTTCTTATAGCACAGCAGCTATGGCATTCAGTGTTCTGAGGGTCAGAGTCCCAAGAGCAAGTGTTATAGGAGGCAGGAAGTAGAAATTGCCAAGCCAGTTAAAGGCTATGCTTGGAACTGGCCCATCAACACTTCTACCATATTCTACTGGTTAAAGCAGTTACCAGGCCTGCCAGGATTTGAGGGCATGGAGTAATAAACTCCACTTGCTCATGGTAACACAGCAAGGTCACATTGCAAAGGAGCATGTGGGATAGAAGATATTATCAGGGAAATCTCTGGAAAATCCTATTCTTCAAACACAACAGCTGCACTCTCACCTCAGTGCTTGCAGTAGCTTTTCCCTCTGCCTAGAATGCTTTTCTCTTGATATCAGCATGTTTTGCTTCCTCACAGCTTTCTAGACTTTGCTCTCTCACTTACTTCAACTCTGCTATTATGTCACCTTCTCAATGAGCTCTTCCTGGACCACTCTACTGAATATGACACATAAACAGTCTCCTTGGTGATCAAGGGCTCACCATTGCCCATTAACGTTGGCTTGACCAAACTTCAGCCAGACTTCTCCCCTCCCTACAGGCCCCTACATTTTGACTTGCCCTCAAGTTTAAATAAGCACTAAGCACCTCAGGTGCAGAATATCCTCCTCAACACTCATTCCGAGAATCAGCCGACCACAAAGAAAAACATTTCTCTGCTGAAGCAACCTGATTTTGCCACCTTCTTACCCTGCCCTCTTGCCTTTTGCCCCTACAAACTTCCCTGTCAGTTTTACCTCTCCCTCTCTCCAAAAGATATGTCCTCTTCTGTTTGACTTTGAGACACTTGAGATTTCTGAGATGGAAGCATTCTCCCTGCTGTTTAAGTAAAGTTTCCATTTACCTAAGTCTGCATTCATTTTGATTGAACAGCTAGCACTCTCAATACTGTTTATCCTAAACCCATTTTTCACATTACACAATACCTTTTACATACTAAATGTCATCTCTATTTAACTTCAACTATTTATTATGTTTATTGTCTCTCGCCCTCCATTAGGATATAAACTGCCTGACAGCAGGATGCCTTTCTGTTTCATCTATTGAATTCCCATCACCTACTACAAACATGATAAGTGCTCAAAAAGCCTTTGTGAATTTAATGGATAAATTTACTCTTACCTGTGATGTGATACGAGCAGGTTTTGTCTAATACATAGATACAGAATAAAGAAATATTCGCTACTGGTTCTGCCAGGATCTCATTCTCCACTCCAGTTAGCTGAATCTCTGACATGTTCCTTGAGCTTGTTTCAAATTCTTGTTTCAAGCATCTAACTCCTATAAAACTGTCCTGTTTTTCTTTGCCCTTCCTAACTTCTTTTCCTCTCTGCCCTTCAACTCAGCTCAGAAACTGGGGCTTCATGATTTGTGGACAGTTGTCCCTGATGCAGTTAACCCACAGGCTTTTCAATCATTTCCTCTGAGTAGATCCCTGTGCACTTCTGTTGAACTCAGATCCCAGCTGTACCAGCCACCTGTCTAGCCCTTCCCTATCAGATCCCAGGTATACCAGCCATCTGTCCACCCCAGCTTTCCCTCCTTCCTTGGGCAGGTACCATTCCTGTTTCTGACACCTCCAGTCATCCATGTCCTACTTTAGTGAACAAAGTGCCTTATAACCACATCCTAGACAAAAGAAAAGAAGTATCATTGCTTTATGATCATGCATAGATAATATTTGTGGAGTGAATTTGTGTCAAAAAGATCTGGAGGCACAGTGGTTTTACATTCTAAGTTATTCCCCTACTCCAAGGACTTTGGCAAAGGAAGGGGAAAGAATCAAAAGTTTTAAGATGATCATAATGAGTTTCAGGTCATGACCACATAATTCACCTTGTTATTACACACTGCTGATCCTTTAAGTAAAATACCGGAGCCCCAGTAAAACAAATGAGATACCAATGCCTGAGGATTTCACCCAAGCATCACTAATTAAGGGTTATCTTCTAATGCATTCAAGCTACACAAGTCTCTTGAGTTTGCATAATTGAGCTGGAAATCAGTTGAAGGAAATTTATGGGATTTTTAGCCCAGGAGGGAAAGCAGGAAAGTTGGAAAACTCAAAACCATGGGGAAACAAAACAAAAACACACAAAAAAAACTTCCTTCACATTGAAAAATGAAGGTTTTGTTTCTGACTCTTTTTTTTTTTTATGTAAGAAAAGTCTTACACTATCTTTGATATCCCCTTTGTCTTGTTTTCCAATTTTTAGACCTCCAAATGAGGTAGAGGGTGAAAGAAAGAGCATTAGAATCCAAGTCAGAAGTCTTGGGTTACACCTTCCCCTACTCAATAACTGAGTCTCATATATGAAATATAAATAAAAATTACTGTATCTACTCCATGGGGTAATAATGTGGATTAAACAAGAGGACGAATTGAAAATACAACAAGTCCTCAATGTCATCCACAGGTTCTTGAAAACTGTGACTTTAAGTGAAAGGATTTATAACAAAATAGGTTCATTGATACAAACAAACTTCCTACAGCATATTTTTGGTCACAGAAACATCACCAAACTTCTAAAAAAAAACCAAAGCACTTCTAATGGTAAACACTGAAACAAATGTGAGTGTGCTGTCTCTCTCTCTTTCTCTCATATATATTTTTATATATATAAAATGTATATGAAAAATCTTTCATATATAATATTTCATATATATGAAAAATCTTTCATATATATAGTCTTTCAAATAAGATTATTTACCCCATTATTTCAGTTCAGGGTCTTGGGTGGTTGGAGCCTATCCCAGCACTTATGACCTGGACATAGAAGTCCATGGTGGCCTGCAACCTTGTTTGGAATTAGAATATGGAGCTGAACCCATTGTTGTCATCAAGGGAAGCTTGGACAGCCTTGTGAGTGAGGAGGCAACAATGAAAGTGGAAAGTTGGGGCTCTAGAAAGCACGAGGCTCTCTATTGTATCCAGAATACAGAAATATAAAAAGCTATTACAACTTAACTACAAAAAGGCAAACAACTCATTTATAAAATGAGCAAAGGACTTGAATAGACATAGCTCCAAAGAAGGTATACAAATAACCAATAAGCACATGAAAAGATGAGCAAAGAGAGCAGAGGGATGAGATGTTATGAATTAAATAGGTTGGAGATATGACGGTAACTTAGACAGCATGGCCAGTTGTATTTCAAAGAACAAAGAGCCTTTTAAACCTTTGCGTAGAAACACAATCATAGGGTTTAAGCAGCAAGGGTTTTTTTCTTTGTATAGTAAGTATACAAAGGTTATACAATTGACAACACAGTCTCTATAAAAAGCTTTTTTAGCCACTCCAATCCTCAGTTTCTTCTATGAACTGTCCACATTATTTGCCCAACCATTTATTTTTTACAAAATTTCCTTAATTTTTTCCAGTTAAAAAATTTGAGTTGTCATTTAATTTTCATGTAATTTTGCCTGATCTTTATCTATGTTTTAAGCAACTTGAGCACTGGAAATCTTTATTTTGTATCCACCAGAGTATGAAGTATGATTCTTTTCCCTAAAGTAGTAGCATTTGTGATTTTAAATTCTATCCGGTGGATGAATCAATACAAGTGAGTAGAAGATAGAATAATACCTCATCTACCAGAATTCACTGCGCTAGCAGTCTTATCTATTAGAAATATATGAAAGAATCAATAAGTAAAAAAAAAAAGCTTTCAAATAACCAAAATAAATGTTACTAAATCATGTTTGCCATCTTAAATGAGTATTAAATAAGTAAAGGTAAAACCTAAGATGATTACATCTAGGAATTATTTTACAATATGACACAGGAATTAAGTGTAGCATCAATAACCTTTGACCAAGTGAAACAGGCTTTTTTTAGAGAGCATAAACTTGTATTATTTTTTCATCCAAACCCAAGCAGCCTAACCCCCTCTCCTTGCCATAAAGAGAAGCCATTCTTAGATAACAAAGAGCTTAAGCAAAGTAATTTTGCAGAGTATACTTTGAAGGAGGAAAAAAAATCCTTCAAATTTCAGCATTTGTACGGATGAATGCAATAGGCAATAGAAACATAAATAGCTTTTTTAAAAGTGCAATACATGAAAGCTGTTCATAATTGGTGTTCTATAAGGAATTACAAACAAAGAATTTGGGAAGTCTCTGGAGTTACACTTTCCACACAGATACAAGGTAGTGACTTATCTGAAACAGAATTATTTGGCACACCTGGCATGGGCAAGCATGAACCACAGAAGAGATTCAGCAAAATGTGTAAAATCAGACATGAGTTAGTAAGAACATCTAAGCAAGCACAAGACAGCAATATTACCCAGAATACATTACTAAAGGACTCACTGTCACCTGAGTGGGCTGAGATGGGAGGCATCGACCCATTATAGCCTTATCAGGATATCATTTTACTGTGAGAAGATAACATTGTGCTTAAGCAAACCAATTAGTAAGTCATTCAGAGTTGATCTTATGTATTAAATTAGTCATTTGTAACTAGTTCTTTATGTTATCTTTAAAAAGCATCAAGCAAAAAGCACTATTCAGATATTGTTAGAAAGAGGTTTTATATAGCAATTGCAGGTACAACTTAGTTGCTCGAAATGATGGAAGCTCACAAATGGAGAAAAAGATGATTTAATAATTTTTTTCTTCAAAATGCATAAACATAAATAAATCACAATTAGAAATGCAAAGAAAAGTAAAATTAAAAACCTAAAAAGATGGCCCTGGTAAAAACAAAATAAGCACATTTTGAAAATTAAAAAACATGTATTTTAAAACCTAAACTTCCAGAACCCACCTTGTTATGTCAATATTAGCAACTTAAATAAGATTAAATTAAAAAGTAATATTTTGGGTTTGGCTGCAACAGAGTATGGGTGTTACCTAGACTGTTCTTCCTCCCTTCACAAAGGTAAACAACTATGAAATGGAACAAAATAGGTGAAGCATTTTTTGGAGGAGGACTATAATGCTAGCAAAAAAGCAAACATGTGGTGAGCTCAATGTTTTCCCAACCTTCTGCCGTAGGAAACTTTCAGTGATCTGCATGTCACAAGGAGATGGAGACCAAGGAGAGCACAGCAGTGTTGCTGAGCTGGGATGGCAGAGATTAAAGTTGAGGGCTGCGAATGCAAACTGGAATTTGCAGGGCAAATTAACAAAGAGAAGGGTACTATTCAGACAAGAGTCCTCAGAGTGCTGTATGGGGCAATCTGAGCGGATGCTTGGTCCGAAGCTGGGCTGTACATATATAGAGCCAATCTCTTCCAGAGCTCACAGGAAATACCACAGTGCTTACCAACTGTATTTCTGAGTACAAAGGAAATACATTAGAATTCAACAACTAAAAACATAAAATACGCAAATATTTAGAAATTAAACAACACACTTCCAAATAGCACATAGGTTGAAAAAGAAATCACAAAGGACATTAAAGTATTTGAAACAATCATAGTAAAAACACAGCAAATAAAAAAATTATTCATAACTAAGGCAGTGCTAGAGGAAATTTTACAACTTTATAAAAATAAAAGACTAAGAGTGATTCATGTTTCCACCTTCAAAGGTTGAAAAAAGAAATGCAAAGTAAACCCAAAGTAAACAGAAGGAAGAAAATAATCAATATGAAAAACTACATCGATAAAATAGTATACAAACATTTTAGAAAGTAAGAAAGCCAAAAGCAGAAATTTTAAAAGAACACCAAATATTTCCAGAGCTCATCTTATGCACCATGCTTTCTGCCATGTGTTGATTACACAGATTAAGATAATGCAGTCCGTCTACTCCTGTCCCCAAGTTCACCATATTTGAGCTTTCAGTCATGTATTTCACAAAATGATTTCAACATAATACATCTGAGAGTTCATCTCTCCAGCAGTGCCTAGAACACAGTAGAAGCTCAATAAATATGTGTTGAATGGATGAATGAACTTTTTCCTTTAACACATGGGGAGGGCCACAGAGAGGAAGGGACTTTCCCTAAGGTCACCGATGTCTTACTTGGTGCAGCCTGGATTCTGTCCTCCATACCAGACAACATTCTCTGCCTTGGCCAGCTCAGACTTTAGTCTCAACTCTCTTATGCCATTAGAGAACCTTAATAACTAGTTCTGTGTTTAAATTGCCTGGCACCCATCTTGGAAAGGCATTTCATTAGCATTCCTGTTTGTGTAATGCCAGCTTGCCAGCCAAGGAGCCCACTGAGAGATGAGCCAGGGGAGAGTGAGTGAGCACACAGACTCACATTGGAACTTGCAACTCCACTTAGCACAGGGGAGCTGAGCTGTATTGACTCACACCAGCAAAAGCCACCTTTCTCAAGCTCTCTCACCTCCCCAACATTGTTCCTGTTGCCTGATTGCACCTGGAGAATCAAATTTTCTTGGGGCACAGCCCAAGTATAATTGAGACAACAGGACTATTTCCTACTAGTGGAGAACTAAGCCTTTGCAATGGAAAATACAGAGGGAAGAAACAACCAATATTGTCATAAGCCAACACATGAGACACACTCAAATTTTAGCAACTCAGATTAGAAGGGAGGCAGAAACAGCTACAGCTACTGGGGGAAATGGGAGGATGCCTAGGAAGGAAGTGGTTACAGGGGCTGGCACTTGAAAAGGCATAGTATGTCCCATCTCCAAAAGAATAAAAATAATAGAAATTACTTATATAGCATGCACTATATGTCAGGAACTATTATAAACACTTTGTAAAATAAATATAAATTATTTAATCTTCACAGCAACCATACAACATAAATACTGTAATATCCCCCACTTTACAGATGGCAAAACTAAGTCAGAGATGGGTTAAGTAAGTTGCTTAAATTCACAGAGCAAATAAGTGGTAGAATCCAGGCAGTCTGGTTCCAAAGCCAATGCTTTTACTGATCCCTCAACCCCATACTACATGAAGAATTGATTTTACTGTGAACATGGGCTCCTAATTAGATAAGTAGATCAGCTCTGGAATTCTCCTCCAGAGGTCAAAAACTTACAAAATAGCAAGCACTCTGCAGCTCAAGTCTTGCAGACAGCTAAGCAATGATAAAACCAGTTGTGTCTACCCCTTCCCTCTCCATTCATTCGCTATTAGTCATTTGACCCATTGGAGTTTGTAGATATGAACTGAGTTTTTACTCTGAAGAAATGGCAAACAGTTTTTTGAAAGTGAATCCCTAATTTTGATTTGCCAACTACTATAATCTAGTTTCACAGAGCGTGGAGACTATCTGGGATTCAGAGAGGGCAAGCAAATGTTTAGATAGTAGCTGTCTGTGAGTAGATAACATGATCTGTGCCAGCCATGCTATGCTGTCCCTGCTTTTATGGAGATTCCGGTCTAAAAGGAAAGACCAGTATTAATTACCTAATCCATTAGTGAATGCTACCTGCAAAACAAGTGAGGGGCTCTGAAGGAAAGGAAGACAGGTCAATATCAGGGACTCATAATGGAAGCTGAGCTGGCCCTGGGGCAGCAGAAGGGCTTGCCTTGAGAAACAGGTGCTTAGGTTGAGAGCAGAAAGATGAAAAGCCTTTTTTTTAGGTGGCACAAGAGAGATGAGAAGAGAATTCTAGGCAGAATATACAGCACTTGCAAAGGCAAGAGAGAGCAGGCAAGAAGCCTCCTGGTATGGCCAGCCCCAAGGCAGGGAGCAGGGTATGAAATGGGTTGAGGCTGGAGTGGGAAGGAGAGGCAGGCCATACAGCAACTGACACATTCATGATCTCTGTACAAAGAGCACTGGGGAGCTGTGGAAGGACATAGGCAGAACAGTGGCACGAAGCAAGAAACACCCAATGCATCCAATAAGTGACTAGACTAATACTCAAACTCAGATCTTTTGCCCTTCTTCCCCCCAGTCTCCATCCTCACTGCATTTTATCAGCCCAGGAAGTTTAGCCAGTAGAGGTCCTCACCAAGCCACACAAATCACAGAGCCTCAGGGTTGGCAGGGACTTGGCTATCTTGGAGACACATCCACTAGCTAAGCACTCCCATGTCCTCTCTGAATCCCAGCCCATTTCCAGTCTGTGTGAAACTAGATAGCTGGACTCAGCATATGCTTAATAGCTGGGTCATCTCTAGCAAATTAAATCACTTCTATAAGCCTCCCTTTCTACACCTGCACTATGGGAGTGCTAATGTGAATTGACTATTAAGATAATGAAGGTGATGTTTTCAGCACCATATCTAATCTTTAGTAGATGCCCAAAGAGTGATGATTTAATCTGAATTCAGCCATTCATCTTGAGCTATATCTTTCTCCCAACTCAGCTGTGACAGTTCCAAGACATCATCCTGCGTATCAGACAGATCTTATCATTAAGTCCAGTAGTCCACTAAATAATTATGCATGTAATAGCAGCCCATAGTTAAAGCGGAAATTAAAAAAAATAATAAACTTACCCACAGTGGAGAAAGGAGGAAGTGAAGAAATCTCATCTTTCTGGTATAATTTTCCATTGTTTTATTCCTTGAAAAATAGCCAGTATAATTTTGCATGGTGCTCAAAAAATGAAAGTCAACTCACCAAAAGACAATGAGTTCAATATTTCTGTTGAAAATAAACATTTGAAAACAGTATCTATTTATATTTATGTATATTTATTCATCTATTCAATTTATAATTTCAGGCTCATTCCACACTAAGTGTTCTGAATCAAAAAGATGAGCAAAATACAGTGCCATTCTTCAAGGACTTCACAGTCTACAGGAAAGGGATATAGTTAAACAAATAACTGCAGAATTGGAAATTGGAGCAGATGTGCTTAGAAGTGTTTTGAACAAGGGGCATGACTGTGACTCTCTCTGCTTTTGCAAACTTCAGGAAAACCTTTACTCACAGGTGAGTTCCACCTGAGGTTAATTTTAAGCTTGTGTTCTGAATTTGCCAACTAAGATAAGAAGGAAACATATTGATAGCAAGAAGAATAGCCTGTGCAAGGAAGTGAGGGCCCAGGAAGGATGTGTTTTCTCAGAAGCCTGGAAAGGCATCTCCTTCTCAACCTCCAGGGAAATCAAAATAGACACTCAGTGATGGGTCCTGAGCATTTCCAGATCCAAGGAAAGTTCTAAATTACTGGAATTAGATATGTTAAATCAAGACTATCATGACAACCTGACTTCAAGTCTTATTTGCTGAAAGTGCAAAGCAGAGGACATGACCATTTTGTGTGTGCAGCACTCTTGTGATCTCACAAGGACGTTGCTTAATGACATATGGAAACCCATTGGGTAATTAAATAGTCTGGGGCTAATTGCGTCTGACTGTGTTATTCCAATGTGATGGGTTGAGATGTGCAATGAATAGGAGAACACAGGTTTCTAGAATTGCAATGGGTGACTGTTTGCTCTGACCTTGATTGAATTTGAACATGGGGCACAGGATGCAGTGGGGCACAAGTTGACAGCCAGCACATGAGGAGTAAGGCAGACTAATTTGTCAGTCTGGCTTACAAAGGTGTCTTGTATTCATTTCAGAACAAATCCAACAGCTGTGATTCTGGCTTTTCCTCCAAGTAAAGGCTTATCTTCTTCTTCCCAAGCTAAATGCATCCGCAGAGCCCTCCAGCTCAACATCATTATTTGTATGGAACTTTTATGTAATTCCTCCTTAAAAACACAAATATTCTCATTTGTGCCTCACAATTGTGAATGGTTATTATTATCCCTCATCCAACCTCATTTTGCAGATGAAGAAATCAAACCCCAGAGAAACTGAGTAGCCTGCTGTTTACAAAGTGATGGAATCATGACTCGTGTCCACGTCATTCTGCTTGCAAATCCAGTGTCCTGCTGGACTCTGCTCTCACATTTTAGTTGGGAGAGGCCTGGGAGAACTGTTTTTGCCTTTAGGCAGACACACAGATTCTGAGGTGGCCCAGGCTGATGAAAGCAAATATTAAGAAAATGGAAATGGTTAGACTCAATGATTATTATCATTTTCACTTTACAGTTGAAAATACAGAACCTCAGGGTGAAGCCCTAACTTCCCACAGCAGATGGGGGTCTATGAGGAGGAAGAAGTAGATGCATGGACCAGTCCTGTTATGAAGACAAGTTTCATGGTGCTACTGTGTCTCCATGAGCTCCTGTGGCCCAGAAGCTGGCATCCTGTGAGTGGGTAGGTTGATGATTATGCCAACTAACCCTGCAGGGATTCACGCTGACGTTGAGATCCACTCACACATTAGTACAACTCCATAGGTTGTAGGACATTTTCCAGGCTGGAGCAAATAAGTTATTGCTTTCAGTAAATCCCCTCCCTCCTTCCCTTCCTTTTATCTTAGATTTGGGATGATGGAGTGGGCTGAGTTTTAAGACTATTCTCCGTCTGTTTATAATATTCTCTGGGTGACCACGTCACCGGAAACCTCTTGCAGTATTGAAGTCCAAATCCAACACAACTCTGTCACCAATCTATAAGCTCCATTTACCTCCATATTCCTAGTGAGTACATCATAACATCAGAGACACACAAAAGGCCGGGCGCAGTAGCTCACGCCTGTAATCCCAGCACTTTGGGAGGCCAAGATGGGCAGATCACGAGGTGAGGAGATCGAGACCGTCCTGGCTAACACAGTGAAACCCCGTCTCTACTAAAAATACAAAAAATTAGCCGGGCGTGGTTGCAGGCGCCTGTAGTCCCAGCTACTCGGGAGGCTGAGGCAGGAGAATGGCCTGAACCTGGGAGGCAGAGCTTGCAGTGAGCTGAGATTGCGCCAGTGCACTCTAGCCTGGGCAACAGAGCGAGACTCCATCTCAAAAAAAAAAAAAAAAAAAAAAAAGAGATACACAAAAATTACTTAAAGAAATAATAGGAATTATTTTGTGAAGTCCAAATAATATATATCAGGTTTTATTCCATGGTGTTATGTTTACAAGCAATTACTTGACTCGCAAAATCTGCTTGATATGAAGTGTGTTGTAATGGTTTTCTGCTGCTACTCCTCTGAAGTCCTGAGTGTTTCCACCATCCAGGGGGAAACAGCTAATATCTATCTGCCTGTTCTAAAACATTACGTGCAAGTACATACACACATAATCCCCTTCCATCTTCTGAGATTTAGCAAATGATTACATGTTGAACAATTTAGCAGTCTATTGAGTGACTTTTCATTTGCTATTAAAGTACGCAGATATATGGTCCTAGGGAATGCGCATGGGCTTTCGTTGTATATCTTGGGACCTACAATTTCTGGCATGTTAGGCAAGTTACTTAACTCTGAGGTTCTATATTTTGAACTGTAAAGTGAAAATGATGATAGTCATTGAGTTGCAAGGAAAGAAATTATAATGAAGTCATGAGGGGTCAGGTTTCCTGAGTTCGAATCCTTCTTTCACCACTGTAGTGGATGCTGTAGTGCTCCACTGAGATTCCAGAACTGAGAAACTCATGCCCATGGCTGCTGGAATTATGGGTTGTTGACATCTCACAGCCAAGTTTCTTCTCAGGAAATGTCCTCTCTTGGCCAAAGAGAGCTGCTCTCTCTAATGCTACACCCTTCTCCTGGGGACAGTCTGAAACGCTTCAAAGTCTTGGCATTCCTTCTTCAATTCAGCCCTCCAGAAATGCCTGGGAAGTCACCTGTAACCAGTATGACCCAATCCTGCTTCTCTGACCCCCTGACAGGTCCTGGTCCAGAAAACACCCCCAATAAACTTTACACAAATAAATTTCCAATTCAGAGTCCGCTTCCTGGAGTCTTGGTAGTTCTATGAAATTTACAGCTTATTGCGTATAGAGGTCACATATATAATTACACATGGTGGAATTGAAATTGAAATTCTGATAAGAATCCTGTGATTTCGAGTCCAGGTCTCCTGTTGGTCTCCATCGTTCTATTTCATTCATGAAATAGGTTGGAGGAACTCACAACAAAATAGACCCCATATTTCAGCTCATTAATAATCAACATATTCTGGTCTCAGTGGCCATTATTTTTAAGAAGTTGTATACAACATTATAATCAGTGTGATCTAGTCAGGTTTTTCTACTACAGTGGGGCAGCCTGGAACTCAGTCAGATATACTTGTTTTTCTCAAGTCTTTATGAGATTCATTTTCATATTTTTAAAATTACATTTTGAACCGACACAGAGCACAATTTTGGAGAGGTGATCCTATAAACGAACAAAGGTCACTGCCATTCATTCCTTCATTTACGGTTTTTTATTTTTTTTTAGACGGAGTCTTGCTCGGTCGCCCAGGCTGGAGTGCAGTTAAATGAAAAAACGTACCCAGACAGAGGTTCTAAAACAGCACCAAAATATTAATTTAATGAGTGGAGATTAGTTTTCTTTATCAACACTACAATTTTTTCTTTTCTTTTTTTTTTTTTTTGAGACGTAGTCTTACTCTGTCGCCCAGGCTGGAGTGCAGTGGCACAATCTCGGCTCACTGCAAGCTCCGCCTCCCGGGTTCACACCATTCTCCTGCCTCAGCCTCCCAAGTAGCTGGGACTACAGGTGCCCACTACCACGCCCAGCTAATGTTCTGTATTTTTAGTAGAGATGGGGTTTCACTGTGTTATCTAGGATGGTCTCGATCTCCTGACCTCATGATCTGCCCGCCTCGGCCTCCCAAAGTGCTGGAATTACAGGTGTGAGCCACATTGCCCAGCCCATTTATGTTGTTTTTATCCATCTAACCAGCCACCATATATTGTGTGCTTCCCATGTACCACAACACATTCTGAGAACTTTCCACACATGCTCTACTTTCGTCTTCACATCAACAATGTGAATCTTAAGCTGTGCTGAATTTTGTCCAAAATGACTCAGATAGGAAAAGGCAGAATAAGGAATACATTCCAGTTGTCTCCAAAGTCCACCCTTTTCTAAGTGTCACATTATATTGTCCTTGCCACTGGCACACAGCTTAAATAAAAGTCAAACCATGAGAAGCCATAGAAAGTAATATCACAGTACAGGTGAGAAGTTGCACTTACGTAAATGATCATTCAAGACTTCCTGGAGAAGGCACGAGTTGTCCTTTGGAGTGACCAAGACTCACTTCCAAGTAGAAAGCTCAGTAATTTTGCTTGAGAGATAGCATGGAAAGGGCCCAGTCTTCAGAGTGTGGCTGACTTGAATTTGAGCTCTATCTTCATCTATTACTACCCATGTGCCTCTGGACATCTTACTTAACCTCTCTGAATCTTCATCTTGTCATTGTGAGAAACCTGATTGACTTGTTGTAAAGATTAAAGAAATCATGAAACACATCTAGTCCAAAACTGATACTATAGTAGACATTTAACAAGTGATGTTTGATTTGAGTTAATTCAAGTCTCTAGGTTATAGTAAGAAAATGGCAAAGTATTAATTAATCAGCTTCTCCAGTTTGTGCGTTTGAGAAGGGTAAGCCAAAGGAGGACTTTGTTTTCATATCTCATATTGCATCGTTTGTCATAAAAATTACACATTTATACAAGCGCATGCACACACACACACGGGCACAAACACTCAGACATGAGCCACAATCCACAATGAAGGAGTGTTTAGAGTGCTTAGGCACCATAATAAACTTTCACATAAAGTACAGCAGTAGCATTCTTAATTAAAATCTCTAAAGTACTCTTGTTGTTGACAATATCACCACCCAAAGCCATATTTACCTTGTTAATTATTCAAGTTGCAGTGAATAAGAAACAATGCCCAGGCTTCCCATAAAATTTCCAAAAATTAAACCAGGGAAATGGGCAATAAATGTCATTTGAAATGGAACTGATGCCAGTTAATTACAAGACAACTGTAAAATAATGGGGCATGAGGTTCTTCAACAATGCCTAATTAGTAACTATATGGGCATTTCCTTGGGAAAAAATGGCAATTACATGGTGCAAACACTTAGCAGTCATCATCAAAGGCCCTTAACCAATATTAGCTAATTAATCTTCCCTACAACACTCTGGCAGGAGGCAGCACAAGTCCTCATTGAGGGAGGGAGAAGGGAAGGCCAAAAGATGAAATGGAAAATCCTCTTCTGCTCAGCATCTGTAAAGAACAATTTGACACTCATAGCCTAGAAGCACTCAGGAGGGATTCCCAGGCCAAGAGAGGCAGATTGTTTTCTTAATGATAAGGTTAATGTGGTGAACACCTAGCTTCCTCCTGATTTGCTGCCATGACTCACATCCTTGCTGTCCTCGAGAACTCCCCACACCAAATTGCTGTTGCAGGCACACATGCACTCTTGCGCTTATCAACCCTTTTCTCTTTTTCTCAGCAAGAAGGCTTTTGACCTCAAATATATAGAACCAATGAGGGGAGAAGGAAGCTATGCCTCTTTCCACAAAGCCAAGCTTGTTATATTATAACATGATCCACAGCTTTTGATTTCAACTTAATGTATGAGATCTGGAATTATTTCAGAAGTATGATTGATTTTGATTAGGTGAAGATACTTTAAAAGAAGTGAATTATCTCTTATGTTACTTAATTTAATCCACATTAAAGATTTATGACAAAATCTCATTTGTGTCTAATTTCGTATTCTTTTACCTAAAGAGAGTCCAAAATTTGTATAAGTTCCAGGCCCAAGACAACCTAAGTCTGCCCGTGTATCTGGTTGAGTTCTTCCAACTCTGAGTCAGGGGCCATATTTTGTAGGATTCTGAGGCTCCGATGCCCTTTTGAGGTAGACTTAGTTTCATAAAGCAAAGTCAGGCTACATCATAAAATGAGGCTTGCATGAATTTTTCTCCACCTAATTCCATTTGTCTTATAATACACCTGATTCTTCCCATTTAAAAAGTTACAAGTTTTAATGAGAAAATGGATAAGAAGAAAGGGGTATAATTACTCCCGCTACTCCATTTTATAGATGGTGAAACTAGGCTATGCAGAGGTTAAGTGGCCTCCAAATATGGGATTTTATTAGTATTCCCATAGCTAATACAATAGTGAGCCTCACCCAGAACCCATCTCCATTTGATCCTAATGTTTTAGTTCTTTGTGAGTTTCCTTGTCACCTCTAACCTGCCTCTGAACTCATAGCTAATTGATATCCAGAAGGCATGCATAAAGAACATTTGGAATGGTACTATCCTGATAGAGTGTTGGATGAGCCGAGATCCAGTGCCAGGTCAAATCTAAATATAATTTTCTTAAAGTAACACACACACTTCACAGAAGAGGAGTCATGACTTGTTCCTTCAGTATCCCCCAAAATGTTCTTCTTCTTCCATTTTGGGGGATACTTGTTCCTTCAGTACCCCTAAAAATGGAAGAATATCACATAACATTCAGAGGATAAGTTTGACAGTCTGATAAGCCCAGATCCAAAAATCCTAGACTCTATTTGTTATCTGTAAAATGGGCACAATAATAGTACCTACCTTGTGAGACTAATGTGAGGAATAAATGGACAAATGCTTAGGAACTGGCATATAGAACACGTGCAATAATTATTAGCTATATTTTAAAAATATTTTACACTATTAATGATCACTCCTTTACTGAGACTATACTGTAATAATGAACTGTGTTGGTTTTGTAGTCACACAACCTAAATTTAAATCTTGTGTCATCTAGTTACTCTCTGTGTAACCATGGGGGAGCTACTTGGCCTCTGCATGCCTCAGTTTCCTTATTAGTAAAAAGGGTGTAGTGAGAGCATCTACTTGATCTTTTTAAGAGGTTTGGTTGCACGGATTGAATGAAACAGTGTATGAAATCCTGGCACCTAGCCAATAACAAGAATTTGATAAATGTTAGCTATCGATATATTTTGAGTAGGCATACCTTATACACAGAGGGGACTCAGTCCATGTTTGAGCAGTAGAATTAACAAAATTTATTTGACATTCACTCAACAAACGTTTGTTGTATACCTACTCTATAGTAGGCAGTGTCCTATGGGCTAGGGATTCAGAGAAAAATAAATACATAGTCTCTGCCCTCAGCTGAGATAATAGTGTCTTCTGGCACAGACAATTCAATCAGAATTATTAGATACATGTGGAGGAGAATTATTCTTTTTAGTGCATCCAGGAATGTTGAATAAATAAAGTGTTTAGTAGTTTCACAAAATTTCAGGAAAATACATTTTATCCAAATTCCTACACATCATTAGAGTTTATTTAATCTCAATTCTTACTTCAATAAGGACAAATGATGAATGAATGATGGCTCCTCCTCCCCGAAGTGACAATGTGTCCCTAAACATCTCTACGGACAGGACTTATTGTAAAGCAGCTGTTTCCACTGTTCAGTAGTTCTAAAGTCCCTCCAGCTATTGATTATACTGAAACCTCATCCCCTCAACATATCCACCCTTGGTGATTTTCCTTCCTCTAGTGCTCAGTGGAGAGAGTCTAACCCTACTTCTACCCAATGGGCCTTTCTCATATGTCCATTCCCACATCTGAGTCATCATTTCTTTAAGCTGAACTTCCAGATGTACCATGATAAAAGTCTAATAGACATAAGCATCTCTTCTTAAAGATGAGCTTCCAGATGGCAGGAGTGACAACTAGGTCCAAGCTGTGGGTACTTGGCACCCACAGCTCTTAGTTTCAGAATCTCCTCCTCCCCAGGCTTCATATCAGCCCTGGCCATGCTTGTTAATTTGGGCCAAATCTACCAGAGTCCCCTCTCCTAAATCCTAACTGTTGGACCAAGCAGGGATCGGTCTCAGCCCCTGGATAAAGGACTGCTATCACATCTGTCTTTGAGGCCTTCAAAGACTTACTAACTAGAAAAATGACTAATGCAAGGATTTCAGGGCCCAAAACAGGGGGAGTGGGAGTCCTCAAAGTAATACCTGTTGGCATAAGGCCAAGGCCATTCTCTTCTAACTCATGGGTCCTCTTTCAAAGAAAAATTACTCAGTCCGCTCCCAAATTCCCGGGTCTGCTGACTCCTGCTACTGATGGGGCTTGTCTGCTGGACTTTCACATTCTTAACATAGTGTTCTTGAACACTTCTGAAAACAGGGGGCTTGTGAAGCAACTGCTTCTACTGCTCAATTCTAATGTTCTTCCATATCAAGATAAGCTCCAATTTTCCCCCTTGTCACTTCCACTTCTGGTCATTTTCCTTCTCTCTGGAGCTGGACAGAACAAGTGTAACCCCCTTTTGCAGAAATACATGTTTGCATATTTGATTTATTGTGCTTGCATTTGCATTTCTGGGTCACTGCTACTTTAGCTTAAAACTTCACAGCTTCTCAATTGTTCTTTAAAATGATGTTCACATTCGTCATATGAATGTTTTCTGCTGGATATATATCCAGCAATGGATTCGTGCTTCTCTTAGGCTATGGCACCTAAATCTGACAGTCCTAATAAAGCTGAGCATTTAGCGAAAGGACAGACAATTCCACAGTGCCATGGTGGGATATTTGGTAAGAGTCTTCTGTATAATAGAGAGACCATGAATCATCTGGAAGTCAACCACTGAGTGGATTCTCTGCTATTATGGGAACATAAAACCTACAAGCTACCCGGTAATATCTTCCCATGCTTATTGACCCTAAAGGATGCCCATATCATTTTGGTTCTCCACACAAGGAAGATATTCACCCACACTTGACTCCCTCACGAGTCAACTCTCCACATCTGCTGTAAGGTTAATTCTTAAAACATGTTCATGATCAACTATCTCATGTGCCAGTCCTAATCCAGATGGCATTTGGCTTAACACTCTATTAGCTGAAAGAATGAAGATCTCTGAAAAATGAGACTTGTATGCCTTCTTTACATACATTTAGACTAATTTCCATTCCCCTCATTAAAGCTCTCTGTGATTGACAGAAGCTGATGACAACCAGATCTGCTGATAGAACTAAATATTTTCAGTTTTCTCTTCACGGAAATAGACATCCAGAGCAATTTTAGAGATCACCATTTTGGTGAAAGTTAGAAGGAGAGCATATAGAAAGAATATATACATTAAGTCTGGCGCAGAAAAGGCCTTTGATTAGATGGAGGAAGAGTCTCAGGAAATACATAGACAGAAATGATCTTCTACTCACTCTCTCAGAAATAAAATCTCCAAGACAAATGCACAAATATACCCTGAGACAAAGATCTTCACTTATGCATGTAAAATCAACCACTCTTTTCTGAGCCCCACGCCTACCATAAAAGAGGCAGTCAGCACTGACCATAGAGTCCCTAGACTTGGATATGATGACTTATTCTGCTTCATATTGGCAAAGCATGTTAATCTCCTCTCTGAACTTCAGATAATGATAGCTAGCTGCTTGCAAATCTCAAGAATTATTGGGTTATATAGCTTAAGTTATATAAGTTGGTTAAAATGTTTTGTGTTACTGTGAAATGTTATAGAAAGGTAAAATATGAATAATCCACATTCTGCCTCATCTGATACTCAGTTGTATACACTGCCCACTAGAATATAAATGCTAGGCAGCTAGAATTGCTCTCATCTCTGCCGTTTCAGTATCTAGCATAGTACCTGTCATGTTCTAGGAGCTTGATAAATGTTTGCTGAATTGACTTCCATTAAATTGAATTACTAACTTGCAAGGTCTTTGGGGGCAATTGTAGAATCTCATTTTACATCATTGCCATTTCCTTGCTCAAAGCTGACATGCGGAAGTATGCAATAAATGGCGAGTGAATGAATGAATGGATGGAGAGGAACTGAAAAGATGATTCTCAACCCCGAATGCTCTTTAGAATCACTTACAGTGCTTTCAAAAATTAATCTCTGGGCCTCTGTCCCAGAGAGTGATTTAAAAGTTCCCCAAGATATTCTAATGTAAAGTCAAGGTTGAGAATCAATGACTTTGAATGACAGGAAAATATAAGGAAGAGTCTGCTCCCTCCTTTTTTTTTTTCTCACCAGTGTAGATTTTACATTCTTAAGTGAAATAAAGCATTCCGAAAGCTCCTTTTTTTTTTTTTTCTGAATAAAGCACTCTAAAATGGAAGAGTGATGTTTCTACTGCTTTTTAGAAAATACTGTCAAAAAGTGGTTTTCTAGACTGTTGGCTGGTGGACCTCCCCGTAGCTATCACTTGGCAGGCACTTGACCCTATTATCTCAGTATAACTAAGCTATGAAGCCCAGTTCAACTGCCAAGGCCAGGACTCAGGACTTCTGCTGGCCTAATGTTCTGAGACGCTGCCACCTTGTGGGCACTCTGGAGCGACACTTACACCAGCTTCCTTAAAACAGGTGTATCTCAGATGGCCTTAGGTTTTCCTTGTTCTGTATATTCTGATATTTCTGGAAAATAAATATTTATAAGGAAAAGAGAGTTCTGGATGCTCCATGAAGAGAATGCTACAGATGCAGACATGAACAGTAGGTATGGTGTGGAGTTTACATGAGCAGGATTGATTTATCCCTGTTGAATAGCAAGTGACAGAGGCCATGAGAGGACAAGGTACTTAAAGACAAAGAATTGGTTATGTCAAATCCACTTATAATGGAAGCCATCATCCTCAGCAAACTAACACAGGAACAGACAACCAAACACCACTTGTTCTCACTCATAAGTGGGAGCTGAACATTGAGAACACATGGACACAGGGAGGGGAAAAACACACACCAGGGCCTCCCAGGGAGACTGGGGGAGGGAGAGCATCAAGAATAGCTAATGCATGCGGGGATTAATACCTAGGTGATGGGTTGATAGGTGCAACAAACCACCATGGCACACGTTTACCTTTGTAGCAAACCTGCACATTCTGCACATGTACCCCAGAATTTAAAATAAAACATATTTTTTAAAAATACACTTATAAGTCTTTACTTCCGTGAGAAAAAAAAATACATATAAACAGTAATACAGATCTCCTTCCCATTTTTTAAGTAGACAACCGGAAGGCCCAGGAATTAATTGTCTTAGTCAAAGCCACATGGCAAGCTGCTAGATAAACTCAAATTGAAAACCAACGTTTTAAATCAGTATCTTCAGAAAATGAAATTTCTTTCCATCCTAAAAGAAAAAATTCAGGAACAAACATCAAAGTTCAAGACTGGACTTACATGTGTGTATATGGGAAACAAAATACCCACGTACATATATTATACAAGCATATACTCTTTATTATTTTATTTTATTTTATTTTATTTTATTTATTACTTTTTTGAGACGGAGTTTCGCTCTTGTTGCCTAGCTGGAGTGCGATGGCACAATCTCAGCTCACCACAACCTCCACCTCCCGAGTTCCAGCGATTCTCCTGCCTCAGCCTCTCGAGTAGCTGGGATTACAGGCATGCGCCACCACGCCTGGCTAATTTTGTATTTTTAGTAGAGACGGGGTTTCTCCATGTTGGTCAGGCTGGTCTCAAACTCCTGACCTCAGTGATCTGCCCTCCTCGGCCTCCCAAAGTGCTGGGATTACAGGTGTAAGCCACCGTACCCAGCTTCATAAACATTTTTTTAACTTCATAATGAGGATGAATTGGCTGATAGAAATTTTTACTTCATGAAAAATTGGACTTTGTGATACCGTTAAAGAAATACATTTTCTTCAAAGACACAAACGAATTCAGACAAATATCTTAATTTACAAGTCTTGTCAGGTCGGCTATAGTGAATAGATTAGACTCACTGGTAAAGGCGCCTGGAATCTAAATATCACGTATGAATTACATTCTTCACATACGTCTGCTTTTTCAACTGGATTAAATGGGTGATAAGTCGAAATACTTGTAACTGGGCCAAATAGACCTGGTTTTGTGTGCCAACTCTACTACTACATGCTGTGATGTCTTGCATAATTTACTTAAACACCCTATGCTTCAATTTCCTTATCTACAAGGAAGGCTAATAATGAAAACTCACTAATAATTTGTATTGCTGTTAAATGAAAAAATGTACCCAGACAGAGGTTCTATAGCAGCACCAAAATATTAATTTAATGAGTGGAGATTAGTTTTCTTTATCAACACTACAATTTTCTTTTTTCTTTTTTCTTTTCTCTTTTTTTTTTTTTTTTGAGACAGAGTCTTACTCTGTCACCCAGGCTGGAGTGCAGTGGCACGATCTCAGCTCACTGCAAGCTCCATCTCCCAGGTTCACACCATTCTCCTGTCTCAGCCTCCCGAGTCGCTGGAACTACAGGTGCCCGCCACCATGCCCAGCTAATTTTTTGTATTTTTAGTAGAGACGGGGTTTCACCGTGTTAGCCGAGATGGTCTCGATCTCCTGACCTCGTGATCCGCCCGCCTCGGCCTCCCAAAGTGCTGGGATTACAGGCGTGAGCCACCGCACCCTGCCAACACTACAGTTTTCTTTAAGTGTTCAGCTAATTAATCAAATTGCTCATCAGTGAGTGATCAGTGGGGCACAAATTATTTTGGTACCACACCACTTTAGATGTGAAGGATTTTATGAAGGTGCAAAAAATCAGACTGTTCAAACCATCAGAAAAAAAGTATAAAAAGGATCTTTTTGGCAGCTAAGAGGAGTTGGGAACATTGCGGAATGGACCAGTGCAGTCATCATGGCGAGTTAAATGGTACATTTGGGCACCATTTTAGGGTATAATTGATTGGACTACAGCTTTAGACAAGAGCCCTGTACTCAGCTCCCAAGAAGGCGCTGACCTTTGATTCTTACTTGACTGGGCGATGAGCCAGCTGGGGTCTAGAAAGCCACATCTTGATGGAACAGAGCTGGGCTTCAGTGATGACAGGTCATGTATTCAAATATCAATGTTCAAGAGAATGTCAAGGTAAAAGGATCACTTGAGGTCAGGAGTCAAGACTGGCCTGAGCAGTATAGTGAGACCTTATCTACATACACACACACACACACACACACACACACACACACACACACACACACAAATACTGTTAAAGGAGGTGACTTCAGAAGTTGAGATACAAAAATTTCTCCCCCTAAAAAAATCTCCAAGCCAGACACCAAACATAAAAGAGAGAAATTTGTACTGAAACTAAGAAACCTTTCTAAGGGCTACACCCCAGACAACGAATGCCTGTGTTCATCTTGTTTCTTTTTGTTTCCCTACAGTACTACTAGAAGGAAGTGTGGTGTTCCTGCAATGAATGAGCACAAGAGTTAAAGAAACTATTGTGGTGCAGGTGCTATCTGTATTTACATAACTCATGGGAATGGGAGACTAGAAATAGATGAGCAGAGCTTAAAAAATGAAATCGTTACCTGTTTTTATAATACAGTCTATATTAGTATGTTCTTGCATTGCTGTAATGAAATACCTGAGACTGGGTAATTTATAAAGAAAAGAGATTTCATTGGCTCATGGTTCTGAAGGCTATACAGGAAGGATGATGCTGGCAACTGCTTGGCTTCCAGGGAGCCTCAGGAACCTTACAATCATGGCAGAAGGCAAAGTGGAAGTAGGCATATCACATGGCTGGAGTAGGAGCAAGAAAGAGAGGGACGGGAGGTGCTACACTTTTTTAAACAACCAGATCTCACGAGAACTCACTATTATGATGACAGTACCAAGAGGGAAATCCACACTCATGATCCAATCACCTCCCACCAGGCCCCACCTCCAACATTGGTGCTTACATTTTGACATGAGATTGGAGGGGGACAACAACCAAACTATGTCAGAGTCCCATCCAAGTGCAGTGGCTCAAGCCTGTAATTCTAGCACTTTGGGAGGACAAGGCAGAAGGATCACTTGAGGCCAGGAGTTCAAGGCTGCAGTGAGCTGTGACATCATAGCACTGCACTCCAGCCTGGGCAACAGAGTGAGACCCTTTCTCCAGAAGAAAATAAAATGTAAAAGCTATTTGTCTTAAAACATATATCAGATTATTTAAAGAGGGTAAAATATTATTATAGCAGATCAAGAAATATCAACAGCAGTAATAATGGTGATGCTCAACTAGGCCTGTGTTCTAAACTGGCAGTGAATGATTATCCACAGGTGTGGTTTGAGGGACGTAAGACAACCACTGTAACTTCAAAGGACTTTCCCTACCAGGATTCTATAGAGCTTGAAATTTTTTTTTCCAGTTTAGACTGCCCCCAAAAGGATTCCATTAAAAAGCACATATGTTTCCTTGGAAGAATAACACTAGGAATGCTATTTGGCCTAGATTACTTTAGCATGTAGCCAAAAATCTTGAAGTAGAAAGAGTTGAGGAAAGTGGGAAGAAAGAGAGATAGAGAACCAGGCTCCCCATATATCTCCACTCAACTTGTAGATCTGCACTGTACAATATAGTAGCCTCTATTCACATATGGCTATTTAAACTTAAACGTAAATTAAGTAAAATTAAACATTCAGCTCCTCCATCACTGTAGGTATATGTCAAATGCTCAATAGTCACATGAGGCTAGTAGCTAACATAGTGGTCGGTGCAGACACAGAACATTTCCATCAAAGTTCTGTTGAACAGTATTGCCCTCATAAGTGACTCCTTTGAAGGAACGTATCGTATACTTCAGAGGTGCTGGGCTTAAAAAAGAGCTAAGCACATTGTGCTAGAGAGAGAGCTGTAGTATCTTGCAGGATTTGAAAACTGTGACATATAAAGAACTAAGAAGCAAGGTTTTTGTTGCCCAATAAGCTACATGGAAAAAGAGCAAAATGGGTCACAGAGAAAAAGATTCCAACAGAACAAGCCAGCAGCCTCTTCCTTAGCAACCCGAAATGAAACAGTTCACCAGTGGGCCCTAAATGAAAACCAATTGTAAAACACATTTTGTTCTGTAGAGCTATTGACTATACCCATGTGTTGTACACTTTATAAAGTTCTCATGGCAGAGGGGGATCAGCGTCTCACAAATTTCCTTTGTCATCTTTAGTGTTTCGCTTGATGATGTCCTATAATTCCCACAGGCTTTCTTTACTCTTTTTTTTCCTTTTTGTTCCTCTGACTGGATAATTTCAAATGACCTGTCTTTGAGTTCATTGATTCTTTCTTCGGCTTGATTGAGTCTACTGCTGAAGCTCTCTATGGAATTTTTAGCCCTTTGTCATTTTTATAACCTCGAGCTGGTAGAAACCCTCCACGTATTTTATAGACAGGGAAGTCACTACCTGATCATAAGAATTAGATGAGCATCAAGATTATGGAAGTTAGTTGTTGTTTTCAATGTAAGTAACACAAATTTAAACCAACATCTACATAACCCAGAAGCCCATATTTTTAAACCATACCATGTCATCTCTATAAAGAAGAAAAAATATTATGAAGGGGTTGTTTTAGCCAGAACTATATTCAGAGAAGGCTGCTATGATGTTACATTGGGGAACACATGGCCTGATCATAGTTAACTATAGGCTTAGGATATTTATGCTTTATCTGAATCTCAATACCCGTTTCTATAAGGTGAAGTATTCAGACAAAATTATCTTGGGCCCCTTTTACTCTTGCATAATTGTTTAATTCCCTAGGATTCTGTAAAGAACTCAATATGAAGCCTCTGTAAGTGAGGATTACTTTATTATCTACTAAAAATAGTTCTATTGGTACATATTATTTTAGTGTTAAGAAAGGACATCAGTGTACATTAGCTGGCCACAAAATTGATAGTTAACAAATTGACTGTCTAGCCAATTTTTTCAGTGCGTTGAATGCTAAAAGATATTTTTTAATTAAAAAGAAATTACTAGAGAAAAGGACTATAGTCAAATTTTTGCCAGATTCGTCACCAGAATAATTTTTGCATATGTATGTCATCACATTTGCAATGTCTTTGCCCCTCCCTTTCCCCCAAGCTAAACATGTTTATGCTTGAAGCTGTTTTGTGAATCCCAAGAAAGCATTTGAAGAAAATTAAAAATCTCTGCCAAAAACTATAACCATCTCTGAGCTTGGTTATAAAGTTTAATTGGAAAACTGATATTAAGTATGTATCTTCATTACATTTTGAAAGCATGAATAATATATGTAATTGTCCAAAGACTGAGCTCTAAATGTTGCTGCATTATTCAAACATAAATGGAAGTACACTGTATTATCAATTAGTGTCCAGTTTCTTTGGAAGAACAAGAAAAAAAAATCTGTTGAACCTCAGCTTGTGATTTACATTCTCAAACATGTTTATTCACAAGCCTAAAAAGCACGTTAGTAACAGTTGCCAAAGCAGTTGCCAAGACAACTTATCCCTGGATTTAGTATTATTGCATCAGGAAAAACGCCTACGAGAAATTTAATTAACTAACGCCTCATCCTCCTTGGCCAAAAAAGGATGGATTTTCTTTCAACCCAACGTCCCTAAAGAATGAGATTCAATGGAATCAAGGTAGACACAGACACACAAGATAGACTCACGTACACATACACCCACTCGCAAATGCTGGGTGAGTGTACAATAATGAGACTAGTTTCCAGGTAGAATTTTTATAAAATCTGCCTCAGTAGTTCCTACATGTTTATTGAGTGAATGTGGATAAATATGTAGCTAGGGTTTTCCATGTACATATATATATATTACATACAATTACACATATCTTTATAACGTGCATACATACTTATTTTTTCCTCTCAATAAGAAATAGGCAGTTTATAAGAAAGGTAATTGAAACAAAAAACTAGCACCAAAGGAAAGATACATCAGATGTATATACATCAGATATACATCCAGACCACCAGGTTTAATCTGGATCCCTCCCACCAACAACACAACCTGGAAATTCTCTCAAAGCAGTTAGCTGAAATAATTGCAGGGCTCACTTCATTTGTTTTCTATCTCTCAGGAGTTATTGCCTTATGTTGTCTGATATCTACTGTTTTACAAATTATTGTGTCGTGTGTTTTGTCTAGTTTTTTAGTTTCTGCAGCAGAACTAATATAGCCAGATATAAAATTGATAGGTATTTTATAATTATAAAGACTGTAATTCATCATTGGTTCTGAGCTTTCAGCTAACCACAGCAGCAATGGAAATAGAACAAATCGCATAGCTTGCATTATTCTCCACAGAAAGGAATGTTTCTACAATCCCAAATTCTAAAAGAAACCATGACTTGGAGGAAGCAGGGTGCTTGAAAACCACATATTTTTTTTTACCAGCATTACAAAATTCCCAATATAAGTGCCATACTTTGTTCCTCATTTTCTGCGCATGCGTTTTTCTCATTTAATAATCACCACTCACTACTAACATCCAATATCTTCAAAGCTAGTAGAAAATGCTGTACGAATTTTAAGAATATGACTTATTATATACTTGGATTATACATTCTTCTTTCCCACCTGCTGCTGCTAAGTATTTCATGTTTATATGCTATTAATAATGATATTTATTCAATTTCCAAGTACTTATTGCTAACATATTTAAATACAATTGAATTTAGTATGTTAATCTTCTATCTTGCAACTTTGCTAAACTTAATTATTAGTTCAAATAACTGTTACATAAACTCCATGAGATTATCTACTTAAAAAATGAGGCCACCTGCAAGTAAAGACAGGTTTACTTCACCATTTTCCATCTGGATGCTTTTTTTTCTTTTTCTTGCCTAATTGCACTAGTTAGAACATCCAACACAGCATAGAATAGAAGTGATGAGAGCAGATAATCCTTTCTTGGTCCTGATTTTAAAGAAAAATAATTTTTCCATTTTTAAGTACAATGTTAGCTATAGGTTTTCACAAATGCCCTTTAATAAGTTGAGTGTATTTCTTTTTTATTCTGGTTTGCTGACAGTTTTTATCAAGAGTTGATATTGCCTTTTTCCTTGTCCTTGTGTAGTTTTCTACATGTGTGCAACTGATTAGTACTCAGATGAAGACTAGAGGGACAACTCTGCAGTTTTTCAGAGTCCTCTCTGTGTACTACTCTCTCTTCTCTGGTACTTTACCCTGTAAACTCTAGAAACTTCAGCTTCCTTAGATTCCCAAGTCAATTTCCCCAATGCACAGAGACCACCAGGCTCAATCTGGATCCCTCCCACCAACAACACAACCTGGAAATTCTCTCAAAGCAGTTAGCTGAGATAACTGCAGGGCTCACCTCATTTGTTTTCTCTCTCTCAGGAGTTATTGCCTTCTGTTGTCTGGTACCTAATGTTTTAAAAATCATTGTGTCATATGTTTTGTCTAGTTTTTTAGTTTCTGCAGAAGAGTTAACATAGTTTCCATTATCCCATCTTGGTTGGAAGCAGCAATCTCTTCTGGACGATTTTTATACATGCACTTTCCTAGGGCTTACTTCATACATAAATTGGGGCTAATCATTCTTGATAATCCGCATATTTTCAAAGCTCCCCACTGAATTTATTAATCATTCTGGCTTGTGAAGTATAGATTTATCCACTTTCTTATATCTAACAAAATCTGAGGTCTGTGGGGTGAGTTTTAGAACATGACAAGGATCATGGACCCAGGTTCTATGACCCCGTAGCCACAACTTTTTCCACTCTCTCCCATATGTACAACCAGTGTGTCTGCTACATTAAAGCCAATGCTGAGAAGCCTAATTTAATTTTCTATACATTTCTTTAATTATTAATCATCTAAATATTAGAAAGACTATAACAGAAATTGGGATACTCAGTAGAAATTGAATTCTTCTTGCCCTATTGTAAATATCACACACTTGTACCAGAGGACAAAGAAACAATGACAGTTTTATTGCATGTGTAAGATGTGATCATCACCCTAAAGAGAAAGCCATCAAAGTTTTGATGCAGTGAATATCCATCAAGATTGCAATCCTCCTTTTGTTCTTTAAGTGTTACTGGATACCTTTCCAAGGTAGCACCACTTCAGTAATAGTGTTTCCCAGTGGTATTGGATAGTCTTAGAAATGCTTTAAAACACAGTTGAGTAATCGCCTCCTCCATGGTATCTTCTCACAAAATTCTGGGCAACTTTAATTGCTCCCACTCCTGTATGTTTATTGTGCAGGACATGTAGCATTATTTTAGCCTTCTTCATACTGTACAGAGAATTTGTATTTGTATGAACAATACTTGTGTCAGTAACAAGTAAATTTTTCTATTTCATGAAAATTTTTGATTTGGCAATCCATTCCTCCTTTTCAGTTATTCTAGAAATGTTCAGAAAATTAGAAGATATGATAATATATATTATATAATGTGAATGTATAATTATGAATAAATTTTGATAATATAATTCAACTATGTATAATATGAATATAGATTTATTTCTTCTTCTCTGGCATTCTGCCTGGGAATATCTGAAAAATATATAACTGGGTTATATCAAATTTAATTAATATTAAACAGCATTAAGTTGGCAAGCTCCCTTTCTCCTGTACTGCCAAATTTCTGATCTCATGGATATCTAAACTGGCTTACAATGACTAAATATGTAGAAAATTGTTTCCACTTGGGATTATTCTATACTAAGCACACCCTGACACTACAGTTAAAATCCCCAGGATTGTTCAAGTTCCCTCTGACACCACTGATTTTTAGGAAGTCAAGGAAAATAACCCTTGGCAGGGCTTAATACCCCCACAGAAATGTTGAACTTATAATAACATTTTATTCCTTTGTTCTTCAGATCATCTTCTAAATTATTCATAGCCTGTCAAACTTAATTTCTCAACAAAATAATGAAGTTTTGTTATCATTCTGCAATTTGATTTTAAGCTCCAGTGCTATATTTTACCTGTAAGCTTTGACCGACTCTGAGGATTCAAAAAGGATAGGTGGACTATGTGTACATGTGCAGCCTAAACTATGACCATCTTACCAATCTCAATAAGGACCTTGATGAGGCACAAACTCAGCTGACAATGAACCCAAGCTCCTGCAACTGAGATTCATGAACATATTTTCTCTGAAAAGGGCTTTCTAATGTTATATTTCTCATATTAGTTGAGGGAGAGGAGATGATGGTCATTGGAATTACCTGGGACAGTGAGGAAGAGAATGGAGAAGACTTCAGCATATGTAGTTTGACAAGACCCTCAAGAAGATTATTTTTAGCCTCCCACAAGTGACAAATCACTGATCCAACCAATGCCCTATAGCCATGCCTACAATTCAAGCTTCAAGGAGCTTTCAAAAATCCTTAATACCCAGGTCACATCACAAGCCAGATTAGAATATCTGGCTTGGACCCAGCACCCATACTTTAAAGAAGGACCTTGGAGAGGCAAGATCCACAGAGAACATGGGACTTGCTAAGACTGGAATTAGAATAAATAGCTGGCTCCCATTAGAGTGACCACAAGGAGAGTCCCTCTCCACTTCTCTCTAGACATGTTTAAAACAGAGGATTGCTATGCCCTACAGGGAAGGTGTTATCTTTACATAAATAATTTTTTAAATTGTGATAAAATACACACAGTGTAAAATTTACCCTCTGCATCGTTTTTAAGTATATAGTTCTGCAGTGTTAAGTATATTCATATTGTTTCGCAACAGACCTCTAGAACTTTTTCATCTTGTAAAACTGAAACTCTGTAACCATTGAACACCAACTCTAGTTTCCTCTCCCTGCAAACCCTGGAAACCACCATTCTACTATGTGTTTCTATGAGTTTGGCTACTTTTGATACTTTATAGGAATGGAATCACATAGTATGTGTCTTTTCTGTCACTGGCTTATTTCACTTAATATAATGACCTCAAGGTTTATTCATGTGGTAGTGTGTGCTACACAATAAAAAAGGATAGTATTTACTTTTTAAGTTTAACAATATTTCATTGTATGTATATACCACATTTCTTTATCCATTCACCTGTCATCGAACATTTAGGTTACTTCCACTTCTTGATTATTGTGAATAATGCTACGATGAATATAGGTACGCAAATACCTCTTCAAGATCCTGATTTAATTTATTTTGGATATATTTCCAAAAGTAGATTGCTGAATCATATGATAATTCTATTTTTAATTTTTTGAGGAACCTCCATACTATTTTCTATAGTGGTTGCATCATTTTATGTTCCCACCAACAATGCGGAAGGGTTCCAAACAACAGAGAATGCTTCATGAATTTCCATGTCATCCTTGCACCAGGGCCATGCTAATCTCTGTGTCATTCCAATTTTCATACATGTGCTGCCAAAACAAGAACTAATTAAACAATTTTCGATGCAATTTTCAGAACTTATTGACAAATCCCGTGCTGTTGGCAGACATTAAAAAAACAAGTCTGTATGATTTTTTTAAATGCATGTTTGAATAATTTCATTTCATTTTAAGAGGAATCAGATCAATGGTCAAGAAAGTTACCAATAGGAAGTCCTCACAGGGTGGGCCCAGACAGCAACATTAGCCTCAGCTAGGAACCTGCAAATTCTCAGGCCCCATCTCAGACCGACTGCATCAAAAATTCTGTGGGTGATGCTCAGAAACTATGCTGTAAAAATCTTCCAGGAGATAGTGATGCATGCTACAGAAAAAGGATTTATTTCTTAAAGTTATGGGAGCTGAGAACTCCAAGACCAAGGAGTCACATCTAGTGAGGGCTTTCTTGATGGTGGGGACTGTCTGCAGAGTCCTGAGATGGCACAGGGTATCACATAGTGAGGGGACTGAGCATGCTAATGTGCTCACTTAAGTCTCTCTTCCTCTTATAATAAAGCCACCAGTTCCTCTCCCATGATGACCCATTAATCCATTATCCCATTAATCCATTAATCCATGAATGGATTAATCCATTAGTGAGAGCAGAGTCCTCATGATTCCATCACCTCTTAAAGGCCCCACTTCTCGATGCCACCACATTGAAGACTTAATTTTAACATGAGTTTGGGAAGGGACAAATATGCAAACCATAGCACAGCCCTACCAAAAAAAACTTACAGTTAAGGCATGAGATGCAACACATTTGACATCACTGTCTAGACAATCTCGATTATCTCATCTAGCTCTGTTCTTTTCAAATAGTTTGTATTCTAAACACTATCAATTCTATGGGATACTGTAAAGTTGTAAGTATTCTGTGAGCTTAGTGTCCTCATCTACAAAATGCTACTAATGTTACCTACCTCTTGGAGTTTCTAGGAAGTTTAAATGAAATAATATATTTGAACTAGCTAGACCAGCCCCAGACACAGAGTTTTAAAAACATCCTTAGTTTTAGACCTTAGTTTCTGCATTCTCTTCTCTTCGTTACATTGGTTTTCTAGTTTGTCTGTTTGTTTTGTTTTGTTTTGATTGTTCGCCTTACACTGGGCCAGGGCAAGGGCCAACCGTAGCTGAGCAAGCTCAGTGCTGCTCTGAGAAGTACAAGCGCTCCTGGTATTGGCTGGGGAGTCATGAGAACTGACTGATTTCTCAGCCAATGTTTCTGCTGCAGCATTTGTTTTCCTCATCACCCTGTTTACCAAGTCTACACATTTGTTCAGACTAGTAACTAGTGCATGAAAAGGGAATTTTTTTCCCTTGTTATTTAATCTGCTCTCACAACAGCAAAATCTAAATAACCATCTTCCCTTGCACAAAACTAAGCTCCGCATGGATATGACGAATGTTTTAGTGCTCACCTAGTAAGGCATTAGTGAAGAGGTTTCCATCTAGATTAGGTGTAAATAGGTTAAGATTTACTGAGGACAAATCTTTAGTTCGCATGTACAAATGCTTGTTAGCCAATTTGCAATTCTATCTGATTTATTCTTCCCAAGAACACTTTGAGGTATGGATAACTGTACTGGTTCTAATTTACAGATGTGAAAACTGAGGTCCAGAGAAATTAAGAAACATAACCAAAGTCCTAAATTTATTAGCAGAACCAGCTATTCATTTACAGAGTCCAGTGTAACATAAAACTGCAGGACCAGGTGTTCAACAGATTATGAAGAATTTCAAGACAGAGACAGAGGAGCATTAAACCAAGTACAAATCTCTCTGGGGGCAGCATCCTGGGCAAATGCTTGGCTTGTAAGCCCATAAAGCCAGTCCTGTTTGTGTCAAAATTGATTCCAAAGCCTATGTCTTTTTTCTATTTCATCACATGTGAGAGCCAATAGACTTAACAGAAAGCACATATTGGATCTCTGGATTTGGGTGAGAGTAAAATGTACAGGGAATAACAGTGAAAGCCCAAAGACAACTCCATCAACTTCATGGTTTTGATAAGGGCTGGTTCTGATCCTGAGAAGCAGCCCACAGTCATGGAAGCAGCACCAGATTTGAGTCAGAAGACCTGGGCTCAAACCCTGGCTTAGCAAACTTTATTTGCATGACCTCATGCAAGACATCCAGGCCTTCTTAGCCTCAGTCTCTTCCACACACAAATAATAATAATAATAAGAGCACTGCCATTTTTTCTTAATTTACTGAATGAATTATTACATGGATAGAAACATGTAAATGTATACAGTATGCAGGCATGTTTCCAAAAATACTGGCTGTGAAGCTAACCTCAAGGCCCTACCTGCTAAGCCCTAGCTGAACTATAGCCTCAAGGCCCTACCTGCAACCTCTCCCTAACTTTGTTTGTATCCACTAATTTAATAGGTGCTAAGAGGTCTCTAGGCAGAAGGAAAATCTAAGCTGTGTCCTGAAATGGGATTCTGGCATAGAGTGGCAGATGGTTGAACTATAGGAAGGTCAACCAAAGACTTCAAAGACCCTATGGGAGAATTACTTGATTACTCGATAGGTCCTGATTCAACAGTTTGAGTGCGAATTCTTTTTAATATTAACAATGAATGGCCCTGAGACGATAATAGCAGCTACTTCAAAAATGCCTTTCTTCACTTTCTCTTCCTCCCTCCCATGGTCACTCTAAGAACCCCATAATCATGTTGGGGAGAGAGAATATAAGGGCTGTCCAGTGTTCTAGGACATCCTCTTCTCCTTAGCTACTGTTATTGCCACTGACCTATAGCATGTCTTGCAGTTCAACAGTTCCTTTCTATAGTAGTGACTGAGACACAACCATTAACATTGGTTTAAGAGGACGGTGTCCTGTTTCAAAGAGCAAGCCATTCTCTCTTAATATAACCTGCTATGGTCACATAAGATGTGTGTCTTTAAGTCCAGTGCCACAGCTCAAGTGCTCATGGCCTACATTTACACACAGAGGAGCACACACTTATGGAGATTTTTGTGAGATTCATTAATAGGACAGGTTGGCAAGGTTAGAACAGATTCTAGCATCAGCCACACCTTGTACTCAGAATCTCTCTAAGTATCTCCATATCTCTTTAAGATAGGCATGAGCAGCAAGCATAACACAACTTCATTCTGCTCCAAAAGGTCAGTCCAATTTCTTCTCACCATTTCTCAGCAAGACAATAATAAATAAAGACTTTCCTAAAAGAAGCTGGGGCTCCACCACACTAGGGCTTCTGCCATTATGTGCTCTGCCACTGCACTTAGCTGGAGGTGGCTCTGCTCATCTTTTGCTGTCTCCATGAGATCAAAGCCATGAGATCACCTGCCTCTGTGCCATGTGGAGACTGTTTCTTAAATCAGTTTTGAACAAGCTTCTGTGGCCAGTAAAAAAGAGGTGCATATAAACAAAAGGATAGCAACAATGGGGCTCAAGCAGCAATGCCATGGAATCCTTCTCAGCGTGTGCAATCTATTGGCTTGAATTAAGTGATAGAATCCATTACTTCACTTTCTTTTCCTCCAGCCCACAGTAATTCCAAGAACCCCAGCTTGGCTCTTTTAGCTACCAAGATCAATGAGGGCTTAGATATGGATGAAAGGATTCATCCAAAAATCTGTTCAGTGATGATGAAAAAAAGGAAAGAACCTTGGTGGCAGGAGTCACGTGACCCACACAGAGAAGCTACAACAGTGGTATGGTCAGAACCTAGAGGATGCTTAAGTTAAGAGCTTAGGAGAAGAGAAGCAGCAATGATAGCAATGATGACCCAGGGGGAGTACTGAAAGTAGAAATTCAGGCAGATTCCATGAAGCATTGTGAGTTGAAACCCAGCCTGACATGGTGAGTCTATGTGAGAACCTCCTGCCACCTCATCCCACCATGAGAAATCCAGGGGACCAGACAAAGAAGACAATAAGAAAAGTGGTGAGGACTCTACAGTTATGCAGGTTATGGTTGGGACCTAAGTTGCAATTTTGAAATCTCAGTGTGATCTCACCACCTTGAAGACCATAGAATGACAATTATTTATGGAGCCACAATTATCCTGTATGTTTTGCCTTAAAAGCCTAGTTTCTTCGGCCTCTGCCCTTCCGAAAATGATAGAAACTCACTGAATCATTTGTCATTGCCTCAGTTTCACAAGTGCCATTGTTACCCTGTTCTCCAAGTCACTCCACATTTTGTTCTACTTGGTGACTGGTGGATGAGCTGTAACTGAGAGAAGAATTTAAATTGCCATCTTGTCAAACACAAATTTCAATAAGTCTGCATGACTTTGCCAGTTTAGGGTAAGGCTTAAGAAATATCTAATTTTATCAGATGGAAAATTGCAGAGGTGGTAAGAGGCACAAAATCCTTATTACTCAGCAAAGCGTCTGGGTAAGACATCAAAAACGTCTCAAGGTTTTAACATCTTTTTTAAAGTCACTTCTCTTCCTGTTCATGTACTGTCTGGTCTTATTTATGGTCAGACTGACCCAAAGTAGCATCTCAACCTTGCCACTAGCCATGTGACCTTGGTCTAATCATGCATCTTTTCTGAATTTTAAATTTCTAAATAGAGAAAATAATAACTATCTTTCAGGGCCAATGTAAATATTACATAAAATAATGTAAGTGCAAGAATTTCATAGAGTCTATGGTCTTTTGTGGCTTCTCAATTAATATTTGCAATGATAAATGATTGCATAAATGGGCAGTCAGTAAACAGGCAAACCAATAAATGTTTGTTTTCTTTTCTTATGCATTCTCACCCCAGAGTCATCTAAGACATAAAAATGGAAAATAAAGACTATATTTATACTTATATAGGAATTTAATTTATAAAATGAGACATTATCTATCTCTTTTGATCCTCATAAAATTCCTTGAAAGACAGTCCAGACAAGAGCTGCCATTTCATTCTACAGGAAAGTGAACTGAGTTTAAGGGCAATAATTTGAATTACCAAATTCATATAGTAAAAAAAAATATAAATAAAGGGAAATAGAGAGGGAAATATGGAGCTAGGAAGGGAGAAAGGAAGAAAAGAAAAAAGGAAGGAAGGAGGGAAGGAAGGAAGGAAGGAAGGAGGGAAGGAAGGAAGAAAGGAAGGAAACAGAGGAGACAGGAGGAAAGAAGGAAGGAAGAATTCTTAAGCTAAAGTCTTCTAACTCTAAATTCTTTCCATTTTAGAAAACCACCACTCCACATATCCTTGGACACTGAAGCAACCCATCTGCAATCATTGGACTAGGTATTAGCATAATCAAAATAGACATTTCCTTCCTGAATAAACCTGATTAATGGCTTAATCTTTTATCAGTATCATTCTTGGAAAACTCAAAGGAGGTGATTCTGTATTAGGCTGGCAGAAAAGGTTGAGGCTCAGAAAAAGCAATCTTTTAATCATCTTCAGTTGTACTATCTCCAAGATAGTAAAGCAAAGATTAGGACACATAGTCATTTCAAAAGTATCATTCTCAGTGTTCTGATCTGCCAGTCAGAATCTAGAACAATTACAGATGAAAATTACAGATCATCACATGAAAAAGAGCTTTTATATTACACACCAGAGAAGTGGAATAACTCAGAAATTCCAATGACATTCTGAAATCAAGTAGAAAAATTAAGGAATAGCTGGGTGCAGTGGCTCAAGGCTGTAATCTCAGCACTTTGGAAGGCTGAGGTGGGTGGATCCCCTGAGGTCAGGAGTTCAAGACCAGCCTGGCCAACATGGCGAAACCCCATCTCTACCAAAAATACAAAAATTAGCCCTGTATGGTGGCGGGTGCCTGTAGTCCCAGCTACTCAGGAGGCTGAGGCAGGAGAATCACTTGAACCCGGGAAATGTGGGTTGCAGTGAGCTGAGACTGTGCCACTACACTCCAGCCTGGGTGGCAGAGTGAGATCCAGTCTCAAAAAAAAAAAAAAAAGAAAAAAAAGGAATAGAGAATACTAGTATTTATGGAGTATATACTGTGTGCCAAACACTGAAATGAAAACTGTAAATATAGTATCCCATTTAATCTCCCTATATACCTGAAAGGTAGGTATTTTTATCCTCATACAAATAAAGGATTTGTAGCTCATAGAATTTAGGTAATTTGTCCATAATTAGTGGATGAGTTTCCATTTAAATCCTGGCTTGGCTGAACCTAAAGCCCATATTTTATCACCTGACCAGAAGTTCTCTATGAGCAGTTAACAGATCAGTGCAGGCCTGACAAGGAAGAAAATATCCAGATATCCATGTTCCATTCTAACACCAATGCTATGATTCAGTGCAACTGGAATACAGCCCATAATTCTGTATTTTAACAAGTTTTCTGGGTTACTATAAGGGACAGCTAGGTATGAAAAATTATACCATGTTGCCTACTCAGAAGAAAAAGACATGTTTCTTATAGCAGTGGTACTTGGCACTTCCCTGATGTAATAGATATAGATTGCTCCTTGACACTCAAAGTGCAAGAAAGATCCTATTTCTTTATATTTGCAAATCGATTTTGTCCTATTCAATCTCTCAATTATCTATGCTAATTGGCCACTTTTTGTGACCTTGGAACATGCTAGGAGTTCTCAGGATTACACAAAAGTTAGGAAAGATTGTTTTCTTCAGGTCATTTACCACCATCACCATTACTCAGTCTACCAAACAACTCTGGTTCTCTTCACTTGCACAAGCCACGGAGTCCCTGACCCTTCACATAGACAGTCTATGGCTTCCCAGGCTATAGACTTGAGCTCCTATACTTTTACAACCCAGACTTTCTCTATGTACTCTTAAGGGTAGTTCTCACTAACTCAAAGAAACTGAAAGTCCAATCATTCCTCCCAATCTCAGGGTGTGTCCCCTAATCTCCTCCTAATCCACCAAGCAAAGCAGCCCTTGCTTTCAATTTCAGGACCCCTGTCTAATTGTCTTTCACCACACTTTTTTCTTTAATAAGGAGGTTTAATGGTTAACCAGAATGCATAAAGTATTTTAGGTCCAAAAATTATCAGATAACTTTTTTGTCTTTTGAGAGAGTAAGATCAGCCTAAAACAATGCATAAATTAATTTTTCATCCCCAAGGATGAACAGCTACTTCTTCAAAGCATGAGAAACAAAACGCAAGTTTGAGTGCTTATATTCTACTACATTAAATTCTCATTAACCCAACTTGTCACACTGTTTACAAACTTAAATTCAAAACGAGATGGAATTCAAATCAATGTGCATATGCTTGGCCATATAGGTGTTCAATACCAAGTCAGCAAGAACATGGGGAAAAAACATGGTCCATTCCCCACAACAAATTTATAATCCTATTGTGAAGTGGAGTATATGTTAAAAGGACCTTAGACTCTTACTCATTGGGATTCCTTTCTTTGTTTTATTATTCACTACCTTCAGTACTTAAATCCAGGCTTTCTACTCTGGCCAAAATAATTATTATTAAATATTTAAATAATTTTTACAATAGTAATATTATTATCATAAAACACTGACATCATAGTTATTCTTTTTAAGCACCAAATTAAGTGTGTCAGGGTACTTTGAAAACTGCCAAATGTTATCTAAGGTACCAGAAACTCTAAAAGGTAAAAAAAATCAAGAATTTTATCACTACACTATGCAATAACCTCTCCTCTGGCTTCATCTTATCTTCTTTACCTTAATTTCTTCTTTGTTCTACTATCTTAATCCACTTAGGCTTATCTTTAATTTTGTGTTATCACATTGAATTTAATGTATTCAAGAAACATGTCTTAAATCTTACCTGTAATAAATTGAGATATTTTACAAACATAAAAACATAGAGTGTTATTTACAGAAAATCTACAAAGCGTTCAAATTCAAGTGCTGTATAAAGATACAAACCTTTAAAGGAATCCAAAGAGAGGAAGATTGAAGAATAGATAAGGAAGCGCTGGATGGAAGAGATCGGACAAGGGAAAGCAGATCTATAGAAAGGGGTAGGATTTAAACAAAATGGAATATGTAATAGAAAACAGGGTTGCTTGACCAGATCAGAGTTCATATTGGTGAGCAATAAAATAAAAAACTGAAAAACATATTTGGCTAGTAGAATAAAAAAGATATATAAAAATTACACATCATGGCCAAGTGAGATTTATTCCAGGTAGGCAATTCTGATTCAACGTTCAAAAATCAGTGTAATCTATCACATCAACATGTTAAAGAAGAAAAAAAATTATGTGATCATATCAATAAATGATGAAATAGCCTGTAACAAAATATGACACACATATATGACAAAAAATTCTCAGCAAACTAGGAATAGAAGACAACTTCCTAAGTTGATAAAGAGCATCTACAAAAAAAATAGGTAATTCATGTCATCCTTAATGTTGAGAAACTGGATTCTTCCCCCGTAAGATCAAGACAAGGCAAAGATAATGTTCTCATCACTTCTATTAGATATTGTACTAAATACTGTGCAATAAAATGAGAAAAGGAAGTAAATGATATTCAGATTAGAAAGGAAAACATCAAACTGTCTTTATTCACAGATGACATGGTTGTCTATATAGAGCTGACCTAAACCAAAAACCAAAGAACCTCCTGGAACTAATAACTTATTATAGCAAGATCACAGAATATTGGGTTAATATACAAAAGCCAGTTGCTTTCCTATATGCCAGCAATAAAAATTACACTTAAAAAGGAAATAATAGATAAGACAAACAAGTGGAAAATATTCCATGCTCATGGATTGAAAGAATCAATATTATTAAAATGACCGCAGTGGCCAAAGCACTCTACAGACTCAATGTAATTCCCATCAAATTGCCAACATCATTTTTCACAGAATTAGAAAAAATAATTCCACAGTCTACATGAGACCAAGAAAGAGCCCAAATAGCCAAAACAATCTTAAGCAAAAAGAACAAAGAGGGAGGCACAGTTTAATCCAACTTCAAATTATACTACAAGGATCTAGAAGCCAAAACAGCTTGTTACTGGTATAAAAATAGACCTATAGACCAATGGAACAGAATAGAGAACCCAGATATATAGCCACATAAGTACAACTAACTAATCTTTGACAAAGCTGACAAAGATATACAGGAGAGAAAGGACAGCATATTCAATAAATGGTGTTGGGAAAATTAGATAGCCATACACAGAAGAATGAAACTAGACCCATATAGCTTACCATACATAAAAATTAACTCAAGGTGAATTACATATGTCAATCTGAGACCTGAAACTATAATAATCATAGAAGAAAACCTAGAAAAAACTTTTCTGGACATTGGTCTAGACAAAGAATTTATGACTAAGACCTCTAAAGCAAATTCAATAAAACAGAAATAGAGAAATGGGATTTAATTAAACTAAAAAGCTTCTGCACAGCAAAAGAAATAAGCGATCAACAGAGTAAACTGAAAAAAAACACAGAATGGGAGAAAACGCTTGCAAACTATGTATTCAACAATGGACTAATATCTAGAATCCACAAGAAACTAAAACAACTCAACAAGAAAAAACAAATGAATCTATCAAAAAGGGAGCAAAGGACCTGAACAGACATTTTTCAAAGCATACATACAAGTGTCTAACAAACATATGAAAATATGTTCAACACCATTAGTCATCAGAGAAATAAAAATTAAAACCACAATATAATATTATCTCACCTCAGTTAAAATGGCTTATATCAAAAAGACATACAATAACAGATGCTGGCAAGGATGTGGAGAAAGAGGAACCCTTATACACCATTGGTGGGAATATAAATTAGTACAACCTCTGTGGAAAACAGTGTGGAGATTTCTCAAAGAGCTAAAAACAGAACTATCACTTGATTCAGCAATCTCACTACTTGGTTATCTACCCAGAGAAGAACAAATAATTATATAAAAAATTATATAAAAATAAAATATGTATATATTTATATATACATATATGTATATATAAATATATACATATATGTGTATATGTGTATATATATACAAACATATATATATGTATATATAACTTTATACTTTGAAAACTGCCAAATGTTATCTAAGGTACCAGAAACCCTAAAAGGTGAAAAAAAATCAAGGATTTTATCACTATACTATGCAATAACCTCTCCTCTGGCTTCATCTTATCTTCTTTACCTTAATTTCTTCTTTGTTCTACTGTCTTCATTCACTTAGGCTTTTTTAAAATATATATATAATAAATATATATATACATATATACTAAATGTATGTATACATATATAATAAATATATGTACAAATATATATAATAAATATATATACAAATATATATTATAAGTATATATACAAATATATATATATTTACCATGAAATACTACTTAGCCATGAAAAAGAATGAAATTGTGTCCTTTATGGCAACCTGGAGGCAACATGGATGAAACTAGATGCCATTATCCTAAGTGAAGTAACTCAGAAACAGAAAGTCAAATACTGCATGTTCTCACTTACAAGTAGGAGCTAAACAATGAGTACACATGGACATCCAGAAGGAAATAATAGACACTGGGGACTTCAAAGGTGGGAGGGTGGTGAGGGATGAAAAATTACCTACTGGATGCAATATACACTATTTGGGTAATGGGCACACAATAAGCCCGGACTTCACCACTACGCAATATATCCATGTAACAAAACTGCACTTGTACCCTCTAAAACTATAAAAATAAAACATTTTCAAAATTTTTAAAATATTATTTACAATATCATACACAAAAAGATACTTAGGTATAAATCTAAGACTGCAGCCAAAAGAAACTATATGTAAGCACTATATCATGACTGATAAAAATTTTTCCCATAGGCTTATGGGTTAAAAATTCTGACACCATTATAATGTATATTGGAATGAAACCATTGAGGAAATGGATGGTGAACTGTAGGAACCATGTTTCTCACTGTTGGAATGAAAGGTTACAGATAAACAAGGAGAAAAGTCTAGACTAATCCACATGATCATGGATTAGAGGTGGAGACATCCATATGCACTCATGTTTAGCTTAATATAGATACCAATCTTTACATATGAAAATATTTAAAGATATGTGCATATACATTGATTAGTAAATGTAAATATTCCTCAGCTGTATCAGCTGAGTCATTGCCTAGGAAAAAATAATACCCAGGGCAACACCACGGTAGCAACAATGTCAAAGCAACACAGAAGCCAAATGAATAAACTTCCAATAGCCAACCTTAGAATAATTTAAGCAGCACAGCAAAAACTCTAGTAAAATTATAACTCAATTATAAAATACATATCTATGAGCAGCAAAGAAAGGAAGAAGGGAGGGAAGGGAGGGAGAGAGGGAAGGAGGGAGGGAAGAAAGAAGGAAGGAAGGAAGGTAGGGAGGAAGGGAGGGAGGGAGGGAGGGAAAATCTACAATGCAAAAGAATTCCAAATAATTAATGTAGATAATCTACCTTTAAGACAGTGGCACACACTTCCTCACAACTTAAGTGTGGGCTGCAATATAGTGAATTCCTTCCAAAAGGCACAGTATAGAAAGCAGGAAAATAGAGTCATTTTACAGTGGAGAAACTTGACAAGCCATACCTCAGCCGGATAATCAAGGTTCACCTCAAGAGTGGTAAGTCACGTTTATAGCACATACTGTGGTGTGCGCTAGACATACTAATGTGATGAGAATGGCACTTTCCCTCTGTGGTCTTCTGCACAAAGGCCCATAACCCCAGTCTAATCATGAGAAAAACATCCGACAAATCTGTTGTGAGGCACGCTACGAAATACCTGATCAGCACTCCTCAAAACTAGCAAGGTTATTAAAAACAAGCAAAGTCTGACAAACTGTCAGGGCCAAGTGCTGCCTAACAAGATAGGAAAACTAAGTGTAATATGGAATTCTATAAATGGGATCCTGAAACAGAAGAAGGGTGTAGGATAAAAAACTAAGAAAATGTGAACACGTGGACTTCAGTGAATGAAAATGTATCAGTACTGGTTTGTTAACAGTAATAAATGTACCATATTAATGTAAGATGTTAATAATTGGGAAAACTGAGTAAGGAGTATGTGTGCACTTCTTGTACTATCTTCACAATCTTCCTATAAATCCAAAACTATTCTAAAATAAAAAGTTAACTGGTAAATAACAGAAATTATTTGTTTAAAGATGTAATCCAGGGGAGTAGAGGCCATTGAATGCCAAAGCAAATTGGAGGTGTCTAGCCCAAGGTCATTCAGCTAGTTATGGCAGAGTTAGAATCAGAGTTGAGATTGTTTGAAAACTCCTGGCATAGCAGGATAAAGCAAAAAAAAAAAAAAAAAAAAAAGAAAGAAAGAAAGAAAGAAAATAGGATAAGATAATGAAATACTATGCTTAGAATATCTTCTTCCAAATGCAAGCATAGAACTCAGCTTACCCGCCCTTATGATATTTGGAGAATACTAATGAAGCTCAGACACAATGACAATGTGCTAACTGATGATGATGCTAACAGGAAGAAAAGTATCCGGAATGTATTTCTTTTTCAAGTTATATAGGTTTTCTTGAGTTAGCTTAATATATATTCAACATTCCACCCCCAAACCCTGCTAAGAAAGTTACATTACAGATATAAAATCTTTGTTCTTGCAATCATTTAAATGTTTCAAGATTTATAGGGAGTGTTGACTTGGCCAGAGCACAGGTTTCCTGAGTCTGACATTGGCTCTGATGATGCCTCCCATATGCTGGGCCTGTCAGGGGCCACCCACATTGTCTGCGTTGTCTGATTCAACCTCACAATAATACTATGAAGTCAAAATCTTCAAGTTTTCAAGATTGAGCAAACTGTACTTCTAAAAGTTTAAATGACCTGCCCAAAATCATGCAAGTGAACCAGAATTGGAACTCAGGTATGTTTATTCAGAAACCCATACTGCCTTTCCAGTTCTGTGAACTTAAACAAGCTATTAAATTTATTTTTTAAACACTCTATGGTGTTTTCATGTGCTGGGCACAATTCTAAATTCTGTACAAATATTAATTTATTTAATACTTCTAATCAAGTACTAGGTAGGCATTACTAATGACTCCATTTTGAAAATAAAAAAAATACTTTGTCTGAGTCTGACTCCTTTACAAAAAAAAATAAAATTGTTTCTGAGAGTTCCCTACAGCTGTAGCAGTTACCGTCTTAATGATAAGCAATATGTCTCCAAAGTTGAACTCCCCAGCCCTGTGCCTGAGACAAGGCCCCTTTGAAGACTAGGTAAAACCATAAATCTCAAGCCAAAACAATGGGGAAAAGCATTCATCAAATTTAATTTTCCTTGGGAAAGTCATTTGAACAGAGAGATGTCATCAGCTGACACTTGTGCAAGTTGCTATTTTAATATACATTTATTTGAAAAGGGTGCCTGAAAATATAATGAAGTGAAAGGATCCAAAAAACTTCTGTCAAAAGTACTCAGTCCTTCATCATCTCACTCAACAAAATAAGAAAAAGCAGAGAGAAAAACGAAGGAGGGAAGGCGGGAAGGAGGGAAGGGAAAAGAGAGGGAGACCAGCAAGAAATGGGGAGAGACAAAGAGATAGTAGGAGAAAGACAGAGAGACAGAAAGAAGGAAAGAAAGAAAATTACTTGACCCACTAAAACCCTTCTATAAGCTAAGTGCAATATAATAGACTTGTCAGCTAGACCTGGAATCAAATCTTTTTCTCATGTCTTAAGAATGGAGTGACCACTGACAAGTAGTGTCTAAATATCAGTCTTTTTCACTTAAAAAAATCAGAATTATATCCACTTCATAGGATTTTTATGGGATGACTAAATGAAATAATATATGTGAAGAAGATAGCACTGTGCCTTGAACATAACAGGTACCAAACATAAGTTCATTGCTTCCATTCACTCTTCCTCCCACATGTCTCAAACAGTGGTACATAAGCCCTGAGACATGACCGTGCCTACTCTAATAAAGTGAGGCTTGAGAACATAATAAAAATGCAAATGGAAAACCTTACCTTGAACAATCACAACAAAAATAGTACTTTGATGTCCATTCTCAAGACGAGATGGAACCAGATGATCTCTGGAATTAAAGAAAAATGTACTTTACTGCACTGAAGTAAATATTGGCAACTCCCAGATGGCCTATCCTATTTGAGATTCCCAAAGACAATGACCAGAGTAAAAAGACGCTAAGACTAGCACATCCTAGGTATTCTAAACATTGTCAGTACACGAAAATAGTAAGTATGTCTTAAGTTTCCTCAGTGACATTTTTCAGAGTCACATAAAGTACCAAGAGCAAAGCCTAAAAATAGTGTCCCTCCCTCTTTCCATTTGTAAGACATAGACCATCTCCTAAGTGAAGATGCCTGAGACCTTATCAGTCATTCAAATATTAATCTATTTATTCAAGAACATTTCTTCTCTCTGTGCATTCTTCAGCCAGCATTTCTTTCATGCTCACAATATTAGAAAAACTTTGCTACTAAAGATCGGTGTTCAAATTCTTGCTCTTTTAAGCTATTGAGCTTAGACACATCATACTCTCTGAGCCTCAGTTTTCCAATTTTAAAAATTTGGAGTTAAGGATATTCTCTTCATAAGGAGTTAAATAAGCTAATATAATAAAAATGACCATCAAAATGCCTCTGCTCACATTAGTTACTCAGTATGTGTCAATTACTGATTTTATTGTTTCATATTATTATTTATTGTCATCTCTGAGTCTTATTCCTTACTGATGCTCTTGAAAAACTTAACTCTGAATTCATAGTTCCCCATGCCTCAGATGCTATGTCTAAAACCCCACCTTTCTGAGATGGTTTGTAGTTTCCTAATCTAGAAGATTTCTGATCAAGTCCTTCACCAACTCTGAACTCGGAAACTCTTGCAAAAAACAAACAAACAAAAAAGTCCTGAAGTCTTGTCATGGATTTGAGCAAGGCTAAGAGATAGAAATAAATGTGCTCTCGCTAACCTCAAAAAGGAAACATCGCTCTTCAATATGTTGGTTAATGATCAGGAAGGAGATGCCAGCAGCCAAGAGGGCTGATTTTCAACAATTAACAAATTTCTCAAATTAATCAAGAAGAAGAATGGCCACAAGAAGAATTAAGAAAGCCAATATTGAACAATATGGGCAGAGGTGATGTTTAGCATAGAAATAAGCTCCTCAGGTCACTCACAGTGTCAAGAATAACATGAATAACATGGACATTCTGGATATTGAAGAGTTTATGATTCTGATCATGCATTCTAATAAAATCCTTAAGATAATTAAAATGTCTCAAAAATGAGTGAGTGAGATGTCAAAGCAGATAACTCAATAGAGATGTCAGCTCTCTGTATTACAGTGATAACACAGTGTCAAAACAGTGAAGAAGATTTTAGACTAAAACAATTTTCACTTTCCTCGGCCAATAGATGGGATGACAATGACTTCTGACTAGTGTGTGCTCCATAAGGTGAAGGCTTGAAAAAGAGAGAGGGGACATGAGGAGAGGGAAGCTAAGCTGCTGTAAGAACAATATCCCAATAAATTCTACCTTGAACTATTGCAAAGATCCAATTTTACCTCTTTCTATGCCAGAAATAACTTTCAAAAATGCAAAAGGAATGCATGTTCTTCCCCTATCTAAAACTCCTCAGAAAGGTCACATTTCATGGGATGCAGGGCTTTTTGTAATCTAAGCCCTCCCAATCATTCAATCATGAGATTTACAATATTTTGTAAAGGTTGCAGACAAATTGATTGATCTCTATGCCTCTACCCTTTTATCCGTATCTGTCCCTAGCATTTCTCCAGGCTATTTTTGAAAATTTTATGCCACAGTAAGCTTATTCTTACAGGTTAAACTATATATGATGATGTAGTGGTTAAGAGCATGGGCAGGCCAGATGTGGTGGGTCACGCCTGTAATCCCAGCAATTTGGGAGGCCGAGGTGGTTGGATCACAAGGTCGGGAGTTTGAGACCAGCCTGCTCAATATGGTGACACCCCATCTCTACTAAAAATACAAAAAAAAATAGCCGGGTGTGGTGGTGCACGCCTGTAGTCCCAGCTACTTGGGAGGCTGAGGCAGAAGAATCGCTTGAACCCAGGAGGCAGAGGTTGCAGTGAGCCGAGATCACGCCACTGCACTCCAGCCTGGGTGACAGAGTGAGACTCTGTCTCAAAAAAAAAAAAAAGAGCATGGGCATTGCATCCAAATTGCATGAATATGAATGTCAGCCTGGCAGTTACTGGCCATGATGCTTTTGTCTAGTTAGTTAACACTCTGTAGCTTGGATTTCTTATCAGTAGATCAGGTACCTAACTCCTAAGATTGTCATGAGTATTTAACTAGCTAATACATGAAAAGTACGTAGTAAAATAAATGTTATTATTTCAGTTTAATAAACACAGTCATTACAGAGTCAGGTTAGTGTGTTGGTTTTATAGAAAGAACATGAACCTTGATGCCAGGAAGACCTGAGTTTGAAGCCCAGCTCCTATACTAACCAGCTTTTTGCCATTTAACAACATCCTCAGCATCCTTGCCTCCACATTACTTATATACAAGAGATGAAAATATTTACCTACAATACAGAATTTGGAGAAATAAAAGGATCATATATTACATTTGTTTAACAAATACCTGTTCCCTTTCCTCCATCATGCCAGGTGCTCATTTCTAACGCAGTACTTCCACCCCATTGTAAGTATGTCTTAATAGAATCATCTTCCTTGTCACATCAGGAGATTTAGAAGAGTTGATTTGAAGCATCTGGAAATTTTTGCATCTTTCACTCTTATGCAATGGACCATTGGTACATTTTTAAATAAATACAACAAGGCCAGGGATAGCATAAGTTTAAAAGATGTGAGAGCTGAAGACCTAGGATCTAGTCTCAGGTTTGTGATTTTTAAGGAAGTGTCACAATTAGGATTATCTTATCAGGTAAAATGGAGTTAATACCACCCACCTTAATGCAATTATTGTCAGAGCAAAATGAGAAAAGATTGTTCAAACATGTTATTAATAGTTAGCATTGTTACCATGTTCCCCATTTTGATGCCTGTGCCCTTGTGAATTTACACTAAAGTAAAGCAAGTCACATCCATGCTGAGGTTTTAAGAGAAGCAAACCAGGAGTGCTTTGATGGAATGACAACTCACTTTTGGAAGGTAGGATCCTTGCTCTTTGGTTATTGTTACAGGCCTTAGACTCAAAGCTGGATGTGAATCTTAGGTCCACCATTTACTATGTGGGTAACTCGGGCAAGTTAATAACTTCATCTATAAAACGGGGATTAAAATACTTCCTGTGAGAGACTTAAATGATATAATGTGTATGAACCCTTTGGTAGAATATCTAGCTCCTTAATTCTGATTTTTATATTAACGGTTTTATTATTTTCTTAGTTGGTGTGGGCTGCTATAACAAAATACCTTAGACTGGGTAGCTTATAAACAACAAAAATTTATTTCTCATAGTTCTGGAGGCTGTGAAGTCCAAGACTGAGGCACCAACAGATTCAGTGTCTGGTGAAGGCTTTCATTCTGGCTTATAGAGAGCACTTTTTTGCTGTGTCCTCACATGTTGGAAGAAAGTAGCTAGCTCTCTGTGGTTTCTTTTATATGGGCCCATAGGTCTCACTCAATCATTTCCAAAAGGTCCCATCTAGTAATATCATCGCCTTAGTTAATAAATTTCAACATATGGATTTTGGGGAGACACAAACATTCAGAACATAGGAGTTATTATAAGTGTTTTTCAGAATATCTAGATTTACAATATCTAAAACCATAAACACAACCTAAATATAGGCCTGTATTCCAGCTTCACCCAATATTTCCTTCACATTTCAAAATTTTCCACTTTTGTAATAATAGGAAATTAATTCAGAATGCTGACCACATGTGAACCTCCTGCTAGGACCATTGCTAATTTCCTCTTAAGCAGCTTTCCCTGATTTCTTCAGCCCATACACATCTCTCTTGTCTTTGAACATGTAATTGAAATTGCTGCAACATAGTTTGTCATTTATATTTTATCTAAATTCTTATGTACAATTTTGTCTTTCTTCTGTAGATTTTAAGACCCTCCAATGAAGACCATATTTCTCTATACATTTATCTGTAGCCAGTACTCATTCCCCTGACATTGGCTTCTAGAAATATAATGCCCTCTTAGTAGACTCATATAAGCCTAGTGAATGGATGAGTCAACATATGAGCAATGCAATTCTTTTGTAATCCCTTTGGTATCTAGCACAGTTATAGAAATATAGTAGATCCTCAATATGTATTTTTGAGTAAATGAATGAATGAGAATAAGTAAATATTAACTATTTGATTACCCAAAATAATATGCACTTACAGAAAGTATTTTCTCTAAACAGTTCAAACTAAAATTTCTGTTCTTGTTGCATAGATAAATAATAAAAAGCATTAGATAGAAAAGGCATCATTATGTGGTCTGGCGGGTCATAGACAAAAAGGAACAAGAATAACAGCAATATGTGCATTGGGAAAAAATGTACATTAATAATGATATTGTTGTTTTGAACTGTTAATATAAACACTTCTTTTTTTTTTCCTGGTAAGGATTTTCTTCTTACCAATATTGTCATGAGCCTTCTCACCCATCTATAACATAGCTAATTCAATGCAGATTTATTTTGAATTTGTATCTGTATAGATTATGATTCTGTAGTCTTCTCATAATCATTTCCGTAAACAATTTCAAATCCACAAAGCAGTAGAACTGACCCAGAGTTAGCCAACATTTGGTGTTTGGGACTTTTGTCAATGATTGAATTCAATGTGATTCAATCAAATCATAGGAGAAATCTTATTTACCCTTCAAGTCTCTATTTCCCAGGCAGCATTAGTCACTCCTTCTCTACTTCCCCAGTACATTCACATATCTCTATTTATTAGCATGTCTTCTTCCCACTCCACAATTTCCTTGGGCTCCTTGAAGATAGGAAATGTGTCTGATTCTTCACACCAGCATGCCACTGACTAGCATGAGGAGAACTTGTTTAATTAGTTACTTCATGGCCTAAGCTGGGATGCCAGCTCCCATTTAAACCATGTTAAGTGTTAGCTACTTACCCCATCGGGGGCTCCCACAGCTCTTTGTTCATATTTATAATAAGCCATAATAATCAAATCACAGAATGTAAGATTTCCACTTCAGGTTGGTCTTTCTTTCAAACTTCTGAGCTCCTCAAGGACAGAAACTGCCAATTAGCCATCTTTATTTGTCTAGCATTTAGTCCAAGGCCCCAGAGAGTGTTTGATGAATGAGTAAATTAATTAATTTTAAAAACTTTTATAATATAATCTGCTCACGGTACAAGGACACCTTGATGGTCACATCTACCTTATCTAAAATGTTCTTACAGTCCAGTCCCCAGCAACAGTGCCTAATGGCTTAACTTTGTCTTCAGCACCCCCTACCTGATCATGCTACCTTCTTTCATACTCTCCTTTTGCTTCTCAATAAAGAGACATTCATACTCCATTCTTAATGAATCTAAGACCTGGGAGATCCTACTCATGTAAAGGGCAGTTTCTCTCCAACAACTTGTGTCAGTAGATAAGATACTAGGATGAGAACTCTTCTTTACCCCACTATGTGACAGCAGCCCTAATTCTCATAAAAAGCCAGAATCAGTAGCCCTAGACAACTTAGAAGACATGGGTAAATTCATAGAAACATACAACCTACCAAGACTGGATCAAGAATAAATAGAAAGGTTAAACAGGCCAATAACCAATAAGGCAATGGAATCAGAAAAACAAAAACAAAAACAAAAACAAAAACAAAAAAACCTCCCAATAAAGAAAAGCCAAGAACCAGGTGGCTTCACAGGTGAATTCCACCATACACTTAAAAAAGAATCAGTATCAATCCTTCTTAAACTCTTTCAAAAAATATAAAGAGGAACACTTCTGAACTCCTTTTATGAGACCAGCTTCACCTTGATACCAAAGCCAGAAAAGCACACTATAAGAGAATAAAACTCTAGGCCAATATCCCTGATGAACACAGATGCAAAAATCATCAAAAAATATTAACAAAGTGAATTCAACAACACATTCAAAGGGTTATATATCATGACCAAGATGGATTTACCTCTGGGATGCAAGGAAATTTCAACATGCACAATTCAATCAATGTGATACACAACAGTAACATAATTAGGAATACAAAGCAGCATATGATCATCTCAATAGATGCAGAAAAAGTATCTGACAAAATTAGACACCATTTGATGATAAAAACTCTCAACAAGTTAGGTATAGAAGTAATGTGCCTTAGCATAATAAAGGTCATATATTATATGCCCATAGATGACATCATACTCAATAAGTAGAGGTTGAATTTTTTTCTCTAAGATCTAGTACAAGGCAAGGATGTCCATTCTCACCACTTCTTTTTAACATAGTACTGTAGATCCTAGCCAGAGCAATTAAGCATGAAAAAGAAACGAAGGAATACAAATTGAAAAAGAAGAAAAAAAGTATTTCTGTTTCCAGTTGGCATAACTTTATATATATAAAAGTCTAAAGACTTTACACTCACATGCACACACGCAAAAAAAGTGAGAAGTAATTAACAATTAGAAATTAGAAATAATTAACAATTAAAAATAACTATAAATAATTAACAAATTCAGTAAAAACTAATTACAGGATGCAAAATCAATATGCAAAAATAAGTAGAACTTTTATACACTGACAATAAACTACCTGAAAAGGAAATCAAGGAAACAATCTCATTTACAATAGCACCAAAAAGAATAAAGTAACTTGCAATAAACTTAACCAAAGAGATGAAAGACTTTAAACTGAAACTGTAAAACATTGATGAAAGAAATTAAAAGAAAAAATAAATGGAAAGGCATCCCATGTTCATGTATTGGAAAAATCAATATTGTTAAAATGTCTACATGACTCAAAATGATCTACAGATTCAATGAAATCCCACTCCAAATTTCAACAGCATTTTTTACAAAAACACAGAAAAAATTCTAAAATTTGTATGGCCCTACTAAGGATCCTGAATAGCCAAAGCAATGTTAGCAAGAAAAAGCTAGAGGCATGACATTTCCTGGCTATAAATATACTACAAAGCACAGATAATCAAGACACTATGGTACTGGCACAGAAACAAATATATAGGCAAACAGAATAGAATAGAAAGCACAGAAATAAATCCATGCATATATGGTCAACTAGTCTTCTGCAAGGATGCCAAGAATACACAATGGGGAAGGGATAGTCTCAATGGCGTTAGGGCAATTGGATACCCACATGCAAAAAAAAATATGAAATTCCACCGTTATCTTAAAAATCAACTTGAAATGGATTAAAGACTTAAAAATAAGGCCTGCAACTATAAAACTTCTAAAAGAAAATATAGAGAAAATGTCCCTTGACACTGGTCTTGGCAATAATTTTAGGGAGAATATGACACCAAAAACACAAGCAACAAAAGCAAAAGTAGACAAATGAGATCAAAACAAGCTAGGAAGCTTGAAAAGCAAAGGAACCAATCAATAGAGTGAAGAGAAAACCTATGGAATGGGAGAAAATTTTGCATTTTCTCCATTTTTCCATTAAAAGAAAAATAATTTAAATGCCTCTTGGCTACAAAAAGGCCAGACCTGAGTTCATAAAGACTAGCCTTAGAAACGAATGCAGAATATGGACGTCATGATGAGTTTAAGATTGTTCTTCCCCTCTCGTGTCTAAGACTTTGTTACTCAATTACGCTTATCTACCTGGCTCTGTTTTCAGACTGAGTTTTTTTCTGGATGCTGTTATTTTCTAATGCAAGCCTATACCCTTAGTTTTCCAGCTTGTTTTAATTTCAATAGTCAACACAGCTTAGTCTAAAAATAAAGCTGTTACTCTGCTATTTTTATGTAGCCCATGGAATTATCATATAAAAGAAATTTAGAAAAAAGCCAAATAACACATATCAAGGCACACTTTACTACAGGAAAATTAGTTCTAAACACCATTCAGGAGACCATTTATAGCTGAGCTGTTTACTCTGTGAAATGTGAATAACCCATTTATAAATGTTCAGCTGTGATCTAAACATTTCCTGGCCTACGGAAACCGAGATAATGCCATGGGAAGCTCTGGAGTTAGCGTGGCCTTCCAAAGTACTTTCATGATGAGATAATGAACAGCCACCAGGTTTTGGAGTAATGTATCACACAACAGGTAATACAATTACCAAGATTTTATCAAATATCCACATGGTTCTTCACTATTGGCATACTTCCCATCTGAGAAACATTAATTCATTAAATTAGTCCCATTATCTTCAAATGCAATGCCTGTTCTGATTGGTCCCCCAGCACCCTATGTACTGACTGTCACTGAATGCTCACCAGAAGTACCCTCCCCTCTCCCTCTCCACTATACTAAATTTAACTCCTACAAAGTCCACCTTAACTGCCATGACCTCAAGGAGCTCTCTCTGATCCTTTTATACGTTACTAGATTCCTCTGGAATACTGCCTCTTCGGCTTGCAGCTAACTCTCTAATACTTGATTAGTGGACTCCAGGTATTTCTGTATTTTAGTTATTTCATCCAATGCATTATACTCCACTGTGTACAATCTGGAGTTAGACCAGAATATACAGAGTACAAAGTAGAGTATAATGCATTGGATGAAATAACTAAATAACCAGATTGTACACAGTAGAATATAAGAAAAAGCCATTTTGACCAATCTTCTTTCTTTTGCAACCCCCTGAGATAATAACAACATTGGTTTTCTAGACTTGTCCAAACATACAAATAGCAAGAGACTTTCTATCATATATTTACTCAACTAATATTTTTGAAGTATTTATACTGATGATCCTGGCACCCTGAGGATTCAACAGATTTTTTAAATGACCCTTCTCTTGAGCAACAAATAGTCAAGCACACACACAAAAATAATAATAATAAATTGCTCCAAATGACCCCCCTAGAAGGCTAATCATGTAGGTTCTTCATGAGAGATACATAAGAGCGATGGGTGTCTCAGCTGGGTTTCCTGAGACACAGAAAAGGAGATGATGTTTGGTATGTAGGATGTTTATTAAGAATCGAGCTCTGAAGAGAAGGAAAGAAGCAGAGAAGTGGGAGTGGACAGAAGGGGGAACCAAGCTACAAAATAGGCCCAACAATGAACTCAGGAAACACCATGGGAAGCTCTGGAGTTAGCGTGGCCTTCCAAAGCAGTTTAATGATGGGCCAAGATGACCATGTCTATATACGCTGTTTCATTCATTCATTGACAGTGGACAGACTAGAAGGGAGGTGAACTTGGCTGAGTCAGTTCTCTGCCACCAAGGCAACCCTGAACAGACAGCTACCTGTCGATGGCTCTCCCAGGAGGTGAGGATGCAAATCCTTTTTTAAAAGGGGATCTGAGCATTGGAGAGTGGACCAAACACGGGATGAAGAAATGGTAAGTGCAGACAATGCATCTGCAAGCTTGATAGGTCAAGGAAGGAGAAGACGGTGACCAGAAGGTAAAGGCTTGAGAAGGATTTGGGTGGTGCTGCCTTGTTTCCTTTCTGTACCATAAAATATGACAAGCTAGGACAGAAAGCGATGATCTAGGGGGAAAGAAAGATATAATTAGCAAAATAAAGCAGACTCATTTCTCTTTCCTCCATGCCCAGATAGAACTTTTTACATCTCAATTATAGCCCTCAGTAGTCTCCCCCACTGTATGGCAATCTACACACAAGCAGACACCAAAATAATTTTCCAGTGTTTTTCTCTGTGTTTAGAACTGTCTAGAGCACGTAATAAACATGTAATTGTTTGAGTCATGGAATTGAGCATTTAAAAAAATGGGAAACCTAAATTCTTTGAATTTTATTTTTTACTTAACCTAAATAAGGATGCTTAAACATTACACATTTTTGAAGAAATAATGTGTAATGCCTACTGTGTAAATGCCTCTTTCTACTAGAGTGGAGCAGGGGAAAAGGCACAGATGTTTCTTACCATAATTATATTAGATAATTAACAGAGCCAGATTCATGTGGTCCCCAAGAGCTCATCAACTCATTTTACAAATAAGAAAATCTAAATTGATACATACGCAGCCCAGGAGATTATATATGAGATTCTGAGACATCTCAAGTCGTTATAAAGACTTTCTTCTTCATAATATTTTTTTTCTCCTTTGATGTATCTGCTGCGAAAGATGATTAACACACAGCTTATTGGATTGGAAACCAAATAAATCAATGTTGTTTTCTTTAATCCTAGAGAGTTCACAGGAACAGTTTTTATAAAATTTATTTATCTTTAATAATCTCCAATGGACAGATCTTTACAATTGATCAGCCAAGAGTCAGAAAAGAATGAGGGAAGGTCTTCTTACTGCTAACCTTCTTGAGGACTTTATTTCTTGTTGGTGTTTGTGTTGTTTGTTTCCTCTGTAGCTAAAATGAAAAGCGGAATTACAAGAAAGATTTATCTGTGTCTTTCATTCCTGGAACACTGGGGGAATGTAAAAGAAGGTGCATTAATGGAAGAGCATCATCCCAGATTCTTGCACTTCTCCATAGATGCATCTAATCCAGTCTGGTATGTGATAACAGAATACTGATTAGTGAAGAGAATCTTTAATATGAGGCTGTGCAACATGCACCCTTTGGAGAGTTCATGATTATGTAAATCTCTGATTCTATATTGAGGGGTTTGAATGTGATGCACAACAGTAACATACGAAATAGATTGTTTTATTCCAAGTATTAGACCCTGAACACTTACATTTTAAGAAGGAGAAATTGCAAGGAAAAAAACTACAATGTATTTGGAGAAGTTTTGGCCACCAGTCCTAAATATGACATAGGACGTAGCTATTGTAATGAAGGGGTTGTTGAAACTTATCCAAGATTGTTGCAAGATAGCCAGAAAATTAAGTCATTTTATAATTAACACATTAGATTTTATACATGTTTTTGGCCAACTTAAAGTGATCCCTTTGAGAAACTACAAACTTATTTTCATAAAGTTGCTACTACTGAGAACATTTTGGGTGTCCCTCTTTTGGAGTTGTTTTTAGGCATGAAAAACATCTTTCTGAATAACATTTGTGTTTGTAATAGATCATTTGCTCAAAAAATGAGTTTGTTTTCTGATGTTTATTTATCCATTTGAAATTGTCAAAAGTCATTCAGAGCTGGGCTTGAACACCTTGGATGACCAAGGTGGGTCACAATTATAGTCTAACTTTGATTTTATGGATTGAATTACTTAGTAGTGCTCTCAGAACCTGGCCAAGAAGGTATTAGCGTGAGCGGATTGCAGAAATACCCTGAGCAAGGGAAGAACACCAGGAGCAAACATATGGTCACTCCAAGAGAAGTATTTTGGAAAAGGAAAAAATTGCATTCATAAATATGAGTTCAGGCAGGCTTGCTGAAAAGCTCTCTGGCTCATTCATCCACAAACTTAGAAGCTTTTTCAGCAAGCGTTATTGATCACCTGCGAAGCCCTGAGCACAGTGCTAGATGTTGGGGGCATTCAAACAAATGGGACTAAGTCTTCTTCCTGGACTGCCCATGATCTAGTTGGTGAGACAGACATTATAATGGAGCATTACAGAAATTGGGAAAGTTCTTTGATAGAGATGTGCACACGCATCACAGAATCACACAGGACTATGATCAAGAGGGTTGGGGCTTCGTAACCTATTTTGGGTCATTAAAATTTTGGGCAGTCTGGTGAAACTTATGGATACCTTATGTGAATAATGGCTTTAATGTATACTATAACATGCACAGGATTACAGGGAAACTAATTATATTGAAATATAGTTATTAAAATACTTTTAAATGTGACCTTATAATACACATGCTTCTTAATTAACTTATTAAAAAAAGATCAAGTGGTGGGCCTAATAACCACTGTAGTTATAAAATAGTAAAGGGCATAGTCAATATTCTGAGGTGCAAGCAACAACTATAATGTGGTATGAAAATATCTGTGCTTTCTATTGTTAACAAACCACAGATACTGCTAAGACTAGTAGAATTTGTTAACTATGTGAAGAACTAAAGGAAATAATCAATTCCAGTTAGAGGCTAATGAAAATGAAGATAATTTTTCTATCTTCAAACACCCTGAATTCTATCTGTGGATTCATTGGAGGAATGGGAAACCTGTGTTAAGAAGCTCTGTCTAATGAACAATGATCAAGCTGTGTCTTGAATTAGGGGATAGGAAGGGGAGTCTGGGTAGAACCATGAGGGGTCCCCCAGGCATTGAGGGCTGTGTGAGCAAAGGCACACAGGTAGGTGTGCTTTTCAAACACAGTACCTTTGAAAAAAATTCAAGCAGTTTTCATTACTAATAACTGGTATCTTATAATATTTCTAGTGCTGATGACTTACAATTTTGTTTCATACTGTTTATCACATGTCTGTGGATGAGCCAATGGGGGATTATCCACAGATAATCCTAGTTCTCTAGAAGGTGTCAGCTTTGGGACAAGTGTCATCCTGTTGAGTCTGGTTTTCACAGCACTACTGAGAAGAATTACACAAGAAGAAAGTTCAATTCCAGTTCTGAGTTCTGGCATTATTTACCTACTGTTGCAGGGCAAAATAATTATTCATGTATGCATGCATCAATACTTCCTACATACCTACTCTGTGCCAGGCACTGTGCTGAGCAATAAGGGTATCAAGATGAGTAAATCACAGATGTTACCTTCAAGAAGTTCACCATCTAGCGGAGAAGACAAAACTTGAATGTACATATCTGCAAGAGCAGCTAACAATGAGATAATGCATGAAAACCACTCAGCCCAGTACTTAGTTCACAGAAAGCACTCAGCAAATGGCAGTCGTTCTAAAGTTCCATTAAATTCCTGGGAGAAGAGCAGCACATTCTATCTGGATAGCATCAGGGAAGGCTTTCTGCTAAAGATAGTTTTTCCTTTCTGAGCCTCATTTGCCATTTCTCAGAGACAATGGGATTTAGACTAAACTCCCAGTAACCTCAGAGGGCTTTTCCCACTATACCATTCTACCATTCTATGGACATGATATGGTTTAGGGTGAAAGAAGCAGTGATGTACAGTAAAGGGTTAACTCATCAGGCCAGTGTTGCCCAAACTCTGCACATTTCAGAGGCCTTCAGGACTAGTCTTCAACTAGCCCCTGTAAAATAGTCTTGGAGCCCTTGAAATACCTGCCAAATAAGAGTGTCCTTGGATAGCTGAGGTCTGGGACCATGCCATATGGTTTATGCTAACAATGGAATTTATGTTGAATGTCTGTTTTTGTATGCCTGGGCTTTGGGTCATGCTGTGTCAATTTGACCCCTGGGGAACTAGAGTCTAAAGAGCTGAGATCAGTCACACAGATGTTCCATGCATATGTAACTGACCACTCCACCACCAATAAAAACCTTGGACACATCAAGTCTCAGGTGAGCTTCCCTGACTGATAATATTCTATACATGTTGTCACACAGCGTTGAATGAAAATCAAGTTCTACCATAGAACTCCACTGAGAGAGAAGAACTAGGATCTTGCCCTTTGTGTCTCCTGGACTCCACCCTATGAATTTTTTTTTCTTTTGAGACAGAGTCTCACTCTGTTGCCCCAGCTGGAATACAGTGGCGCGATCTCAGCTCACTGCAACCTCTGACTTCCAGGTTCAAACGATTCTCATGCCTCAGCTACCCGAGTAGCTGGGATTACAGGTGTCTACCATCATGCCTGGCTAATTTTTGTATTTTTAGTACAAACGGGGTTTCACCATGTTGGCCAGGCTGGTCTCGAACTCCTGGCCTCAAGTGATCCACCCACCTTGGCCTCCCAAAGTGCTATGAGTCTTTTTCCTTTGCCAATTTTAATCTGTATCCTTCCACTGTAATATACTATACAACCATGAGTATAACCTTTTTTTTTTTTTTTTGAGTTCTAGGAGTCTTTCTAGGAAATCATCAAACCTGAGTGTGGTCTTGGAGACCCTAACACAGGTAAGTAGCTTTTTCTCACAAAGCCTTCTCTGGTTCCTTCAGTCCAAGTCATCCTCTCCTTCCAGGCTACTCTAGAACTTACAGAATACTCACAACACACATGTGAGCTTAAATCAATATTTGGTTACTTAACTTTTTCACGACTGGGTGCTCTGTCTGCCAGCCAGACTCTGAATTCTGAGAAGGCCTTGCCCTTATCTTACACTTCCCACAGATTGCACACAGCCAAGGCTGGGCATACAGTATACTCTCACTGTACACTTGCTGTAATAAATTGTCTGGCTATATATGAAGAGAAAGGGAAAGAGGAAAAGAGGTGTTGGGGTGCGGGGAAGGAAACAAGTGGGAATCTTGTAGCTAATCAACCAGACATGTCAAAGAAGAATAAACCCCTTCCCCTCCCCCCTCCCCCCTCCCCCCTCCCCCCTCCCCCCTCCCCCCCTCCCCCTCCCCCCTCCCCCTCCCCCTCCCCCCTCCCCTCCCCCTCCCCCCTCCCCCCTCCCCCCTCCCCCTCCCCCTCCCCCTCCCCCCTCCCCCTCCCCCCTCCCCCCTCCCCCCTCCCCCCTCCCCCCCCCTCCCCCCTCCCCCTCCCCCCTCCCCCTCCCCCCTCCCCCTCCCCCCTCCCCCCTCCCCCTCCCCCCTCCCCCCTCCCCCTCCCCCCTCCCCCTCCCCCTCCCCCCTCCCCCTCCCCCTCCCCCCTCCCCCTCCCCCCTCCCCCTCCCCCTCCCTCCCCCTCCCCCTCCCTCCCCCTCCCCCTCCCCCTCCCTCCCCCTCCCCCTCCCTCCCCCTCCCCCTCCCCCTCCCCCCTCCCCCTCCCTCCCCCCTCCCCCCTCCCCCTCCCCCTCCCCTCCCTCCCCCTCCCCCTCCCCCCTCCCCCTCCCCCTCCCCCCTCCCCCTCCCCCTCCCCCTCCCCCCTCCGCCCTCCCCCCTCTCCCCACAGTCTCCCTCTGATGCCGAGCCAAAGCTGGACTGTACTGCTGCCATCTCGGCTCACTGCAACCTCCCTGCCTGATTCTCCTGCCTCGGCCTGCCGAGTGCATGCGATTGCAGGCGCGCGCCGCCATGCCTGACTGGTTTTTGTATTTTTTTGGTGGAGACGGGGTTTCGCTGTGTTGGCCGGGCTGGTCTCCAGCTCCTAACCGTGAGTGATCCGCCAGCCTCGGCCTCCCGAGGTGCCGGGATTGCAGACGGAGTCTCATTCACTCAGTGCTCAATGGTGCCCAGGCTGGGGTACAGTGGCCTGATCTCGGCTCGCTACAACCTCCACCTCCCAGCCGCCTGCCTTGGCCTCCCAAAGTGCCGAGATTGCAGCCTCTGCGTGGCCGCCACCCTGTCTGGGAAGTGAGGAGCGTCTCTGCCTGACCGCCCATCGTCTGGGACGTGAGGAGCCCCTCTGCCTGGCTGCCCAGTCTGGAAAGTGAGGAGCGTCTCTGCCCGGCCGCCATCCCATCTAGGAAGTGAGGAGTGCCTCTTCCCGGCCGCCATCCCATCTAGAAAGTGAGGAGCATCTCTGCCCGGCCGCCCATCGTCTGAGATGTGGGGAGCGCCTCTGCCCCGCCGCCCCATCTGGGATGTGAGGAGCGCCTCTGCCCGGCCGCGACCCCATCTGGGAGGTGAGGAGCGTCTCTGCCCAGCCGCCCTGTCTGAGAAGTGAGGAGACCGTCCGCCTGGCAACCGCCCCATCTGAGAAGTGAGGAGCCCCTCCGCCCAGCAGCCACCCCATCTGGGAAGTGAGGAGTGTCTCCACCCGGCAGCCGCCCCGTCCGGGAGGGAGGTAGGGGGGTCAGCCCCCCGCCTGGCCAGCCGCCCCGTCCGGGAGGTGGGGGGCACCTCTGCCCAGCCGCCCCTACTGGGAAATGAGGAGCCCCTCTGCCTGGCCAGCCGCCCCGTCCAGGAGGGAGGTGGGGGGATCAGCCCTCCGCCCGGCCAGCCGCCCCGTCCGGGAGGTGAGAGGCGCCTCTGCCCGGCTGCCCCTACTGGGAGTTGAGGAGCCCCTCTGCCCAGCCACCACCCCGTCTGGAAGGTGTACCCAACAGCTCATTGAGAACGGGCCAGGATGACAATGGCGGTTTTGTGGAATAGAGAAGGGGGGAAAGGTGGGGAAAAGATTGAGAAATCGGATGGTTGCCGTGTCTGTGTAGAAAGAAGTAGACATGGGAGACTTTTCATTTTGTTCTGTACTAAGAAAAATTCTTCTGCCTTGGGATCCTGTTGATCTGTGACCTTACCCCCAACCCTGTGCTCTCTGAAACATGCGCTGTGTCCACTCAGGGTTAGATGGATTAAGGGCGGTGCAAGATGTGCTTTATTAAACAGATGCTTGAAGGCAGCATGCTCGTTAAGAGTCATCACCACTCCCTAATCGCAAGTACCCAGGGACACAAACACTGCGGAAGGCCGCAGGGTCCTCTGCCTAGGAAAACCAGAGACCTTTGTTCACTTATTTATCTGCTGACCTTCCCGCCACTATTGTCCTATGACCCTGCCAAATCCCCCTCTGCGAGAAACACCCAAGAATCATCAATAAAAACTAAAAAATAAATAAAAAAAATTAATACTCACTTTTAATTGCATGCAGATTAAGGGTTGGTTTATGCAGAAATTTCTAGGCAAGGGGTAGTAACTTTTGAGTTAGTGGGTCATTGACATGGAAAGGGGCAGTAACTCCCAGTTGCTGCCGTGGCAACAGTAAATTGACATGGCACACTGGTGGGTATGTCTGATTGAAAGCTGCTTCCACCCCAGCCCTGTTTTAGTTAGTCCTCAATTTGGTCCGGTGCCTGAGCTCTGCCTCTAGAGTTGAAACCCGCCTCCTACTTCACTATCAGGTGTGTGTGTGGCCATGTTCTCAGTCTGTTTCCCAAATCCTCAAAGCATTTGGGAAACTTGAAAAGTACACATAAAACCTGAAAAGCAAACAAGGAAAGCTTAGCTTATTCCTGCATCCTCCCAGAGAAGGAGAGCAGCATCCACTCTCATCTCACTTTCTAGCTTAACAGAAAGAGACCTGTGCTAGACTCACTATCCTTGAAGGTATCTTTAAAGAAACAGACTTGAACACAGTCAAATTTTTATTTTTGCTTGTCAAGAAATATTCAGTAGCAATATTTAAAAGATGGGTCCCCATCTCCAAGGACTAGTTCCCCTCTTTGTCAACAAATGACCTGCACAGGATGGGACTACAGTATTTTCAAGTCCCCCATGGAGGAGAGCAGTTTTGGGTAGAGCCTAGGAGCTAACCCTGAGGTCCTCAAGGTTAAAAATCTGATAAATGACCCAAGGAGGGGTGTAGCCTGTGAGCTGAACATCTGTTTCATTACAAATTTTCCTTTCATCAACAACTGTCTTGGTAAAATATACTGGTATTTATTTTAATGAAGTTCCCTGCTTATACACAGAAATTGATGAAATGTGATTACTGGCCAGTTTGGTGAAAATGGTATCTTTAAATCAGAGTCAATTATTTGTCCCTGAGTGGCTCCAACTTTAGTCACATGAAACAATGATTTTAGTATCTGATGTGTATTTCATGCAAGTGCTTCAAATGAATAAAGGAGCTTTTCCAAGTTAAAAAAAAAAGAGAAGAATAAACCAGGACCTTCCCCTTGTTAAAGAGGGCAAACAAGTTGGAAAGTAAAGGATCAAGGGAGATTAAACAAGTATGAGAAGAATCATCTGCCTAGAACAGACACAGGAAAAACAAATAAAAAATATGTAGCAGAGATTACACAAAGATTATATTGGAAATTGCAAGATGAAAGAAGACAAGCAGAGGAACAAAATAACATAACAGTAAGCCGGGTCCTGGGAGAGGGAGTTGTTCACTAAGCAGGAGACAGGAAAGTCCTCTGTTTCTAAAGATTAATACAGATGGAACCAAGACAATGCAGAAAAGCACAATAAACATGAACTGTCTTGAGGCCTTGGCTGTTTTTAGTGCTCTTGGGCATACTAATAATATGTGTGCAATGAAAATATATTAACCAGGGGTAGAAAAAGGAAAAAGGGTCTCTGGTGGGTATACACTCTATTGAGGTCAGGTTTGGAGGACCCTGACCAAAAGCAGACCCAAGTATAGGCTGAGAGAGGATCTTCCTTTGCCTGTGAACATTAAGTGATTCCTACTGAGCTCTTGCGTATGTGTCAGATCCTGCCAGCCTGACAATGTCTCCAGAGGTTAAGGAAATAAAGCGTTAGTGTTTTTGTTTACTGAAGGCTCTCACTCTAACCTAGCATTGATGTCCTGTTTCCATTCAATCAGCTCAGTTCAAACACAGCTCAGTAGTGTCAATAGTGTTTATGGTGTCAGGTAACTGAGAGCAGATGCTGGCAGTGCCCTGGACGCCCTCCTAGGTCTTCCCCAGAGGCTGGCTGCAGAGGGTTCCTGTGATGGTTAATACTGAGCATCAACTTGATTGGATTGAAGGATGCAAAGTACTGTTCTTGGGTGTGTCTGTGAGGGTGTTGCCAAAGGAGATTAACGTTTGAGTCACACCCAATCTCAATCTGGGTGGGCACGATCTAATCAGCTGCCAGTGTAGCCATAATAAAAGCAGGCAGAAGAATGTGAAAAGAATAGACTGACTTAGCCTCCCAGCCTACATCTTTACCCCTTTCTAGATGTTTCCTGCCCTCAAACATCAGACTCCAAGTTCTTCGGCTTTGAGACTCAGACTGGCTTCCTTGCTTCTCAGCTTGCAGAATGCCTATTGTGGGACCTTGTGATCGTGTGAGTTAATACTCCTTAATAAACTCCTCTTTATATATATATCTATCCTGTTAGTTCTGTGCCTCTGGAGAACCCTGACTAATACAGTTCCCCTACACCATCTCTGTCTCAGGCTGTTCTCCAGCAGGGGGTGTGTGTGCCCAGCTCATGGAGCAAGTCTACAGTGGAGTTAACTCCTCAGAAAAATGCAGGGTTCAAGTTGCTGGACAAACCCAGCTTCCTTGACCATCAAAGGGACAGTTCTGAGGTGGGTTTCATGGAGTTTATCAAAGGGTCTCTAGGGGAGTTACACCCCAGTTGCCCATAGTGGCGGCTTGCACAGTAAAGGGTTAACTCATCAGGCCACGGTTGCACAGTAGGATTTTTTGTTTTATTACTTTTACTCCCTTCCTCATCTCAATCAGCATCCCTCACCATGCTTTCTGGGATTACTGCCCAAATGAACTACTTGCACTCTAAGCCTTGTCTCAAAGGCTGTTTTTAGGAGAAGCACAAGCTGTGACACATTATGTGAGGCACGAATGAGAACAGAGAGATAGTACACCGATTGAGTGCAGACTGCAGCTGAGGACTTCATAGGCATTACCTCATGTTATTCTCATGACAACCTGTTGAGGTGATATTGTTACTATCCTTATTTTACAGATGAGAAAACTGGGATGCAGAGACATGAAATAACTTGGCCCAGAGCACCAGGTAGATGGTAGCAGAGCTGGGGCTCCAATGCAGGCCTGTCTAACTCCAAATCACATCCCTCTCTACTGCGTCACACAAGATCTCTGATCAGTTAGTGCCATTGCAAGACTGGTCTCACAGTGATATTCTGGGTGGATTAGAGGAAAGGGCATCACGGACCACAGACAAATTCAGAGACTTCCACACTAAGCCAGGCTAGAAGACCTGAGAAACATAATTGGCTATATCATGAAAGTGTTCAGGGAAGAGAGGAATACGAGATTGGAAAGGCAGGAGTGTCCGGATCTGGTAAAACACAGATGTGAGAAGGAAGGAAAAGCATCTGACAAGATGTAACTCTTTTAAGATGTTTTCTTCTTTTATAGAGGAAGCTAGTGCATTATTCCCAGGTGGGGAACTGTCGCCCTCCTGTGATCCCCAGGAATTACTGGGTTTTACAAAGAAGAGATTTTTCTAGATGGATGTGAGGAGCAGCTTTACCAGATGACTTGATGTTCTTCTGCTTGATCTTGCAACTGCACTGAAAGTGTATCCTCAATAAAGTGAGAAAAGAGATAGGTCATTTGGGACTCAGACCACTTTCTTCAGATATAGAAACTCTCTGGGGTTGGGGACACCATCTGGACACTGACTCCAAGAGCCCCTTCAGTTCCTATCACGTGTTGAACAGAGACCCAGGGTGGTACAATGTCTGTAGCAAAATGACTCTGATAATAGAAGTACAAGTTTGCCCACCACCACTCATAAATCTTCAATTCTCAGGCTTTGGGGAGCAGCCCAGGATGCTATATTCAAGGGACACCACAATCTGAGGCTGACTGAGATTCACATTGATACCTAAATTAGATCCAAAGAAGCCAGCAGGTGTGAGGTGTTGTCCTGACTCTGACATAAATTAGCTGGGAATCCTGAAGCAGACTCCTAATCTCTCATGGCTTTGGCTTTCTCATTTTTGAAATGAATTAAAATAAATTTGGATTAAATCATCTGATCTCAAAGGTCTCTACCAAATACCAGCCCCTATGGGTTCTTCAGGGATTATGCAAGTAAAGGAGTCTCTCAAATAGTGATTAATTGAAATAACCACAGGATTTATAGCAAGAACTGTGCTATTTATTGTTCAACCAAGGGACAACTGTGCATCAGACACTGGAGAAGAAACCCATCTCTGCGACAGCATCCCATATTTCACTCAGAAATTAAAATTAAAGCTCTCTTGGTAAGACAAAGCCTGGCATAAGATAGCACTCAGAAGTCATGTCATGGCACCAGCCCAGGGAGCCTCCATCACTGGCTCCTGGAGGCAGTATCTTACACACTGAATGGGGCATGGAATAGTGAGAAATGGGTGATGAACACTTGGTTATGAGTAGCAATATACATACACATTCTGCTAAAATAGTCCAGACTCTAATACGGTTCTGAAAAGGTTTTCATTCATTTGAAATTTTACCTGGCATTAAGTTTATAGCCCTCTACAGAATTCAAAACAATGTGTCAGTACCCCCAAAAGCCTCCATAGCAAGGCTTGCTGAGATGTTGGCAGCATAATCCAGGGAAGGAGCTGGACCTGCAGAAGAGCTCCACAGAGGAACTGACCACCTGTTGGGCCATTCTTGTTGGGGCTGGAAGATCAGCTCGTCAATGCAAGTGCAAAAATGACCTGAACATAGTGGCAAATTGAGTAGTTGTGGGAAGCTGCACAACTTCATAAGGACCCATCCAATGAGTAGTATAATGATATAGTTTTCTATGGGAAATATGCTAGGGCAGGTGGATGACTGTTACCCCTAGAAAGTAGATGTCTGTTTCAGAACAGGATCCTAGCCAGCAGTGAGAAATAAGGACTCTGGGAAGGGACCTGACAGAAGTTCTGTAGGCAAGATGTAAAGAATCCTGTGATGTATAAAAGGTGTGAGGAAAGGACTCCAATCCCAACAGTGTAATTGGTGTAAAAGCCAAGACTCTAAGCTTAACAAACAGAGCAAATGGATTGTGACTAAGATAAAACCTATCTCCTAAATTAGGCTCATAGCAAGAAGATAATTGTTGCTAATCCTACTGATATCTTACCAGCCTCAATGTGTTCAGTGGCATGGACCCCCAAAAAAATAAAGATTGAAAAATCAGATGATTGCCCACTCTCCAATCCACTCCACCTTAAGTAGGGAAATCTCAGCTGGCATGCCATGTTGTTAGCTCTCAAACCCTACAGTGTCTTTATATCTATGAGTGTAATATCTCAGTGTGGGGTATGGACCTAAGAGGGCTAGACTAACTGTAAAATAGAAGCCCATTATAGTTCAGTATGTTTTCATATGAGATTTAATATGAGATTGAATAACTTCCTCATTAATTTCTTCATCATATATTAATTTCTTCTTCATATATATTTTTGATCATCTCTTGTCTACTAAGAGCTTTGCTGGATACCTTATCATAACCATACGGATGGAAAAAGCTTATGAAAATAGTAGCTACTATGTATTGAGTGCACATTACAGGATAGACTTTGTGCTAAGTGGTTTGCTTTGTCTTTTTCAAGGCTCATAGCAAAACCTTAAAAGAGAAAACATGATTCCCATTTTATATGTGAGAAAACTGAGACCCAGTTTGTGTAAATAATTTTCTTGACATCATGAAGATAATAAGCAACAGAGTGGCATACGAACACTAACCATTTGACCACATGGTACTCTGTAAGAGTAGCGTACTCTTGAGTACATGGTGCCTTACTTTTCTACCTTATGTTAATTATCTGAAATGGTACATATGCATGAGGAATCCATCAAATATCGACACCTATTTCCTCAAAAAGAAGTAAAGTCTATACATCAGATATTTGGGGATTGATTATTTTAATAAACAGCCCACTGCCAAAGAAGAGAAGGAATTCTGTGGGAAAAATAAAAGCAGAACCTCTCAAACAAAATTCTACCCTAGGACTTTGATTGGGGAAAACCAATGTGATTTTAGTGAAATGGACAATAAGGGTTGTAAAAAGGATTTGATGTGAGATTTAGGTGGAAAAGAAACAGTGCATTCTGAATCTGTGCTTAACTTCAAAGAACAAATTGTCAATCAGAGTCCAATTCCAAAAACATGTGAAGAAAGCTGAAATGCCATCTCAACAAATCTACAGAAACTGACATGTCCTTTTGAGAACAATCATCACAGTACGAACCCCAGAGGATACAAGAACCTAGAAATGTAAATCTTAATGTCACAGGGACATTTATACTCTGCAAAAGTCATCTCTAAAAAACTGCCCCCAAAATGACAGAGAGATACTTGGAAAAGTGAAGATCACACTTCATCTCTCCATCCTGGATATTTTCAAGACACAGGAGGCTAAAAGTTGAGCCGGTCACAAGAACTTCAAGAAAAGGATTAGAGTTTTTTCCTGATCTACTTATCCTTAAAGCTACGCAACTCAGGGTGCTCAAGGTCAAAGGAAGACACCCAGGAACTTGCTGAAAGAAAAGCAATGGGCTGATAAAAATGTCTTTCTGGTCCAGTGTGCTCCAAAGACCGGTGATTGGGAACCACTGATAGACAGAAATAAGGGCAAGAATGGAAGAACATGATTTAGGCTCAGACTGCAGTATCTACACTTTAACATACACAGGATGTTGTACAAATTAGTCATCTCTGTGCTTAGATCTCCAGTCGTTAAAATGATTTGATGATGTGAAGGCTGCCAAACTCACAAAATCTCCCCATGAAAACCAAATGAAATAGATTATGTAAAAACATGCTCTAAAATAATGGGTTTTGTTTCATTTGACTATGCAGTATAATCATTTTGACATGTTGTTAAATTCAATTTGCTAATATTTTATTGATGAGTTTTGCATCAATATTCATCAGAGATATTGGTCTGCAGTTTTCTTTTCGTGTGTGTGGTGTCTATCTGGCTTAAGTATCAAGGTGGTGCTGGCCTTATAAAATATGTTAGGAAATACTCCCTCTAGCTCCTTTATTTGGAAGAGTTCAGAAGTATTAGTATTCCTTTTTGGAAGTTTGGTTGAATTCAGTTGCAAAGCCATCTGGTCCTGGGTTTTTCTTTGTGGGGGATTTTTAATTACAACTTCAATCTCTTTATTTGTCATAAGTCTGTTCAGGCTTTCTATCTCTTCCGATTTAACCTTGGTTGGTTGTATTTTTCTAAGAATTCATCCATTTCCTCTAGGTTATTAAATTTGACAGCATATAATTGTTCATACTACAGATACTCCTGAACTTATGATGGGTGTTATATTCCCAGAAAAAAAAATCTAAGTCCAAAATATATTGTTGAAACATACTTAATGCCCCCAATAAACCTATCATAAAGTCAAAATATCATAGGTCAAACCATCGTAAGTCTGTAGTCCCTTATGATCATTTTTATTTCTGAGACTAATTTAACATATGCAAATCAGTCACTGTGATATATCACACTAACAGCCTGAAAGACAAAACCACACAATCCTATCAACTGATACAGAAAAGCATTCAACAAAGTTCAACATCCTTACTTGATAAATACTCTGAACAGCTTAGGTATAGAAGGACAGTTCCTCAACCTACTAAAGCCCATTTATTAAAAAACCTACAGCTAATATAATCAATGGGCAGAAACAAAAAGCTTTTCCTCTAAGATCTGATATCTATCTCTAAGGCAAGGATACCTACTCTCACCACTTTTATTCAACATAATACTATAAGTACCATCAAGAGCAATTAGACAAAAAAAAGAAATAAAAGGTATCAAATCAGAAAGAAGAAAAATTATCTCTGTTTGCAAATGACATGACTCTGTATGTAAAACATACCAAAGATTCCACCAAATAACTGTTAGATCTAATAAATAAAATCAGTAAAGTTGCAGGATATAAAACCAACATACAAACATCTATGGCATTTCTATACACAAATAATGACCTAGCCAGAAAAAGAAATCAAGAAAATAATCTCATTTTTGATAGCATAAAAAAAAATTTAGGAATAAATTTAACCAATGAGATAAAATACCCATATACTAAAACTATAAAACATTGGTGGATGAAATTCATGAGGACACAAATACAAGGAAAGATTTTATGCACATGAATCTGGAGAGTTAATATTGTTAAATCATCCATTAATCTAAAGCAATATATAGATTAATGCATTCATATCAAAATTCCAATGTCATTCTTCACAGAAAAACAATTTTAAAATTTGTACAAAACCACAAAAGACTGCAAATAGCCAAAGCCATTCTCAGAAGAAAAACAAAAACAAGTTGGAGGCATCACACTTTTTAACATAAAATTATACTATGAAGCTATAGAAACAAAACAATATGGTACTGGCATAAAAACAGACACAAGAACCAGTGGGAAAGAACAGAGAGCCCAGAAATAAACCCAGACATCTATCGTTAACTGCTTTTCAGCAAGGGTGCCAAAAAGACAGGATGGGGTAAAGATAATCTCTTGAATAAATGGTGCTAGAGAAACTAGATTTCCACAAACAAAAGCATGAAATTGGACCCTTGTCTTACAACATACACAAAAATCAACTCAAAATGGATAAAAGACCTCAATGTAAAACCTGAAATCATAATACTCCTAGAAGTAAACACAGGGGAAAAGCCCCTTGACATTAGCTTAGCCTTGGCAATAATTTCTTGGGTATCACACCAAAAGCTCGCGCTACAAAAGCAAAGATAGATAACAAGGACTACACCAAACTAAAAAGCTTCTCACAGCAAAGGAAATAATCAGCAAAATCAAAGGCAATTTACAGTTTGTGAAAAAAAAATGTATACACCATATATCAGATAAGGGGTTAATAGCCCAGATTTATAAAGAACTCATATTATCTCAATAGCAAGAAAACTTATAACCCAATTTAAAAACAGACAAAGGACTTGAATCAACATTTCACCAAAGATGATGTAAAAAATAGCCAATAGGTACATGAAAAGGTGCCTAAAATCGCTAATTATTAGGGAAATGCAAAGCAAAACCACTATGAGTTACTGCCTCACACCTTTTTGGATAGCTATCATCAAAATGACAAAAGATAACAAGTGTTGGCGAGGATGTAGAGAAAAGGGAAGCCCTGTACACTTCGATGGGAATGTAGATTGATTCAGCCATTATGGAAAACAGCATGGAAGTTCCTAAAGAAATTAAAAATAGATTTACCATATATGACCCCATAATTCCTCTTCTGGGTATATATCCAAATGAAACGAAATCACCACCTCATAAAGATATCTGCATTCCCATGTTCACTGCAGCATTATTTACAGTAGCCAAGATATGGAAACAACCTTGGTGTCCATCAGCGGATGAATGGATAAAGAAACTGTGCTCTACATAAACGTATTCAACCTTTAAAAGTAGGATGTTCTGCCATTTACCATAACATAGGCAGACCTGGAGGATAATATGCCAAGAGAAATAAGCCAGACGCAAAGGAAAATATTGCCTGATCTCACTTATATGTGTAAGCTAAAAAAAAAAAAAAAAGTCCGATATGCAGAGATAGAGAATAAAATATAGTAGTTACCAGGGCCCAGATAGAGGGGGAAGGAAATGTGGAGACGTGGGTCAAAAGATACAAAGTAGCAAATATGTATAATGAACAAATCCAAGGATCTAATGTACAACATGAGAAATGTAATTAATAATAGTGTATTGTATTCAGGATTTTTGCTAAATGAGTAGATTATAACTATTATTGCTACATGGGGGGAAAATAGGTAGCTAAGTGAGATGATGAATGGATACAATCTTTATCTTATAACACCATGTTGTATACCTTACATATACACAGTAAAAATTATTTTAAAAAATAAAATAACAAAATTATATAAAACTGTATTATTAGTATCTCTCTTCTCTCTTAAGATTGAACCCTATTCCAATTTATCTACTTTTTTTTGCTAATTTAACTAAGAATGATAGAGATAACCATCAAAAGATCCAAATGTCCATTCAGTGGTTAAATGTCTAAAGTAGATCCTTCAAGTTGAGAGTTAAGGGGAGACGGAGTAAGGAGGGGACTGGGGAATACTGCATTTTATTATTGCCCATCAGTACTTTTGATTTTTTTATATGTCTCACATCTAACCTGAGTAAACTATTCACAGATAGATGAGCATCAATTCACACCACCCCAATTTCCATTTTTCCCAATACGCTTATATCACAATTTTCAGTTTAATTATTAACTTTTAAATTTAAACACTATACTTGATCCTTCATTTTTTATTTATCAAATATTGACATTATCTTTCAACAAGTAACTTTTATGATGAATGCATTAGCAATCCTGCCTTTCCTTCACTTCTCCTTGCCCTCATCCACATTTCCACTCATACACTGTGCAGTTTGGGTTTACACATTGTCAAGGCTGAAAGCATTTGTGTTCTGTATCAACATTATTCCAAGCATTAGCTACTGAAGAAATGACACCCTTTTAAATCATTTCTTTTAAGTATGTTTGAAATTCTTAAGTATCTGTTAACCTCAGCAATGATGCAACTAAAGAAAAAAACAAAAGTAAGGAGGAAGAGGCATAGATTAATCCTAATTATACTTGCCTTCCATATAGTATAAATGTCTTGGCCAACAAAACTGTATAACAGATGTAACCTTAAGGGGAAAAGTAAAGGCCAAAAATATTATTTTCCCCAAGAAATTCAGAATAGGATGTGTGGAGTAGTGGCCAGAAGCAATAAAATCTATTTCTTTCCAGCTTAGGTTGCCTGCAGTGAACTCAAGCCATGGGTGCAAAGTGAGAATTGAATTAGTCAGAAAGTATTTTTCTGCTCATCCATATTCTCTTGTTGCACAATAATGACAGATAAGCTGTGTACGCTATTTAAATATCTCAGATGTTGGCTTTTTCCCATCACTGTCAACCTAATTTCTCCTGTAGAATTGGCACATCTAGTGACAGTCACCTAGGGCTCCATATCCTTAACACCTGTTGGGGTTCTCTTGCCAGTCATTGCTAAGATTTTTCTAGGAACATTGCACCAGTATAGAGCTGTTTCGTCAGCATTTGCAAACTTGTTCAGGATTAAGACTTTCTTTCAGTTATGATCTTAGCAATTTATACATGTAATTCTCAGCTGCTTCTTGATCAACAGAAGCTTTTGTCACATATTTTCAAATATTTTACACGTGTTAAGTTTCTGCAGCCAACTTTCTGAATATTCATATTCACCTTCAATATTCACTTTTTCATGGAATAGCCTGGCTGGTTTCATGATTCATAAGCCAGTCCTTGGCATATGATTACATGGTTGCTTTAAAACCTAATAAACCCAAAATCAAGATTTTCATTTCTCTCCCCAGTGTAATATTTCCCTCACTTTTCTTTAGTTCTTGCTTGTTGTTGTCACCATAAAACATCAACAATTTCTATTTTACTAAGTTGTATGTGGTGGCGATTCTTACATTACAGTCTTTGGTAAGACACCTCACAGACACACCACCCCCATTAAGCTTTTTCTCAATGCATTCCTACTATTTAAGTTTCAGTACTGAGTAATTTTTAAATTTAAATGATGTACTTGATCCTTTATTTTCTTCTCTGGACTTCATATTATGTTGATGCAGGACTTCCTAAATTAATCTTCTATGCTCATACATTTTCTCTTATATTCTCTCTGTCTCTCTCTCTCTCACACACACACACACACACACACACACCCAGAGTTACTTCTTCCCTTTCTTCATTTTAGCAGTCTATCTTTAACTTCCAAGTTCTCTATTTGTTCACTAGTTTCCCTCTTCATAAGAGTCTACCTTACTTTATGAATAGAATATTACTAGCTTGTTAAATCTCTTAAGATACAAATGATGGTTCTGTAGTTGTTTTAAATTTATGAGACTGTCTTCCTTTCCCTGAATTATATGTGTTTCTTTGGGAGTGATTTTTTCTATTCCTTTATGATCTTTCTTTTTTTATCTCATTATCTTTGTTCAAATATCTGGTGTTCCTTGGTTCTCAATTTCCCATATGAGGTTGGGCACTGTAACAGCTAATGGTGAGCCCTGTGTCCATGGAGGAGGCATATAGACTGGCAGCCTTCCCCCCAGGGCAAGCTGATATGTAGATAGCTGTCATACTAGTGGCCTCTTAAATGCCAGCATATGGAGGTTTTGTTCTGAGATGCCAATGTTCACAATGTCTTCAGAGGCTCAAGTTTGTAGTTTTTTCTGAGGGCTAAATGCAAGACCACTGAGCCTTCCAAATGTAGAAAACGGAGTGTAGCTAGGTCAACTGTGCTATAAATAGGCTTTTCCTGAATCTTCCAGCCTCCAGCCACATGCCCTACTCTTCCCCTCCTCCATACCATCTCCAGAGCCTCTCCAGGGTTCATCAGATCAGTTATGTTCCTGGTCAGTGCACACACTTCCCACTTTCTAGCTGAGGGTTATGTGTCCTGAGCATTAGCTATCACTTTCTATTAATTCCTAGATGTATTAAATTTTCTTATCTTTTAATGGGCTTCATTCTGTTCTCTCTCTTTTTGAGAATGTATGCCTCTTTTGTCCTTTATTCTCATTTTAATGAGGTTTCAGGAAGTAAATTTAAACACATATGGTCTATCCACTAGTTGACCTAAGAGTTTCATTTCTGAATTTTAAAATGCCTGTAGATGAAGGATTGAGGGGTAAAATATATTAAAATGAAAAATGAAAGTTTTCCACCATAAAACCCTTTCCTTCATTTAATTCCATTTCCCAAAAATAAGTGTGTCTGTTTAAGTCCACCTGGAGATTTTCACAATAATTCTAAATAACACACTTCCACCTCTACTTCTTGACTCCAAAAACTTACTTAGTATTTAGTGATGCTTCACCTTTGCACCTTTGCCGATAAGGAATGCGTCTCGTCAAGTTGGATGTGCATAATGTCTTCTCACATTTCAATCAGGTAACCAATTTTGTTAGTTATCTTACTTTTGTTTTTTATTTGCTTTCGTTTACTATTTTAAGATACACTTAAACCTCAATTTCTAGTTCCAAAAACTTCTAGACAAATCTCTTTGCATCCATGGTAGTACACCTAGGACCAGCTATGTAATTGCAGGGCTCTGTAAAAACTGAAAATGTTGGTCCCTTATTCAAAAATTATTAAGAATTTTAAGACAGCAACAGCAGAGAATTAAACCAAGGAAAGGACCCTTCTAAGCATAAGGCTTTATGACTACACAGGTTCCACATCCATGAAACTGGCCCTGCGTGTACCATTCATACTCCCATCAAGAAAAATTTGCCATTCAGTTCAAGAAATGCAGTTAATTGACAGTCTTCGGTTGCAGCCTGTTTAGGATTCATTTCAGCTTTTGAGCCAACGCCAAGCTTGTCCCAGCCAGGTCTCAGCCAACGATGAAGTGTATGTAGTGGGAATCCTATGATTGGGCCATTTCTGCCTTTCCAGGTCTCTTCTGTTGAGCAGTCTTTGCTCCAGAGTGCCCTGTTGATTTGACTGAGCCATAGTCAGATCGGCATCCTGGTCTGAAGTTCTCCTTGCCTAATCCTGCTTCCATCTACCTTTCCATTCTTGGACGTCTTCTCTGTTTGACACTCTGAAGTCTTTCCTAGCCCAATCCCGTTTCCACTCCCTCCATGGTTCACGGCATTACCCTCCAATAAACCTCGTGTATCCCCAACTCCATCTCAGTGTCTACTTCCCAGAGGACCCAACAGACACAGCATCTTGATTTTACATTGTATAAGATAATGCAATTCACCTTCTTATATCACCTTCTAACTGTCTTCCTTCCCTAAGCCCCTGCCATCACTTTCTGATTTCTGATTCTTTCTACTATACCATGATTTCTATATTGCCAGTCCGTATTAATGTTTATCTCCAAAATGTATACTTAAATGTTATGCTGTGATTATGTAAATATACATAATATGCATGTTCTAAAAACTGAAAAACAATAAACAGTATTTGCGATACTATACTTATGTAATAGTACTTTTTTTTTTTTTTTTTTTTTTTTTGAGATGGAGTCTCGCTCTGTCGCCCAGGCTGGAGTGCAGTGGCGTGATCTCAGCTCACTGCAACCTCTGCCTCCCGGGTTCACGCCATTCTCCTGCCTCAGCCTCCCGAGTAGCTGGGACTACAGGCGCCCGCCACCACGTGCGGCTAATTTTTTTTTTGTATTTTTTTAGTAGAGACGGGGTTTCACGGTGTTAGCCAGGATGGTCTCGATCTCCCGACGTCGTTAAAATAAGTCATATAATCCTATGTTACCAAATCTACATGACTCAAAGGACAAAGCTCCAAAGGTTTGCATTCAATGGAGTCTCATTGCTTATATCTAACATATGTGATCCAAATCTTACTACGTCATAGCTTGTTTTATATTTGAAACATGGCTTGCTTATAAAGAGTTTTGTTTTGCCTGAAGGTTCTAATGGTCTTTCTTTTTCTTATTGACAAAAGAAACACATGCCTAACTCACCACATCACTAATATCATGTGACTGGGACTAAATTAAACTACTCTCAAACCTTCCTAGGATTTTTTCTCATTAGCTGGGTGAATTCAGCTATTTCTTGGAGCTCCTCTCTTCTTCCTTTGGGGATATCTTCTGTTTTATTTGTGTTTGTGCATTTGCTGATCTGTTTTGAGAATATATTCTAATGCAATTTTTAAAGAGATTTTATTTTTTTAAGATCTTGAATTTCTGAATGTTCTTTTCATTGCTGTCATACCTGGATAATAATTTAGCTGAACACAGAACTCTCAGTAGCTCTACTTAAAGAATGTCACTTAACCTTTCTGCCTCAGTTTCCTCATCTGGAAAATGTGTTTAATAATAATATCTATTTCAAAGGATTGTTGAGAGAGTTAAATAAAATAATTTATATAAAGCATCTATAATAATGTCTAGCACATGACATTCAATAAATGTTAGTTCTTCGTGTTAATAATATGTAATATTATTTCCTCTCAGAACTTTGAAGGCCCTTCTAGCATCTAGTATTGCTGTTTTGATGTTGGTATTACTTTTTTTCCTTGGTAAGAGACTTTTTATTTTCTCTCTGGAAGCTCCAGGTTATATTTATCTTCGGGTCTATGAAATTTCATGAGAGTTTACCTAGATATGTGTCTCTTTTTATTCTTTCTAGTCGGCACTTGTATATTTCTTTAGCTTTAAGATGAGTTTATCTATTTTTTTAAAAATATTTTCTTTCTCCTTTCCATTTCTCTTGATGTATTTTGAAATCCTATTAATAAGGTATTGGATACTTACTTATTTGACCTTAATGTTATATATCTCTAGCCTTATTCTTAATATTTTTTTCTCTCTTTCATTTTACTTTTTGCCCTTGGAGATTTTCTCAATATTGTATTCCAGCCCTCCTATTGAATATTTTAGTTTGTAAGTCAGATTTTAAATTTCTAAGAATATTTTTAGTCACAGAAAGTTGCAATTTCCCAGGAGCGTATTCTTGTTTTATGAAAGCAATACATCCTAGAACCTCTCTACAAATAGTATTTGGAATATTTTCAGTTGTAACTGTTCCCTCCTATATTCATTTGCTCAGCTGCCATAACAAAATACCACAGACTGGGTGGTTTAAACAACAGAAATGTATTTTCTCACGGTTCTGGAAGCTAGAAGTTTCAAACATTGCAATCAAGATGCGATAAGGGTTAGTTCTTGGTAAGGCCTTCTTCCTGGTTTATATATAGCCACCTTCTCACTGTGTTCCCACATGATTTCTTCTCTGTGTGTGTGTGCAGACAGAAAGAGAGAGAGAGCGCTGGGGTCTCTTTCTCTTCTTATAGGGACCTCAGCCCTATCAGATGAGGGTCCCATCCTTAGGATCTCATTTCACCTTAATTACTTCTTTAAATGCCCTATCTCCAAATACTGTCAAATTGCAGGTTAGGGATTGACATGGTTGGGATCTATGTCCTTGCCTTCAGAAAAATACCTCCTGCCCATGCTGTGTGGTCCAAAGACTGGAGAATTTTCCCCAGAGGATTTCTCCCTTCTTAAGATGGTTAGGACCTCTGTAAAAATGTGGGGCTAAGGAAAAGAAGCCCTAATAATGTCTGTGATTGAATTTATTATCAGCCAACCCAGACAGAGGCCTGAATTTGTATGTAACACGATTTCAAGAAAATAAGTATTGACTATGTATTCTAAGGATAAATGCAAAAAGAATAACTGTATATAAATATGATCCTCTAGTTGGTAGGTTTGTTTTTATAGGAACATGAGTTCACTTTAATATGATTTTAAAAAATAAGTATTGACTGTACTCTAATGTTAAAGATGAAAAGAACTATACACAAATATTGTGCTCTAGTTAGGAACTTCATTTTTCACAGTGGTATGGTTGGCAATTTTGAAACTACTTATGTGTATTCTGGGATTGAGCAAATAAGTTAATATATCATAGATAATGAGAGCCAGGTTTCTTACTGTTGGAAACGGAGTTATAAATAAGGAAAGGGGGAAAGCTAGCATGAGTCCTGTGGTGTTGGACTGAAATTGGAAGCATCAGTATAAACTCATGTTTTTAAATATATATACAGATAGATGAGTATAGAAACAGACATAACTGTCCACAGAGAAGATCACAAACAATGACACTCTAACCCCCACAAGAAGCCCTTGATTTTTCCATGTCATTCTTCAAGCCTCAAAGAAAAGAGTTGATCTCAAGGACTGGGGCAGGGTGAAATATAAGATGAGGATGGCGCATCTTTGTAGTTCAGAAAAGCCAGGAAGCTCTCAAAAAAAAAAATGACCAGGAAAATTAAAAAAGACACAGAAGCCAACTTGATGGGGCTAGCTATGGCCAAATCAGGGACAATTTGATAATCAAAATACACAATGACAGAATGGATTCTAATCAATACAAAATAATACTTCATGAGTACCTAATGATATAAATAAATAATAGAGCAAATAAATAAAAGTGGAAACAGAAAGCTCCGTCTTAGAGTAGAATTTCAGTGAATAAAAGTAGAAGAAATAAACACAAAATCACCATGTGACAAATACCAGGTAATCGTTGTTTTAGGCAAGGATCATCTATGAATATAATGAGTGGGTGAAAATATCCTGAGAAATAGGGTAGTAATATAGTGTCAAAATATCTCTTGGAAAGATACCCATTAATTATAAAGAGAAAACAGTTACTATAGAGGGGAGAAGTCTGGCAGTTACCGCCTTAGCAAAATGATCAAAGTTAACATTTTGGGGACAAATTGACATCATTTGCCTCCTAATTCAATGCCATGAGAATGATACATTATCACTTGTGCAGTGTTCTTGCCAAAAATGCATAACCTGAATTTAATTATAAAGAAATATCAGACAAACCAGACTGAGGGGCATTCGTGACAAAGAACTAGATAGGACTCTTCAAAAGTGTCAAAGTCATGAAAGAAAAGACCAAGGAACTGTCACAGATTGGAGAGACCAAGGAGACATGACCGCTAAATGCATTCTGTAATCCTAGATTCGACCCTGCACCAGAAAAGGAATATTAGTGGAAATACTGATACAATTTGCATAAAGTATGTATATTAGTATTATGTCTAGTGTTCTCTCTGATCATCTGGCTTTTGTCCTCCTCTGCTTCACCTCCCTTTCGTTTTTTGTCGCCTTGCCTTCTTCAGCCACATTGTCCTTCTTTGGTCTGCAGTTCTTTCCATGCTTCCTGAAAACCAGGCACATTTGCCTATGCTGTTCCCTCAGGCTGGGACTCTCTTCTGTCCCGTCTCCTCCTAATTAACTCCTTTTCAGATCTCAGCTTGGGCTGGTCAACTCCACTAACCTGGGTCTTCACAGCATCAGTCCAGTCTTCTTCATGTTACTTGTCACAGTAAGTACAAAAGTCAAATTTTACCTTTGTGTGATTGTTTGAATAGTATCTATCCTTTTTTACCAGACTGTAAGTTGTATGAAAGCAGAGTCTGTGTGCACTTTAGTTTATCCTTTTATTTTCAAAGCGTAACATAGACTCTGCAACATCATAGACAAACAATAAGAAGATGAATGAATTAATGAATTAACTAATGATAATTATTTCTGTGATTTTATAATAAATATCCTTTCTTGCTTAAAAAATTTTGAGTGGAATTCTGTGACCTTTATTCAAAATAGCTTTGAATGAAACAATCATTTCATCAAAGACCAAAAAGATGTGGGTCGTCATCTATAAAATGAAAACAATTATGTCGCCTTGCCAGTCTTGTTATTATTAGAGTTATTGTTAGAGTTAAATTCATTGATCAAAATTTTTCAAGTTTTACAAAGCTGGTCATTTCTGTCATAGCCTGGCCTGCTGGACCTTCTGGATCTTGTAGATACTGGCTGCACGTGCCCAGAGGCTGATCTATATTGCAGGCTCTCTAACTGCACATGCAAATGCCTAGTTGTTATACAACTGAGGATAATGGTTCAAATTGGTACTAGTGGCTTGGTGGGAAATTTTACCCAGATCTTGACGAAATGATTCAGGTGATGCTTTGCAATGTGGCAGAGTTTACAACCATATGAGGCAACAAACTCAAGTTTCAGGATGATGTAGTTGAAGATATAAGAGGCTATATGAGCCATTGTTGAATGGGCAGAATATTATTTCCAGCCTCTAAGCATGGTCACAATTGAGAAACAGACTCACCAAACATGTGGCAGCCTGATGACCTCTGGTAATATCAGCTGACCATACCCAGTAGCTCATGGCAGTGCAATGTGGCTTCTCTGAGAGCACAGCTTGCATGTGTGCCAGATGGTTTCTTTAAACCAAGGCTACAGCTCCAACTCTGGCTCTGATTCATATGTTGTAAATGTGTAAAATAGGATAGACGCCAAGGGTCTCCCTTCAGTCACTGTCACTGCCAAGCATTCACAATTGTTAGCCCAGATAAATCTGAGAAAAGTCAGCTGCACAAGATATTCTCATGTGACAGTGCATAATGCAACCAAAGTGGCCTGAAAAAAAGAAAAAATAAACAGATCAAGACACCCCACTACTTAATACATTTCATTGCCTTCTCATTGCCATCATTATAGGTACCAAATCCTTTATAAGTCCTTGGAGGTCTGTCCCTTACATATGTCTCCAGCCCTATTATATTCTCAAATCCCATGCTTGTGCCACCAAATTGCTCACACCCCATTATACCTACCCACACCTCTGAGCTCTCAGACTCCCACATAGATTTCACTGTGCTCCTTATTCTCTTCATGCTTTTGTCCAGCCAGGTAGCCTTTTCACATGGTGCTCCCTCTCCTTGAAATGTTCTTCCTTCATTTCCCATCTGGTCACCTCCTGATCACCTTTCAGATTTCAGATAAAGCATCTCCTTTTCAAAGAAGGCTTCCCTGATCTTATGACAAGGTTAAATGCCATTTCCATAAACCTTCTTAGTCTAATGCATTGCTCCTGATTTTCAGTTCATGTACGTGCCTATTTGAGTGACGTTTGACTCCAGTTATTTCTAGTGGGGCTAAGAGACTTACTGAGTTCTGTTCACCATTGTGTGCCCTGGCACTAACATAGCACCTACCTCTGGTAAAGGCTCAATAAATAGTTGAGAGTGAAATCAGTGGATTTTAAGCCATGCTCAATACAAAATGATTAATGCCTTTGTGACTTCTGAGGTGCTTAAATTTTCCTTCTCCTGCAGGATTATGGGTAATATAAAAATACTAATCTAGCCTGTGCATGGGGCCTGTGTCTCTGGCTTACAAATGTACCATGGTCACCTCCCTTCTTGTCTTTTCAAGAGTTTAAATGCACTGACACAGAGGAGAATTGCAGCTCAAATCAACAAGTTGGTGGTCATTAACATTAAGCTCAATCTTTTTCCCGTTTTATTAGTTGTTGGACAATGCCTGCTTTTTGATGAGGCTATTAAAGCAAGCTCCAGGAACACTGCCAATGTGTTTTTGAGGTGATTTTTGACAATCTATTTCCATCAGCTTCATGCAGTTCTGCATCTATTAACATATTCTGTTGAAATTCAATGTCATTCTGAAATCCATCAGTTCAAAATCACAGGAATCAAATTAAACACTAAGAATTTTCATCAAAATAGTTCAATTAATTTTAACTAATTTCATTCAGTCTGATAATTTGAAGCCCTAAAATTTATATCATATTTACCAAAGGATACATGGAAAGATTTTACATCCATCAGATCTTTTGCTTTTTACTCCTTTCCAAATTATCTCTGAACATGTTTACTACCATGCCTTTATAACTTCCACAAAATCTTCTCAATTCCTAATAATTTGAGAGAGTCAGTGTGTTGTATGACCATCTCAATCCCCTTCCTGCTGGGTAGCCACGGGATCTCTGATACCAAATAGTAAAATGGAGAGCCAGGGTGGTCTTAGGGAAGTTTATGGATCACATAATTCCCCTGACTGATAAAGAGCACACAATACGGCCCCTCAAGCCTCACTTAGTGCAGCTTATACAGACTAAGCTTTTTCTCTCATATTACGTCTTCTCCAGTCTCTTCCCTCTTAAGCCTGACTCTCTGCCATTATAACAATCCACATTCTATAATAATAAACTTGAGCCTTTAGTGGCCATTTTTCAGACTTTTTCTCCATATGTGACTGAATTCATAACTTTTGAATCCCTCCACCTCAAAGAAGAAGTCATAGACTCATCTTCACAGCCTCTTCTCAAATAACCCTCAAAGTGACCTAGGCTCCATCCATCAGGTGCGTTTGGATGATGTTGCACTTTGTAAGAGAGTGAGGAAAGAAGGAATCACACCAAGCCCACTAGAAAGAGGGATGTTGGAGTGGCATGCAGCATTGAGAGGTGGCAGTGGTGGGAATCCGGATGGTGTTGTCCGTGGCTAGTGTCATCTATGGAAGCCGCAATGTCTATGTCCACTGGCAGCAGCAACTGAGTCTCAATGGGAACAGTCAGAGAGTATAACTTGAAGGGTTTTTTTTCCCAAAGATTAGGCCTCCAATCATGATTTTCTGACCTTCCCAGAAATTTTGTAAGATGTACAATATCATTTAAGATTGTCCTAATTTCCTCAAGCCACTTGGACTGATTAAGTTCTGTTATGTGTATTGCAAATATTGACTGATAACAGTATCATCACTTCTAATCATAAATTTTTATTGAGGGGCAATCTATGTGCCAGTCACTATTCTAAATTCTAGATAATCATCATTGTATACCACTGCATAAAATAGGCTTAGTTTCTCCCTAATGAAGTTTTTTATATCATATGAGACTAAGCAGAAGTGTTTATTTCTTTCCAAAGTTTGAGGTTTGGTGACAATGAGCACATAAATCATATACAGGTTGAATTTTGCTATAGTGAGTGCACTAGTTCATTTTGCATTGATTTCAAGGAATCCTGAGGCTGGGTAATTTATAAAGGACGAAGGTTTATTTAAAACGACAAAGGCTCATCATTCTGCAGGCTGTACAAGAAGCATGGTGCTGGCTTCTGCTTGGCTTCTGGTGAGATTTCAGAAAATTTTTTATTCCTGATGGAGGGCAGGGGGAGCCAGTGCATCACATGGTGAGAGAGGAAACAAGAGATAAGAAAACACCAAGAGAGAGGGGAGGAGGTGCCAGGCTCTTGTAAGCAACCAGCTCTTATGTGAATGACTAGACTGAGAACTCACTTATTCATGAGGGAACTCCCTTGACCCCATGACCCAAACACCTCCCTCTAGGCCCCATCTCCAATATTGGAGATCAAATTTCAACATGAGATTTGGAGGGAAAAAACATCCAAACTGTGTCAGTGAGCTCAACAGATACATGTTTTAAGAAAGGGATATGAGAGTACACCAGGACTGAGAAGTTTAGTGAATACTTTGGCTACATATCCTCTGGTTTTCTGATAGAAGACGTGGTGCCACTAGTATTCTATGCAGTAGGAAGCCACAGTGGACTTTTATCCCCAACCGCATCCCTCTGAGACTCCTGCATGATTATTGCATATTGCTGGCAAGTTTCAGCACCTAAACCTAGCATCCACCTAAGTAGAAGTTCTCATTACACCACCAGCTTCCTCTTGCTAAATTGTCCAGAGGCTGCATAGTTGTTATGTTACTGGGCATTAAACATGTGAAGTCTATGTAACAAGACCTAAATGTGGACCTGTGGAAGAATCCTTTATCTCCTGCATTTTAAAGCCCCTATCACCCATCCATCTGGGGCTTTAACTTCCTCCTGTGAAATTTGGCCATGTGATTATTATTCTACCAATGAGCACTGTAAACTTTTCCTATACATCTAAAAACTTCTGATAATGTTATCCTCACATAACATAAATTTATTTCCACATAATGTAGTTTATTAGTGGAGTGATTACATCCATTCCTCTGACTTCTTTAAGCCTCCATTTCTTCATCTATAAAAAGTAGATGATAATTATAATATCCTTCCCATAGATAATCATATTTACTCTTATAACACAAGCAAACTAGGAGCAAGCAATTAAACAGCTTAAATCCATCTCAAATGGGAAAAAATTCACCAACAGAGAAGAGAGCATCATCCAGATTATCATGAGCCTGCCCTGTCATGAGATTATCATAATATTTTACTGGTATCAATCTGCCCTTGAAAAGTTATGGTCCTTGGAGTTGCCATGGTAACATAATGAAGTTAAGCACCCATGATACCTGTGGTAACAGGATTTCCTTTTTCTTTTTTTTAATTTTACTTTAAGTTTTGGAATACAAGTGCAGAACGTGTAGGTTTGTTACATAGGTGTACATATGCCATGGTGGTTTGATGCACCTATCAACCTGTCATCTAGGTTTGAAGCCCACATGCCTTAGCTATTTGTTCTAATGCTCTCCCTCCCCTCGCCCCCAACCCCCAACTGGCCCTGGTGTGTGATGCTCCCCTCTCTGTGTCCACGTGTTCTCATTGTTCAACTCCCACTTATAAGTGAGAACCTGTGGGGTTTGGTTTTCTGTTCCTGTGCTAGTTTGCTGAGAAGGATTTTCTGTTTATTTGTTTCTGTTTATGAAGCTAGAAGACAATAACAGACAAATCAGTAACAAGTCGTAATGTCACAAATCTATACAAATGTGTTCATTTTGGTCAAGATTATCTTATTTTACAAATATGCCGTAAGTTTCTTTTTTTGAGACAGGATCTCCCTCTGTCACACAGACTGGGGTGCAATCACAGCTCACTGCAATCTCAACCACCTAGGCTCAACCAATCATCCCACCTCAACCTTCCAAGTAGCTGGGACCACAGGTACATGCCAGCATGCCCAGCTGATTTTTAATTTGTGTGTGTGTCTGTATGTAGAGATGAGGTCTCTCTATGTTGACCAGGCTGGTCTTGAACTCCTGGCCCCAAGTGATCCTACTGCTTTGGCCTCCCAAAGTGCTGTGATTACAGGCATGAGCCACCACACCTGGTCAAATGTTTCTTAATGGTATCTAGCAAGAGAACTGGCACATACTAGGTTATCAATTTGTGTAAAATGAAAGGAGGGAAGGAAGGAAAGAAGGAAGGAAGGAAGAAAGGAAGGAAGGAAGGGAGGGAGGGAGGGAAGAAGGGAGAGAGAAAAAAGAGGAAGGAAGGAAGGAAGGGGAAGGAAGGAGGGAGGAAGTGGGAGAGGGAGGGAGGGAAGAAGGAAGGAAGGAAGGAAGGAAGGAAGGAAAGAAGGAAGGAAAGAAGGAAGGAAAGAAGGCAGGCAGTCTCAGACTCTGATTCAGGAGGTGAAGAACAGTTTATGACTCTTTTTTACAGCAAAAGGGTAGACATGAAACTATTGATACATGTCCCTGAACTGAGCAGGCCTAATTCTATATGTATAAAAATTCAGTCACTCCAGGTGTGAGTAGGTCTCTAGACACAGAGAAGGTAGGTTCTAGAATTTTCTATTCCAATGGCTTTAACCTGAGAATTGCATTTCACATTTTACTGGTCGGATCTTGTTTACATTGTGTTCCCAGTCCAAGTACCTTTTCTTACCTTTTTTGTTTTTGTAAAATCTGGAAATTCTTCAAAATATACCCAGTGCTTATCCTATATCCAAAATGTTACTGAATAGATGATGATTTTAAGCAAGATTTCGAGTAGGGCTCCCCCATTTGCTGAGTCTGTAATCTTGGGCAAGTTACTAAGTGAATCCCAGTTTCCTCGTCTTAAAGATGAGGAAAATAATAATGCCAACCATATATGGTTAGTGTGAGGATTGCATGTCATATACACATCAGATATTTAGCAAAGTGCCTGATATTCTTAATATTCAAAATTATTGGTTATTTTTATTAATACTCTTGTTTATATTTTACTGCAGTCAGTGTGTGTGTGTATTGGGAGAAGAATGCATGCATGTCTACATATTTCACTGTCTTCACAATTAAATTATATGTTCCTAAAAGGCAAGAAATACTTCTCACACTTCTTGGATGTGTTTCTCAGTGTCAAATCCGGTGCTGTTCCCGTAACAGTAGCAAAACAAAACAAAACAAAACAAAACAAAACAAAACAAAACAAAACCTGCTCAAAGAAAGAACTCGAAGAAACAAGAGGATACAACCTGGGAGGTGACATTCTTCACTTAAACCCAAAACCTACAATTTTCCTCTTGATTCTAGACATTCCACTGAGAATTTCAGAACCCAGTACATGCAAATAAGATACGAGATGTGGAATTAGAGAGCATTTTAGTCATCCTTCCTAAGTTTACAATAAAAATGGGACCCTACCTCCCAGTCTCCATGAAAGGGAGTCTGTTTGTTCATTCATTCATTCCAATGGCATTTATTTGGTTTTAGCCATAATACAATAAGTGAAAAAAAAAAACAGATACAGTCCTTAACAGAGCTTATGAAGGGGTAAAGAAGAGCTAGAAAATGGGCAGGGTGAATGCTATTGTGGCCAAGGTTGTCAGAGAGAACATATCCAAGGAAGTATCACTTGAGCTGAAACCTAAAAAATACGGAAGAGCAAGCCATGTGAATGTCTGGAAAAAGATGCATAGGCAAGCAAAGGACAAGTGCAAAGACCCTGAGATGGAAATGAACTTGGTATGTTTTAAAATAGAAGAAGACCAGTGTGGCTGGGAAGTAATGAGTAAGAGAAGAGTGTTAGGGGATGGGGTTGGAGAGGTGGGCTGAGCCGGACCACAAAATGCTTTTTAGGACATGGAAGGGACTTTAGATTCCATTCTAAATATAGAGAAAAAGGCTAAAGTAGATGAGTGTTATTATAATTATACTTTAAGAGATATGTAAAGAAAAGGTTTTAGAAAAGGCAAGAGTGAAAGCCATGGTACACCAGCGAGGAGGCTATTGGCATAATCCAGGCAAGCACTTATACTAGAGTGGCAGCAATAGAATGAATCAAGGGGCATCTACTTGGGCACTTCTGCTAATGGTAACTACTAGGAATGTGGGAACAACAGCTCCACTCCATTCTTGGGAAATGTGGATAGCTGGAGAATCCTTTTTCAAGCAGTTTGACAATGTGTATCAAGACTGTTGGAAATATCTACCTTCCTTTAGTTCAAAAATCCCACTCTAAATAAGTATCTACCCTCCTTTAGTTCAAAAATCCCACTCTAAATAAGTATCTACCCTCCTTTAGTTCAAAAATTCCACTCTTAAATAAATATCTTAACAAAAGAAAAGAAAACATGTGAACCTGTGAAGTTATTTATTGTGGCATTAATTGTGAGCAAAAACTGCCCAAAATCTGGTGTCAGAAAAATGACTTTTAAAGTTGTGGTACTATAACTCAGTGCATTTTTATGCAGCCACTAAAATGTAAAATTATGAAGAAACAATTCATCATAGAAAATATTTGTGATAGACTATAAAGCAAATAAAGATGACTGTGAAAGGTATAACAGCTTGTATCCACTTTCTTAACATAGGACTATATGTGAACAATGTCTGAAAAGGAACATCGGGAAAAAAATAATTAATGGCAGTTGAGAGTAGATTTTTAAAAAAAAAATTTAGCATGAATTTTCCAGGATATTGGTTTTTATTTTGACTACTGGTCTTGATTTTTTGTTCCCTTGAAAATGCTTCCAGACCCAGGAAGTCAAAATTGCTTTCTGGTAAGTAACACATAAACTTCCCCAATAAATTTAACCATAATCCTAAATGGCTCAGAGGAACTCGCTCCTTTTTGGAATCATAAGTCTTTTTGCAAAGCCCAAGGCCAGGGATGGGAAAGTACAAATATAAATCCAGAATCAAATCTGGAAGTTTATATATGTCATTTTAATGTCCCTGAGCAAAGAATACACTCTTCTAACACTTTTTTCTTCCCTTCTGTTATCCCTGCATTTCAATGGAGCAAAAAACACCTGCAGAATTCACATCCTTTCTACAAACCTGTCTGTGCACACCCTAAGGAGCATCCTATCCTTGTAATAACATCAATCCACTCCCAAGAATTCAGATCCCCAGATAGCCCCTTGTCATTCGGTTGTTGCATGACTGGCTCTAGAATGGCATCACTAGAATTTCAAAGAGAAGTCAATGAGATTTGTTAAGTGTCTTTCCCCATGAAAACCAAAATGTAAGATCTCATAGGAATAATTAATTCCCTAATTATAAAATGATTAAAAAAATAGATGGTTGACTACAAGCCCAAAGTAAGATCATATCACACAGGCTATTTTCAAATGGAAGTGAGATGTTCTTAAAATAAAATGAAGAAGAGACGGTTAGAGATATTCTTACCACAGTTGTCCTCCCAGGTCTGGATGGCTTTATCACTTATATATCCTTTCTTAATTTGGCCACATGACACAAGTAAAGCAAGTGCACGCATATATAACTTAACAATGGGGATACGTTCTGGGAAATATATTGTTAAGAGATTTCCTTGTGCAAACATCATAAGTGAACTTACACACACCTAGATTATAGAGCCTACTATACACCTAGGCTATATGGTATAGCCTATTGCTTCTAGGCTACAAACCTGTAAAGCATGTGACTATACTGCATATTGTAGGCAATTGTAACACAATGGTAAGTATTTGGGTATTAAAACATAGAAAAGATACAGTAAAAATAGAATTTAAGGCCAGGTGTGGTGGCTCACACCTGTAATCCCAGCACTTTGGGAGGCCGGGGAGGGTGGATCACCTGAGGTCAGGAGTTGGAGACCAACCTGGTCAACATGGCAAAACCCTACCTCTACTAAACATATAAAAATTAGCCAGGCATGGTGGCACATGCCTGTAATCTCAGCTACTCAGGAGGCTGAGGCGGGAGAATCGCTTGAACTCGAGAGGCAGAGGTTGCAGTGAGCGCAGATCGCACCACTGCACTCCAGCCTGGGCAACAGAGCAAGATTCTGCCTCAAAAAAAAAAAAAAGAATTTAAGTGAAAAAAATGGTACACCTGTATAAGGTACTTACTATGAATGGAGCTTGCAGGACTGGAAGTTGCTCTGGGTGAGTCAGTGAGTGAGTGGAGAGTAAATGTGAAGGCTAGGGCATTATTGTACACTACTGTAAGCTTTATAAACACTATACACATAGACTACACTCAATTGATATAAAAAATGTTTCTTTTCCCAATAATAAATTAACTTTTGCTTACTGAAACTATTTCACTTCTTAATTTTTTTTAACTTTTTTGACTTCTTTGTAATCACACTTAGCTTAAAGCACACATTGTACAGGTGTACAAAAATACTTTCTTTTTTATAACCTTATTCTATAAGCATATTTCTAATTTAAAGTTTTTAATTTTTTCTTAACTTTTACAACTTTTTTGTTAAAAACTAAGACAAAAACACACATATTAGCATAGGCCTACACAAACTCATCATTGTCACTGTCTTCCACCTCCACATCTTGTCCCACAAAAAAGTCTTCAGGGTCAGTAACACAGATGAAACGGTCATCTCCTGTGATAACAATGCCTGCTCCTATAATACGCTTCATGAAAAATCTGTAACATCTGTATTAAGAAACTTCAAAATACTCCAAAAAACATATACATACAAAAAAACTTAAGCCAAAGAAAAGTAGAATGTATTATTGGATATAAACACACAATATGATAAATATGTCAATTATTCTGACTCCAGATAAAATGTATAAATTTGATGTAATCATAAATTTCAAGGGAAAAATACTTAGTGAAACTTTAGAGCTAGTTTTTGAAAATAATCTCTGCAAAATAGACATCTTTCTAAGTATGACGTAAATTCCAGAGACTATAAAGGGGAAAACATGACAATTTTGATTACTTTTTAAAATGAATTATGAAAAGGAAGACATTGTTCACAGAAAAGAAAATACAACTAGCCCTTAACCATACAGAAAGATGCGCAGTCCCAATATAATGGGTTATGCAAATGAAAACTGTAAGTAGATACCGTTCCTTAAATACCAAATTGCCAGAAATTAAAACAGTTTAATAACACAACGGTTTGACAAAGTCATTTGTGGAGGCAGCACTAGTTCATGTCTGCCCTATAAAGAGGAACTTGGAAATATCTATTAAATATAAAAATGTACACACCAACAATTCCATTCTTTGGAATTTATCCACAGGTATTCTTGAACCTTAAAAAAATGATATATGTACACTACAGAATTATCTGTCGTAGCAAAAGCTATGCAGCATCCTAAATTTCCATGAGTAGAGGACTAGCTAAGTAAACCACAGTATAGCTAATAATAATGAAATGATATGCCAGCAAAAGGAATGAGATATATCTTTATTTACAAATATGGAGTAAATCTCCAAGATAAATTGTTAAAAAATAAAAGCAAGATGCAATATATGTGCAGTAATACAATTTGGTTCTGTGTGTGTGTCTGTGTGTTTGAATATACATTTGAAAACTATTCATAGACTGTCTTAGGAGAAATGTAAGAAACTAGTGACAGTGTGGATCTCTGGAGAGGAGAAAGAGGTGGCAGCTGGGGACAGAAGCAGGAGCTGCCTTCTTTGATTCTACTACATTTTGTATTAACTGGAGAAAAAAACTGATTTTTTTTTAAACTATTGCCCCAGAAAATTAGGACTAGGCCAGGGAAAGCAAAGTGGGAGGGTTTTGTTTTGTTTTGTTTTGTTTTAGGGGGGATGGAGGAAAGGGCTATTATAAACTCACTTCTGTATTACTTGATTTAACAAGTTTTATTTTTATCTTGGCTAAAAACTTCAAAATCGAGGCCAAAAAATAATTTTAAATACTCTGTTCTATTTAAAATATCCTATCCCACTATTTGGCTGTTTGTGCCGATTTAGGGAGTAGAAAAAATATGTCGCTGTATTTATAATAGAGACAGAATGTTCAATGTATTATGAGAACACAAAAAAAGGATTAATTAATTCTTCAGGCAGATGGATGGTTACTAGGAAACTCAGAGATGTAAAGTGTAGGTTAAACTGGCCATTGAAAGATGTTAAGTTCACAAAACAGACACCTGATGCAGAAGTCTTATAGCACAGGATACAGGGTGAGCAAAAAAAAGGATGGAGATGCACAGAAACTGTCGTGTTTGGGTAGCCACACGTGATCTGGTTGGGCATGAAGGCAGGAATGGCACAGAAGGAATAACTAGAAATAAGCTGGACAAAGAAAAGAGGATTGGAGGAACTATTACAAAGGGCCTTCACTGCCATTCTATAAGACGTCTCTGCCCTTATTTAGCAGATCAGTGGATCCTAAACCTGACTGGTTATCAGAATTACCTGGGGGAACTTTGTAAAAACACAAATTCCCAGACACTCACCACACTTGCCATATCAATTAAATCTGACTCTCTGGTGGATAGATCTGGGAACCTGTAATTTAAAATAAAAATCCCTCTGCTACAGCCATAGACAAATCATCAGAATTCCAGTTACGGTGTTTAGGTACAAGGAGAGAGGGATGGAAAGAAATTTCCCCATCTGGAGGCTATTAAGAATTAATCTTATGTATAGGCTCACTCCTTGTACCTGTCAGGCTGAAAATTAAGATCTCTTTCCAGGTACTTAAAGCTCTGAACTCATTCTTGCCTGAACTGTGCTGAAGTTGGGGCAGGAATAAGAAAAGAGAAATCGCTGCTGTTCAATTTATTGCCTTTTCTCTGCTCCTCCCTTCAAGCATCCTCACTATGTGCATGGCATGAATATCTAGTCAGAAAATGTATGGATGACACAGAGCAATCAAGCACATTCATGAAGGTTTTTTTGTTGGAAGCAAAGACTTTTATTAAAAAGTCTTTTACTAAAACAGCAATAACCACAACTTATAACCAGTCCACGTCCTGGACAGCAGATTTTGTGTAATCTTTTAAACAGCAGATTCAGTTGCTGCCATCCAATCCAAAGCTGATGTTAATTACCAAAATAATTTTTGTGAATAGTGCTGTATTCACCAGATTCTATACAACTCATAAATTCCTGCAGAGTCTTTTTTCCAGTAAAAGTTTTGCTTCATTGATTCAAAACATACCTGTCGAGTATGGAGATATGAAGATGCATTAGACATAGGCCCTGCCCTCAAAAACTTAACCCTTCTTTAGTGATCAAATAAATCTGCTGCTATTTCTTTATCCTAACCTAGTGTCATGTCAGTTCCTAGCAATAAAAAGCCACCATGAGGTGGTATCAGCCAAAGGGTCTTCAACAGAACAGCAGCATGTCTCACTCTTGAGCTGAACAGAGAATATTAAATTTGAAAAGAACTTTCAACATTATTTTATCTAACCACATCAATTTATATATGAGAAAACTAAGATGTAGAACAATACACTGATTTACTCAAAGTTATACAGGAAGTGTGTGTTAGACAGCTGCCATCCACGATTTTTGTTGTTGTTGTTGTTTTTGAGACGGAGTCTAGCTCTATCGCCCAGGCTGGAGTGCAGTGGCGCAATCTTGGCTCACTGCAAGCTCCGCCTCCCAGGTTCATGCCATTCTCCTGCCTCAGCCTCCCAACGTAGCTGGGACTACAGGCGCCCACCACCACGCCTGGCTAATTTTTTGTATTTTTAGTAAAGACAGGGATTCACCATGTTAGCCAGGATGGTCTCAATCTCCTGAGCTCGTGATCCTCCTGCCTTGGCCTCCCAAAGTGCTGGGATTACAGACATAAGCCGCCGCGCCCAGCCCACTATTTTTTTTTAACTTAGTTTCAGGGATACATTGGCAGATTGGTCCTATGGATAAACTGCATGTTGTGGGAGTTTGGTGTACATATTATTTTGTCATTCAGGTAATAAGAATAGTACCCAATAGGTAGTTTTTTAATCCTCACCCCACTCCCACTCCCACTCCCACCCTCAAGTAGGCCCTGGTGTCTATTGTTCCCTTCTTTGTGTCCATGTGTACTCAACATTTAGCTCTCACTTACAAGTGAGAAATTAGGTCTTTGATTTTCTGTTCCTGCATTAATTTGCTTAAGATAATGACCTCCAGCTTCATCCATGTTGCTGCAAAGGACATTATCTCACTCTTTTTTATGCGTACATAGTATTCCATGGTGTGTATGTACCATATTTTCTTTATCTATTGTTGATTGACCTTTAGGTTGATTCCACATCTTTGCTATTATGAATAGTACTAGTTTGTTGAGGGCTTTTAACATGAAGTGATACTGAACTTTATTAAAAGCTTTTCTCCATCTATTGAGAAAATCATGCAGTTTTTGTTTTTAGTTCGGTGTATGTGATAAATCACATCTATTGATTTGCATATGTTGAGTCAACCTTGCATACCAGGAATAAGGCCTACTTGATCATGGTGGATGAGCTTTTTGATGTTTATTTGAGAATCACATTTGTTGATTTGCAATAAATAGCCAAGTGTCAGTTGTTGACTGACAACCGACAGATTGACAACTGATATTTGAGGTCCCAAATATCTTTGTTAGTTTTCTGTCTTGATGATCTGTCTAATACAGTCAGTGGGATGTTGAGGTCTCCCATTACTATTGTATGGTTATCTAAGTCCCTTCATAGGTGGCCAAGAACTTGTTTTATGAATCTGAGTGCTCCTGTGTTGAATGCATGTATATTTGGGATAGTTAAGTCTTCTTGATGAATTGAACCCTTTACCATAATATAATGCCCTTCTTTGTCCTCTGTGATCATTGATGGTTTAGAGTCTGTTCTGTCTGAAATTAGAATAGCAATCCCTGATTTTTTTGTGTTTTGTTTTGTTTTGTTTCATTTGCTTGGTAGATACTTCTTCCCTTTACTTTGAGCTTATGGGTGTCATTACCTGTAAGATGGGTCTTTTGAAGGCAACATACATTTGGGTCACACCTCTTTATCCAACTTGCCACTCTGTGTCTTTTAATTGGGGCATTTATCCTGTTTACATTGAAGTTTAACATTGATATGTGTGGATTTGATCCTGTCACCATGTTAGCTGGTTATTATGCAGACTTGATTGTGTAGTTGCTTTATAGTGTCAGTGGTCTATGTATTTAAGTGTATTGTTTTTCTCGTGGCCAGTAATAGCCTTTCATTTCCATATTTAGCACTCTGTTAAGGACGTCTTTTAAGGCAGGTCTGGTAGTAACAAATTCCCTTAACATTTGCTTGTCTGAAAAGGGTCTTATTTCTTCTTCACTTATGAAGCTTAGCTTGACAGGTTATAAAATTCTTGGTTGGAGTTTCTTCTCTTTAAGAATGCTGAATGTGGGCTTCCAATCTCTGCTTGCTTGTAGGGTTTCTATTGAAAGGTCCACTGTTAGCCTGATGGGGTTCACTTTGTAGGTGACCTGTCCTGTCTCCCTAGCTGCCTTTAATACTTTTTCTTTCATGTTGACCTTGAAGATTCTGAAGACGAGTGTCTTGGGGATGATCATCTTGTATAGTATCTTTCCGGGGTTCTCTGCATTTCCTGAATTTGAATGTTACCCTTTCTAGCAAGGTTGGGGAAATTTTCATAACAATATCTTCAAATATGTTTTCCAAGTTGCTTCTATTCTCTCCTTCTCTTTCAGGGATGTCAGTGAGACATAGATTTTGTCTCTTTACATAATCTCACATTTTTTGGAGATTTTGTTCATTCTTTTTCATTCCCTTTTCTTTACTTTTGCCTGACTGAGTTAGTATGGAGAACCAGTCTTCAAGTTCTGAGTCTCTCTCTTCAGCTTGGTCTATTCTGCTGTTAATACTTGTGATTGTATTATGAAATTCTTGAAGTGTATTTTTCAGCTCCATCAGATCAGTTTGGTTTGTTCTTAAAATGGCCATTTTTGTCTTTCAACTCCTGTATCATTTTATTGTAATCCTTAGATTTCTTATATTGGATTTCAAATTTCTCCTGATCTTGATGATCCTCATTCCCATCCATATTCTGCATTATATGTCTGTGGTTTCACCCATTTCAGCCTGATCAATAACCATTTCTGGGGAACTAGTGCAGTCATTTAGAGGAAAGAAGACATTCTGGCCTTTTGAGTCACCAGACTTCTTGAACTGGTTCTTTCTCATCTGTGTGAACTGATGTTCCTTTAACTGTGGTGCAATTTGAGTATAGTCATTTGACTTTGTTTCTGGGTGTTTTCAGAGGGCCAAGCCTTTGTGCTATTTCTTTATTTGTAGCTGAATTATTGTCCTAGTTTGCACCGCAGGTATATTAGCAAAGTGTTTGTTTATTGAAATTTGGGCTGTGGCCCAGTAGGTGGCACTTAAGTGTGGTGGCCAGTAGATAGGCTTCTTCTCAGCCATGTGGTGCCTATGTATCTCCTCACAATTGCAGTCATGCTCCTTCTCAGTGTTCTAAGGGTGTGAGCTCCTCTGCTACTCAAGTATTGACTGCAGATCTTGGCTTGCCACTCCCAGGCTATACATTACAGCCCTGGGGCAAGCTCAGGCTTTATGTTTTCTCTCCAGCTTGGGGTTAGCAGTGGCAGGGACCTTGGCAGTGGCAATGGCAGAGGGCCTTTCACTTGCCTCTTGGGGCGCCACTCTAGAGAAACACAGAACTGCTACCAGTTGGAGCAGTCACCCTTATGGGGCATCTGCATTGTGGGCCCAAGCCAGGGGGCCTTACCTGGTAATGGTCAGAGGTGCAGGATTCTCATGGGGAAGACAGACTGTCCTGTCCTCTTCTCCTTAGGGCAGCTGTGGCATGCTGGAGGTATAGTAAAGCCTTCCGGGTCTTTATTCCTTCTGCAGTGCAAGGGCAGCAAGGGCAGTACCACTGCAGTGGCAGTGACAGAGGAGCTTTCAGTTGCCTCTGGGGGCTCCACTCCAGAGAAAAGCAGAGCCTCAGCCAATGGGGAGGCTCTGCTATGGGATTCAGTCATGGGGTGGGGCAGCTGCACTGTGGCCTGTGCTGGGGGCCCTGCTTGATGGAGAGCAAGGGGTCAGAGGCTCAAAGGGAAGAGAGACTAGGCTCCTCTCTATTTGGCAACTGGCATGCTGGAAACACACGTAAAGCCTTCAGGCTCTTTGTTTCTTCTCCAGTCTGAGGGCAGCACAGTCAGAACCACTGCAGTGTCAGTGGCAGAGAGGCTGTCAGGTGCCTCTCGAAGCTCCACCGCAGGGAAACACCAAGTCACTAAGAGTGGGAATGCACAGTTGTTGTGGGGCATGTCAGGGGCGGGGGCTGGCTGCTCCGTAGCTACAATGAGAGGGGCTGTGGATTGTCTCTGGGATTTCCTCGCCAGAGAATCCCAGAGCCACCATCAACTTAAGTGTTCAGATCCAAGCATGGTGATTGTGCTGGGGGCCAAGGTCAAGAGGCTCTGCCCAGTAAGGAGTAACAGAGGCAAGGACCTGTGTGGAAAATGGTCTGGGGGCACACATTAGTCCTTAACCACTTCACTTCCTCCCAAGTCTGAGGACAGTAGGGGCAGGAGCTGCAGTGCAGCAAAAATGCCAGGTCTACCTGCTCCCTCTGGAAGCTCCATCCCAGGGAAGTGCAGGTCTGCTACTGGGCCAAAAGCTAAAGTGGGGCCAAGTGGCCATGCTAGGGTCCCAGGCCAGCGGGCCTTGTTTAGCAAAGTGTAGTGGAGGCAAGTCCTGAAGTCCATCCACTCCTCAGCCCCAAGAAATCAACCCCTACCCTGGGGGCATGTGAGGGAACCTGGCCTCTCTCATTGTCAGAGCTAGTGCTGGGGTACCCAGAGATCCATGGCCCCCAGGACTCCACTTGCGCCTGAGTGGTGGCTCCAATCACATTCCACATAGCTCTTCATGACAGTTTGGGGGCCCCAATGAGGGGGGTCACAGGGGATCTCCTAAGCCAAGGGTTGCAAATGTCCATGGCAGAAGTGTGTGTCTTTAGGGGCTCTCACTCACTCACCGTTTTCCTGTGGTGGAGAGCCTGCCCTGGCTCTGTCCCAGTCCTCAGTGGGTGGCTGCCCTACTTTGCTCTTCTCTGTTCTCTATGGGTCATGTTGCTTCCTTGCTGAATCCCAACGTGTCCAGCTGGATAATCCAGTTGAAGAACTAGTGTTCACTTGCCACTTTTTCTTCTCTCGATGAGAGCAGGACACACTACCTGCTTCTAATCAGGTATCTTGGCCACCTGAAGTTCACTCTTAACCTTGCAGGGTAAGTTATTATAATTTCAAGTCCCAATTCCATAACTAATCTTCCTGATTGGGATATGAGTGGGGATGGGCTTTGGATTTACCTCATTTCTTAGAGGAGTTGAGAAAATTAGAGAACTTTAAATTACTGGGACAAGGAATATAATGACCCACGGAAGAGAGATCACATGACTTGAACTCTTATCTGTACAATTTCTGCAACAAATAGTTATTCAGTGTCTATGATAAATGATAACTAACACAGATAAAGACCCAGCTTTCTGACTTGAGGACTCCCAACTATCTCACCCAAGACACATGATAGTGAGTGTGGCAAATTCATGCTTCTTCTTATCTCTGCAATTTGCAAATCTATAGTCTTCCCATATTCCTTTCTTCCCTTCTCAAGCTTCAGTCTCCAAGCAGAAAGCAGAAATCACAAATACATGCCATGCGTCCTACCTCCTGTCTGTCCTCTTTTCTTGACAGACATCACTAATCAATCACAGCACTCTTTTCCTTGTATTGTTAGGAAAATTTAGAATCTTTTCCCACACAGCTCTAGACAAGTACTATCTATCTCAGATGGCATATGTCTCTAAAGTGCGTCCTTTTTTAAAAATTTGTCTTCCCCTACAATCCCAGCCTGAATGATATCTAAAATAGAGTTGCTTGAAGGATTGATTGAAAGAGAAAAAGCAAGAAAAGTGTTCTAATGGGTACCGCACACACAAACACACATACGTAAAAGACTGGTTATAAGAATGTCCAGCATCAATTCAAATAATTCACTCAATGTTTATTGAGTTCCAGCACCACGCTGGATAATACATATACAGACATGGATAATCATAATCTCTGTCTTAAAAACTTTTCACACCAGATGAGAAGAAAGTCTTACGAACAGATGATTTTAAAACAATGTAATGATTATTATAACTGGGTAGGCTTCATGCCCTCATACAGTGATCTTGACTACATTTTTTATCTTGTGTACCTAGCAACCACCACCACACCTGGCACAGATGAGGAGCTCAGTAATATTTGTTAAATGACCTGAAACAGAGATCAGAGTACTTCATTTTTCTACAATAAATGGGCAAACGCCTTAAGGAAAAAGTCAATGTTCTCCTGAATCTTGAAAAATCAGTGAGAGTTTTCCAGATGAAGAAGCATGCATAAGGAGAGGAACTCCCATTTATAACTTGGTTTGGAATTATGTTGGAAGACAAAATAAGCTATTTGTCCTCCATTTGTTCATAGATCACATAACAGTTATCCACATCCCAAATGATTTAGAAGACTGCTTAATGAATATATAATAAAGTAAAATGTATGACTATGTTTTCATCAAAGCTGCTGTAATCCATCTTTATTTTCTATAGATACCCAGGAAACCGCAAATTCAACTGTGCTCACAGATTCCACCTGGGTACATGCTCTCAAAGTGATCTTTTATCTGGCTTCTTTAATGTAAAACTAATTAAAATCAATTAGAGTGGCACGTCATTGACTGGCCTGGTTTTACCAGTGCATCACAAAGAGACAGAAGAAAAGACTTGGAGGATAATAATGTGAAACTTGTTTGTACTCCTTAAATTGCAGATGTGTATTTCTAATGGGTAAACAACTGAAATTTCAAGGCACTTACTTGAAGCATAGCCAAATGTCTCCCATAAAGCAGTTGTATTAGAGATTTGATTAACATTCCTTTTTTAAAGGTGCTTGAAAGAATTTGTCCCTGTTGTTTTTCATGGAATGTATTCGGTATTTCCTATCCTTGAACTTTGATCAGACTTACAGCCTCTAATCCTCCCCTTTTGTACTTGATTATTTACTCTCTTGTGTTGTGCATTGTTTTATGTATACTAAATCATGTATCTCCAGCAAGCTTGTAGGTCTAAGGCCTTCTATTTTCTTTATGATACATGTAAAAGGAAAGAGAGAAAGCAAAAAAGGAAGAAGAAAAGGGAAGAAAGAAAACACGGAGAGGAAAAAGAAAGAATAAATGTGTACATATTGAACATCTATTACGCATGCATGGTGCTGTGTACCTTTCTAGAACATATGCCACTTAATCTTGATAAGAATCCTGAAAAATAAATACCTTTTTCCCTTTTAGGGATAAAGTAACTGAAACACAAATTGGTCACCAGCTGAATGGCAGAGGCAAAATGAAAACCCAGATATTTCCTTTGTTTACTTCTAATTCTGCAGGAAGTTGCCCTACCAAAGCCACTTTGCAGGGGACAGCAATGAGTAGTCATGTTTTATACCATCAGACTTGACTCCTCTCTCCATCTTTTGGGTGCAAGTTGTTGAATAGGATTTTGGCATCTAAGCCATGGCCACGTCCTATATAAAAAGATTAATTAAGCCATTCATATTATTTTTATTATTTGACCTAACAAATAACTGAGAGACTGAGTTAGTCAGGTATGGGAAACAAAACAAAAAATAATGATTAAGAAATTCCTCTGTCAAGACAGAGGGTAGAATAAATATCTACAATACATATAACCAACAAAGAACTTATATCTGAATTGTATAAATAGTTTTTAGATATCAGTGAGAAAAAAGCAGACAACACAATAGAAAAATGATCAACAGATTTGAACAGATACTTCACAAAGAAGCATCTGCTATGCAGGGTGACTACATGACATATCATCTAAACTGGGACCACTTTTGAGAATGAAAGGAATCCTGCTCATAATTATTCCAGGACAACAACAATAAGCCAGAACTGACCCACGCAAACTACAATGTATGGACACCCTACCCAAATCACATTAAATATATGAAAAGATACTTAACCTCATTGGTTACCCAGGAAATGCAAATTAAAACTGCAATGAGATACTTCCACACCCCATCAGAATGACTAAAATAAAAAAGAATGGCGATACTAACTGTCTGTGAGGAGACAGAGTACCTAGAACTCTCATACACTGCTGGGGGACCTATACATTGTGGCAATCACTTTAAAAAAACTCTTTGGGAGTATACAAAAGTCAAACATATATGTATGATGCATCAATGTCTACTCTCAAGTAGATATACAACAAAAAATCTGTACATAAGTCAACCAAAGATATAAAAATTCACATAGCAGTATTACAGCAGTATTATGAATTGATAACGGCTAACAATAGTAGAATGGATAAATACATTGTGTATGCTACAGTCATACAAGGGATGACTATGCCATAATTAAAATGAATGAGCCATTGCTACACAGAACAACATGAATGAATATCACAAATGTTGCACTGAGTGCTAGGAAGCAGGACTCAAAAGAGTAGACACTTTATGGTTACATTTTTATAAACGTCAAAACAGGAAAAACTAATCTGTGGTATTAGAAGCCATATCACTTGTTACCATGGGGAAGGGGTAATAACTGGGAAGTGGGAGGATGGAACTCTGGAATGCTGGTAATGTTCCATTTCTACATGAGGGTGGTGGCAATTTGAGTATGTTCACTTTGGGAAAAATAATTAAACTCTACACTGAAAATGTGTGAAGTTTTTTGTATGTATACTATACTTCAATAAACAAATTTGGGGCAAGTGGCAGTGGCTTGTGCCTGTAATCCCAGCACTTTGGGAGGCCAAGGTGGGCAGATGGCTGGAGCCCAGAAGTTCGAGACCACCCTGGGCAACACGGTAAAAACCCATTCCTACAAAAAATACAAAAATTAGCCAGGCATGGTTGTGCACGCCTGTAGTCCCAGCTACTCGGGAAGCTGAGGTGGGAGGATCACTTGAGCCTAGGAGGTGGAGGCCACAGTGAGCAATCATCATGTCACTGCACTCTAGTCTGCGTGAAAGAACAATACCCTGTCTCATAAATAAATAAATAAATACATAAACAAGTTTATTAGTTTTAAAAAAAAAAACGGAACCAAAAAATTGAAAATTTCCTGAAGCAAAATAATGCTCTAATGGTCAACATGCAATCTAGAGTTTCGAAGGAGCAAAAGTGGAAGTGAACTGAGGAAGCCACTCAGTAGAGAGTAGAAGAGAGCAGATATGCAGGAAGAGGCCAAGGAGACCATAGAAGAAAGACAAATAGAATCTTCTATACCTTGCACTGCCTCTAATCCTGGTGGTTTTCAAATTCCTGACCCCATTTCTATGTGTCTATCTAATCACCCTTTTCCTTGAAGTAGTATGAGTGGCTCTCTCTACCACAAAAATAAACAAAGCTAACTGAAATGTCAACAGTGCTTTCTTCCTCAGACCCCCTAAAAGTACAATCTTGGCAGCTAGAGAGTTTATCTTTATCAAAGTTATTTTATGACATAAATAAAACAAAAGTGAATCCAGCAGATGATGAACCCTCATGCCTTTCATGCTGAAGGTTGGATGATTTCCAAAATATATTGTAAATAGAGAAATATCATCCTATCTCAAAGCCACCATCTTTCCTGGATGTATAGGCCATAAGTGGTGCGGCAATGACAGATCTTACGTGATTTCATCTTGGCCGATTGAGCCAGATGTGAGTTCTGGGGTTACTGAAGCAAATATGACAGGACTTCTCCTTTTGAGGGACTCTTGGCCTCATAAGTTTTGTGTATTTTGTTTATTGCTGACTCTCCAGCACCTGGAACAGTGCCTAGAACATAGTGGTGCTCAATTAATATTTTTGAATGAATTAGTGAATGAGTAGGTAGTATCGGTACACAACTATTACCATGCCATGGAGTATAGCAGCATGTATATAACAGGCTTCAGTGATGTGGGGGAAGTTGTTATTTTTCCACTGTGGGTGAGAAAAGCTACATAGAAAGAACTATTGAGTTGAACCCCGAAGAATTTTCTCCAGTTTATTGAGAGACAATGAAAGACATTCCAGGCAAAAAAAAAAAAAAAAAAAAAAAAACACTATGGGAAAAGCTATAGATTTGAGTGTGTGCATAGTTTGTTCACTCTTCTCTCCCACAACCCAACCAATGAAAAGTGAGAAGGTGCGGGTGACTCACAGACCACAGAGTAAATACCTGGCTGGTCTCCAGAATCAGCTGGTCAATCCTGCTTACGCAGAGTAAAGAGGGACAAAGAAGTATCCAGATGTTGCTGCATGCAGCTAGAAAACGGGTACGCGAGTATTCACTACTCAACTTACTGATCTTCTGAGCTGGTTTTCAAGCTGAGTTTCACAGAGCCCTCGGGTTTCTCAGGGGTACTGGCACATAAACCACCCTAGAGTGAGAGGAGGACTGAAAGCAGACAAGGGCCCAGGCCCTCCACCCTTGATTCAACCAGAATGTCATCTCTTCTGTTATCTGCATTAGAATTTTCTGCGAGATTTTACTGAAGTTATTACCTATGTGTTATTTTTCTCCTTTTTTGGGGGGGGGGGGGGGGATAGAGTTTCACTCTTGTCGCCCAGGCTGGAGTGCAATAGCGGCGATCTCGGTTCACTGCAACTTCTGCCTCCCAGGTTCAAGCAATTCTCCTGCCTCAGCCTGCCCAGTAGCTGGGATTACAGGTGCCCGCCACCACGCCCAGTTATTTTTTGTATTTGTATTTTTTTTAGTAGAGACAGGGTTTCACCATGTTGGCCAGGCTGGTCTCGAACTCCTAACCTCAAGTGATCCTCCCACCTCAGCCTCCCAAAGTGCGGGGATTACAGGCATGAGCCACTGTGCCTGGCCAGTTTTTCTACTTAAAAAAAAAAAAAAAGTTTTAAACCATTGATCTATAAAGCACCAATTTACAGAATAATTGTACAACCATTTACTGCACTTTGTGTTGACACAATTTCATCACAGTAAAAAATAAGAAAACAACTATTTATTGATTTTTATTCTTTTGAAATTATGATCTTCCCTGACATTTCTACTCTACAGAGGAGTCATACCTAGTTATGATTTTTGACAACATAAAAGAGAAGAGCTCTGTCACAATTGTCTCAGAGATGAAGGAACTGTGGTTGTACTAATTTTCACTACCTCTCCCCACTCTCATATTCTGTTCAGTGTCCCTTTATTTGTAGACTTTTCACTGGGAATCCCACGCCCCTTTGAACATGTCTCTCAGTTGCCATGCCGCTTTGTAGCTGGGTGTGTGAAACAAAATATCATATTTATCTCAAACTCCTCTCTCAGAGTTCCACATTTGGTCTCACTTCGTGACTTTATTTGCATGCATTTACATTCTTCATTTTCTTTATAAAATAAGTCAAAGGATTTTATAGGTCTGTTTAATGTGCTAACATACAGGATACCCATGCCATTTCCAGATATTTTATATATTCAAATGATTCATTTCCTTTACCCTCCTCCAATTCTCCCAGTGTTATTTATTATTCCTCTTTTAGCACATTGAATTTTATAATTTTTCAAAGCAATTTTGTAAGTTCCCAAAGTAATGCATATATATAGATCATTGAAATTGATGAAATTGATCAAATACATATATATCTACATGTATACATATACAAATTTGTGTATATGTGTATAATTTGACTATGCCACCTGTATATAAGACAAAAATTGTCAATTTCTGCTCCCTCACCTTTAACTGTAAGACCTTGGCTCCTTCAACTGCAAAATAAGAGAAATAAGAGTGATTGTATCTAAACCTCTCAGTTTATATGAGGATTTATCATATGTGTGTAATAGGATAGCCATGCTACATGATCCTTGTTTCCTGCCATTGTTCTTCAAACGCATGGAATTTGAGCTTTGACCAAGAAGTAAGGAAACTGATTTTAATTAAGTGTGGTCACACTGTTACATCCAGGTGAGCACTGTTTTTCCATGTGGCTGCCTTAGGAACCTGAAATTTATTTCGGTAATCTTTGTTCAACAAAGATTTATTGGCTACCACTGTCAGTCAGGCAGGCACCGAGCTTGGGATGGAGGCTGAAATATATAAAATACATGCTTTCTTGGAATTTACATCCAAAAGAAGACAAATATTAACTTAAAAAAAATCACATTATTGGATATGCAATTACAATATTGGCAAGTGCTGTGTGAGAAAGGAAAAAGGTCATATGAGGGCTTTTTAAGAGGAGCTGACCCAGCCTGAAGGTATCAAAAAAGACTTGCCCAAAAAAAGGCCTCTTGATCTAGGATCAGAAGGACGAGTAGGAGTTAAGTAGGCACAGTGAGTTGCAGGAGGGAAACCAGGAGGCAATAAGATCAGCAGGAGAAAAGCCCTAAGAAGGGATAGGGGTCATTAAAAATTAGGCAAAGGATTTGATTACACATTTCTAAAAAGAAGGCATACAAATGGCCAAGAAATTTATGGAAAAAAGGCTCAATATCACTAATCATTAGGAAAATCCAAGTCAAAACCACAATAAGGTATCATCTTACCCCAGTTAGAATGGCTATTACCAAAAAGACAAAAAGTAATAAATGCTGGCAAGGATGCAGAGAAAAGAGAGCTTTTATACACTGAAAGTGGGAATGTAAATTGGTACCGCCATTATGAAAAGCAGTACGGAAGTTTCCCAGAGAAAACTAAAAGCAGCACTGCTGTATGATCCAGCAATTTCACTTCTGTGTATTTCTTCAAAGGAAAGGAAATCAGTGTAACAAAAGGATATCTGCATTCCTATTTTTATTGCAGCACTGTTCACAATAGTAAAGATATGGAATCACCTAAGTGCCCATCAATAGATGAATGGATAAAGAAAATGTGGTATAGATACAAATGGAATACTGTTCAGCCATAAAAAAGAAGGAAATTCTGTTATTTACAGCAATATGGATAGAACTGGACAAATTTATGTGAAGTGAAATAAGCCAGGCATAGAAAGACAAATGTCACATGTTGTCATTCATATATGGGAGCTAAAAAAGTTGATCTCATGGAAGTAAAGGGTAGAGTGATGGTTATAAGAGGCTGGAAAGAGTGTGTGGGTAGGGGAGGATGAAGAGATGTTGGTTATATGGTACAAACATATAGTTAAATAGAAGAAATAAGTTCTAGTGTTCAATAGCACAATAGGATGACTGGAGTTAACAACAATGTATTGCATATTTCAAAACAGCTAGGAAAGAAGACTTGAAATGTTCCCAACACAAAGAAGAAGTAACAAATGTTCAAAGTGCTGGATATCCTAAATATCCTGATTTTTGATCACTACATACTATATGCATGTATCAAAATATCACATATATCCCATAAATATGTACAATTATCATGCATCAATAACAATTTTTTAAAGAACTGAAAAAAAAGATCATGAGGAAGAAGCACAGATAGAGAGATGGGAGTGCAGAGATATGATTGCCCAACAGTGACTAAATGTCTCTGTGCCAGGTACAACTCTCAGCACTCTGCCTGGATTAACTCATTTAGTCCTCACAACACCTCTACAAGGTAAGCACTATTACTTTCATTGCCCCTACTCTATAAATTTATAAACTGAGGCCTTAAGATGTTAACCGACTGCCCAAGGCTATATAGTCTTGGCTATATATATCATGGATTGGGTGATATCCACCTACACTGGGGAGGGTCATCTGCTTTACTCAGTCCACCAATTAAAATGCTAATTTCTTCCTGAAACATCATCACAGACACATCCAGATATACCATTCAACCAACTATCTGGACATCCCATAGCCCAGTCATGTTGACACATAAAATTAACCATCACAGGGTTTATGTTCTTATGAAAAGGAAGTCAATAGATAACAACCTTGTAGCTGTTTACTATTTCAGATGGTGACGGATGGGATGGATAAATAATAAATCAGGTTAAGAGATGATGGAAAGAACAAGAGGTTTTTTTAGGGGGTTGGATGGTAAGGGGAGGATTGAAAGATTAGAAATGACCCACTGAAAAGTGACCTACAGTTGAGAAATTATAGTGGATCAGACTGAGGTGGGAGAAGTGTATTTAAAGGGAAATAAGAATGATTGAAGTAATATTTAGGAATTTAAATTAAACAGTAATTGCCGGTGAATTGGATATAGGACTGAGAGAGAAGGGGAATGGCAAGAATGACTCATCAGTTTCTGGATTTTGCAACTGCCTTTCACTAAAGTAGAAACTATGAAAGGGAACCAAGACTGTGACAGTGGTAGCAAGGGAAAAATTATAAATTCAGCCTTGAGCATGTGGTGTTTGAGTTGCTTTTCAAATATCTAAGCAGGGATCTCATGGGCCTGGAGTTCAGAGAGGAATATTATCTGGAGATATTAATTGGAAAAGGCCATTGACATGCAATGGAAATCAAAGTTGTAATCTTTGATAAGATTGCCAAGGTAAAGCATTTGGAATGAGAAGAGGAAAGAGCCTAGGACCAAGCCTCAAGGAGTTCCAATATCTACCACCAGGTGGAGAAGGATGAGCCTAAAAATTAGACCGAGAGAGGCTGGCCAGAAAGGTAGGCAAGAAACAAGAGGAGGATTTTAAGGAGGAGGAAAAGGTCTTTTGGAGAGACAATTCCTCTATAGGTCTCTCCCATTTCTGCACACCTTATGGGCAAAGCACTAACTGCTCTGTGTTCTGAACTATCTTTTCCAGCATGTTTTTATAATAAACGGTCTTGGAATGTAGAGTGTTGTCCTCCAGAGAACAGGGCAGAAATGCTTACTGTCCATTATACAACATTCAGGTTCCCTAAACTCGGAGCTCCTCTCCTCTAATGCACCCCACTGTGTATACAGTCATTCATGTGGCCCATGACACAGTCAGGTTTTACTTAAGGTGGAAAATGAAGGGAACAGGCCAAGAAGAGGCTACAAATAAGAAGGTGTCTGTTGAGAGCAAAGCAGAAAATCTTGAATGCAAGGAAAGAGTGGTTGAGTGGCTCAGGAGCAAGGAAATCAGAGAATTACAAGAAGATAGTCCTCTGAACTCCGTTAGGGGTACTCTTTTCTGCAAGGGACAGAATATCTCCTTGGAAATTTGATGTTTCATATTGAAAATATAATTTTACCTCCTGAAACAGCCTATAAGTCCTTCCAGGGCAGAAACCATGTTTTAATAAAATAGTAATAATAAAGATCATTTTACTTATTCCCATTTGGCAGATGAAGAACCCAAGACTCCCTGAAGTTGTCATTTGGTCCTGGTCACAGAGTTAATTTGAAGCAGAGTTCAATTTAAATTCCAGGCCTGATTAACTCTAAAACTTGGATTTTACCATTTTATTAATGCCTCCTGTCATGCTTATGCCAAGTGCTTAAGCTAGTGTTTGGACAAATGAATAACTGGTAAGTATTTTTTTCAGGTACTTAAAATATACACAAGTCTCCTCAGTTTTTGAATTTATGGCCTTTGTATCAAAAAGCAGCAAGCTGGTGACCCAACCACCACCAACTCCTCCTTTGCAGGAAAATATTAAACACCTATTTGGTGCTCAACATACAAAGTTGCTGATAATTAATTGGATATGGCATTAATATATTGTCACCCTGTAATGTTAACTTTTTAAGAGATTTCCATTGCACTGTGCTACTGAGATGAAAGATTTATGAGGGAGCAAAGAGGTCTGTAGGTGGAAGCAGACTTGATGTTCAAAATATTTAATAGTGGCCAGGTATAGTATTGTCCCAATTAAAATTCTGACTGTTAACAACAAAGACTCTTGTACTGGTGACTACTAGGCAATCATCAGCCCTAGGAATTGGAAGAAAAGCCACATATTACCTAGTGAATATTGCTGAATGTTGCAAAGTAGAAGATAGAGGAGTTTGTTTATATGGCCAATGTTTATTGAGGGCTAAACTACATCTTAGTCACTCTTCTAGACACTGGCTTATCAAGGCAAAGATAATGCAAAAGCACAAGAAGGAGAAAAGAAAACCCCACAAGGAACCATGGAAGCTGTATTAGTTTGTTCTTCTTTGTTGTAAAGAAATACCTGAGACTGGGTAATTTATTTAAAAAAAAAAAACAAAAAGGAGGTTTATTCTGGCTCATGGTTCTGCAGACCGTACGAGAATCATGGTGCTGGCATCTGCTCTTGGTGATGCCTTGGGAAGCTTCTAATTATGGCAGAAAGTGAAGGGGGAGCAGGTGCATCACATGGTGAGCAAGAAAGCAAGAGAGAAAGAGAAAGATGTGCCAGTCTGTTTTCAACAACCAGATTTCATGTGAACTCATAGAGCAAGAACTCACTCATTATCAGAGAGAGGGCACCATGACATTTGATATGGTTTGGCTGTGTCCCCACCCAAATGTCATCTTGAATTCCCATGCATTATGAGAGGGACTCGGTAGGAGGTAATTGAATCACGGAGGCAAGTTTTCCCGTGCTGTTCTCTTGATAGTGAATAAGTCTCATGAGATCTGATGGTTTTAAAAAGAGGAATTCCCCTGCACAAGCTCTCTCTCTTTGCCTCCTGCCATCCATGTAAGAAATGACTTACTCTTCCTTGCCTTCTGCCATGATTGTGAGGCTTCCCCAGCCATGTGGAACTGTAAGTCCAATTAAACCTCTTTCTTTTGTAAATTACCCAGTCTCAGGTATGTCTTTATCACCAGCATGAAAATAGACTAATATACCATTCATGAAGGGTCTGCTCCCATGACCCAAATACCTCCCACCAGACCCACCTCCAACATTGGTGTTCACAATCCAACATGAGATTTGGAGAGAAAAAACATCCAAATAATATCATAAGCCTTCCAAAAGTACTGAGGCCGATAATGTAATTTCATTCTGCTAATGGAGTATGGAAGCTTAACCAGCCAGTTGGCAAAGCCAGAGCAATCTCATTCATTTGATAGATATCCTGGCCATTGTCTCTCCTCTTTCTAAAGTGAAAATCAAAATTCAAGGCATTTGCTTGCAGCTGCAAAAAGTCTCAGGGCATGAGCCAGTCCAGCCATCCAGTTACCCAGTTATTCTTTTCAGAAGTTTTTAGAACATCCAATGACGGGTGGAATGAGCTCTTTCCAAGCCCTGAGGCACAGAACCATCTTCTGTGATCTACCGTCTTCTCTGTGGTTGCCCCTGTGGTCTTATGAAATCATAACTGCTCAAGTTGCAGTTCTACACACCAGCTCAAATCAGCTTTTTGGGGGCTCCTCCCACTTTCACACAGGACCTGTTCTCAGTTCAGTCCCAGTTAAGAGTCTGGAAAATTTAGAACAGAATAGAGAGAAGTAATTGGAACCCCAGCCCTCCTGCATCCCCAAATCCACCTCCCAACCAGTTCATGTATTTTTCTAAAAACTGAGCTCATCCCTGCTCCTCCTCCATAATTGCACCCTGAAAGAGTTCTGTTATATTTACAAAGGTCTTAATTGGTTCATATGAGCCAAGGCTAGGGAATGACCAAGCAGTGTGAAACAGGGGAAGAGCATGGGCTTTGGACTCAGACCTAAATAAGCATGGCTACTTGTCTTGAATTCTAGGTCTACCACATGGTGGGTTCCTAGGGCAAGTTATTAACTCCTTTATAACTTGATTTATTCATCTATAAAATAGGGTAATAGTATGAATTCTAGTTTTGTAGGGTTATTGTGAGTATTATATTGAGATATATATATAAAATAGGTAAATAATATAGATACATATGATACACCTAGTAGAGTGTCTAGAGTTAGTAATTATTACTACTAGATGTTCTGGTTATCAATTGCATCCTTCTCACATGCAAACTGAACTTATCTCAAGATAGCTGCAACAATATCTCCCGTCGCACATGCTCTTCTGCAATGTGAGCTGGCTAGCCTCTCATTGAGAGAGGGTGTATTTCTCCACCACCTTGGAGCCGGAATAACACTGTGACAGCTTTGACCAATAAGATTGGTAGAAATAATCTTTTAGCCCCAAGCATAGCCCTAACTGGCCTAAGAGCTTCTTCTTTCTTCTATCTTGAAAGCTAGCAATAACATAAGTAGTGTGACCACCCTGAGTCCACTGTGCTGTAAGAAGTCCAAACCAAGACCTTGGAGGATGAGATGTGACATAGGAAAAGGGCAAAGAACACCAAGCCAGCACATATGTGAGTGAAAAGACATCTTGGGCCTCTATCTCAGCTGAGCCTTCAAATGGCTCTAGCCCCCTTTGCCATCTGACCACAAAATGTGAGAAACCTCAAGGAAGAAACCACCCAGCTCAGCTCAGCCAAACCACAGAACTCGGACATGTGATAATGCATTGCCGTTTTAAGGCCCTAAGTCCTAGAGTGGTTAATTAGCAATAAGAGATAACTGGGAATGCTAGCTATATGATCCTGGTTAAGCTACTTAATCTATCAGAGCCTCAGTTTCCCCGTGTGTTACAAAGGAGACACAAAATCAATATTAGCTCCTTTTCTATCTTTCATCCAAGGCTGTGGCAGAGTTTTTATATTTGCTTTGCCATTCTCATGCAACACCTTTAGAGGGAAAATTGCTGCCTCTTGGTTTGACAGGGAAGTAAGAAAGCAGAGGGATGCGCTATTGATGCACCAGAATGCTTCCCACCTCTTCTTTGCTGATGTCGACATAAGTATCTCTCTGCTGTCACTTCTATATAAAGATAAAAGACCATATGCCTGAGCTCCAGCTTGCCTCTTTCATCCTAATGGATATCTCAGAAGGAAAGACACATTGAGTCCAAAAACCTTCCCTGGAACCCAGGGCCTTCACTCCTCTGGCCTTTACATATTTGTCTGCTTTTGAAAGAGAGAACTTTTTCTAAACCATTATTCGAGTGAATACTGAAAAGAAAATGACAGACTGTTTTGGAAATCCAAAAACTATGCACGCCTAGGACTGTGACCATTATTAGCATCTAGTATTCAGTGGATATTGAATGCATGCAGAAAAGGAGAGTGACTTATCTCATTTTTGTTGGAAGATTATATTTCAAAACCCCTATTTCTAAAAGAACGTTTGTGGAATCATCACATCACAGTCACCAGAGGGCTTCTTTAAAATGCAGATTTCAGACACTTATTGAATCATAATCCCTTGGAATAAAGACTGGAAATTTCTATTTTTAAATAGTACTCATAGTGATTATTAAGAGCACTGATATTCCAGAACCACAACTCTAAAATCTCAGGTTTCTTTCCCTGTTTGATTTTGAGAACTGTGAAATGCCTAGGTCTGGGAACAAAGAGATCCCAGAAAAATTCAGAAATTCCAGTGCCTTACATACTTCTTCAGAGAATTAATTATGTCTATGAACTTCTGTACTTAAGGGTATGAACAACACAGATGGCTCACTAATTCTTTAAACTTGTTTTCTGCTTAATATGTCTAAATGTAAAGTGAAAATGAGAACACCTTATTATAATTTCCAAGTCTTCAGTGAAAATTTGTGTTTAAAGGTACAGAGAGGACCTAATGGTAAACAGTAATTGCTTCTTTCCCAGGTAAAACAAATGAGAGCTCTTTATTGATCCAAACTGGTTGGAGTTGACCAGATTCTCTAAGTAAAAGAGAACAGGATTTGGAGGATGACCTTGAGGAAATCAATTAACTTGACTGAACTCATTTTCTGTATCTGCTAAGAGAGTTTCTATGAAGATTACACAGGGCCACCATATTGCACAACTCACATCATAGTTTATGTGTGGTGCACAACTTGAATATCTGTACATGGAAGTGCTTTGAGTGAACCTATGTGTTTAAATATACTAGATGTGTGTGCCATATGCTATAAGGATAGTAAAGGATTCTTACATGAGGTGGTGATAGGATGGAAAAATGAAGCTTTATTCAGATCTATAAAAGAGCAACCTGAGAAAAACATTGTCCAGATACAAGATTGTTGATTAAAGGCCCTGCTCAAGCTTAGTAAGATAGCTGATTAGTCCAAAAACATATATGTGTACACATGCAGACATACACAAACATACAAACACACACATTATAGATGACGCTTTGGATTCCTTACTGGTATTCTGAATACATTCTCTTTTCCTCTGACAAATCTCTTGATTTCCATTTTTGGGCTTACTGCTCCTCCAACCTTAGGATGCATGGTCTAGGTAGGAATCCACATTCAGCTACAAGAATGGAAAGCATAACCCACACCTTAGTCAATCAACATATCTTTCCTTGGGAGATGAAGAGGAGTAAATGACCCAAGCTGCATAATACAAAGTGAAGGTCAGTACTCCTACAAGGGATCCTGGAAAAGGCTCTGGCTTTTTTTCTGGTGGACTTCAACTGAATGAGATGAGACAGGGGCTGCTGCCACCATTTGCGTTAGGAGAAATGAGCCTGGAGCTTCTCAGGGATGAGGAAGGCAACTTGGAATTTGAGAACTCGGTCCCACCATGTCTGAGACAGACTTTTCAGGTATGCAGACCCATCAACTCCCCTTTATACCTTTGCTTAGGCCAGTCTGAGTTGTTTCACCTTCAACTGCAACATCACAAGATGAATTTCATGCACAATAACCAGATCCATTGTTTGACTAACTCATACCACGGTTTTACTTTGCCTACTAGTTTGTAGTGCATTAATACCTCAGGTTTAACTAGGGTGATCACATAATTTATCATCCCAGCCAGGGCCCAGGGCATTTTGAGAGTCAAAAGAGCACTATTTATGCTTATGTCAGGACAAAAGCATAGATCTCAGCAACTGAAATGTTATGTTCACCACAATTTTGAAAAATGGCCAGATTGTTGATTATTTGAAGATACAGAGTCAGTATTTTTTTAAAGTAGTTTGGCTTACAAATTTCACAGCTGTATTGCTGACATCTAGAATGCCCAGCACAAAGTAGATGCTCAATGTTTATTTAATAAATAAAGCATTTCAAAAACATTTTAGAATATTTATTCATGCGTTTCTTCCACAAATGCTTGAGTACATTTTATATGACACTCATTGCTCTAGGCACTGAAGGTAGAGATGTGAGCAAGATCACTTAGGTCCTTGTTCCCTGGGAGGTTTCATTCTTGGGAAGTAGAATCAGACAACACGTGAGTAAGTAAGAACTTCCTGGTAGTCATATGTGCTATGGGAGAAATGAAACAGAGTGGTATGTGGGGAAAGAGACATTATCAGGTGGTAAGATCTGAGAATGGCTCTCCGAAAAATTGACATGTGCACTGAAACTGAGTCAACCAGGCAAAGAGAAAGAGGGGCTCCCTTTGGCAAAGTCGGTTCCCTCTCTGCTACTCCACTCTGCTCTCCAGCTCACAATGTGACCCATAGGGTCATACAGTGCTTGATGGTCCAGGAGCTGCCAGTGGAGTTACCTACAGGAGGTGCCATATAGGCTGGGGAGAGAGAGGGTAAACCAGGCACATCTCAGGTTGGGAGAGGTTAGTGCACCTGGGGTGGGGTGTGGACGTGGATGGACATAGGGAGAGGCTTCACCAAGAGGGAAGAAATGAGAACAGCTTTAGAAGTAGGGAGTAGAGAGCAGGGGTTCAAGGCTCTAGGATTGGGCTCTGGAATCAGGCCCGGGGTTTGCATCTTGGCTCCCCTGCTGATATGGTTTGGCTCTGTGTCCCCATCCAAACCTCATCTCGAATTGTAATCCCCACATGTTGAGGGAGGGACTTGGTGGCAGGTGATTAGATCATGGGCCAGATTTTCTCCTTGCTGTTCCCATGATAGTGAGGGAGTTGTAGTGAAATCTGATGGTTTTAAAGCATGGCACTTTCCCCCTTGCTCTCTCTCTCCACCACCATGTAAGACGTGCCTTTCTTCCCCTTCATCTTCTGACATGATTTTAAGTTTCCTGAAGCCTCCTCAGCCATGTGGAACTGTGAGTCAATTAAGCCTCTTTTGTTTATAAATTACTCAGTCTCATGTAGTATCTTTATAGCAGTGTGAGAACAGACTAATACATTTAAATGCTACCTCTTTTATTTTTATTTTTATTTTTATTTTTTGGACAGAGGATCTCGCTCTGTCACCCAGGCTGGAGTACAGTGGCTCAATTATAGCTCACTGTAGCCTTGAACTTCTGGGCTCAAGTGATTCTTTCACCTCAGTGTCCCCAGTAGCCAGCAGTATAAATGTGTGCCACCATGCCCAGCTAACTTTTTTTTGTAGAGATGGAGTCTCACTATGTTACTCAGGTCTTGAACTCCTGGCTTCAAGCAATCCTCCTACATTAGCCTCCCAAAGTGCTGGGATTATAGGTGTAAGCCACAGTGCCTGGCCCCCATACTAGCTCTGTAATCTAGAGCAGATAATTTTTATGAGTTTCACTACCTCTTCTATAAGACTGGGATAATAATAATAGTATCCCAATCTGAACTCAGAAATTAGCACAGCATCTGAGAAACAGTGAGTGTTCAGTATTAACTATTATTAAATAGTGAGGAGAGACAGTAACATTTCAAACTTATTCAGAAACACAGAGAGAAATAGGATATTGGCCTTTCCCACTCAGGAATCTCATTACGAACTCAGTGTAATGAGAATTCCCAAACATGTGTTTCCTGAATGCCAGGTCTCTGAATACTTGACCCAGAAGTTCTGCCATGAAACCAAAAAAAAAAAAAAAAATGCTCATTTTTTTCAATTCTCAGGAAGAATAAATAATTTACTACCATAATTTTTTATTTCAAGTTTTCTTCCCAGATATATTCTTATTAGATTTTAGACATCTGCTACCTAAAGTACTGGCAGATGACAAAATAAGTGAATAAGCATAGAAATATTACCAGGAAAACTCAGATGCAGCTGACCATGTTTAGACCAACAGCTTGTTCTTTTCATGGACGTGTGTACTCAGGACTGTGGTTTTTAAATTGTACACAGATTGTCATATTGTCTGGAAGTAAAACTGTTCCTATTGCATATACTGGAATTAAATATATCAGTGTTTAATGGTGTTCTTCAAAGAGTGTCATGCCTTCTGGAGGCACTACCTTCCAAATAAGTTGGAGAATCACCTACACAAAAGTTTAAAGCCTTTAATAGATAGTTCCTAAATCATAATCTCACTTTCTCAGGAGCTGGGAAGTAGAACACTGGGGAAAATGCAAGACTGGCAAAAATAAAAAATAAAAAGGGAAGAGAAGGAGATTGATTCTGCTATCCTTTTAAAGAAGAAAGTTAAACCCAGGAGTTCAGGAGATGGTCGATGATTTGCCCAAGGTTACTCAGAAGTTGCCAAAGGAACTAAGACCAAGAATGACATCTCAGGGAGTAATAGTTCATAGGGTCTTCACTGTGTGCATGAAAATCACCAAGCCTCCCAAGGGCAATGATAATGAGCAGTGTGGTTTAAGAACTCTGACTGGAACATATTTTGAAGTTCCTAGTCCCAGAGGCACAGTAACTAAAAGGGTCTCAAAGCAGCAGGCAGAAAGTGTCTGGCCCTTTTAATGGATAACACTCCAGGTGGCCACTGATTCCCTCCTTGCACCCTGCACATCTGTCCAAGCCACTGTGTCTTTGATTACACCAGAAAGTCTCCTCTGTCATTTATGCCTGTGCCCAGCTCATATCATACTTATTCCATGGAGTCTTTGATTGGAATCTCTCAATTCCAAACATCTTTAGTGATGGCTTTTACCTGCTTTCCAAAGGGCAAGATCCCTATGAGAAATACACTGGTATGACTGGCATTCGTTTTTATTTTTTATTTTTATTATTATACTTTAAGTTCTGAGATACACGTGCAGAATGTGCAGGTTTGTTACATAGGTTTGCTGCACCCACCAACCCGTCATCTACATTACGTATTTCTCCTAATGCTATCCCTCCCCTAGCCCCCCACCTGCTGACAGGCCCCTGTGTGGTAATGTTCCCCTCCCTGTGTTCATGTGTTCTCATTGTTCAGCTCCTACTTATGAGTGAGAACATGCAGTGTTTGGTTTTCTGTTTTTGTGTTAGTTTGCTAAGAATTATGGTTTCCAGCTAAAGACACCTGCACATGTAAGTTTTTGCAGCATTGTTCACAATAGCAAAGACTTGGAAACAACCCAAATGCCCATTAATGATAGACTGGATAAAGAAAATGTGGCACATATACACCATGGAATAATATGCAGCCATAAAAAAGGATGAGTTCATTTCCTTTGCAGGGGCATTCGCTTTTTATTGCTGCCATAACCAATTACCATATGTTTAGGGACTTAACACAAAGTTATTATCTTACAGTTCTGGAGGTCAGAAGTCAAAAATAGATCTTATTGGCTAAAATCAAAGTGTCGACAGGGCTGCATTTCTTTCTGGATGTTCTAGGGGAGATCTACTTCCTTGCCTTCTCTGGCTTCTAGAGGCTGTCTTCATTCCTTAGCCCGCAGCCCCCTTGCTTCACCTTCCGAGCCAGCTGCGTAACCTCTCTCTAACCCTGCTTCCATCACCACATCTCTTTTTCTGAGCAAGGTCAGAAAATGATCTCTGCTTTAAGAACCCATGTGATTAGATTGACCCCAATAAGATAATCTCTTAACGTGAGTGTCCATTACATCTGCAATGTCCTTCTGCCATGTACGATAATAATTCTCTGGTTCTAGGGATTAGGATGAGAACATCTCTGAGGACCCATTATTCAGCCTAACTACACTTTGCCTTTGGCCCAAAAGATTCACAACCATATCACATGCAAAATGCATTCACCTTATTCCAAGATACCCAAAACTTCAGCCCATTACAGTATCAACTCAAAGTTCAAAATCTCATGTAAATCAAATCTGCTCTTGGATCTGTGAAACTCAAGAAACTTGTCTGTTCCCAAAATACAATGCTGAGAAAGCCAAAATAACATTATAAACATTACTGTTTATAAAAGTAGGGGAAAATGGAAGGGAAAAAGAAGTCAAACAACTTTGAATTCCAGCCAGGCTAACTCCAACAGGTTTCAAAGCCTGTAAAGCCTTTTCTGAGTCTTGTGGCTCCTCCCTCTGGGATCTTGGCTCTACTCTCTGCATTCAAGCCTGCCCCTCTGGGCTTCAAGCTCCATCTTCTCAGAGATCTTTAGTTTTCCATAAAAGAGAGCACCTGCTTATAGCTGAGTCGTTTTATCAGCTTGTTTCCAGCCATTAGAATTTTGAAGGCCAACTGTCTTAGGTAGTACTCTATTTCAGTACAAGCTGGTGATGTTTTTGCTGATACAAAGTTCTCAATAACTTTTTGGGTTTTCTGCATCATGACAGTTCACACACAAGGTCCATCTGTTCCCAAGTCCCCCAAAACTATCCTAAGTTTCAATTTCCTTTCCCCCCAATACAAATAGATTCAGCCCAGGAATGAGACTCAAAATTCTCTCAGAAATGTTCACCATTGCTCAAGTCTTTTGCTTTTGGTTGTGGGGGGGGGGGGATATTCTTTGGGGTTATTTATTATGGCTTTGGGGAGAAAATGTTCTTATACCATCCTCCCTTCATAACATGCTGTTACCTATGGAATAAAATATATGCTTTATAGATTAGTCGTCTGTGCTGTTTGGCTTTCGATAATCAAAGATAGGGTTTTATCCTAGAAGAAAACTACAATTCTCTCCAAAAGCCTGACTTCCTCAACAGAAAGGCTTGACTTCTGAAACTATGATATCCAATAGGAGATTTTAAAAGTCCATTCAGCTACTCGCCTGATTTCATCCTTCTAGTTAGTGTATAAGTTCTCATTGATTCCTGAATATGGAAGAATAGTTCTGAGCAAAGAGAGCATTACGTCTGTTAATAATCAGATTATGCACTGAAATATGTTATGTGATTCAATACTTTTGGTAATTCTCAAGGTAAGAATTAGCATTTCCATTTTACTGTTGAAGAAATAGGCACATAAAGTGTGAACAATGTGCCCAAATCACAAAGCTTAATGAAGTGTGTAAGTGTATCATTCAAAATTCAGTCTAACTTCACAACTGAACTGTAATGAGGAATTCCTAGAAATATCCAAACCAGATAATCTTGCCACTCCTCAATTTCTACATTCATCAAATGAAACCATGACCTATAATCCTCTGTTCACAATTCCAGAATCCAAAAATACCTGAAAACTAAGTGGTGTTGGTATTGTTGCTGTTTGCAAGTTTGGTGACAAAACTAATATGGTGACAAAACAAGACCAGAACTGACATTTGATGCCAGTTTTATCTCAGTACTTCTATGAGTTGCATGTGCCTTTGTTGCTAGCTGATGTGTTTGATGTATTGTGGGAGTTTTGCAGCTTTTAACTGCACTCTGAAAATGTCAAACAACAAAAGCCAAGATAACTCTACCAATAATAGAGACCAAAAAAAGGAAGAAGTGTTATTTTTGGGAAGAAGTGTTATTTTGGTCGATAACAAAGAAAGGGGAGTTTTTGCAGAAGTAATGGTGTATATGTGAGGTATCCACTACAATATAATGCAGGAACCTCTACCATATACAATTTTTTAAAACTAAAAGACGATTTGTTGATGTTTTACAGCAACAATGACAACCAAGAGCTAGAGAAAAATTAGTGAAATCTTACATTGGGGAAAATACAAAGATCTTGGTTTTGTGTTTATTAGATTTGAAAACAATAAAAAAAGATGTGTGTCACTGAATTATTTACTAATCATGTAACCAGCTAGGCTATTCCATGAGGGAGTGAACATTGAAGGTGAAAGTAAATATTCAGAAAGTTAACTGCGGAAGCTTCACAAGTATCATGGGGTAAAATATTTGAAAATATGTGGTGAAAAGGCTTCTCTTGATCATGAAGCAGCTGAGAATTACGTGTATAAATTTGCTAGGATCATGTGTGGTAAAAACCTTAATCCTGAACAAATTTGCAAACCCTGATGAAACAGCTCTATACTGGTGCAATCAATGTTTCTAGGAAAACCTCAGCAATGACTGACAAGAGAATTCCAGCAAGTTTTAAGGACACAGAGCCAGAGTGAGTGTTTTCAGATGTGTCAATTCTACAGGAAAAATTAGGTTGACTGACTGGGAAGAGCAAACATCTGAGATATTTAAATGATGTACAAAACTCACCTATTGTCTCTATGCAGACAAGAAAGTTTGAGTGAACAGATAAAAACTTTCTGACTGATTCAATACCTGCTTTTGCCCCATGGCTTAAGTTCATTGCTGGCAACCTGGACTGGAAAAAAAAAACAACGTAGTTTTATTGTCCCAGATCACTGATCCACACATTCTCTTCCTAAACTTATTGGGGAAAATAATGTTTTAGCATTTAGTGTGCCCCTCAATGTTATATCTATAGCACAGCCTTGTGGGCCAAGAAATTTTACACTCCATGGAGGGCAACCGTAGACTCCTCTCTACTTTTTTTTTCCTGTAGCTGTATGTTTGCCGTAATTAACAGAAGCCTGGGAATCTCAGACATGCTAAAAGAGTTGAGGAGGCCATTTCCATAGCAGCTAATGCTGGGCACAATATTAATACATCAACATTTACACATGCCTTGTCACAGGCTTTGGACTACAGAGAAGTTTGAGAAAGAACCTGCAGATAAAGAATTTGAAGGTTTCATCAACAGTGAGTACAGGATCAAGCCAAACCATGTCACCTCATGGGTGACACTAAAATTTCATCAGCCACACATGTAAGTAAATTAGAAGTTGACACAGAAGTGCTGAACACTAACACCATTGTGCACCCCTGGAGTGATGGAAAAATATGGGAAATAATATTGAGCATGAACTCAGTAGAGATGACAATGATGCCGACATCAAGAATATAGATTAAAAATTTTCATAGATGACAGATTAACAAAGAGCCCAGAAACAAAGCTGTAACTCTGCAGGAAATGAAGATTCTCCCATACGTACGCTCCTGTTCCTCTCCACTGACTACTGTATGTTTCACCCATAAATCTGATGATGTAGGATTTTATCAAGTGTATAATTTGCAGAGTTCACTTAAATTGTGAATTATCTCTATTGATTTAACCTATTTCCATAACTTACCCAAAGCCTGTACCCCATTGTATCTAGGAAGTAACTAACTTGCTTTTGATTTTACAGTCTCATAGGTGGAAGTGACTTGCCTTGTCTCAGACGAGACGTTGGACTGTGGACTTTGAGTTAATGCTGAAATGAGTTAAAGAAAGAAGCACCTGCAAAAATGGCATCAGAGGAGATGAGGAATAGAGTGAGAGGAAAATAGAATATAGACTACTCCTAAGGTAAGTTTCTGGAGAGGATGAGTATACAGAACAAAGGCACTGGTTCTTGAGCCACACTGCCTGAGTTTGAATGTTGGCTTGGTCACTTGCTAACTGCATAACCTTCAGCAAGTTATTTTACCTCTATGGACCTTGTTTCTTTATCTGTAAAAGGACAGTAATAATGGAAAATATATCACTGGATGATTGTGATGAGTTAATATTTTAAACCACTAAGGACAGTGCCCAGGACATAATAAACACTAGAGAAGCAATAACTATTATTATTATTCTTTCAAGAAGGTAGTATTAAGACAAGTGCTTCACACTTGGGAGAGACTTCAAAAATATTAATATAATAAATGATTAAATGAATGGCCTATATTTTACTCCAGACACTACATATGTCTATTAGTCTGTTTTCACACTGCTGGTAAAGACATACCTGAGACTGGGCAATTTACAAAAGAAAGAGGTTTAATTGGACTTACAGTTTCACGTGGCTGGGAAAGCCTCACAATCATGGCAGAAGGCAAGTCATGTCTTACATGAATGGCAGCAGGCAAAGAGAGAGAGAGTTTGTGCAGGGAAACTACCATTTTTAAAACCATCAGATCTCATGAGACTCATTCACTATCACAAGAACAGCACAGGAAAGACCCATCCCCATAATTCAATCACCTCCCACCAGGTTCCTTCCATGACACGTGGGAATTGTGGGAGTTACAATTCAATATGAGACTTGGGTGGAGACACAGCCAAACCATCATTCCACCCCAGCCCCTCCCAAATCTCATGTCCTGACATTACAAAACCAATCATGCCTTAGCAACAGTACCCCAAAGTCTTAACTCATTTCAGCATTAACTCAAAGTCCACAGTCCAACGTCTCATCTGAGACAAGGTAAGTCACTTCCACCTATGAGCCTGTAAAATCAAAAGCAAGTTAGGCACTTCCTAAATACAATGGGGTACAGGCTTTGGGTAAATATAGCCATTCCAAATGGGAGAAATTGACCAAAACAAGGGGTTACAGGCCAAAATCCAGCAGGGCAGTCAAATCTTAAAGCTCCAAAATGATCTCCTTTGACTCTGTGTCTTGCATCTGGGTCACACTGATGCAAGAGGTGGGTTCCATGGTCTTGGGCAGCTCCACCCCCTTGGCTCTCCAGGGTGCAGCCTCCCTCCCAGCTGCTTTCATGGGCTGGTGTTGTCTGTAGCTTTTCCAGGCACATGGTGCAAGCTGTCAGTGGATCTACCATTCTGGGGTCTGGAAGATGATGGCCCTCTTCTCACCGCTCCACTAGGCGGTGTTGCAGTAGGGACTCTGTGTGGGGGCTCTGACCCCACATTTCCCTTTTGCACTGCCCTAGCAGAGGTTCTACATGAGAGCCCCGCCCCTGTGGCAAACTTCTGCCTGGGCATCCAGGCATTTCCATATATCTTCTGAAATCTAGGTGGAGGTTCCCAAATCCTAATTCTTGACCTCTGTGCACTCACAGGCTCAACACTACGTGGAAGCTGCCAAAGTTTGGGGCTTTCACCTTCTGAAGCCACAGCCCAAGTCTACATTGGCCCCTTTTAGTCATTGCTGGAATGGCTGGGACACCGGACACCAAATCCCTAGACTGCACACAGCATGGGGCCCACAAAACAACTTTCTCCTCCTAGGCCTCCAGGGCCTGTGATGGGAGGGGCTGCCATCAAGACCTCTGACACGCCATGGGGACATTTTTCCCATTATTTCTCATTACTTATTCAAATTTCTGCAGCAGGCTTGGATTTCTTCTCAGAAAATGGGATTTTCTTTTCCATCACATTGTCAGGCTGCAATTCTCCAAATTTTTATGCTCCGCTTCCCTTATAAAACTAAATGCCTTTAACAGCACGGAAGTCACCTCTTGAATGCTCTGCTGCTTAGAAATTTCTTCCACCAGATCCCCTAAATTATCTTTCTCAAGTTCCAAATTCCACAAATCTCTAGGGCAGGGACAAAATGCCACCAGTTTCTTTGCTAAAACATAACAAAAGTCACCTTTGCTTCAGTTCCCAACAAGTTCCTCATCTCCATCTGAGACAACCTTAGTCTGGATTTCGTTCTTCATATTATTATCAGCATTTTAGTCAAAGCAATTCAACAAGTGTCTAAGGAGTTCCAAACTTTCCCACATTTTCTTTTCTTCTTCTGAGCACTCCAAACTTTTCCAGCCTCTGCCTGTTACCCAGTTCTAAAGTCATTTCCATATTTTTGGGTATCTTTTCAGCAATACCCCACTCCTGGTACCCAAATGTTTACTAGTCAGGGTTCTCTAGAGGGACAGAAATAATGGAATATATGTGTATGTGTGTGTGTGTGTGTGTCTATATATATATATGAGTTTATTAAGTATTTACTCACATTATCACAAGGCCCCACAATGGGCCATCTGCAGGCTGAGAAGCAAGGAGAGTCAGTCCGAGTTCCAAAACTGAAGAATTTGGAGTCTGATGTTTGAGGGCAGGAAGCATCCAGCATGGGAGAAAGATGTAGGCTAGGAGGTTAGACCAGTCTCCCTTTTCACATTTTTCTGCCTGCTTAAATTCTAGCCACACTGGCAGCTGATTAGACTGTGCCCACCCAGATTAAGGGTGAGTCTGCCTTTCCCAGCCCACCGACTCAAATGTTAATCTCCTTCTGCAACACCCTCACAGACACACCCAGGATCAATACTTTGTATCCTTCAATCCAATCAAGTTGACACTCAATATTAACTATCGCAATATCCTTACAATCGATTACTACCAATGGCCAAGGTAACCTTCTACTCAGTTTTTGCCTGTACACTTAACTTGTCCAAGTCAGCGATCGTGAACCTGACCCACCAAAAAAACAGTTAACATGAAGGCATTTGGAAATGATAATACTCAGGATTAATGCAAATGTATAAAAGTGGTCACTCATAAAATAGTGCTACTAAGAACATAAACGAATAGAAGAATTGCTCAGCTCTGCATTATTTTATCCCATAAAATAATCAGAGACATGTACAAGTATTATGCAAAATGGCATTCACGTTTTGTTAGTGTTATAGAAGGTTAGCCCTGCTGAAGCCTGAGCTACTCTTTATTAAATACCTATACACAACGAACAGAGTTGAAGATGCTGTGTTCACTCCATCATCAATATATCACAAAAGCTCTCCAAGGAAGGTTTCAGTTTCTCCATCATAAAGATAAACAAACTGGAATACACAGTGGTTGACTTTCTTTCCCATAGTCACCCGAGTGAAGTGAAAGAGCCTAAACTTGGATCCAGGTCCGACTGACACCACAGTTGTGTTCATTCTAATGTGCCATTCTGCTCTGTGGCACAGCATGCCTGTGCTAATTACTGTTGCTATCCCAACCCCATAAATCGCTGGTTCAATGCTTCTAGGACTATCCTGCTAATTTTCACAAATGTCCCAATCTCGTCTGTGAGTTAACTCTTTAAAAAGCCCTCACAATAAGGACAAGCAGTTGTTGGGAGGCCCATTTGCCTGTTTTCTCAGAGCCAGTTCTTGCCCTTTCCTTCCTCTGCTCTGATCACTGCAAACCACACTTCTTGGCATCCCTCACTCACTAGTTTCTCCGTAGTTTCACCCAGAGGAAAACACTGACATGAAATCTGGAGGTTAGAGAAGGGAAGAAGTCAGGATATTTCTCCCACTCTCCACTTTGGGAGTGACTCCCCCACCTGGCTGCAATTCCTCCATGGTCCAGCTTCCCCCAGACAGTGTCCCTGCCTTTGGTTCTAGTTCTCCCTGGCTGGTTCCTCCTCCAAGATTACAGGTCCTGGCAGGTGGCACAGCTCTCGGATTCCAGTCAGAAACTTTCCTCCCTTAGTCACAACCTTAAGAATAATGTGATTTCCTGCAATTGTGAATCTCTGAGTTGTCTCACTTCCCACTTCCCACACCCCACTCTGATTAGTTCCCCACATTGAACTACCGGGCATGGTCCTGTTTTCCTGCCTGGCTGTGGACTGACGTTGAATGCTCAGAGTGTGACATAAGTAGGTTTCTGGGCTTCTGGCACAGATTTTCCTGGAAACTAAAGCATTAATGACAAAGAAGGAAGAGCACTAGGGGAAGAATTTAGAGTCTGGGTTCGACTTCCAGAGCCTCACTAGCTGCTGTGCCTTTCATCATTTTCCCACTCTGAGTCTCAGTTTCCTCATCTGGAAAATGGACTTACTGACACTTTCTAGTCCTACAAGGTTTGAATTTCTTGTCCTGGCTCTGTAGTTCTCAGAGTCATCATTTGCATCCTTGCAAGAAATACCTCCACTGACCTCATTAGCCCCTAGCATATGTGCAGCTTCTACACCCACCTGCAAGGCAATAGAACATGATGCCATGGGCTCCTGGAGTCTCCACAGCCAAAGCAGTCTTGCCTCTGCCATTCTCTTTTCACTCAAAGCAGAGGCCTCACGCTCTGTGCACCCCCCCACACCCTGCCTACTATCCTCAGTTGTCCTCAGGTCTGGTTCTCTGAGGTGAGATGTACACTCTATTGCTGGGGACTTTCCCTGGTCTCTTCTCTGTGGGTCATGAAACCAACATCACATGTCTTACAATTTAGTAATTCTTTAACAGTGGGATCCAGTTATTTTGCCCTGAAGATTTTTCATTCTGAATTCAACTAATTGGTTATGATAATTAGCAGAAATGTAGTTCTCTATTACTCACTTGGAGAAGACTAACTACAATATTATAGGCAGCTACTCCTACCCAATGCCACGCATATGGAAATGCAGCAGACATCTATATTCGCTTACAGTTTCTGTTAGCTATATTAAAACCACAACTGTTAAGCCACATTTGGGTTCTACAGAAGCTTCCCATCAGCTCCCTAGACTAGATCCAGCAGCTGCAAAAAGACCCAAGAGATGAACCTGTCCTTGAAGAAACTGCAGGAGAGCAGAGGCTATTTTTTTAAACCATGCTTTTCTGTGTAAACATAAACTGCTTTTTCCTTCTTAAATTATGGAGTGGACAAAGCCAATGCTAAGATATTATCTGTTTCTTTACAAAGTCAAGTCAAAGTAATTATATGCTTTTTCAAACTTGGCTATCCCCATGTCCCAGGGACTATGATACACCTCCCCGAGGTAACCCATGCAAGGTTGGGAATCATTGACTGGGAGGAAAGGGTCACATCAGAAGTTTTGACCTAAAAGATGTATGTTCCACTCTTACAGCTTTCTCTGTTAGGATGCATAGAGGAGCTACTGGACAGTAGAGACAACCCTGGCCTTGATAGTGGACAGACCTGGGTCCAAGTTCCAGCAGCTCTGCTCTTGAGGCCCAGTATCACCTAAGAAAAGTTGTCTCACCACGCTGACCCCAGTTTTCACATTTCAAGAAGACAAGTGAAAAAAAAAATACCCACTCAGTTTTATCTTGAGGATTAGATGAGATGTGATAAAAGAAAAACTTCAGCTGAGTTAAATGTAAAGGAGTTTAACTGAGCAATGAACAATTTGTGAATCGGGCAGCCCCCAGAATCACAGCAGATTCACATAGACTCCAAGGGTGCCTCATGGTCAGAATAAATTTATAGACAAAAAAATTAAAGTGATGTACAGGAATCGGAGGTGAAGTACAGAAGCGCAGTTTGAACATTCAGCAGTCTATGAGTGGTTGAAGTATGGCCGCCGGCATTAGCCAACACTCAGCCATTGTTACAAGTGCATACTGTTAATTTAGGTTTTCAGTTTTGTCTATTAAGCTGGGTTACAGTTCATCCACAAGGACTCAAATATGAAAGTACAGAATGGTTCTCAGGCCATATTTAGTTTGCTTTAACAGATGTTTGAACTGACATATGTGATAGATAACATATTGAGGCCGGTCTACATGCAGACACTCTGCCAAGTGTTTACAAGCTCGTTGACTCCTGGCAATAACCCTGTGAGGCACATACAGCTATCCTATTCCACAGAAGGTAAAACTGAGGCTTCAAGAATTTAAGTTCCAAGCCTAAAATTCTGCAGTTGTTAAATAACTAAGAAGGGACTTCAATCTGGATGTGTTTGACCCCATGAGTGATGCTTTTGACCACTGTGTTCTATGCCTCCCAATATGTAACTTAGTCCCCTTCTTTTTGACAGCAGTACTAACCACTTCCCCACTAAGACCCAGCCTATACTGGTAGTTAGGAATACTGTATCTGCTCACTCTCCTACCCGCCGTGTTCAGAACTAACTGCCACAGAGTTTTCACTCAGTAAATATTGGTTGAATGAATGGACAACATAACAAGGAATGAATACAAATGCACTTGAATTTGAATTAATACAGGACATTGTTTCTAAACCTTTTCACCAGTAGGGATTCCTTTTATTAATTTCTTCCCATGGGCCTCATGCTTTGATAAATTTCATCTTCCAAGCTGAGACTAGTGACAAATTGGGTTTTCCTATGTTTAATTAATCAAAGACAGATAAATTGCTTACCAGCACTTCTGAACAGCATGAAATACGTATCTTAACAACCCTGAGTTGTTTAATTCCAGGCTAAAACAAATACAATAACCTGTTAGCTTAGTGCTCTCACTTGCAAGCAAACGGACAATAACTCCTTATGATTTCGAAATTCCAAAACTAGCTTGTGAATCTATAGAGATTTGGGGACCCAAGTTAGGAAATACTTCCCAATATGATTCATATCGTACATGAGAGTCACATCTTATAAGGTTTGGGCTTCAATGTTAGCAAGTAAGAAAACATCTGCATTTGTCCAAATTATCTTTGAAAACCCCTTAAATCTTCTAGATCCAAGGTTTTGTAGATAGAGTCTATACAATCTTCTACAGTAATATGTCCATAAATCTGTAGCAAGAGGCAGTAATATGCAGCACATAATCAAGTATATTTGCACAAACTATAATTGAATATATGGCATATAATTATATATAATTGAATATTCAGTATACATGTATGATTGAATCTGCAAGTTAGATGTGCACAGGATTTGATGCCATCATATTTTTCATATATACAGAATAATATATAAATATTTATGCTACAAAATTATTAAGTAAACAATGTTGTAGTTCCAAATAGCTTTAAGAAATTGGACTTTGCCAAGAGTTTTAAATTTCTGTGTTACCCTTCCTGCTAGCATTCCTCCATCTGGCCTACCCTAGGTTAACGCTAGCTTGCATTTTGCTTTGCTTTTTGATTTTACCACATATGTCAGTATTACTAAACAATATATTGTTTAGTTTTGTTTGTATTTTGAGCTTTATATAAATGGCATCATATGGCATGCATTTTTGTGTGAGTCACATTTTTTGCCCAACATATGTTTACAACTGTGTGCATGTGGGTACAGTTCATTTATTTTTCAGTGCTCTACAGAAAGTAATTTTTCAACTCAAGGTATTCCTTTCCTAAAATTAATTACTTTTGTCTAATTTAGCCATGTAGTACAAATGCATCAAGATAGATAATGAACATTAATTGCCGCAACAAACAACACCAAACCAGAGTGGCATTAAGTTTTATTTTCTGCTCACACCGCAGTTGTATGCAAATGGGTAGCTCTGCTGGGCAGCTCTTCTCCAAGACATGACTCAGGGACCCCCACACCTTCCATCTTGTGACACCAACATCTTTGAAGCTGGCTTTCTGGTAGCCATAGAAACAAAAGAAAGAACAGATCTTTCAGGGTTCAGAGAAGGCTGAACAAGGCCTTCCATGTGCCCAGGAAAAGGAAACAGACTTGGTGAACATCTCTATGGTATTTGTCACATTTAAAATGCCACAAAAGAGTTTAGTGGGATTAGATTTACAGGATTGGCTTGAACAGACTTTAAGTGTTATCTATTCTCACTCCCTTTGTTTTATCATCCGGTAAATTTTTTTTTAGTACCAACTCTATACCAGGCAATGATCAAGTGACATCCACAGCATCTGTAATGAGGAACTGCCCGCCTTCTGCTTGTACACTCTTCAAGCCAGGGAAGCAAGCACAGCCTCAAGAAAGCAATTCCCACATTTGCACAGCTTGAACTGATTACTATTCATGATGCACACATCAGGCAGTTCCAAATGATGACAAGAATAAGGGCGAGTGAGCCTGTGCACAACTGAGAAGGACTCAAGATGACCCACAGGTCAGATTTGTTGAAGAGGTCATTGATGCTGAAGTCATCTATGGTGATCACAGTAATTCCTTATTATGAGCATAATACCCCCGAAGCCTTTCTTTTTTCTCATGTTCCAACAAATTTTCATACAGTGTTTTCCAAAGTTTGGATGTATTAGATGTCTTCAAATCCCAAAATAGTGGAGCCAGCTGGGTTTTGCCTTTACCCAACTGCTTCCCAGTTTTTCTTGATTTTTTTTTTCTCTCCTAGCCTCTCTCTCTCTCTTCTCTGGCTCTTTTTCTCTGTCCTCTCTCTCTCACCCACAAACATGCACACACAGAGACACATATACACCCATGCACACACACACATGTACATGCACACACATACATGTTGAGACCAATACCTAGCAACCTAGCACAAACACACAATACCTCTAACACAGGTATTTCCAAGGGTTGTAAGTGTTTGATAATGTCAACAAACTCTATACAGGACAGGGACTTTTATAGAAACACAGGTGTCCACTTTAAAGCAGGACACACTTTTTCAAAAGGCACCAGCACAAATAAATCTCGTTCCCCCAAAACTGTGCTGCAACTTTTTCTTCACTCAAAAATACTTCATACCTACTGAATCCAAACTCTGTTAGGATTATGACTGCTATTGTCCTGTGAGTTTGGAGTTAGACTGTGAAATCCAATAACCATTTTGCTTCTGTATGTATATGTGGATAATATATGGAAAATTTTTAGGGTAACTAGCTTGAAGTCAGTTATACTTGTTATGTTTAGGCCAGAAATTGGAAAACATTTTCCTTAAAGAGCTAGATAGTAAAAATTGTAGGTTTTGAGGGCCATACACTCCCTGTTACAACCACTCCACTCTGCTTTTATGGAACAAAAGTAGCTAGAAATATATGGATGTAATGGTGTTTCAATAAACTTAATCTATAAAAATCAGTGGTGAGCCATATTTGGACCAAGAACCATAGTTTCCTGATCCCTTGTGTTGACAAAAAAAAAAAGCCAAACTCTGTAAAATGTTTAAGGCAATTTATTCTAAGCCAAATATGAGTGACCGTGGATGAGGATACAGCCTCAAGAGGTCCTGAGAACATATACCCTAGGTGGTTGGGCTACAGCTTGGTTTTATACACTTTACATAGACAGAAGTTACAGGCAAAGATATGCATCAATACATGTGAAGTATACATCTGTTCGACCTAGAAAGGCAAGACATCTGGTGAATGGAAGGGTGCTTATATGTCATAGATGGATTCATAGATTTTCTGATTGGCATTTGGTTGAAAGAGTTAAACTTTGCCTAAAGAGTAGAAGTAAGTAGGAAAAAATGCTTAAGTTAGTATAAGGGAGGTTATGAAAACCAAAGTTCTTGTTATATGGACGAAGCCTCTAAAATAGCAGGCTTCAGAGAGAAGAGGTGGTAAATGTCTCTTTTTGGACCTTAGAAAAGGTGACATATTCATAGTTAAATCTCTCCACAATCCAGAAAAGACATAGAGAGGGAAGGAGATTCTCTATGGAATGCAGATTTCCTCTACAAGAGATGATTTTGCAAGACATATTTCAAAATATGTCAAAGAAATGTATTTTGGGGTAAAATACTGTGATCTCCTTCGAGGTCTGCTATCTGTCCTGTGATGTTATACCAGAGTCAGATTGAAATTTCATATCTTATTCCCACAACAACTCTGTTTTATCAGTCTTAGTATCTGTATGTTAATGTCACTGCTGGTCAGTTGTGCCTAAACTTCTAAGGGAGAGGGTATAATGAGGCATGTCCGACCTCCCTTCCCATCATGGCCTGAACTAGTTTTTCAGGTTTCTTTGGGACTCCCTTGGTTAAGAGAGGAGCTTGTTCAGTCAGTTGGTGATCTTAGAATTCTATTTTTGGTTTACACTGGCTTAGCCATAAAGCACGCAACCCTTGAGAAAGTCACAGAGTCACCCCTGAATTAGCTCAGACAGAGGTAGAGACTCCCAGTGTCGGTCACCTGAGAAAAAGAAAGTGGAACTTAGAAGGTGGGCCTGAAACCAGTTGGAAGGGGCTCTCCTGTCTTTCTTTGAGATTCCCTTGCTGGAGTCTCAATGTTACAGTAGGTAGTTAGTCATACATGAGCAGGGCAGGAGAGGGCTCTGAAGCCACCTTTGCAAAAATTACATCAGTGAGAAAAATTATAGCAGTAAGCTGAGCTAACCTACCCCCCGTCTTGCCTTTCCCTTAATTATTTCTGGACTATTGGGCCAAGCTAACATTGGAAGACATCTAGGCTATAGTTTAAATAATAGGCCTTGTCCTAAAACTGAACAGATTTTTGTAAAGCTAATGGGAGGCCATCACGCTGGAAGGAGAGGAGCCTGGGTCCTGCTGAGGCATGGACATGAACAATTGTCAGCCATTATTCTGGAGGTTATAAGATATGCACCTTCTCCAGTTATTCCTGCAGATAACACCACTATTGTAGACTGGCCTTTTGAGATATCTTTTCAGGTTTTTTGTATGTCTGACACTCATAACTCTACCTAGTCCCAATGGTTTCACCTGCACCCACCAATCCCATTCCTGTGGCCTCAACCAGAAGCAATTCAGCCTGTAGAAAGACAGCTTTGACCCCCTTTATCTCATCTCCACCCCAGACAATCAACAGCAAACACCTGCTACCTGGCCCCTCCACCCCTTCCTCAAAACTGCCTTTGAAAAACCCTTAACCTGCAAGCTTTGAACAAGATGTTTTGAGTATGGACTTTATCTCCCATGTAGCATGGCCAGCCTCATGTCTATTAAATTCTTTCTTTACTACAGTGTCATGGTTTATCTTTATGCAGTGGGCAGGAAGAACTCCTTAGGCAATTACAGCTCCCCCCCCACCACGCCCACCAAACAAGAATGTCAGGTGACATTCTTGTCACCTGATGTTATGGTGTCACCATCAGGTGATGGTGAAGCAGTTGTTACACTCTCTCTCTAAAATAATAATTGGTCACAGCTGGTGCCACGGAAAGGCAGTCTCCCAATAGACAGAAACACCTGAAACTGGTGATCAGCAGCTTCCCAGAAAGATCTCAGAAGCTGGATGAATGGCTCAAGCATGCTCACTAAGAGACAAATGGCAGAGTTTAACTGGTATATGACCTTCCTCTAGGAACACTCAACTGGTAAGAGGAGAGTGCCTCAAGTGAGCAAGCATACAACTTCAGTAAACACACTGTGCATGTGACCCCTCCCAAGTGCTGGCAGGCCACTGGGCATGCAACAGTCCACCCCAAAAGAAGGATCAGGGGAGAAGTAATGCAATCCCAAAAGCACGCCGACATATAAGACCCTAAGTCGAAGGTCAAAATCGTGCACTTGAATCTCAAGTCACCAGCTTGGCCCTTTTCCGAGTGTGCTTTACTCCCTTTCATTCTTGCTCTGTAATTGCTCTTTCTTGCTCATTCTTGCTCCTGCTCTAAAACTTGTCTCTGTCTCTCCCTCTGCCTTATGCCTCTTGGTTGAATTCTTTCTTCTGAGGAAGCAAATAATTGAGGCTGCTGCAGACCCATATGGACTCACTGCTGCTAACATACTTCGGTGCCATGTGACTTGGATACATTCCCTAGCGGTAACATCAACTTCGAGGCTTGTAGACTTGCTGGCGGGCGCCCCAAGGTAGGAGCAAAATGATGGCCTTTGCCATTTGCCACGTGGAGACACCTGTAGATTTTGACAAAGAGAACTTTGAACTACCCTTCAAACTAAAAAGAGAGTGAACTCTATGACAGGAGCCATTTGATCTAGCACATGCTACTCTGCATTTATTTGCCGTTGCTATCCAGCACCCTTGACGACATCATCTTTCACTCTACTTGCTTACTACTACCTGTGCTGCGTGGAGTAAATGAAACTTTAAGGAAAAGGGAGAGCAGCAGCCCTAAAGACTGAGTATTGGGATTTATGGCCTTAGAGAGCAAATGCTTCCCTGTACAGGCCCTAGTCTAATCCACCATCCCTGCCTCTTAGGTTTTCACTTTAGGAAATTAGGGTCTTCATTCGTGCTACCTGGTGAAGCCTCTTCCACTCAGCTTTGCTCACTTGCAACTGCCCTGCTCCATCCTCCACCACCATGGCCATGCCCACATACTAGGTGAGTCCAGATTAAACTCCCATACCTGCTCCTCCTCCAGTCACCCCCATCTCAGCAACTGCCAATGCCATTTTCCCATGCCTCAAGTAAAAAAGCCTTTGAATCCTCCACTGACACCTTTTTCTGTCACCCTCATTAACTCCAGTCACAATTTACCCCCTTCTCAACCACTTCTACCTCTACCACCCACCTGCGAGCCATCATCACCTCTCCCTGTATGTCCCATCCCCTGGAGATCTTCTCAATTCTCATCATTTTAAACATCATCCGTCTATACATGATAACTGCCAAATGTGCACTCCAACCCAGACCCTCCCCTGAGGCCCAGACTCTTCTTCTCCACCATCTGTTCAGCATCACTACATGAAGGTTCACAGTTATCTAAAAGTTATCAGGCACACATCTGAACTCCAAGTCTTCCTCTTCCACCCAGCTCTCCAGCAGTTTTCTCTATCTCAGTAAATAGCAACTCTAACCTTCTAGTGGCTCAGACCAAAATCTAGGATCATCCTTCTCTGTCTCTCTCTCGTTTCCACCTCTCCCCTTCTCCTTCTCTCTCCCCCTTCTTTCCTCTGTCTTTCTCTTCCTTCCTTTCCCCATATACAATCCATCAGCATATTCTGTTCCCTTTACCTTTAAAGTGGCTCCAAGCCCAAACAATCGTCACCCCCTCTACTACAGCCACATTAGCCCATTACTTTCTTAGATGGTTATAATAACTTTCTGCCTCCTGTTTCCAACTTTGTCTCCCTGCTGTCTGTTCTCAACCCTGCAGGCAGAGTATCATTTTAAAACTCAAATCAGATGAAGTCACTCCTCTGCTCACAACTTCTTCCAAATTATTTTTCTAATAAGCCTTGGCTACACAACTAATTATAAGCTGAACAGGGAAGAAAATGGTGGACTCTGGTATTCGGTGATCACTAGGAAGTCCCAAGGTGTTCATTCTGGTCTGGGGCTTAACCAGATCAAAAACGTGTTTATTTTTGCTTACAAAATGTTCATCTGCTCTGATGACAGCCAAATGCTCTGCTCTTTTACTTTCTTTGACCAATTATCTTGGACCTACTACTTAATTAGTTGATCATTATGGTAATTCGAGCTAATTTTAGGAAGTAGCTCTATACTTTCTAAATACTTAAAGACTACATTCTTGCAATAAATGTTAATATACCAAGCTATCTAGTTCAAAAATGCTCTAATTTAAACTCATTTTTGGCTTCATGATATTAGTAAAAATAAAATTGTTGAACGTTTACTATGCTTTTTGCTTGCAGTATAATCTCAATTAACAATCAAAATGCTCTTATGAAGTAACTACTATTTTTCATATATTTTAGACTAGCCAGTTGAGGCCCAGAGGAGTAAAGTAATTTTCTCAAACACTGACAGAAGTAAAATTTGAATTCACATACCTATCTGTCTGGCTGTAAAGTCTGCCTCTGTTTGACCCCAACTGGATTGTTACTGTAAGGGAAAAGCTGTAGCATAATGAAGTCAAAAGCATGAGCTCTGGAGTCAGCTTAGCCCCTTTTGAATTTTGCCTACCCTACTGTGTGACTTTATCAAGTTATGTTGCCTCTCCAAGCCTAAATTTCCTCATCTGAAAAATAGGGCAATTAATACCTGCAATAAGCAATTCTGAGGGTAGAGTGAGATAAAGTAGGCAAAATACTAAAACATTTTAATTATTATTATTTTAGATTTGACAGGTAAGGAAAGGAAGAAACAATAAAATGAAGTGACTTACTTGAAGCTAAATTGCTGTTAGTAGAAGAGTCAAGAAGAGCTTAAGTTGAAATTGCTGACATTTCATTCTAGGCCTCTAAAATGGAAATTTCGCATGCTTCAATCTAATAGGTCTTCTGCTCCAAGTTCTGTGCTCAATTTACTGAACCACAGAGTGTGAGTATTTGAGAGCTAGTGTGGGCAGCTAGCTCTTCATAATCTTGATATAAAGATCTCTCTCAGGATTCTCTAGTTGTCAGTTACAGTAGGAAAAGAGAATGGAGGCACTTTTAAATTCTAATATTACCTCAAATTTAGCAGCTTAAAATATCACGTATTTATGATCTCACAATTTCTATGCAGTGGGAGTCTAGGCATGGCTTTACTGGGGTCTCTGTTTAGAGTCTCACGAGGATGTGATTTCGGTGTCAGCTGGGGCTGCCATGTCATCTGAGGCTCTACTGGAAAAGACCTGTTTCCAAGCTCACACAGGCTGTAGGCAGAATTCAGTTCCTCATGGTTGTAGCACTGAGAACTTCGGCTTTCACTGATTGTTGGCAGAGGCCACCCTCAGCTTCCAGATGCTGGGCATAGTTCCTTGACACATGGGATTCCCAACATGGCTTCTTCAAAGCCAGCAAGAGGGACCAGCAGGCTCTACAATCTTATATAATTAATCACATATTCATGCCCATTCAATCGTGTCCATCCCATCATCTCAGCTAGAAGTAAGTCATAGGTTTTGCCCATACTCCAGGGGAAGAAATTACACAAGGGAGTCACCAGGAGATAAAGGTCTTGGGGACATCTTAAAAGTCTGTCCAGCATGCAGGAGATGGTGACAGAAACCCATGAAGGAAAAGATGAGTGATGATGTGTAGTTGTAGCAATTAGTCGGGGGTATTAAGAAAGCCAGCCCACAGCTTGCCATAGGGTACCTACTTCTGTCATTGACTTGATAAACTGGTAAGTAAAATGACAGATTCAAGCCAAAGGGTGAGAAGTTTTAAAGCTCTATAAGATTTGTGCACTTTAGGTATGTTACAATTCAATAAAATAGCCCTGGAGTTTTTTACTGTTTCTTACAGTTTCTCTTTAAGAAGCCACAGCTTATTTCCTCCTGTGAATGGTATGCTGGTGGTGTAACCTAATTTTTAACACTCTTAGAGGCCTGATTATTTTCCTTGTTTTAAATAACAAAAGAAATTCTAATTTAGTTCTTATTCAACCAAAACAAAACAAAAATCCCAATTTAAAAATATTGTTACCCCCTGAAGAGACTGGAAAAGTCAAGCATGGTTGTTTCATTTTAATGCTTGATCTCCTAAATAAGCTGACAAAGAAGTGATGTATTTTGATTGAATTTATCAAATTTTTATTATTTTTTGGTACCAGTTATTTCAGGGCAATTATGGCTCTATAATTCCATAAACATGTTCTGATGTAAACAACTGTGAGAACTGCATTTTTGAATGTTCCAACTGTGCCCACAACATAATCAGAAGCAATAATTTATTACTCAGACTAATAATTAGAAATAATTAACATCTCGAAGCAATTAGGAATAGTAATTTATTTCTTAACATAATGTAATGAGCTGCTTTTTCAATGTATGTTTGAATATTTAGCAACCAGTAATTACTTTTAGAGGAAAGAAAGAAATGTGCTTTTTAGTTAACAATCTCAGATGCCTAGCACAGTCCTGGCCCATTGACATGGAGGTTTGATGCGTCACTGGGTAGAATCTGGCTGAAAATGAGAGCTCTATGACATACTTGGGAAGAAATTGTTTCAGGAGTTCATATTTGTTTAATCACTAAATGAGTTTTTACTGAGTACATACTTGGTCTTATGGCATCTGTGCTAGGCACTGGTGACATAAAAGTGAATGAGATGGACACACTTCTTCCCCAAAAGAGGTCATATCTTACAGGAAGATATAGACATATGTGATAAATAGTGTGATGGAGAAGCAGAAGAAGTTACGGTGTTAAGGAGATGCAGCACAGAGTAAGAGCTTTTTGTTTTGTTTCTCATACACCACTGATATTCTCTGACTGGCGTGTAAACTTCGGTGTCAACTAGATGAAGAAGAAGGAGAAGAGTCTTTATGACCAACAGACACACAGATGAAAAGCCCCTGGGGTGGGACTGAGCTGGGCACTTCTGAAGAACTAAAGAAAGACACTGGGGGCTGCAGCCAAGAGAGCAGAAGGAATTGGTGGCAGCATGGTCCCAGTGTACTTGGCCATCCTGGCCACGTTGAGAATTGTAACCTTAACCTTAAAAAGAACACAGAGTCATTGAAGGGTTCTAAACTAGGGAATGATGCAATAAGATTTGCCTTTTTAAAAGATTCTTCTGGCAGCTGTTTGAGAATAAAATAAGAAAGGCAAGAAAGGATTTTGGAAAGCCAACCAGCATTCCAAGGAGCAGTTTAGTTGAAAGATATGGTGGCTTTAACCACACTGATGGCTGTGGGATGGAGAAACATACATACACTGAATCATGAGTATTTAGCAGTAAAATTGGCAGAACTTAATAATGGTTTAAACAATATGACAAAAAGAAAAAGGAAATGACTAGTACAACCAAATGGTTGTGGGATCATAAATTGATCCAAGGAATTTGAGACTAGAATCAGGGTGCAGAGTTGGTTGGCATGTGTTTGGGGACATGTTGAGCTTGAGGCACCTATAAGACATTAAGACATGAAGGGAGCTGTTTGATCAGGCAGCATATGTGCCCATTCAGAATTTGGAAAACAAATCTCAACTGAAGAGATGTTTTTTGAGTGGCATCAACATAGAGAAGTGAATTTATTTGAAAGAAGGTATAGAACAGGGGTGTCCAAACTTTTGGTTTCCCTGGGCCACTTTGGAAGAAGAATTGTCTTGAGCCACACATAAAATACACTGACACTAACAATAGCAGATGAGAAAAAAGAAAACAACTCAATAAAATCTCATAATGTTTTAAGAAATTTTACAAATTTGTGTTGGACCACATTCAAAGCCACCCTGGGCCACATGGAGGCCATGGGCCACAGGTTGGACAAGACTGATGTAGAATGAGGAGAAAATTCAGGTGAGAAATGAGCCTAAAGAATCTCCATCTGCACAATTTCAGCAGCCAAGCACACTATGTCACTCCCCAAGTCTCCCCAGTCCTTGTGATGGTGGCGGCAACCCATCTGGAACAGCTGCTGTGAGGAAACCAGCTGAAGCAAGGGAGGTGTGTCTGGGGCTGCATGCTCATGGATCCTGCAGGAGGCAGAAATTGGTGATCCCAGCAGGAGCCCCTATGCCCCACCAAGTTGATGCAGCAGGAGCCCCATGCTCCTGGGCACAGCTGCAGTTGCCCAACTGTGGCTCCAGATCTGGGCATCTCTGCACTCTTGGGGGCCCAGGAAGTCCCCTGTCCCCACTGGCTCAGAATTGGCTGCTCCTGCCCTTGGGCAGTGGCTGCTCCAGTGCGGAGTGAAGTTGTGGCCAAGCCCAGGTGCTATCACAGCCTAGCCAGATGTGCATTCACTTGGGGGTGCTGACACACCAGCCCCCTGCCACCTCAGCCCTCTCTGGACTTTGGGCACCAACGAGCATGGGAGGGAGGCCAGGGGGCTGAGGCAGCTTGGCACAGGCCTGTGGGCACCCCTCAGCATGGACAGCCTGGGTGCTGTGGATGGCATGTTGATGGTTGCAGGAAGCAGATAGGTTCCTAGGTGGGAAGGGGTGGGTCCCCTGTAAAAACTCACCTTCAAGCCAGGGACTCCCAAGTGAAGCCTGGGAGTCAGGCTGCCAGATATGGGTGGAGTGCACAACCTGGAGAAAGAATTTATCGTGCCTTTTCCAGGCCCACCCATGGCCACCCATGGACCAATCAGCACGTGCTTCCTCCCTTCTGAGCTCATAAAAACCCCAGACTCAGCAGACTCAAACACTCTTCAGAACAACCTGCCTGTGGATAGGAGCTACCCATTTCAGGTCTCCTCTACTCTTTCAGGACAACCCGCCTGCAGATAGGGGCTACCTACTTCAGGTCTCCTGAGAGCTGTTCTATCACTCAATAAAGCTCCTCTTCACCTTGCTCACCCTCCAGTTTTTCATGTAACCTCATTCTTCATGGATGCGGGACAAGCACTCAGGATCAACTGAACAGCAAGAGTGAAAGGAGCTATAATGCTTTCCTGGCTGGCTTGCCAAGCTGCAGACAGTGACATGCTCCCAGACTGTGGAGCAAAGAGTGGAGACCCTTCCGGGGAACCAGACCTTGGGATTCCCCAAGGCAAAGCTATAACACTGCAGGCCTCCTGCCCTCCACATGCACTGGGTAGCTGCCCCACACAACGGGAAACAGTGGCTGGGCTGAGCCAGCCCAAGAGCCGCAGGCTGGAGTGAGGTGGTGGGACTGAAAGAGCTGTAACACAAATGGGCTGAAACATGCCACCCTGACACACACACCCGCAACTTGTTACACTGCAGGTGATGAGGAGAGAAGAGCTGTGGCCCTTCAGGGAGCCCAGAACTCCAGGCTCCCTGAGCCAGGGCTGTGACATGCTGTAACAACCTCTTTGGGGCTCTGTGGTTCCTGGTGTCTCTGAAGTTTCAAGCACCATCACGTTGCCTTTGTCCAGATAGGGATGGCTGCAGCAGAAGCCACTTGCAGTATATCTGGTCCAGCCACAGACTTGTACAGAGCTGGCACCAGTGCCTGGCCCACCACAGCAGCCAGCATGCTGGACCCCATGCTAGTTTGCTCACACTCCCCTTACCACTCTGCACCTGGTTTGTCCTTGGCAGGCATGGGATCCAGGCTGGTAGCACAAGTGAAGCACAGTCTACTGGAACAACTGCTGGGCAGAATGAGCCTAGTGAGTGTGAGCAAAACTCAAGCAGAGGTGCTGCCATCCATGGAAGTTTCTGGCTGGCAAAGCAACACATGAAGGATCCTGTGACACTTGCTCTGGATCCCCAGTGGTGACTCAGCTGTGATATTTCTCTGCTGACTAGATTTTTGGAGAAGTTAACTGCCATTGCTGCTGGTACCCCCTATGAGAACTCACTGTGGCTTTTCTCCCTAGAGCTTCCTGTTGTTCCCAAACCCAAAGACTCCTGAGGTGACCTACAGCTTCCTCAGTCTTCACTGTATTGATCCAGCCACACTAACTTTGATGCACAAATGAAAGTGTGCCCCTCTGCAACTCTGTGGAACATAATCTCTTCATCTGGATAACACAAGGACTCTACCTAGGAATCAGGCAGAGCCCACACAGCAGTCTTAGGAAATGGATGTCTGGCTTGTCTTTGTAGTCTTGCTGTCTCTTCTGTCACCTGTCCTAAAACCATTTGCTCATGAGGCTTGTGCACAGAGAAACTTGGGGTGGGGCTGGGGCTAGACTGACCAGTGCATTGGATAAAACCAGTCTCTGCAACCTAGTTTTGTTTCAGGAACACCATCCTTCTGAAAAAAGTCAATGGTAATACTCTAGTCTGAAGCCAATACCAATTAAATTAACAGGAATTCCTGCAGTGTTTCAAGTTTATGAAATCAGCATACCTTATCTAATTTAATTTCCATAACAATTCTGTAAAGTAAATGTCATTACTCTCATGACACAGATGAGGAACCCAAAGACTCAGAGAGGTTAAGTTAATTACCAGAATCACACAGTGCATGCTTGGTGAAACAGTAATTGAAAATTATGTCTTATAACTCTAAATTTTGGACACTTCTTATTACACCAGGGTCTTCAAAGCTGCTCAAGCTAGAAGAATTATAATTGATCAAAGATTTCACATGTCTCTGTGACCACAACATGAGAAATCTGATAGGACTCCCCAGAGCAAAATGAGTCTAAGAAAACTTTTGATCATATTGAGTTATTTTTTTCTTAAGTTGCAAAATTCAGGGGCAGAATCTTGATTCTGGGATGAACACGTTGGGAGAATTAAGAGATGATAAAGCATTATGAATTCAGAGACAAAATATGAGCAAACACCAAATTATCTAGATCTCCATTTAATATTGCATCATTAAGTAGAAAAAAAATGTGAACTGTGTTTTCAAAGTGTGATCCATCACCAGAAACAGAATCACCTAGCCAGAAACAGAATTACATAGGATATAATTAAAATGCAGATTCTCTGGCCCTCCTCAAACCTACTGACTCAGAATTTTTGGAAATGAAACCAAGAAATACGAATTTCAAAAAATATGTTCAGTGATTCCTTTGCAACCTAAAGTTAGAAAATTACTGAAATGGACCATTGCAGAACTATTTATTAGCCTGTTAGCAGGAAATGAGGACAGCAGCGGCAAGCAGGACAAACCAAGTTTTCTTAATATAATGATTTTTCATAGTACGGATAAGCCTTAAAGCCCTTGAAGAAGTTTTAATCAATAGAGGCAGGTGTTGAAGAAAAGAAAACTGAGTTTGGCTGCAGAAATTTTAAATTTCTACTTTATCGGGTCATTTGAAAAAGTCACTTAAATTCTGAGCCCCAGTTTCCCATCCAAAAATGATGAATTCCTGCCTTCCAAGGTAATTTTAAGCATTAAATACAACTCAGAGGGTGGCACATTGAGGAAAGTAAATCTTTATTTGGAGAACAGCTATGTGCCTTGTGTCCGATGTGTGTTTTTGTGAGTTCCCATGCATTCATCGCTACGTTAGGATTCCAGCAAAGAGCAAACATTAAAATCAAGTCTACGATTATGAGGTCTTGACAAGTGGAGTTCTCAATTCCTGGAGAAAGACAGAATTTAATTTTATTGCAAAAGATGAATGACTGCAGGATATCAAGATATTTGCTGCCAGGGAGATGAAACAGTGAGTATCATTCCCCAGTATCCTCATTGTATTTTATCCTGTTAGCTCCAAAGCTGGGTCTCAAGCTATGCATACCCCTCCCCCAGTAAAAAACACAGATTATTCTCTGAAAAGCAAAAATTACCTTCATGTATTTTCTTAATGATATGCTAAGCTATCATTCTCATGAAATGTTTTTTCATTATCTTGTCCTGAATCGTTGTATTATTGTAGTATCTCCTGGCCTCTTAAGCACATAACACAGTGAAGTTGATTCTACTATTAGAATCCTCCCCCTTAATTAAATGAGAAATATTATTACTTCATCCCAGCTTGGACTAGCATTCACTTCCTTTTCACCCACTGTGTTTCATCTCATCCTCAAAATATCTGTATGTGCATTTCATTTCTGTGGTCAGTCAATAAGCATTTATCCATAATGAATCTTGCTTCTGAGAGTCCATTAAATTATTCCCCCAAAGAATTTCTTTATCCTCTCCCGCTATCCTTTCTTGATACTAGGAAAGAGTTTAACTAATTCAACTAGGAAAGTTTAACTAACTTCCTAAGGATACAAGTTAAAATATCCAGCGTATGGTTATATGGCTCTTAAGAAGCAGAGGCTTGGAAAACTAAAAATAGGAGAGAAGGGGAAGAAGAAAGGAAAGAATTTGCTTGTGCCAAGCACCTTCCAAATGAAAGGCTGTAGGCTAAAAACTTTAGACTCATTGCTTCATTTAATCCAAATTATCCTTCCCCTCTCAACCTTTAATCTTAATTTCTTCTAACAGGTCCCCACCCTGGCTGCACCTATAGTGGAAATTTTATTTTGCTGGAAAATCCATGCATGAAATGACAGATTGATATTTTTAACAATATGAACTGAATTTCTCCATCATTCAACCCATAAAAACCACCAACTCATCATTACTTACTGGCCCCTTTGCTCAAATATCATTTAAAAATACCTGTTTTTGGATGTTTTAACTGTTGACTTTGCTATGATGGCTCTGCCTCCATTTGTAGTAAATAATAAAGCTGAAAGAAGCCTTATAGATCATCTAATCTAATTCTCATTACCCCACTTTAGAGATAAGAACATTGAGGGCAGCGAGGCAGATAGCCATCCCCTATAACCTTTCTACTTGTGTGTGCATCAGCAGGTACTTAAAGGGCTAGAGAAATTCCCAAACCCACCTACCAAGGAAGGGTCACACCATCTGATTTTTCTAAGACTTCCATTTAACCTTCGATTCAAAGCTACTTTAATTATTTGTATTAGTTTACCCAGTTGCTTACACTGATTTTGAGGAACCACTCAATACGATAGACCTGGGCATAATTGAGATGCATCCATTCCACAGTAGCATTCCAGCAACCAAGGAGTAAAACTGGCATGTCCTGCCCCACCACTGAAACCAGAGTTTCAAGTGGATACAACGTTGGGAAGGGTCAAACTAACTTCAAGGGATTGACCCTTCTCAACATTATATCCATTCTTTGGGGTCATGGTTAAATATCACTGTGCAGTGCTCATGGAGACACAAGGAAGTGAAGGTTGTGGGGTGGTCGACATTTTTACCCATAGAGAAGTGGAAGTCTGATGACACCTAGAACCAATAACAACATGGAACCAACCCCATCGTTCTTGGGCTAGAGAGTCTTAATTATGAGTCCAACTATACAGTTCTTGGACCAAAGAAATGTCCCACAGGTCTCCTCATTGCAGAAGAGATGAGTCAATGCTTATTAAAGTCAAAGGTCATTTCGTGTCAGGGAAAACAAATGCACTGAAGCTATTTTAAAGTACCTGTGTTTTGTTCATTTGTTTGTTTTGTTTTGTTTTCGTTTGTTTGCTGGGGCAGGGAGAAGATCTAACTGGGAGCCTCACAGAAAACCCAAGACTTTAAATAACACAGATGTCACAGGGGTGGAGCTGGGAAGTTGGGAGATTTTAGCTACTCTTTCTATCTCTCAGAAACCATTTGGTCTCACTAATGGTCTCACTAATGTCTGCTTCTCTGTGACATTAGCTCCATTCTCTCTTAGCTATCTATCTCCTTTGGTCAGGACAGAACCCAATACCAAAGGCCCAACTCCACAGGACTTCCAGATATTGGAAATTAAATGTACTCTGTGTCTCTTCCTTCACCTGTATAATAGTATGCCTTGGGTCGCATGTTTTTCCCTGGTCCAGTCAGCTATGGCTGGGGACAGGTTAGGAGGCACAGAGGGCAACCACCTCCAGAGGCGCTGAGTACGAGCAGCTCTAACTAAAAAGGGAAGTTGACTTTGCAAACTAATTGGCACCTTCAGTGCAACATTCAACTATGTAAGTGGATTTTCTGAGACCATCTTACCTCCGCTTTTCTTCTTCCTGAGGAAAATACCACAGGATGAAAGAATCAGAGATAAGCCCAAAGCAAGATTTGGGATTCCCTTAAATAAACAGTAAGTTCGTGACTCGAAGATAACGAAAAAATACCTGCATCTCTTAGCCCGTGTGCACACACACATGCACCCACCACTCCTATCCCAAATATTTAGCATGTATAAACATATTGGCAGTCAACATATTTGCTGAATGATGAATGAATGAATGAGTAAAATGTGTATGTTTATATGGGTGTAAATTCCTATAGCTGGTAGTATTTCAAAATTTGGAAGGAATGATTTGCCCATCTGTGATTAACTTATCTCCCTTTGTCTTAGTCCGTTTGGATTGTTACAACAAAATTCTTTAGGTAGCTTATGAACATATAATTTTTTCTTTGTAGAGATGGAGTCTTGCTACATCACCAGGGCTGGTCTTTAACCCTGGTCCCAAACAATCTTCCCGCCTTGGCCTCCCGAAGTCCTGGGATTACGGGCGTGAGCCAAGGTCCAGCCTTGAAGAATAGAAATTTATTTCTCTGTTCTGGAGGCTGGGAAGTCCAAGATAAAGGTACCAGCGGATTTGGTGTCTAGTGAGGACCTGCTTTCTTGTTCATAAATGGTACCTTCTCACTATGTTCCTACATGCTGGAAGGGGTAAGGTCACTTAGAATCTCTTTTATAAGGACACTAATCCTCATCAGGAGGCCTCTGTCCTTATGACCTAATTACCTCCCAAAGCCCCCATCTCCTAATACCACCTTAGGTATTAGAATTTTCAACATATCTCCATGCAGACTATTCAAAATAGCAAAGACATGGAATCAACCTAAATGCCCATCAATGACAGACTTGATAAAGAAAAATGTGGTACGTATACACCATGCAGCCATTAAAAGGAATAAGATCATGTCCTTTGCAGGGACGTGAATGGAGCTGAAGGTCCTTATCTTTAGCAAACTAACAGCGGGACAGAAAACCAAATACCACATGTTCTCACTTATAAGAGCTAAATGATAACTCATGGACACATACAGGGGAAAACACACACTGGGACCTATCAGAGGATGGAGGGTGGGAGGAGGGAGAGGATCAGAAATAATAACCAATGGGTACCAGGCTTAATGCCTGGGTGATGAAATAATGTGTAGAACAAATTAGATAAGCAAGTTTTTCCAATATTTCAGTGTAATTCCACAAATATTTATTTATATATATACACAACAGATACATATATACACGTGTGTGATGAATATATATATATCACACACATAAATAGATACATGTACATGTGTGTTTATATATGTCTCTCAATAAATCAGGTAAAGGAGATAACTACATAAGCAATTAACCCATCATTTTAATTTTTTAAAAATGCTACAAAAAAGTACCTATCAGTTAATGAGAAACAGAGAGAAATAAGGAATTAATTCTACCTGGGAATTTTCTCATGTATGGCTTCGAAATTTCGATGGTTAGGAAAATTTGCCAGTTTGAACAAGAATTGAAGTCAAACTTGGACTGACAGGAGCCCACCCACCATATGAAGCAGTAGCAAAAGCCAAAATGGGAGTAGAAAGACCATTTTTAAGTTTGGGGGCATGATTTGGAATCAAATCACAGCCTTAGAGTCATAGGGCCTTGTCCGGGACGTTCAGGTTGGATTTGGCCCAAATAAAATAATGCATTCCTCTGCAATTAACATCCTGGCTAGACCTTATTTTGGCTGAGACAAGCCTAGCAGGTGGCTGGGTACCAAATCAATGAACAGCATTTCCTGGCCAAGGGTAATAAGACAGCACTTCCCCCCACCAACCCTCCCCTTCTCACAACTTCCCAAAGTCTTTTCTCATCCTATTTGTTCAGCAAATTCTAATGGCAGCCATTAGCTACCAAGAGATGTATTGATTTTGGAGGTGATGCATGTGGAAAGGCCCTTTCTTCTTACTTTGGGAATATAATAACATTGTCCTGCATCTCATCAAATTTAGCTGAGTTTATTTGTTACTTTCTTTTTGTGACCATGGATGCCATAAGAAATGATCCTCTATAGACTGTGCTCAACCTATAGGTTGCCTTGGGGTCCTGGGGAGATGGTTGTGTAAACCCAACCGATTTTCCAATGAACTCCCAAGGTTATTTCAGGATAGCTGCTCCTCATTAGGGATTGACCCACCATGAGCAGTCACCCCGAGTATCCCTGTCTCAATCTCGAAAGCTGTCTCCAGGTCTGAAAGAAAAAAATTGCAATGTGTTTAAGAACTGCATATTTAAGTGTCTCCATCCCGTTTAATAGAGTCAGCACAGTAAATAAGTTGGCCTGAGGGCTTGATAACAATGTAAAAATTGTTACAAAGCCTAATTCAAAAATGAATATCCTATAATGAAAACAGCACGGCTTCTAGACATCAACACACCAGCTCTGCTAGTTACCACCTGTGTGGCCCTGGATGCATGGCTTAACAAATACTTGCCTCAAAGGGCTAAAATGAAAACTCAGTTAGGCAATGTTTGTAATGTACCTAGCTCAGTAGGTGTTCCAAAGTTTGCCTCTTTCTCCCTGCCCTTCCTGTTATAAATAAAGTATTCAGTAGAAACTAAAGACTTGGAAAATGAAAAAATGGCTGTGGTGTGACCCATGACAGATGTGGCAAATTTTTATTCATTATTCATCAAAAAAATCATTATTAAATTCTTATATGGTGTGGTTTATAGGACCAGTATTGGATGTGGTGAGACATACAAAATTGAGAAACTGACAGATTCTAACCTCAGGAAGATTTCAAGTCTAATACATGATAAAAGACATATATTCAAAATATTAAAGTGTATGTCAGGTCATAATTTGTGACCTAGAAGTGGTGCCAATAATTATTTTGGAATCTCAGAAGATAATTCATGATATAAAGTTGCTACCAATGAAGAAAGAATCGTGGGCTGGATATAACAACACACAGGTGGTATGACAAAGCCTGCAAACTGTCCTTGAAGGACTGAGTTAGGGTCACTGCTAGGAGATTCCATCCAGAAGAAATGAATGAAAGTATAGTTAAACTTTCAGGTTTTGAGAGCTTACTACGAGTCAAATATTGTGATAAATACTTCAAACATTTTCTCATTAATTCTCATCCTAATACTGCAAGGAAGATATTATATCTCCCGTTTACAGAAGAAGAAACTGCCTCTGAAAGATTAAATGACTTTCTGGTGGTTACACAATGAGAGCTGAAGCCACAGTTTGGGCCTAACTTATCTGACTTGCAAGCACCTGCTCTGAATCACTATGCTAAGAACAGAAGAAAATAAATACAGGATGTGTATGGCAAACTGTGAATAGCCCAGCTTGGTTGGGGTTTAGAGTTTTTTTAACATGAATGATAAGAGACATATAGGAAAAAAGGCTGGGTCAAAATGTGGGAAAGCCCCAAATGTTAGCTGAAAGGTTTTGGCCTTTGTATTGTATTTTAGACCTAATATACAATAAGAAGATAAGATTAGGAGAGTCAACAATAAGAAGACAAGATTAGGCCAGGCACGGTGGCTCACATCTGTAATCCCACACTTTTGGAGGCTGAGGTGGGCAGATCATGAGGTCAAGAGATTGAGACCATTCTGGCCAACATGGTGAAAACCCATCTCTACTAGAAATACAAAAATTAGCTGAGCGCTTGTAGTCCCAGCTACTCAGGAGGCTGAGGTGGGAGAATCGCTTGAACCCAGGAGGTGGAAGTTGCAGTGAGCCGAGATGGTGTCACTGCACTCCAGCCCGGTGACAGAGCAAGACTCCGTCTCAAAAAAAAATAAAAAATAAGACTGTATGGTTTCCATTAAGGAAAGCTCTATTCACAAAGACAAACATAAGAGATAAAGGTAGAGTAGGGTTTCCATAGCAAGAGCTTTCTCTTATGTCAGCAAATGGGTCAATCAGGATAGGCTGGGTTATGCTCCAATTACCAAAACACCAAAGCATCAGTGGTTCAAAACATTACTCTTGCTCATGTTGCATCATCTACTAAGAGTTGGCAAGAAAGCTTTGCTCCATATCACCTGACCCCGGGAACTTGACTGATGAAGTGGCCACCAATGCCAACTCTGGCAGAAAGCAAGAGAGCTTTGGATAGTCTCACATCTGCGTTAAAAAGATCCAGCCCAGAAGTAACACACATCACTTCCATTCCAGTGTATGGGCCACCTGACCACAAGAGGGTGCAAGCCTTGATTATGCCCAGAAATGGAAGAACGAGAATCCTTAGCAAACAGCACTAATGACTGTGCCAACAAAGAACTTGCCCAGGGTTTTGTGAAGATCTCATGCACTGTCATCTTTAGGAACGACTACCTGCTCTGAAGAAGAGGGGCAACCACTGGTGATGGTGAAACAAAATGTGACCTCACTCCATCCCTTAGATTTGAATTAATATAGGGAGTCTTTATTGCCTTTAGTATGGTAAATATTGAAGTCAGAGGGTAAACTGCTCAACTAGGAAACTAGAACTCATAAGGGGAACCTTAAGTAAAAGTGGGTACCCTGGTCTCTCTCTGGGCCTCTGGCCTTGCATCTGGACTTTGGGACATGCTTAAACTTGCCCACTGGGTAGTAGGGGAGAAATGAGCTCAGCTAGGGAGCAGTCTGTAGGGGCATGTGCTCTAGATCATATGGATACAAGTTGTAGTATGTGAGTGTTTCCATTCTGTCACCCTTGTGCATTTAGTAGCATGTTGAATGTTTACACATAACAGTCTAGGCTCAGCTGAGTGGTTCTTTTGCTCATCTAGCTAGCAGGCATTCTTGTGATTGCATTCAGTTGGTGAATTAGCCAGGGGCTGGCTTCAGCTGGAGACTTTGGGATAGCTAGGATTCTCTCTCACACCCTCTCCGTATCATCTCAAGGCCTCTTCTTTTTTATGTGGCTTCTCCATGTTTCTTCCCCACATGCTTTCTCCAGTAATGTAATCTGAATTTCTACATGGTAGCTCAGAGGTCCCAAGAAAGCAAAAGCAGGAGATTTACGGTTTTCTTAGGACTTAGACCCAGAACTTGCATGGCACCACTTCACTGTATTCCATTAGCTTAAAAGGGTCACCAAGCTAGGCCTCTTTGAAGGGGAAGAGACCAGCCAAGAACATAAATACAAGAAGGCATGGATCAACAGTGGCCATTAATGTAGCAGACCATCACAATAAGCTTGAAATGTAACATTCCATAGTCACAGCTTTCCTACCTGCTAGAGGTTAAAATATTTAGAAAATACAGAAAATAAGCTAGAGATGAGCCTTTATAAAGAGACACCAACACCACCCTATAAAAGAACTTCATCCACACATCTCATCCTCTACCAAAACACTATACAAAGTTTAGAGGAATCAACTTGTGTGCCCTCTCAGAGGACTAAGCTGGCTTTCCCCAGCCACTATCTTGGAAGAGAGCCCACAGTCACTCCCCAGGAGCCAGGAGAAGGGGAAAATTTGGTCACTCACTTTGGTAAACAACTCTCAGACACAAACGGCCAAAATGACTCAGTGCTGGCTTCATGCATTCTGGGATGAATCAGATCAGAACCAAAGTGAAGGGATGAGAAGGAAACAGTAATGGGAATCCTGGAGTGGAAGTAGACACAACATTCTCTACTTCTAAAGGAGCCAACAGGTCACAGCTACCACATCCGAAGCTGAATGACCAAACCAGGTTAAAGAAGAGAGAAGCCACCTCCACCTCTACGGAAGGGATCTGAATGTGGACATGACAACACGGGGGGTAAAAACAGAGATATAAAAAAGCAGTTTGCTTTATTTCTTGTTTTATAAATAAGGCCAATTAAACATTTTATGGTATTGTCCTGATACTCTCATTTTAGCAACCCTTTATCTTTTATCTTCAGCCTGTGAGATCCTAGTGACTTTCTGCTTTCCTATCTGAAGAATTAAGATTAAAAACCACTGTCAAGAACTGAAAAGTAATAAAAGTAACTTCAAGTTCACAAAAGTCTGAAATTGAGATATCCTGCTGTATTTTTATTTTCTTGTTTCAGAAGCAGAGTGATTAGATAGATGGTAAGAAGCTGCATATTAGATGCATTAAAGTCCATCCTCCTTCAGAGTAACACTCATTGTAACTCTACTATTTCCAAGAGTAGAAGGTGAACCACGTATCCTCACCACATTTTGGTTTATCAACACTTATTAAACAACACAAAAGCCCTGTCTGCTCTAAGTTGAGAGCTCAAGCTTTGCCAACAGTAACGTGAGGACTTTGTAATAATCACTGCATTAGTGTCCAGGCAGGAAATGGAATTCTACTCAAAAGGATTTAACAAAAGATAATTTATGACCATTGATAAAAATAAGGGAATTAATGATGTGGAGGCACTCCGAGACTAGCGATAGCGATAAGTCATTACCCTGCGAGGAAAGGACAGTGGGAGGAAATACTGTTACCGTAGTCTGGTGAGCACAGAAGGAGAGAGAAGAAAACTCTCTGCAGGAATTCTAGTGTCAAAAGATGCCACCACTACCAAATTGCAACACTGAAACAGGGAGGGGGCAGGAGTGTAAGTATCCCAAATCATCTCTCCTCAAACCCTCCAAACACCCCAATCTCCAGATGATGTCTTCCATTGGCCAAGTCAAACCGTAAACCAGGGAACCAACAAAGCCCTTAATATAGTCCAAACACATCAGTGTCCAGTGAAACAAGAAAAGTTCCCTTGTCCCCTAGCAGGACGTGGGATGAGGGTGTGGCTCACTTCTTCGGTGTCCCGCTGCTCATACCTCTAGGGGAGCATACAAATGGGCAGGCTGTGGGATTCCGACCCCACAAAAGTGTCTAGGGTTGAATATTTACAGCTGAAGCCCCAGTGGGCATGTGTTACAGGGTGCTCTTTTAATATAGCCGTCCGTAGGTGGCTTGCGTGAGTCAGCTCCATTAGACGCTTGCCTTATCACAAGGACAGAGGGCTTTCTATATCCCGGGGTTCTTGCCTTGGTGTACCAGAAGAATCAGATCACACGTGGGCTTGGAGAATGAGTGCAAGGTTTTATTGAGTGGAAGTAGCTCTCAGCAGATGGGGGAGCAAGAAGGGAGATGGTTTTCCCCTGGAGTCGGGCCACTTAGCAGCCCGGGCTCTCCTCTGACTGCCCTGGCCAAACTCCAAGTCATTTTCTTGGTAGATGGCCTACCAACATGCCAGTGTGCTCCTATGCTGGTGAGTTCCTCTCGACATCCAGCCGCCCATGTGTTCCTCTGCTGATGTGCTCCTGTCGACATCCAGCTGCCTGTATGTCAGCCTGCTAGGGTCTCGGGATTTTTATAGGCACAGCATGGGGTGTGGTGGGCCAGAGTGGTCTTGAGAAATGCAACATTTGGGCACAAAGGCAGGAGTGTCTGTCCTCACCTAAATCCATGGGCACAGGCCGGGGAGGAGCCCTCACTGGGGACCACGCCCTTCCTTTCCCACGACTTCCCTGCCCCCCTTCCATATCACCAGCACACAGAGAGCTGAGCAGGAAACGCAAAAATAGAAAATGAATTAGCGGGCATGGGGATAAGCATCAAATGGAGAATAAGCCAGCACAATTATGGAAAACAGGAGTGGAGGATAGCAAGGCGGGAGACGTTACCACGAGTTACAGCAATAGTAATGGGAGCATAATCAACTCTTTGAAACACTCGAAATTATATTCAAAGACTCACAAAGGAAAAACACTGAAGGCTTTTATTCACTCCATATTACACATTTGGGCAAGTCTGGAGAAGAAATAATGAGTGGAGCTTAAAAGTAATTATGGAACACTGCCTAAAGAATAAAAGATTCTAATTAGAGGGTCTAGCACCACCAACCTGTGAAAATTTCAGCATCCCAAATAAGTATTAAAGTTTTATGGTTAATTGAAACAGTTTGTACCCGTGAAAGCCCATTAGTTCATAATGATATCCCAAAAAATGAATTTAAACATAAAGTATTTTTAATGCAGGTGTAAAAATAAAAGAATGGTGAATATAATAAGGTATATTTAATTTTACTTCTTTTTAGGAAGTTTAGAGTACAGACATATATGCATATTTTGTTTCTTCTATTCAGTACAAGTCTATTTATAAAGTTTCAATCTGTGCTATTTCTCTTTGTAGGGCGAAAAAAATGAATACAATGAACAGGTTGAGACAAATACTCCTAGAGAATATATACAGTAACCAAGTATAAAAGCAGCTTGAAATATGTTCCAAAATTATAAATAAGGCTTACATTCTTAAAGAGGATTATTAACTATGCAAACTCATTTTCTCATCTCTAAGAACAAATGTTTGAAATTTAATTAAACACTATAAAACACATATTGATGACATACATTTTTAATAATGCAAATAGACCAGGTTAATATATCGCAAAAGTCAATATGTTATGCAACACAGGCCAAGTGAGATATTAAATATACATCATGACTTCTGTTTCTATCCATGAGGAAGTAAAAGAGTCTGAAATTACCTTCACACTATTTACAAAAAGAAACAAGAAAACTGGAATATAAGAGAAAACTCTTATTGGATAACATGCATAATGGATTGTAATCTCTGGAAAAGTAAAAACAAATATGAGCCCTACCATCATCCAGGCTTTCTGCCTACAAGTAATTTCTAAAAATGTGGCACAAGGGAGGAAAATCCATACAGAACACAACAATCTTGCAAAGGTGTGGAGACAGATTCAGAGTTCAGGGAAGCCAAAGTGATTAGAATTGGTGGGGCAGCTTACCTAACAGGAGAAATCTATGCAGAAAAAGAATTGCAGAAGTCCATATAACACTTGAGTCCTCGGCTTAATACCAGTCTACACATGCGTAGGGTAAAACTTCATGAGGCCGGGCAAGGAACAGCTTTCAAAGAGAAAAATATTATTCAACAGCTGTAAGTCAAAAAATTCCAGGAGCTCACATAGGGCCAAGAATCATTAGAGATTCCACTAGCCAATGGAGAGAGACCTCAGTGAATAGAAGAGGTAATCTATCTGTAGAGTTTTCAGAAGCTCGTGCATCAGAAGTGAGGATAAATTAGCCATGAAGTAATGGTAATTCTAGATGTACCCTAAAATACCTTTTAAACAAATCTTGAAAGAATCAACCGATCTACAAGTAACTTAACTTTCTGACAGAAGAAAACCTAACATTCTTTAAGTATAACAAAATTCAGCCATCAAAAACATAAAATTTACAACATTCAGTACACTTTGTGTTCAATTAAAAAAAAGACATACCAAAAAACAGAAAATTGTAATGCATAACTGGAAAAATGTCAGCCAGTTGAAACAGACATATAATGGCAGCAATGATAGAATCAGCAGACAGGACATTAAGAACAGCTATTGTAAATATGTTTCTTCATATCCTCAAGGATGTAATTGAAAAAGATGAGCGTAAGAAGAAAAAAAGTGGAAGATATAATAAAAATAACCAAATGGAACTTCTAGAGGTCAAAAATAAAATAATAAAACTAAATATTAAACTAGATGAAACTAATAGCATAGTAGATGCTGGAGAAAAAAAGGTCAATGGATTTAAAGATATAAAACTGAATCCCAGCATAATTAAAACTTCTGTTTTTTTCAAATAAGAAAAGGCACACAGCAGACTGAGAGAAAATATTCCCCACACAAATATTCCCAATATGTATCTGAAAAAGCCCTTATATCCAAAATATATCTTAAGACTCTTACAACTCTATAAGAAAACAGAAAAAAAAAACATCCTTTTCAATAGGCAAAAAATGAAATAGACGCTTTACCAGGAAAAATACATGAATGGGTAATGATCATATGAAGAAGTGGTCACCATCATTAATTATCAGGGAATTGTAGATTAAAGTTACAATGAGGAACTACTGAACACCAAGTAGAATAGTTGAAATTTAAAAAGAAAAACTGACAATGCCAAAGTTTTCACAAACATGGAGCCACTAGAACCCTCTTATGCTGATGTTGGGAAAATAAAATGGTAAAACCACTTTAGAAATTTGTGTAGTTTATTAAAATGTTAAATATACGCTTAACCATAGAACCCAGAAATTTCACCCCTTTGGTAAAGAAATATGAAAATGTATATTCACCCAGAGGTCTGTATGCTAATGTACATAGCACCTTTATTTGCAATCACCCAAAACTGCAAACATCCCAGATGTTCATTGACTGGTGAGTAGATAAACAAGTCATATATCTGTTATTAATACAACTACTATTACTACTATGCCTCAGCAATAAAAAGTAATAAGTTACTGATATACACAACATGAAATAATCTCAAAAATATTTTGCTGAGCAAAAGAATACAGATAGAAATGAATACATATTATATGACCTTGCTTATTCAAAACTCTAAAAAAGTAAAAATTCAGATCAGTGGTTGCAGGGGTCAGGTCTGGGGTCATGGGGGGGTTTCACCAGCAAAAGGCACGAGGGAAATTTGTGTGATAATGGAAATATTGTGTGTATTGGTTGTGTTGTTGTTTACATAATGTAGTATTTATTTGTGAAAATTCATTAAACTGTACACTTAAAATGGATGCATTTTTGTACATAAATTACATCTCAATAAAGTTTAATAGAGAAAAAATACAATAAAATAAAAATTAAAAAAAAATATGTACATCATTTTGTAGGGAAATACCAAATTGCAAATATGGAAGGGGTGCATCTAAAAAGCCTTATTAGCGTAAGTTTATCTCTACTGGTCGGTGACATATATTTGAATGGCCTTGGGCAAGCCAGACGTTCTTGTGCTCTTGACTGAGGATCAACTGACCTAAAACCTAAGTACTGAAATCTTAAATAGTCCACAAATATATTCTTTTTCTTTGGCATCTGGTAAGATTACTGCTTTCCTATATTCCAAATTATTATTAATGAAGGTCCAGAGATACCCCAACTACATGAATAAATAACCCTTAGAAAATATAAAACAAAATACAGATAGCCCCTGACTTACAATGCTTCAATTTAGGACTTTTCAACTTTACGATGGTTTGACTTAAGACTTTTTTACTTTACAATGGTGCAAAAGCAATACCCATTCAGTAGAAACTGTACTTCAAGTACCCTTACAACCATTCTAGTTTTCACTTTCAGTACAGTACTCAATAAATTGCATGAGATATGCAACACTGTTATAAAAATAGGCATTGTGTTAGATGATTTTGCCCTACTGTAGACTAATGTAAGTGTTACAGCACATTTAAGCTAGGCTAGGCTAAGCTATGATGTTTTGTAGGTTATATGTATTAAATGCATTTTAACTTACAATACTTTCTACCTACAGTGGGTTTATCAGGACATAATTCCATTGTAAGTCGAGGAGCATCTGTATAAAGCTAACAAGAAAATCCATTGAAACTACAATAAAGAGTTAGAATAGGTTTGAATATAGGTATAATAACATATTTTATAATTATTCTGTTTGTGTTTTGCCTGCAGTTTAATTTGTGTGCAGCATTTAAAAGAATGTTATACTAAATTGGAAGTTGCAATCAATTATTTGAGAGAATTTAATTGATCAAAATTTAAATCAGTAATTTTAATATTCATGAATTTTTTTCAAAGTTTAATTCTTAGATATATGAGCTTAATAAATTGCATGTGAAATAAATTATAAATGTTGGTGAGTATTTACATCCATGTACAAAAAGAGCCTCAGACATTAGCATATTGATCAATATAAGTGAGAGAAATAAAGCCCAAAGAATTTCCATAATTTTTCTAGTGTCACAGGGATTCCTGACTTCTGGGGCCATAACTTTCCTAATACACTACATTATTTCTTAAGATATAGGATTAAATATATTCTAGGAAGTGAAGAAAACATAGGAAATGATTGAGAAATGATCTTTTGTCATAAATGAGCACGAAATGACATGGGACAGTACGATGTGGCAGAAAACCATACATTAGGTATATCTCCTAAATGTAAATGATGAGTTAATGGGTGCAGCACACCAACATGGCACATGTATACATACGTAACAAACCTGCACGTTGTGTACACGTACCCTAGAACTTAAAGTATAATAATAATAATAAAAAGAAAACCATACATTAGATCAGAAGCAAGGGGAGACGGATTCTTCCAACAGAGTGACCACTCAATAGCTATGTGAACCAGAACAAGTTACTTCACCTATCCAGATCATCATTTCCTAAGAAAGTGACTGGCTATAGAATTACCAGATATCTTCTGCCTAATGATATCAATAATGAAAGTTGCGTTATAGCCGATGATATTGTTGTCACCCACACATATAAAGCAATAAGATTTAAAAAATAGAAATTTTCAAAAATCAAAGCAACAGCAAAATAGAGGAAGATGAGATCAAAAGAAAAACAAATGCAAGAAATTCAAGTCAAAGTTAAATGTAAATGTAAAGTTCAATGATAAATTTGTCTCTAAATATCCTGGCAGCCAAAATAAAATGAGAAACAACTAGCTATGAGAAACAGCATTACACTGGTTAAGTGAGCAAATTTTGGAGTCAGATTTCCTGTATTCTATCCCAAATATGCTACTTCCTGGCTCTGTGTCTGGCCCCAGGTAAGTTTGCTTATTGGGAAAATAAAAGGATGACAATACATACTTCATAGGATTGTTGCAAGTGTTTACATGAGTCAGTATTTGCTTGGCACAGTTAATTCATTACATCATAGTGGCTAGTATCTGGAAATTGGTCAGTGGTTTTTTTTTTAATTTTATATTTTACATAAAATATAAGCATATTTTTTCAGTAACGGTATCACCAGCTAATTCCTATCTTTACAACACACTATAAAAATTGTATAATTATTTATGACCCTTGTGCATGTTCACCAATGACTTGTAATTATCAAAATGCACATAGCAATGAGTGGCAAAATGTTTTGAAAAACTAAATATTCCAAGAAGCCAGTAAAGAGCCCAAACCATAATAAGTTTCCATAAATGCTATTGAATGACAAGGTATGGCACTGAGTGCCTGCAACATTAACAAAATTAATAAAAGCTAACATGCCCTTTTAACGTCTTCCAAAGAGATCTCTTAGTATAATTTTTTCTTCAGAAATCTTTAAAGAGACTAGATCCAGAAGACAGATAATGAGGATACAAACTATGCACCCCATGGCACACAAACCTTACTGAGATGATAGGTCTTTTCTATCTGAGATATCAATATTGCATGCATTTGGTGTCAAATGTTGTCATTCAACAAGCATTTATGAAGCACCTACAATATTTTAGATTCTTAACTAAGTGCTGAGAATGCAAGAATAGGTAAGATATAAGGACCTAGGGGAGAAAACATCTCAATGTCAAAAACACTGAATACCATGATTTCAAGGAGAATATGATCCAATAGAAAAGAGAAGACATACACCAATAAATGTGTAATACAAGACTTATATAAGTGCCTCAGAGCAATACAGACTAAAAGTGCTACAAGAATCCAGAGAAGGGTGAGATTACATAAACAGAAATTCTTGCAACCATATAGTAAATATAAATGTGCAGCAAATGTGCTAATGGAAAGCCCATTCCAGTTCTTCCATGCCTGAGTTTTGTGTTTCCCATTTCAAGATTATCATGAAATAGGCCAGCAAAAACAAACTCTGTAATAGACCCTAATGAAAGTCTCAGACCATTGATATCTTTCTTTGGTGCTTGACACTTGTCGCAGGAAAACCCTGCTGTGTGTCAACTATGATAGAACACAACAGTCAATGTTTAAACATCTCATCTCCACAAGTTATCTTTCTGGAATGCAACCAATTCATCTTGTATGAGGGGAAAGACGTGGGCAGGTTTCTGAGTGATAAAAATCATTCAGAAGGAATCCCGTTGCCACATGCAAGATATTGCTATATTAATATTTGATTCAAGGGCATGTGGAACTGGTTATCAATAATTCAGTCATCATTTAATATCAGAGACATGGAATGTACCCAACTGTTGTATTAGTTTATACATTAGGGTGACTAAGATGTAGCGTGTTATTGCCACTGTCACATTTCTTGTGTTCCACGATGACAACATGGCTTATAAAGACTGAGATTATATACCTATTCTGCCACCCAGATTCATAAAACATTTGGGAGCTGCTAGACCAGCTCTACTGGGAGAAGTTGTGAAGAGGAAAGTAGACTAACAGTCTGTTTCAGTTTGCATTCTTTCAAAAGAAGCAGTCCCTGAGATGGGCATGAGGAAACAATTAGTTTATTTGAGAGGTGAAATAAAGACTAGTTGGGGAGTGGATGACACAAGGGAGAGAAGGCAGTCAATTAATAGTTTATCTTTAATTGGCCAATTCTTAAGCCAGCTACCACTACGGCTGCCTGGAGTTTAATCCCATGCAGTCACTCTGAGTTATCACACCCAAGGGATGAGGAAGCTGAGTTACAACCATTCCCATTAGTCATTGGTTGAGAGCTGTTCCTGAAGAGGATTAATTCTCTGGTATGTCCAGCCTAGCACACGGACATGAAAAGCATGTCTCAGAGAGGAAATTCTTACATGTAGAAATGCAGGAGTCGTTAGCTGAAAATGGGAATTCGCCACTGTGTCACAGCAGCTGGCTCTTCAGCCTGTCTCAGCCACCCAGACAGAAGTGAAGGGAGCCAACATTTATTAAGTACCCACTATGTGCCAAATGCATTGCACACGTTATAACATCTTACCTCTACAATAAAGAAAACATGTAGTCCATTTTCCAAGTGAATGAAGTAGATGTCAGAGAAACAAGGCGCTTGTCCAAGCCAGCCCAGTATCAGCAAATAAGTGAGGACTTAGACTCAATTCTCTCCAGCCTTGAAACAGGCACCTTTTCAATAAAAGGCATTAGAATTCCTCCGTGCAGTCACGTTAGGCAATGCTAAGTCATTTAGACTCAATCTGCTAATCCAAATTTTGACTGATGGTTTCCAAACATTTCCAGTTTTGCCTGGTTTCTCCCCCTGCCTAGGATGCCTTTCTCTTTTCAAAGTTCTTATCTAAGCTGGGCTTCTGGCAACTCTGAACCTAGGCTTAGCTAAGAAGAAGACTAAGACTTAACAAGCAGAGCTGAGCGTAAAGAGTCTATCCTATTTGGTAGAATAGGATGATGGTGATGTTGGTATTTTTAACAAGCATTTAAAGTAATTCTCATGCATACCAGAGTTTGACAACCACATGTAAGGAAAAAACAAGAAAGGAGAATGTGCACGGGATGCTCAGAAAAAGACCAGGGAGAATCCTATGGCTGTAGCTGTGGAGGAAGAGTCTGTCAGGTGGGCAGAGGCCAGCACAAATGGCCTTCGAATGCCAGGCTACTAACTTTTATCCCCTCCTGGGGAAAATAAACCACTCTTGTAAATTTCTGAGCATGGAAAGTGTCGTATACAAAATGATATTTCAGGAAGATTAATCTGGCAGCCATGAACTAACTAGATTCGAAAAGAGGATTAAAACCAGGAACACAGTATCAAAATATAAGAAGCTTTTAGAAATTTCCCTTGGGTCCCTGGGGTTTAACTTTTTCATTTTTTCTCTTTTCTATCCTAAATTAGAGATAAGCCAATCTAGCTTTGCTCAAATCTTGAGCTGAGTTTCAAGGACTTGCTGTTGGCAAAAGGCATTCAGAAAATTCCCTCTTCTGACTTTGTAAAGTGTAAAAATCCAACCAGTCTCATTTCTCTTACTTTTCACTTATTATTCTGCTTCATAAGAGACTTTTGAGAAGTCTTCTTCCCCTTACTATTGGAAACTTAAATTATTTTTATTTCTATAGTGATAAGCTTTTGAGTTAAAGCTACAAAGTTCTGATGCCTGGAGAGCCAAAATGCTAAATGTGGAAACACATTATCTCATCTTGCCAGATAGTTCGGAAAACCTTCTTAGGTATGGTGGTCCACAAAGCATGCTGTGGATGATTAATGCACAGACACATGCACACACGAAGGTCTGGTTTCTGCCTCTGTCCATGCCCTGGATGACATGTCAATCCTGCCCTTTATCCTGATAAGGGGTTTTGTTCTCAGTCCTGAAAACCATTAGGAGGACACCTCAGCACATGTTACAAAACAGGGGCTGTGTTGTTACTCTGGGCTTTTCCAGGCTTTTAAGAAAATTTTAATTTTAAATTCCGTGCCCATTTGGATGACAATTAATAGAATCACAGCCCATAGCCAACATGACCCTCCACTCCTGATGTCCAGCTAGCTTTTTGCTAGCTGGTGATTGGAAGAGCCATTTACTGTGTGAGAAAAGTGACCATGAAATAAAGATTAAGGGTTATTTTTAGTTTATGGTCACTTCCAGTTTTAGTCATTTTCAGTTTAGCTAAAACTATAAAGAGGACCTAAACTGAGACTGGAGAAGTCACTAGTAGCAGAGAAATTAAAACAACCTTGTTGGGAGTTTTCAGGGAGCACCCAACACCTCTCTTCTTCACCTAGTTCTAAACAAGTTAAACAGTCAGATACTGAAGAGCATGTGGAGGACTGAAATATACCTCTCCCATCCTAACACATATATTAATTTGGGATCAAAGTCTGGATTCCAAGTTCTCTTTCTTGCATGCGCTATGGAAATCAATAACTGTGCAGAGAAAAGAGAGGTGCTTAATAGAACTTTGATTCTCTGCTAAGCTGGGACTCTATCTTCACTGATATCTTTGGTACAGCTTTTTAATAAATGAATTTTTGGTTAAAAGTAATAAATTGTCTTTTATTTGAGTGGCATCCAATTGGAAGTATGTCCAAGTATGTCCACACTTTTGGCAGGTATGTAAATGGAAATGTGTATCCACATGGTCGAGAGGGGTGAGAAATAAGTCAAATACTATGACAAGATCAGATCCCTTAGTACAAGGCAGAAGATAGGAAGTGCAACAGGTTCTCTTGCAAAGTGACCCATCCAGAGGGCATCTGTGGCTCCAGAAGGCTTCTGAAAGATGCAGAAAATGCTCAAACTGAGTGGATAGCAGAGGATATAGATGCACTTCAAGCTTGCTTGTCACTGCCATTTCAGTCATTTAGGCTTCAGTGGTGACTTTGCCTAAATAATCAACCTCAGAATATTTAAAATACAAAAGTGAATAATGTTGCAATGAACATACCCATGCATGTGTCTTTATAACAGAATGATTTATATTCCTTTGGTTATTGGTAATGGGATTTCTTGGTCGAATTTCTGTCTTTAGGTCTTTGAGGAATCGCCACACTGTCTTCCAGGAATAAACCTAAATTCTCATCAATGGTAGACTGGATAAAGAAAATGTGGTACATATACACCTTGGAATACTATGCAGCCATAAAAAAAGAATGAGATTGTGTCCTTTTCAGGCACATGGATGGAGCTGGAGGCCCTTATCCTTAGCAAACTAACACAGGGACAGAAAACCAAATACCACATGTTCTCGTTTATAAGTGGGAGTGAAATGATGATAACACATGGACACACAGAGGGGAACGACACACACTGGGGCCTGTCAGAGGCTGAATGGCAGGAGGATGGAGGGAATCAGGAAAAAATAACTAATGGGTACTAGGCTTAATACGTGAGTGATGAAATAATCTGTACAACAAACCCCCGTGATACAAGTTTACCTATGTAACAAACCTGCATATGTACCCCTGAACTTAAAAGTTAAGAAAATTTTTTTAAATTTTCAGAAATAAAAAGAAGTGTTTTGATCTATTTATTTCAAGAACAGACCCTTTTCCAGTCAATTGTAACACCCAACAGATGTGCGCCAAGGATGGATTTGTTACCAGACTTCTCTTTACAGCCCCACAAGTGTATACTGCTAATTATATAACCACCTGCGGTTGTTCAGAGGGAAACATCTCAGCTCCAGCTGGAGCTGACACCAAGCCTGGAAGATGCTTGGCAGCAGCAGTCACAGGCTTTAGCAGCCAAGGACTGGAATGGCTTGGCCTGTCTTCCCTTTTATGTTCCAAACTACAGTTTGGGCAGACAGAGGTTATCCATACTTTAAAATATTTCTACAGGAGGCTAGACTGTCTGGCATGACTAGTATCTTTCCATCCAGGAGCCTTAGTTCTACTTCTTACCATTAAGTACATCATTGGATTTGACCAAAGGAAATGAATTTATTTTTATTTACTTTTTCATTTTATTCCAGGTTATTGAGCCCTAAAAAATATAAAAAGATAATTATTTTAAAATAAGTGTACCATATGTTAGTTATGTTAATATGTTAGTATGTTAGTTAATATGTTAGTATGTTAATAAGTTAGTATGTTAATTAGTAATAACTAACATATGTTAATAACTAACATAAGGCTTAATAGACTTATGCTTCTCTGAGAGAGAGGAAAATGGAGTCACAGGTATAGTTGGCCAGAAAGAGCCTAGAGTTAAGTCCAGATACTATGTCTATTTGGGGCTTTTCCACCACATCCCAGTGCTTTCTGACCCTCAAGAGCTTGCTCAGGACACCTAGTGAATTTCATATTTCACCTGCATCTGAGATTATTTTATGAAGTTGTGACTGCTACAACCAGTAATGTGGAGAAAACAAGTTTCATTTGACATAAAACTTGTGAAGATCCCAATGCCATTACAGACTGGCTTTTTCTCACTTCTAAAAAGGGTCTTCTCAATGCCTTGAGAACATACCTACAAAGCAAAACAAAAAGCAACCCCCTTCAGGTCTCACTGTGAAAAATAATGGATGTGTTAATTTTGTGCGAACTTAAAGTCTACTTGCTTTTTTTTTTTAAAGATATTGAAGACCAACTTGTGGTTTATTGCCTCTATTGGAAATGGGCATTCCCACACATAATACACAGCTTTTTGAAAACCATTAGGCATTTTTGGAAACAATGATGAGGTCAGATATCTGCTCTTACCATCCTAGTGATGTAAAGATGGAAAATAATCCGTATGTAACACCCTTTGTAAGCCTATCCTTGGAAGAACTTAGGGTATCATTCAGAGTACATTTAAAGCTTGCCAATTATATTCACCTCAGGCTTATCTATTATTCTTTATCACATTCCTGTTGCAAAATGAGTCATTATTCCTATTAACATTATTACTCTATAATTATTGTTCCCATTGACAAGATGAAAAGAGTAAAGACTAGAAAAGCAACTTGATTTTTCTGAGGCTACAAAGCAAGTTGGAAGCAAGATCAGAATTTCAAGACAGACTTATGCTATTTAAATCAAGTTGATAAATGTAAATTAAAGTGCCACCACAATTATAGCAGTAGGTTAGACATTGAGGAATACATTAAAGAAAAATAAAATAGGCCCTATCTTTGACAAAAGTTTTGATCTGGGAGAAAACAAAACCATAACACAAACCTCTGGAGAACAATATGAAACAGGATAATTATCAAATATGCAGTACTTAGAATGTCAGAAAATTAATATTCTTTAAGTCTGTTGACTCTGCCTCTGATGTGCCTTTCAGTTTCCTTCCCTGAGTACACCCTGGCATTGCATGAGGCCAGCTCTCTCCAACCTTCCTTGTATTACCAAAACTTTCCTCCCGACCCAAAGCACATACCCATTCTTCAATAAAACACTCTTGAGGAGATCTAGATATTGGATTTAGTAGACAAAGACTACAAAGTAGCTATTAGAAATATGTTCAAACAATTACAGGAAATTTTGTTTAAAGAATTAAAGGAAAATATTTTGACAATGAGTCAAAATAAGAAATATCAATAGAGAAATAGAAACTCTTTTTAAAAGAATCAAAAAGAAGTTCCACCGTTGAAAAGTACAGTAGCTGGAATAAAACATTCACTATATGGGCTCAACATCATATTTAAAACAGCAGAAGAAATAATCAGTGAACTTACATGTAAATCAGTAGAAATTACCCAATCTGAAGAAAAAAAGATTGAAGAAGAAATAAACACAGCCTCAGAGACCTCTGGGACCATCGAGTATACCAACATACATGTAATATGACTCTCAGAAGGAGAGGAGAGACAAAAGAGTGAAAAAATACCTTTTTAAAATAATAGCCAAAGCTTTCCAAATTTTACAAAAAATATTAATCTGGGGATCCAAGAAGCTCAACAACCAGAAATATAATAAACACAAATAGATCCACATCTAAACATGTCAAAATCAAACTGCTAAAAGCCAAAGATGAAAATCTTGAAAGCTTGTACTACGTAGTTTAGTTTCTTATGGCTCCTGTAACAAATAACCACAAATGTGGTGGCTTAAAACAGCAGAAATGTATTTTCTCTCGGTTCTGAAGACCAGAAACTTGAAATCAGTATCACTTGGCCAAAATCAAGGTATCAGCAGGGTGGAGGCTCTAGAAAAGAATCTGTTTTTTGCCTCTTCTAGTTTCTGGTGGCTGCTGCCATTCCTTGATTTGTGACCAAATCACTCAAATCTTCAAGGTCAACATCTTTAGATCTCGCTTTGCTCCATTTTCACATCGCCTTCTGTGTACATGTATGTGTGTGTGTGTATGTGTGTGTACACATATGTATGTGTGTGAAATCTCCCTCTGCCTCCTTTTCATAAGGATAATGATAATTGCATTTAAAGTCATTCCAGAAAATCCAGATAATCTCCTCCATCTTAAAACCCTCAAATTAATCATGTCTGCAAAGACTCTTTTTTTTGCCATGTAAGATAACATAAATAGGTTCTAGGGATTAGGATATGAATGTCTTTTGGAGGACCATTTTTCAGGCTACACACTACCCAATTTCAAAACATATTATAAAGGTACAGTAATCAAGACAGTATGATATTGACATAAAAATATAATTAGAGACCAAGGAACAAAAAGGTCCAGAAATTAACTCTACTCAGGGTCAATTTATTTTCCATGTTTCCAAGGCAATTCAATGGTGAAGGGCATCCATAAGAAATAAAAGAGTAAGACACCTTAAACTCTTATCTCACACCATAACTAAGTAACTCAGTAACTAAGTAACTCACCTAAACTAAAGGAGTTTTCCTAAAGGAAACAAACAGGAAGTTCAGGAACAAACCGCTAAGAAGCAAAACCACAGAAGGCACATGTGGACTTCAGTTCAGGCTCCATGGCCGAATGGACAAAGGGGAAATGTCAGAGTGGGTGAAAAAGGAGACAAAGGAAGCCAAAAACAAAAACACACAAATGCAGGACAGTTTTTCGAGGGATAAACACCTGCAGAACTTATTCAACAGAATGTTAAATAGAGGAAAATAAGTCACATTTATTTTACCTGATCTGCATTTTAAATATGATATCTCACTTATTCTCTCAATAATCCCCTAAAGCAATTATCAGGATTGGCATTTTACAGATGAGGAAACTGAGGCCATAGTGACTTGTGCATCGTCACAAAGCTAGTATAGTCATCTCTTGGTATCCTTGGGGGATTGGTTTTAGGACCACCTGCACATACCACAATGCACGCATACTCAAGTGTCACAGTAGGTCCTTCGGAACCTGAGGATAGGAAAGGAACAGCCAGTCCTCTGTATAAGCAAGTTTTGAATCCTGTAAATGTGGAATCTTCCAGCCTCAGGTTTGGTTGCAGATGTGGAACATGCCAATACCGAGGGCAACTGCATTAATGGCAAATAATCTGTGTATAAGTGGACCCTCCCAGTTCAAACCCATGTTGTTCAAGGATCAAGTGTAAATAGAACCAAAATTCCAGTTCCAGTGTTTTGACCCCACTATTTCCTACCTTTCAGAATTTTGTGTTAATTAAACCAAATTATTGTTTATTAATACCCATAAACCAAGGAGCAGAGTACCTGATAGACCATAAATGCTCTCCAGTAAGTATTGAATTGTACTTACCCCATTTATTCAAGACTACAATGCATAATACTTAAAAAGGCAAGACCACGAAACGGCTATGCCTTGCTGCTCACTATGCACAAATTCACTCTGTAAACGCTGTTGCTTAAGGAGCACAGGACAGAAAAGCTACCCAGGGAAAAGGAAGCATGCCAGCTTATGAGGATTTGCAGTTAGGACAACAAAGCCCTTTCAACAGAATACTTAGACCCTGGGTAGATTGCAGAAGGGTCTTGTGAGGTTGCTACAAGAACATCAAAAGAACAAAAGCAGAAAGTAGATCAAAACACAAAGGACACAAAGAAAGAAATCACTGGCCTAAAGAATCATTAACAGCCCCTGGCATAATTACATTATAATACATAATCCAATTCTTTAACAAATCTGTGTACATTTATCCAGTCATTTTTGTCCCAATTAAAGACCAAATGGGCACTAATGAGGATAGCAATAGAAATTACTGTACAATCTTCTGGTGACAAAACAGGAATGAATTGAATGTTTCTGTATGCTGCTTACTAGGTGGAGAGGGGAGACTGAAGAATTAGATAGCTAGTGGCTGAACTATGGTGGTTACTGGTTGGTAACCACCAGTTGCCGACCAGTATGGTGGGAATCAGATGGTAACAAGTACTAATGAATGTTTATATAACAATAACAACCATTGGTCTATACCAAACACTTTCTATGTGACCTACTGGCTGAGTCATTGATTTATTATTCACAATCTTATGACATCCCCCAATTATCCCCATGAGGAAACTGAAACTGAGAGTGCAACTCACCTGTGTAGACTCACACATCTAATAGGCAGAAAATTCAAAATTAGAATCAGGACTCGCCAACCTTAGAAATGAAGCCTTTGGCTATAGCTCTACATACAACCTCTATGCCCCCAAACTGGTCTAATAGCATATCTTTCTGTGCCCCTTCTCCCAAAAAAACCTAGCAGAATCGTGGTTTATAAATAATCCAAATGTCTTTTTACTTTTCCAGCACTTCCTTAGGGGATCCGCTTTTAGAATATTCCAATTTCACTCTTGTAAAGTGCATTAGTCACTATGGCAACAGTTAATTCATTGATGAGAGGGAATATCTTTTATTAATAAGGATACAACAGTATATGTGATCCATAATTAGTAGTCATACATAGAAAGGCACCCCAGAAAAAAAAAAATGTTGCATTAGAGTATTGTAGCCCTGGTGCAACATACTGCAAAATGTAAATACAGGACAACCACTCATGGAGAGTCCATTTCACAAATCTCCTGAGGGTTATTAAGTACCAGTCTTTCCAGACCACTTTTCCCAAACCTGCCACTTACACAGTGGCAGCCAGCTGCCTGCTGAGAACAAAGTGGTCTCCGTGCTCCCCACCACATCATCCCAGAGAGCTTTCGAGTGAGAGCGAAGTGGCCAAACAGTTACTGACCCTAATTAGCTCCCCACCAACTGGAGCGCTCCCTCCCCAAACCCTGTGGTCTTCCACACAAAAGCTGCAAATTGCTTTCCGACCTTTGAAGCCATCCCAGGAAGCCCTAAGGAAGAGCTTCCTAGCTGTGCCTTTAGTGCCTGGTGCCCTCTGATCAAAAGCCCGGGCAAAGGGCAAGAGAACCAGCCCCTGATGGGTGGTGGCTTTGGAGAAGGACTGAGGCCTGAAGCTAACCGGGGCTAGCTGCTGGGGAGACAAAGAGCCTCTGATGCCACTGTGTGGATTTGCCCATTCAGACACAGTCAAAGCCAAGGCCAAAGCCCTGGGTCCTCCTCCTCCTCCTCTACCTCCTCCCTTTCTTCCTCTCCCTCCTTGCCTTCCTCTTCCAGGAGGTGTTGGCTTCGCTTTCACGCCCAAGAGCAGCAAAATCAAGAACAAGGAGGCTTTCTGCATCTGGATCACCCTCTCACTCCTCATCTGCCACTCCTCCCCTTTCAGACATCCTGCACTGGGATTCTGACTCTATCACCTACCAGCAGTGTGACTCTGGACTTGTTCCTTGACTCAGTTCCCTCATCGGACTACCCCAGATTGTATACCGGCTTCCTCGCTTAGCAGCTGGGGTTCTTGGGAAAGTCACTTCTCTCTGCACCTTGGTGTTCTCATATGCCAAACGAGAACAGTAATCACAACAGTCACATAGGCAGGAGCTGGAGCCACAGACCTGCTAGTCTAGGATCATAACGGGAGAGGCTGGTGTTGGGAGCTGGAGCCATGAAAAAGACACAGCTACTGCTGGCGACAACCCTCTTCAACCTACCCAACAGCCAGTACGCCAAAGAGATTGCAGGCACTGGCACCGTGTGGGTGATCAATCAATGCTTTCTGACAGTCGGGAGTCATGGTCATAATAGCTGTAGCAGTGACAGCAGTGGCATCAATAATTCAGACAGGTAATCCCCATAGCCATGTGTGGGTCCCTGTCTGTCCTGGACAACTTTGTCAACCACTTTAATGTTGCCCTACTGACACTACACTGCTGGGGCCACCTCCCTAGCTCCAGCTGAGCCCAGCAGCACACAAACCTAAACATGCCTCTCTGCCTTTTGTCTGATCTTCTTCCCAAAGCCCAGAATACTACTAAAAAGCATCACAGAAACAGGCCAGCCAGATTCATACCAGGATGCTGCCCACAATTGCTATCAGCTCGTGTCCCTAGAACACTCCCTTCAGTATGGCCCTTCTCAGAAAAGCATCTCCCCCTTCTCTTTTACTGAATCAAGATGACAAAAAAAAAGACCTCATCTTCTCCCCCTCCAACTCAGCTATGAAGTGCAGGATAGTGGTTAAGGGTACAGACTTGACTCTGAATTCAAGCTCTGCGTGGACTTTCTAAGTGTCCATGAACATGTCTCCTAACTTCATGGATCCTCAGTTTCCCCATCTGTGAAATGAATGGTTCTGAAGATTAAAAGAAGGAATTTATGAAAAGCAATTAGCACAATTTTTACACATTAAATGCTCAAAAAAAGTTAGTTAATATTCTCTATTATTGTATCTCTGCCCCTTACCTATCTTATTTTCTTTTATGCTTCTCTTAGGAGAAACTGTTCTTCTCCATCTTTACAAGAATAAACTCATCTCCTGTTCTCCAGGAACTTTGGGGGTTACTCTCCACCAATTATCTCAGCTTTTTTCAGTGTTAGTATTTACTCTTTTTCTGCCTTCAAAGTTATTTCTCTTCATATTTGTGGGTAATTGATATAAGAAAAATGTGAATAAGAAACACAGGAAAATTCTCTTTCTTACTAATAGTTATAAAAATACACACTAAAACATTCTGAACATCTACTTTTTATCTACTGAAATAATAAAATTATATCTATTAATTTATTCTTTTTTTCAAATGGCAAAACTCCATCAGGAAAGTTGAGGAAAAAATAGATATGATGGTGGCACTATAAAGTGGCACATCTTTGCAGAAAACAATTTAGCAAATGGTGAAAAGAGTCATAAAAGAATATATAGTCTTTGAGCCGGGCGTGTGACTCACGCCTGTAATCCCAGCACTTTGGGAGGCTGAGGCAGGCAGATCACCTGAGGTCGGGAGCTCGAGACCAGCCTGACCAACATGGAGAAACTCTGTCTCTACTAAAAATACAAAGTTAGCCGGGCATGGTGGTGCATGCCTGTAATCCCCGCTACTCAGGAGGCTGAGGCAGGAGAATCACTTGAACCCTGGAGGCGGAGGTTGCAGTGAGCCGAGATCATGCCATCGCACTCCAGCCTAGGCAACAAGAGCGAAACTCTGTCTCAAAAAAAAAAAAAAAAAAAAGAGAATATATATATATATACACTCTTTGATCCAGAAATATCAATTTGGATAAATTATCCAAGATAAGAAGAAAGAAGGCAGTATTGTGTGTTACTGTTATCACCACTGCCTCCAAGAACTGTACAGATCTGAAAAGGACCACACAATGATGTGAGGGAAGAGTAGAATTTAGAATCAAACAGCCATAAAAATAACGAATCACAAAAAAAAGTTTTAAAGTAGAATTTTGAAATAATTAGTGCTATAAATGGCTAAGTGTTCTTTGCTCTTACTTCATTCAGCCAATAGCAAATTACTGCAGTCCCATTTGGTGGGGTGGCAGGCTAAGAAACAGGGACACAGAGACAAAAGGCAATGGTCTTTACCATCAAAAACTCAGAATTTAGATAGCTACCAAACAGTAAATCACTGCATGATATGACAAGAGATTAGCAAAGAGGAAAGTGCAGTTTTCCTTGGGAGCACTTTCTTAGTCTGTTTGTGCTGCTATAACAAAAAATCTGAGACTAGGTACTTTATAAAGAACAGAAATCTATTTCTTCACCATTCTGGAGGCTGGGAAGTCCAAGGCCAAGTCGCCAGCATCTGGTGAGGGCCTTCTTCCTGCATTAGCCCATGGTGGAAGACAGAAGGGCAGGAGAGAAAGGGCAAACTGGGCCAAAGTTACCACACTTTTACAGCAAACACACTCCTGCAATAACAAACCCATTTCCATGAAGCAGCATTAAGTCCATTTATGAGAGGAAAGCCCTCATGGCTTAATCACCTCTTAAGGGTCTCACCTCTTAATACTTGTATAATATCAATTAAATTTCAATATGAGTTTTGGAGGAAACAAACATTCAAACCATGGCAAGCACTAAGATGGCTGAGGCCAGGAAAGGCTTTCTGAAGGAATCAATATCTGTGCTAAGAGGAGAACTTTTCTAAGCAGAAAAGTTTTCTGAGAAAGAAAACTTCAGGTGGAGAGAACATTGCTGGAAGGCAGATAATTTGTATAAAAGAGCATGATGCCTTCCAGAAGTGTCAGGTGATTAAATACCTCTGGAATGTGGTGTCCTACAGAGTGGATCCTGCATCCTACAGAGTGGATGAATATAAGGCTGGAGAAGGAAGCAGGAGCCAGGTCAAGTAGGGTCACCATGTTTGTTTGGTATTTTTTTTTTTGTAAATGTAAAATCATATTTTATTTTATTTTTTCTTTAAAAATTGTTTGTAACTGGCACATAATAATTGTATGTATTTATGGGGTACATAGTGATGTTTCAATACATACAATGTATAGTAGTCAGATCAGCAAAATTAGCTTATCCATCCTCTCAAACATCTGTCACTTCTTTGTGTTGGAAACATTCAGTATCTTTCTTCCAGCTGTTTGAAAGTATGTATTAACTGTAGTCATCCTACAGTGCTATAGAACGCTAGAACTTATTCCTCTTACCTAGCTGTACTTTTCTATCTTTAAAAAATCTCTCCCTATCCCCCCTACCCTTCCCAGCCTCTAGTATACTCTACTCTACTTTTTACTTCTATGACATCAACATTTTTAGTGTTTTATATATTTTAAGTTTTTTATTGATACATAATACATGTATGTATTTTCTGATAATGTTATACATCCATATAATTTGTAAAGATCAAATCAGGGGGACTGAGATGTCCAATTTTTCATATTTAAATGAAATATTCATTTTTGCTTTATGCTAGGAACATTCAAATTATTCTCTTCTAGCTATTTTGAAATGCTCTATAGATTATTGTTAACTATAGTCACTCCACTCTTCTACCAAAAACTTGGTTTTTTTTTGAGATGGAGTCTCACTCTGTGGCCCAGGCTACAGTGCAGTAGTATGATCTTGGCTCACTGCAAACTCTGCCTCCTGGGTTCAAGCAATTCTCCTGCCTTAGCCTCCTGAGTAGCTGGGATTACAGGCGTGTGCCACCAAGCCCAGCTAATTTTTGTATTTTTACTAGAACCGAGGTTTCACCATGTTGGCCAGGTCAAACTCCTGACCTCAAGTGATCCACCACCCACTTTGGCCTCCCAAAGTGCTGGGATTACAGGCATGAGCCACTGCAGCCAGCCATTATTTCTTCTATCTAACTATATATTTCTACTCCTTAATCAACCTCTCTTCATACTCTCCTCTCCCCTACCCTTCCTGGCCTCTGGTAACCACCAATCTTTCGCTATCTTTATGAGATTCACTTTTTAAATTCCCACATGTGAGTTAGAACAATGCAATATTTGTCTTTCTGTGCTTGACTTATTTCACTTAACATAATGTCCTCTTGTTCCATCCATGTTACTGTAATGACAAGGTTTCACTCTTTTGTATGGCTACATGATATTCCATTGTGTATATATACCACATTTTCTATATCTATTCATCTGTTGTTGGACAGTTGGGTTGATTCCTATCTTGGTTATTGTGAATAATGCTGCAATAAACGTGGAGATCTAGATGCCTCTTTGATATACTAATTTCCTTTGCTTTGGATGAATGCCCAGTAATGGGGTTGCTGAATCAAATGGTAGTGTTACATGTAGTTTTTTCAGGAACCTCCATAGTGTTCTCTGTGCTAGTTTACATTCCCACCAACAGTATATAAGCATTTCCTTTTCTCCACATTCTTGCCAGCATTTGTTTTTTGTTTTTGTTTTTTGTCTTTTTGATAACAGTCATTCTAACTAAGGTGAAATGATATCTCATTGTGGTTTTGATTTGCATTTCCCTGATGATTAGTGACGTTGAATGTTTTTTCATATACTTGTTGGCAATTTGTATGCCTTCTTTTGAAAAAATGACTGTTCAGATTATTCGCCCATGTTTTTAAACTGGATTTTTTTTTTTTTTTTTTTGGCTGTTGAGATGTTTAAGTTTCTTGTATATTCTGGATATTAATCTCCTGTCAAATGAATAGTTTCCAAATATTTTCTCCCATTCCGTAGGTTATATTTTCACTCTGTTGATTTCTTTGTAGTGCAGAATTTTTTTAGCTTGATGTAATCCCATTTGTTTAATTTTGTTTTTGTTGCTTATATTTTTGAGTCTTATTCGCAAAATCTTTCCCCACACCAATGTCCTGAAGAGCTTCTCCTGTTTTTTTTCTTCTAGTACTTTTATAGCTTCACACCTTACATTTAGGTCTTTAATCCATTTTGAGTGATTTTTGTATAAGGTGAGAGAGGTGGGGGCCTAATTTTATTCTTCTGTATATGAATATCCAGTTTTACTAGCACCATTTATTGAAACAACTGTCCTGTACCCAGTGAATGTTCTTGGTGCCTTTGTCAAAAATTAGTTGGCTATAGATATGTAGATTAATTTCTACATTCTCGGATCACCATGTTTTAAACGACAAACTGTACACAGAAGGTTCTGGAAGGTCCTGAAAGATTTGAGGAAGGAACATTATGTAACAACAGCCGTTGCAGATGAGGCAATGAGTTGCTGATGTTCAGATGACTGTTTAACATAAATTATTTTATATAGTGAATATGTAATCAGGGAGAAAAAATCTATTCTAAAATGAGAATCCTTTCCTTCCCCTCTGCCCACTAACATTTTTAAGCCATGTATTTTCATCTTCAAACAAAAATAATACATTTATTCAATCATGCTGTTTATTTTAGCTACCACTGCTCAGTATCTTGGACATGTGGCCAACATCTCCTGCTTCTATGCTCCCATCTCAGACTTTCTACTGAAACTTTTTCATTCATACTACTGTCCCCAAGGCCTTACAGAGCCAGTCGTCTCAAACAAATTATTTATGATTGTTATGAAGCAGGAATCACGTGAGGTTCAGAGATGGAAGGGAATAGGATAGTCACATGGTCCTTACATTCCAGAGGCACATGGAACAGGGGCAAGAACAGATACAACCCAGAGATCACCTGGGGCTTGCGTGCCCCGAAGAGAGCTAGATAAAATAGGCTCAAAACTCTCAATTCCATCTGTTCCATAGATTCAAGTCCTCCCCACAAAATTTCTACAAATGACACCAAAGATCTCACTCCAAAATTGTGACCTCCTCTACTGTCTACTACTCCAGGATTTCTCTGTGCCTGTGTCAAGGGGGCCCCTCAGATGTGAAACTTAGCCCCTTTTAAGAGGCCCTTCCTTCCCCCGCATCCCTCCCACCCTAGAAAATTTACTCAGCACTAAGAATTGGTACGTATATAAAATTCACTGCAAATGTATGGGACAGAGAGGGGAGACCAAGCACATGCAAGTGATACAGCAAATTTAAAATGTAGCAGATACCATCAACTGTGATGAATGAATGCAAAATGATGGGGGGAGGGGGTAATGCAGGAAGAAAGGGAATTCACCACTTTCACCTTATCTACACGCTGTCTCCATCCCTCTTCTGACTTCTCTCTCAAACCATTACTCCTCCTTGCCTGGGAACTCCAAATTCTTCTCACTCCATTAATCAGAGCCATTCAGCATTCCACAGCACCCCCTTGAAAATGGAATATTCCTGAGATTTTAATCTTGCCTCTGCCATTTACTAACTCTGTGACTCAGGAAAGTCACTTAACTTCTCTGAACCTCAGATTCCTCTTCCATAAAATAAGAATAATTATCAGGCCAGGGATTGCTATCATCATATTTTAAGCAATTAATGAGCTTTTCTCCTTTGCATTTCTGTGTACATAATCTGTGTAATCAATCTGAATTACTAATCTGCCTTGCCTTGAGATGGAGGTAAGAAAATTACAATAGGTCTTCAAGGAGAAAGGAAAGAATTACTATTGCTGAGCAAATATACAAAATAGGAAGTTGCAACCAGACAACAGTATTGAAATGCAGGTTTTGTCAAGAAAGAGATTTTTCTAAATTACTTTCTCTCCTTCCTTTACTATTATCAAGAGATTGTCCTGGCATAATTGGTATTACCCTTTTGCATAAGGGCAGTCCCAATCCAATAAGAAGAAAAGATTAGGGAAAACTTCCCTTTTCTATCCCAGTGAAAGATGGGAAAAGATGGAAGGTAGAGATAAAGGAAGAAGGTCATTAGGAAACCCTCTATCAATCTCCTCTATCAAACTCTGTCTCCAAGTCAAAGTTCCGGAGTGGAGAAAAAGTGTTTCCTAAGTTGATGGAGATTCTGGGGAACCAGTTAGGATCTGGTTGCGGTAATTTAGAAAAAGTTAATAGAGACTAGGACTTTGGTAACTGCCAATAGGGATTTAAAGAGAGAGCTGGAATTTACACATATTAAAGAGGTAGAATCACTAAGACTTGATGAATGACTGGATGCCTTTTCAATTTACAAATCCAGTCTTTAATATCTTCACATTTGTTAGTTTTGAGATCATCTTCCTAAATTCTTTCCTCCCTGGATTTCTGTGAGCTTATACAACATGGCCATTCTGTGCCTCTCTGAAATCTTATTCTCTGCCATGCTAAAGAGTTAGCTTACTTTTCATAGCATAAGTGATTAAAGAAGTTTGTAGAGTGAGGAATGGCCTAGTTTATTTCAGGGCTATGCTAGTGTTTGTAACCCAATAGACAACAAGTTGTACAAGATTTTCTTTAAGATGAAAATGGCTACAAATTCTATCCAACCGTAGTAAAATAACTATTATACAAGATAGTAGCTTAATCCAGAAAAATAAGCTAATTTAGAATTTTCAGTTGACAATTCATCAATATTTGGTATAGAGTAGTGCCAAAAATGTTGTTAGCAGCTATTACCTGACTCTAGCTTGGTAATAAAAAAGACTATCAACTACTTTCTATTTATTATTTTAGTCAGCTTAATGGTGATAGCAATCCTTGGCCTTTCTAGGAAAATATAGATGTACAAAGCACTTTCTAATACTCATGTGCATCTCATGGTGTACAAGGAAGGCAGAGAGGTGTTATAGTATCTGTATTTTACAGAAAAAGGAACTAAAGATCACAGAAGAATATGTGAATTGGGATGCAAAGAAGGAAAATGGTAAAGAAACTCTCAGTATCCTTTAGGAAATAGATGTCTATTTCCATTCATCTGACCCCTCCCACATCCTCCATGATTCCTGAGAGATTGCTGACAGAGAGAGCTGCTTCGCACTGACAAGTTCTCTTAAAGCCCTTGGATGGAAGTGTTCTGGGCTGAGACATTTGAACACTTTCAGTCTTTTCTTAGACTTTCCTTAATCTACTTGGGCTTCTGTTTCCCTTGGTTACATAGAGGTCTCTAACATTTCCAGTTGATTGCCATTCATCTTGACAGACAGTATACTTGTTAAAAGTCTTCTGGTTGTAAGTAACAGAAAGTGAACTCTAACTTGCCTCTGCAAAGGAAACAAGGAAGTTAAGTAACCAAGCGGAGAAGGGTATGGGTGTCACAGGGTCTGAGGAGCACTGGAACTCACCTGGATCCTGGCTCCCCTCTCTGTGCTGCCTTTGCTTCTACCACCTGACACTGATCTTTACATTAATGGGAAATATGGTCAGTGAATGGTCCCACATTTTCTATCATGTGGAATTGGTCGCCCAAAATTGACAGATCTATTTTTCCCCAATTCCAAAAGCTCCTGGGAAGGGATTCATTGCCCACGCCTGAGCAAAGAGTCCATTGCTAGACAAGTCAACTGGGCCAGGGAAGCAGGCCATGTTATAGTTTTATGACAAACCCCACGTAAATCATTTGGTCAAAGATATGTAAAATTTCTAGAAAAGGGGGTTAAACAGAAAAGCTCAGGAGTTGGTCACAAAAAAAAAAAAAAAAGATAAAAGCAAACAAGTACTAGCACCTCTGTCTCCTTCTGCCATGTTCTTACCATATCACCTGACACAAGCTGTGGGAATATGTGGGAATTCCTTGTTATCTTTCCTACTCTACACATAGCTAAACTCCTCTTTTAATTTTTCTTAGCACCTTTACAAAGCCTTAGCTTACTCTTTCTGATGCATTAAGATCATCTGTATCTTATACAATGAGAGATCCTCTTGCACACCTCCCAGAGATGGCGCCGTCTCCCTATTTGAAGTCGTTGGTCAGAGGGGCATAACCACATTTCCTCTGAAATTTTTACAACATCACCTAGCTTGGTGGTATTAATAAAAGATGCTTTAACAAAATAAACCACCATATCTGTTCACTTTTTCCAAGAACACTGAAATGCCAGGCATGGGCTGCACCATAGATGGAAGTGGGAAAGAAGCTACAGGTAAAGAACAAGATACCCAGAGATGGCTCCTAACATCTAGCAGGAGAGGCAGACAAGGGTACAAATTAAATCTGTCCAGTGTGTTAAGTGCTGAAGGTGATCTAGCCATGGTGTTTGAGAGCCCCAAGAAAGAAGAAACTGGCTCAGGGAAGGGACTAAAAAGCGTTAAAGTCTCTGTACTGGCATTAAAATAATATATGGTTCCTCTTTTTTTATCTTGTCTCAACGAGGAGACTGCCAGAGTCACAAGATCATAAAATCACTAACCTTGAAGTTGAAGTGACCTGAAAGGTCATCCAACTTAATCTTCTACCCAAGATACAAATTTCTCCTGCCAACCTGTCTCTGCCTGGCCTCCCATGATGTGGAGTTCACTGGGATCAGAGTGGAATAGGTTGTCATAATGGAGAAAGAAAAGGGTTTGAGGTCAGATGAACTGGGCTTTGAAATCCAACACACACTAGCTTTGTGATCACAGACTGATAACAGCCTCTCTGGGTGATAGATGCCTTGTTGGTTAAATGCTGTTGCATTACCTAGCACACAGGGTTTTTGCAGGTGAAGGCCTGGACTATGTACCTCATTGAGGCAGCCCATTCTGTTGTAGGACAAATGGAATTGATAGGAAGATTGTTGTTGGTTTAAGAGAAAAACTGCTTCTCACACATTCTGTATGCATTGGTCCTGATTTTGCACTCTGTACAGCCTTTTTGTTTCCCTACCTAACGGTACTCCAGGCTGGACTATGATAATAAACCAATGCCCTTTTTTCCACAGCTCTCTTATCTCTGCTGTGGCCAATTCTCCTGGCTTATTGCTAAATCTTTGTATTTTTTCAAATTCAGCCCTGAAGAGATTCAAACTAGTAGCCCTCACAGTGTCTGCTTAGTACAACAAACAGGCTTTAAATTAAATCTTGGGTGCTGCAATTCTCTTTCAATAGGATTACATAAAATGGAAATGTCAAAAGTTGAAGAAAGTATAACTGTTTGACAATTGAAGACAGAACCATGAGATAGAGAAATTCAAACTAGCTCATTGGGTCTCACAAAGGATGTTTCTGTTGCAAGAAAAACGATATAAAGGATCTCCTGCCGCTCCAAAATCAAATTCATTGTGTTCAGATAAGATGCCAAAAGGAATCCCATTGACAGATATAAAATATTCAAGCCACAGACTCTGTGGCTGAATGCCAGGCTTTCAGCTCTCTTACATACCATCTTTAGCAATGCAAAGCAAATAAAATAAGGTTTCTTTCTTAAGAGAATGGCACGTTTCTTACTGACTCCTACATAATACAAACCCCTTTGACCAATGGTGGACAAACAGTCCCATTATTTCAATGTATATGCAAATTGCACACCAAAATGATACTCAATATTATATAGATAAAGACCAATTTCACTTTCTGACTGTATTTCCAAATACGTTTTGTGGGAGTGTGAAGGAGGGGAATCAGCTGGAACCCTTTAACATCATTTTTTAAAAATTTTAGGGAAAATGTAGCAATTTGGAAATGACTGCAGACTTCAAAATTTTTTCTTTTTGCTATTTAACTGCCATTATTGTATATCTCAGCAGGTAATGGAGTGAGTAAATACCTTGTAATAAGATCAGGAGTCATGGAAGAGACCCCCTATAGCCAATTACATATTTTTATTTAGAGATGCTTCTTTGAGAATTATATGCTCATTTGGCAATTCCTTTGGAAAATAATGGAGGGGATAAAACATTTTTCAAAGCTCTTGGGGACAGCTATTCAAAAACCAAAGTGCTAAGCAGGCCTGCACAGAGGGAGAGTGGTCCTTTGTGGCTGAGTGGTGCCCTGCTGTTTGTACCATGTTCAGAGTCAACCCACTGCAATGAAACATTCTACAACCATAATTAAATGTCGTTTGAAAAGGTCTTTTTGAATTTGAGGAGACATTTGTAATATGAAATGCCATCAAAGGAACGGACTGGAACGGAGGTCATCAACAAGTGAGGTAGTGTTGCATGCTGATGCAAATCAGACACCTAAGGGAAAATAACACACATGGGAAACCTCTGGAGGTAAAAGAGGCTTAAAAGTCAAGTGATGGCAAAGAATTTATGGCTAAGTCTTCAAAAGCAATTGCAACAAAAACAAAAATTGACAAGTAGGATCTAATTAAACTAAAGAACTTCTACAGAGCAAAAGAAACTATCAACAGAGTAAACAGACAACCTAAAGAATGGGAGAAAATATTCACATACAATGCATCCAATAAAGATCTGATATCCAGAATAGGAACTTAAATCAACAAGCAAAAAACAAATAACCCCATTAAAAACCAGTCAAAGGACATAAACGGACACTTCTTAAAAGAAAGCATACAAGCAGCCAATAAACATATGAAAAAATGTTCATCATCACTAATCATCAGAGAAATGCAAATCAAAACCACAATGAGACACCATCTCACACCAGTCAGAATGGCTTTTATCAAAAAGCCAAAAAATAATGGAGGCTGGCAGGGCTGCAGAGAAAAGGGAACACTTATACACTGCTGGTAGAAATGTAAATTAGTTCAGTCACTGTGGAAAGCAGTTTGGAAATTTCTCAAAGAACTAAGAGTTGAACTACCATTCAACCCACCAATCCCATTACTGAATATGTACCCAAAGGAAAATAAATTGTTCTACCAAAAAGACACATCCACTCATATGTTCATTGCATAATTATTCACAATAGCAAAGACTTGGAATCAACCCAGGTGCCCATCAACAGTAGATTAGATAAAGAAAATGTGATACATATGTCAGAGCATTTGAACAAGAGCAATTCCATCTCGAACAGGGGCTGGATAAAATAAGGCTGAGACCTGCTGGGCTGCATTCTCAAATGGTTAGGTATTCTAAGTCACAGAATGAAATAAGAGGTCAGCAAAAGATACAGGTTCATAAAGACCTTTCTGATAAAACAGGTTGCAGTAAAAAAGCAGGCGAAAAACACCAAAACCAAGATGGCAATGAAAGTGACCTCGGTGGGCCTCACTGCTACACTCCAACCAGTGCCATGACAGCTTACAAATGCCATGGCAATGTCAGGAAGTTACCCTATATGGTCTAAAAAGGGGAGACATTAATAATTCACCCCTTGTTTAGCATATAGTCAAGAAATAACCATAAAAAATGCACAACCACCAGCCCTTGGGGCTGCTCTGTCTATGGAGTAGCCATTCTTTTATTCCTTTACTTTCTTAATAAACTAGTTTTCACTTTACTCTCTGGACTCACCCCAAATTCTTTCGTGCCCAAGATCCAAGAACCCTCTCTTGGGGTCTGGATCAGGACCCCTTTCCACTAACACATACATACCATGGAATACAACACAGCCATAAAGAGAACGAAATCACGTTCTTTGCAGCAACATGGATGCAACTGGAGGTAATAATCCTAAGAAAACTAATGCAGAAAAGGAAAACCAAATACGACATGTTCTAACTTATAAATGAGAGCTGAACATTGGGTACACATGGGTATAAAGATGGAAACAATAGATGCTGGAGAATACAAGAGGAAGAAGAAAGGAGATGAGCAAGAATTCAAAAACCACCTACTTGGTACTATGCTCACTACCTGGGTGATTGGTTCAGTCGCACTCCACACCTCAACATCACGCAATATACCTTGGTAACAAACCTGCACATGTACTCCCTGAATCTAAAGTAAAAGTTGAAAAAAGGAAGAATAAAAATAAAAGGTAAGTGGAAGGAAGACCTCCTGGATGGAGACAAAAAACCTAGAGGAGCATTCACTCTGAAGCTAAGGCACAGAAACAGAAGTGATTAAAGCATAGGCTCCACATCACACTACCTGAGCAAGCCAGTCTGTTAGCATCTAAGCACAACTTTTGCATCTGTAAAACAGGATAATAGTAATATCTAGCTCACTATAAAGCATTTAGCATACAGCCTGGTACGTGGGTAAAGCACAGTTATAATTAGCTATTAGTGGAACGATATCAATTAATGTCCCTTAGACTAGGGCAAGGGGTACCACATCATTTAAGGTGTTCTCCTTGTAATTTTCTAAAGACATTTCTGTTGCCTAAAACGGGTCTTGGTCAAGGAATGCCATCAGGTGAGAGGTACACCAAGCCCGAACCAGACTAGCTTCTAGGCTCCGTTTCTCCCTTTTGGGTTGCTCTCCAACCCTCTGTTCCCACCCTCAATATGTGGTTGACCAGATGTCCCATGATGCTCCAGGACTTCTATTAAATTGTCCAAGAGCCTTATGGCTAAATTCCAGATCCAGAAGAGTGTCCTGGCATGGGTATTCCTCCTACTGTCCAGTGTATTATTTCTTTTGCAGAAATTATGCAAGATGTGCCCATCAAAATGGTGCTGACATGTTGATTTGGGATAACTCAAAAAAAAGTATCTCCTGGGGCTCCTACATATTTTAAGGGCAGCCCTGGGAATGGACACTCATTTCATTAATTTACTACTCCATTTATTTAACCAATATTTCATAGAAAGAGTGGAGGCTTGGCCTTCACAAGACATAGTTTCCAAGTCCAAATCCAATTAAATCTTGACTATGAAATGTCTTTGTGAAATAAGAAATGAAACACAGTGAAAGTGGCTGTCAATAGACCCCATAAAAATAGAAATAATATTTTTTTAAGAGATAAGACCTCGCTCTGTCACCCAGGCTGAAGTACAGTGGTGCAATCATAGCTCACTGCAACCTCAAACTCCTGGGCTCAGGTGATCCTCCCGCCTCAGCTTCCCACAGGCACATGCCACCATGGCTAATTTTTTTTAATTTCTGGCAGTCATAGAGTCTCACTATGTTGCCCTGAATTCCTGGTCTCACGCAATCCTCCTGCCTCAGCCTCCCAAAGTGCTGGGAATACAGGCATGAGCCATTGCATCCAGCTAGAAATATCAGTTTGACAAGGACAAATACTAATTCTTCTCCTCCTGAAAGCTAAAGATGACATTTGCATTGTGCACATGGCTTCTCCCCATCCCCTATGCTGTTCTATCTTTGCTGGCCATTTCTGGGCTATTCTCTGTAGTTCAGAATAGGAAAATGAGAGCAAGGAACCACAGTAGCCAGAGGAAGATGCAGGAGGGGAAAAGACCAATGTCACTTGTCCTGGAGAAGACAGAGAAAAGGGTCCGAGGAGGGGGAGGTATGGGACAGCTTTGGAGAATGAGACCATGGGGAGCAAGAAAGGAAAGCAGCATGTGGCTCTGCATTTTGAGATGGATTCTTTCATATTCTTCAAGAGAACTGAGTAAAGACTGCAAGTGCTTTGCAAAGACTTTTCCTTGTTGGAATGCATTTCTTTGAGTGTGACAGTGCATCAGAGAGGAATGATGTAGAGCCGTGGGATCTGAATACTAGTAATAGTGTATTAAAAATAATAGTCATAACAGTGGCAGCCATGGGAGCAGAAACAGTAGAGGTATCAACAATTGAGCAAGTCAGGTTCACTTTCTGGGCCTCAGGTTTTTTATTTGCAAAACGAGGGCATTCAAAGCTTCTTCTAAGGTTTATTATTCTGTGATTCTACTCATGTCTGCAAAGTGCCCAGTCCTGAGTTAGATGATACAGGAGGGACACAGGATATATAACACATGATTCCAGCTCTCCAGGGTTTGAAAAAGAGAAGGGCCTTCTTGCTGTTCCTTCACACTCATGGCTGATTGCTGCCTCAGTGCTTTTGCACTTGCTCTTTCTTCTGCTTGGAATGCTCTTGCCCCAGATATTCACATATGTTCTTCCCTCCCTTCCTTCAGGTGTTTGCTCTTAATGAGGTCCTCCCTGACCACCTTCCCACACTCCCTCCCATTTGGCACTCTCTCTGCTTTTCCTGCTTAATTTTCCACTATTCTTGTGGTCATCTAATATATTATATAACATATTGATTTGTTCATCATCTGTTATTCCACATCAGAATTTACGCTTTACTATGACAGGATTTTCTCTTCTATTTCATTCATTGCTATATGCCCAGCAACTAGAATAGTACCTGGCATGTGGCAGGGGCTTGGTAAAAAACAATGAATGAATTAATAGGAGACACGACATGACTTGGTCAAGCAACAGAACAACAAGCCTGCATTTAATATGCATAAGAAGTCAAAATAAAAGCACTTAAGGGATTCAGAGAAGGGAAAAAAGGTTATGAGCTGAAGCACTCAGGAGAAGACTTGACAGGTTGGGGAATATTACATCGTGTTTCCATAGATGGGATGGCCCTCCTCTCTGACATTCCCTGAGGCAGTCGAGTAAAACATGAATATAAATTACTTTTGGCTGTGGGTATTTTTTAGCTATTTGGATGGTGTATCCTTTAACATGAGCCCTTTCTGAGACTGGATTATGTAAATCCCTGTAATAATGAGGGTTATAATTGAGAATATACTGTCTTCTCCACTATCAACACTTGCAATGTACAATTTCAGCTCTTGGAACCAATTGCAGCCTCTTGCATTCATTTAACCAATATTTCTTGAACACCTACTGGATTTTGGGGATCTATTGAATCACAATTTGTGGCAGCATAAGTAGTAGAACCTTCTTGTATTCTCCCAGAGTCACCCGAAAGCCAATCTCCATGATCCATATTATTAAATTGACGTTGTCGTTTTCAAATAAAGACTTAAAGACTTTGGGAATCTAGGGACTGTGTGTTACTTAGCAGTTGATGTAGCAAAACACCAAACTTGTATTCCTTATGACTCAAACTCTTCTCCTAAACCCCCTCCCCTTTCCTTACAAAAGCATCCTTGATTTGAACCTGCAGTGACAGTCTATCATGATGTCTAGACTTCAGCCTTGTCACATGCCCAGAAATAATGACCACTCTTTCACTCTATGGCTCAGGTACTACACATTCTGAACCTACAACAGCCTCACCTACAACCTTTATTCATTTCCAACCCATGAAGATTAACTCTGAGAAACAAGAATTTCACAGAAACAAGCGCTCTGAAGATATTGCACCAGGCTTCCCCAAGTTGTCAGCAGGTTCACCCTCTGTGAAGAGACCTGCCGTGATTGCCTAGCGACTTTGAAGGGCTTGGTAAATATTAGAAAAAGCTTTTCCCAAGCTCCCAAATGTTATTAGGCAGCATGAGGAGAAAAGTTAAAGTTGTACAGAGACATGACCTTCAAAAACGCAGAAGAAAATAGATATCATAAGTGGGAAGGAATAGAACAGCTCTAGGGTTAGTTCACAATTTAACCCTTGCATTTCTCATAATGCTGACATGTTTAGGGCCCCAGTCTCTCCAAGATCTTTGTTACCCTGACCAAGACGGGCAAGTTACCTGATCTATGTAAGTCTCAGCATTGCTAACTGTAAAATACGGATGTTATCTTCATGGGATTATTTAGAAAACTTTAAAAGATTTTATATGTACAATACCTAGAATACTGTGTGATACATAGGATTATATAAATCAGGGCGTTTTTACATTCCCTTCTACAACATTGCTCAATGTTATAGTGCCCTGCATAGCAGGCATTTGCTTTCTAAAAGAGGCTTGGGGGCCAGGCCCAGTGGCTCACGCCTGTGATCCCAACACTTTGGGAGGCCAAGGCGGGTAGATCACAAAGTCAGGAGTTTAAGACCAGCCTGGTCAATATGGTGAAACCCCATCTCTACTAAAAATTCAAAATCATTAGCCGGGCGTGGTGGTGCATGCCTGTAATCCCAGCTACTCGGGAGGTTGGGGCAGGAGAATTGCTTGAACCCGGGAGGCGGAGGTTGCAGTGAGCCGAGATCGCGCCACTTCACTCCAGCCTGGGTGACAAAGCGAGACTCCGTCTCAAAAAACAAAAAACAAACAAACAAAAAAACACCTGGAGAGAAGTACATGACAGAGGCCTAGGGACTGAGCCCATGATTTTAACAACGGTCATTCAAATTTAAGTGTGGCTCAGTGAGGTAGAAAGGCTGGAGCTTAGGAGAGCTGGACTCCAGTTGACTGGAGTATGTGACTTAGTTTCCTCAAACTATAGATAGCATAGCACATCCTAACATACAGTGCTGTTTGTATCAAAATCCAGTAATGGAGTAGGCGTGAAAGCTATTAGAAAATTCTAAATAGTTATTAAATGTAAGGTCATTGTTATTATTGTCAGTGAAATGAATCATCGGGACTAGATAACTCCAAGCTCACTTCAAGCTCTGACATTGTATGACCTTAGAGACTTTAGCTCACTCCGGACCTCGAGCCAGTGACTTTGCCTCTCTTTTTTCCCTTGTCCCACCTCCCCGCCACCGCCTGTCACCTGGTTGCAAACACACTAGTAAGAATATTTTAAATGTATGTAGCACATTTTTCTCCAGAACAGTGAAACCACTTGGTTTTAGAGCTGTCCAATTTTATTTTACATCTGCATCACACAATAATACAAAGCAGAATCCCAGGTATCATTTTATTAGGTCAGCCTGAGCTGTCTGCTCATGACTGACTTAGCACAAATCAGATTTTAGGCCTGAGCAAACATTTCCAAGAGAAAATCCCAAGTTAAACTAGAATTGTCTTCCATTATTTTGTAGACCAATGAAAATTTGAATTTGAGTAGCTGTGGTCAATTAAAGATGTTTGCAATATTATTTAGTTTTTAAAAAGGAAGGAAATTCTGACATCCTACAACATGGAGGAGCCTTGAAATCATTATGCTAAGTGAAATAAACCAGACACAAAAGGACAAACACTCTGTTACCAGTGGAGGGTAGTTGTCCAGGTTCTTGGCATTTTGAACAAAGAATTAGGCAAAACACACAAACAAAGCATGGCAGAGAAAGCAGAGATTTATTTTAAGCAAAAGTATACTCCACAGGGTGGGAGCAGGTTCAAGCAAGAGGGCTGGTTACAGAATTTTTCGTAGTTTCAATGCACCTCTAGAGGGTTCTCATTGACCTCTGACCAGTCTGATTGGTTGTGGGAGGGGACCAATCAGAATGAAGAGTAGGCCTGTAACCAGTCTGATTGGTTGTGAGAGAGGACCAATCAGAGGTATTTTCATTTTTCAACTGCCACACAGAAAATGGAGGGGTTGCCGCTGCCGCACAGCAGTTACCATGCAGAAAAAGGAGTTGAGAAGGGAGTAGCCTCTGATATGTAGTCAGCATGAATCAGCCTTAGGTTCCCTGCCTCCATACCCAATTCTTCTGCCTCATTATGATTCCACTATGAGGCATCCAGAGTAGTCAAACTTACAAAGACAGAAAGTAGAGCTGTGGATGCCAGGTGGGTGGAAGGAGAGAGAAGGAGTTATTGCTTAATGAGTAGGAAATTTCAGTTTGGGAAGACGAAAAATGTTCTGAAGATGGATGATGATGATGGTCATGCAACAATGTGAATATACTTCATGCCACATAAAAAGTGGCTAACATGGTAAATTTTATGTGTATTTTATATATGTATATTTTCATTTTGTTATGTGTATTTTATCACAGTATATTTTAAAAGGTGGCTGCAAATTATTTTCTATCTCTCTCATTGAGAAGTGGAGTCTCATTCTCCTCCCCTTGAAATCAGGCTAGCCTTTGAGACTTTCTTGACTAATATAAAGTGGCAGAAATAAAGTTCTGGAATTTCCAAGGCTAGGTCATAAGTTTTGTAGGCTTCTTGGAAGCCTTGCTATGGATTGTTAATGAGGAAGAGGGTGTGGAATTCGCATGCCCCAGGAAATATTTGGCAATGTCTGAGATTTTTGTTGTTATTATTGTTATAACTGGGGAGGTCAGAGGGTGCTGCTGGTATGTAGTGGGTAGAGTCCAGGGATGCTGATAAACATTCTGTTACACACGACACCTCAATCCCAACAAAGTATGGTCTGGCTCAAAATGTCAACAGTGCCAGGGCTGAGAAACTCAGCTGTGGGGAAAGCCAGCTGCCCTAAAATCATTACGTTATGAGGAAATCCATGCTTACTGTGTGCACAGACCACACGGAAGGAGAGAAACACCTGAACAGCTCCAACCGTGGCAGCCATACCAGCCCAGATGCCAGATAGTGAATGAAGACGGGCATCCCATTCCCAGTAGAAGTGATGTGAAGAACCAAAAAAAACTCACAGACAGCCCTAGATATACTCCTCCAGGTGACCAACCCAGACACCACCAACAGTTAGCACTACTCCAGTTGAATACTCCCCAACAAAAATCTCTCCTTGCTATGTGTTGCCTGAATTCATGACCAACAACGGTAGGAACATAATAAAATGATTGTTATTTTATGCCACTTAATTTTAGAGTGGTTTGTTCATAGCAATAGATAACCAAAACAGCAGCCTGCTAATCTCACAGAGGAGATTAGAAACATTCAACGTGGTTTTAGGAAGACTGAAACTAAGTAGACAGTGCAGGTTAATTCAAGCTTAACCTGAGTGACCCCACCTGAGAAATGGGGATCTAAATCTCTATCCTGCATGAAATTGAGAAAATTTAATAAAATCAGGTATTTAAAAGCGCTTAGGGTAATACCTGGACGAGTAGAGCTATTCAATAAATAACTTTAGATTGGATTTGATCTGGGTTGTCTTAATACAAAGCAAAAATGACCTTTATCATAGACTAGCTCTTTTCAAACATTGAGTAGCTTAAATTAGCATGAAGTGATTTTGTCTCAGAAACTGTCTTTTCTCCCACCCACCTCATGTAAATATCTCTTGCAAATCTTTCTCAAAGAGACCCAGCTTGGAGTTCTACTTCTAACCCTTACTAGCTGCATAACCATGAGTTATTAGCATCTGCTATGGCATGAATGTTTGTTTTCCCCAAAAAAATTATGTTTGAAATCCTAAGTGATTAGATCATGAAGGCAGAGTCTTCATGAATGGGATTAGTGCCCTTATAAAACAGGCCCCAGAAATCTGCCTTGCCCCTTTACCATGTGAGGACATAGCAAGAAGGCACTACCCATGAACCAGGAAATGGGCCCTCACCAGGCACCAAATCTGTTAGCACCTTCATCTTGGACTTCACAGCCTCTAGAACTACAAAAAATAAAACTCTGTTGTTTATAAACTACCCGGTATATGGTATTTTGTTATAGCAGCAGGAACAGATTATGACACTGTCTCTAAGCTTCTTTCTTTTTGTGTAAAATAAAGATAATAATAATATATCTACCTTATAGAATGGTTGTGTTGATTAAATGAGATAAATGCATAAAAAGTCCTTAACAACATTCCAGGCACAAACCAAACAATCAATATCATTTTAATATCCTGAGGGCCACCTGCCCCACCAACTTATCTGACATCTCTGAATCCCAGAAGCAGGAATTACTTAGACCCTAACTGGTCCCTTCACAGCAGAATTAAAATAAACTTTCTCTAACTTTGAACTGTGACTATAACTAGGAAAGAAAAGACTAATCCATTTCTCCTCCTTGGTAATAATGAAAGCATTCCATGCAGCTCAGGGACATTTTTGGAAAGTCAAAGAGGAAAATCTTGTGACTTCTTCCAAAGCAAAGATATGAGGAATCCTCTGCTGTGTAAACACCCAGGAAGAAAACCAATTCCAGATGCACCTGCCTGGTACACCTCTCAATGGAAACCACATCTGCAATTTTATTTTTTGGCTTCACCACCTAGTGTTCCAACCAACATAAAAGATTGTTCTGCAAAATCAAAAGATGTACCAATTTGAATTCAGGTTTTTCCCAGGCTTGAGTAAAAGCACTGTTAAAAAATAATAATAATAAAGATATTACAACATCTATCAGCAAGAAATCAGGCTGGTCATTGTAAGTCATGTTTCCTCTCCTGGCTGGTAGAATTAATTATGACCAGTGACCATGGCCTTCTGTCCTGAAGATTGTGCTCAGGTCTTCCCTCTTTTCTGTGACTCGTAGAAGCAAAAAGCCACACTCTGGGCAAATCATACAAATGAAAACCCTCAACAGTGGGATTCTCCAATTCAAGAGGCCTTCTTGGTGCTCAGGAAAATAAATGAGAAATATGTGCAGACAAATTTGATTGGAATCCTTTCAGAATCAGGAAATGAGGAGGAAAATTCCAAGAGCTTTGATTTGAAAAATGGAGACCCCTTCTGGGCTGTAGCACCTATGGTTTAAAATAAGCCAGTATCTGTTCTAAGGAAGATTGCTGGATTCAATGATGATGCTGTCAGTTTAGACGAAATACCACGTACACACACTTGTTATCCACCCAATTAAAACGCTGTTCTTTTTTTTTTCTAGGTATGATATCCATTTAGAGCCCTATTAATTCTATGCACTCTCTGGTTTTACAAAATCTCCAAGATTCATAAGACTGTGCTATAAATGAAACAAAGTGATTTCCAGTATTTGGGGCAACAAGATATTCTCACATATATGATGAGTGGTATCATTTAAACATGACAGCTTAAAGGGCAACTCACCCCCCGCATCAGCACACCCACACCTACCCCTCCCCTGGTGTTTTTTCACTGTAGAGCTTACCACCCTCTGACAGATCATATTTGTGTTATGTATGTGTTCATTTTCTGTTTTGCCTGGCAGAATGTAGCCTCCTTGAGGTGAGTATTTCCGCAGTTTTGTTTACTGTTCTCTCCACAATGCCTAAAACAGTGGCTGGTCTATGAGAAGCACTTGTGTAAATCAGGATCCAGTCAAGCCGATACTGGCAATTTAAACAGAAAGAATTAAAATATATTAACCAGCCATAAAGTTATTGAACTGATAGCTCAAAGACTAAAAAGAGAACTCAAAGTAACTACCTAGGGAAAACGTTGAAATTACTAAAACGTGAAAACTTGAATAATGGACTCCGTGGAGCTGAAACTCAGACCTCTAGGGAGGGGTCAATGCCTGGCTGATGCTGGTGTTTCTGAGGTCAGAGAAGCCCTCATAGGCCTGAAACCCAGATCTGAGAAGGGGTCACTGCCCCACTGATGTCTTCAGGGTGGGGTGTGGTGAGGCTGGCTCTGTAAGTGCTGGAAAAACTGCAAACTAGAGTTACCCGCTGCTACACAGCGAGCTGCTGCTTCCAGGGTGATGCCCACAGGAACTGTGAGCCAACAGGAAGCCCTCGGAAACAGATGGGAAGGAACAAGTCTCCTCTTCCTCCTCTAGGCTTGATGTGTGGTCTGCAAAGTCCCAGCCCCAGAATCACAAGGCTAAGTGTGGAAAGGAAGTGTTTATGCTTAGAGGTAATGACTTTAAAAAGTTATCAGTAAAGACTTGTAGGAGAAACAAAATGAAAGCAAAGAAAGAAGAAAAGAAGGAGAGAAGAAAAGAAAAAAGGAAGGACAGATATACAGATGGCTGGACATCATTGAAGATAAAGAACTCCACGATATTTAGACTAAGACTAATAATAACAATGCCTACCAATTATTGAGCTCTTAAACCATGCTAAGCTCTTTACACATCTACCGTCTTGTCTGACAATTCTATGATATAGGATTTATTATTCCCATTTTATAAATGAAGAAACTGAGAGAGTTTTAAGTACATGTCCAGGTCACAGAGTTAATGAATACTGAAGCAGGGATTTAAGCCCAAGTCTCTTTAGTTCTAAAGCACATGTTTTCTCATCCCACGGCCATTGGCTAGCATGTGTTTGGAAAATTGATATTTCAAAAGTTAGGGTTAGAATGAGAAAAGAATCATGCTCCAGTAAAGATACAGTTAAAAAATATGAGCCCTAGGGTTGATTTTCCAATGAACTGGCTCTGTGCCCTCAAGTGAATTATTATCTTTGAGTTTGTCTTTCCTGTAGAATGGAAATAATGAAACCTGTTCTGTGGTGTGGATAACAGATGGTTCACTTACATGAACCCACATGACATCAAACAGTCACAGTCATTCAGATGTGGTTTCCCCAAATAACTATCACCCACACTCTCTTCCTTGCTGAGCGAATCCCAGTTTTGCTTCAGGAATTAGGGTCCATGTGATTCATGGTTCCTCCTCAGTGCCAGTGTTGACTGGTTCAAGCCCATCATGTTAATTCTATCCTCCTTGCCAATGATTGGCTTAGAAATAGGCACATGCCACAGCCACAGTCCATATGAGAAAAGAAAAATCAAGCTGAAGGGGTTCTGGACACACTTTTCTCACTCTTAAAAATAAGCAAAACAGGGACTGCTTATTTTGGGCTCTGAGCATAGGTAGGTGAAAATGTGATGTCTGGAGCTCCTGCTGCCTTCTTGTAAATATGAGAAGAAGCCATCATCAAAACGCTACCAATCCTAAAATTATTGTACCTATTGTTTTCTGAGATAACAACTTCTTTATTGTTTAAGCCCATTTTAAGTGTTCAGTATTCTGATAATTAAAAGCATTTGAATGGATCAAAAGCATTCTCTCTGGTATATCTTCATATGGCTGCCATTGCTCGCTCTCTTGCAGGTGACCTAGGCTGAAGAAGAGAGGGATGAAAAAGTTTTAAACTGGATAAGAACATAGGGTGTCAATGATTACACTAGACTGCACTGGAGTTACATTATTACATGGGACTATTCTGGAGTTATGCAAATTTTACTGGGCTGGGTTTTTTTATGTTAAAACAAAGGTGTTATTCATTTATTTTCTAATAGTGATTGAAAAAGCTAAGGAAACTCCCCATGATTTTATCCAGGGAGGGAGAAGGAGTAATCCAGAAAGTCAAGTCGAAAGGATATTGAGATACCTGTCCAATCAGCTAGGTTATATGTGTATCAGCCACGCAGGGGCCGAGTTGGTGCCACACTCACTGTGACCATGTAGCCTGTGCTGATGCCTCTTTTGCCTGTCCTCCAACCTGATTTTTGGTCTGTGTCTCTGGCCTCTTCAGGACCTAGTCCACCATTTCAGAGCATCAGTTGAGACTCTGAACTCTCAAGACAGCCTCCCAGCTGTGAAGTGCTGGCTCCCCTCCATCTCTTCATTTGCCAAATGGGAATAATAACAAAGGCCACCTCCAAGGGCAGTTTTAAGCATTACATCGCACTGTCAGCATTCACTCAACATTGACTAGCTCGTTTTCTCACTCCTCTATTCAAATGCATCCTTCTCACTGACACTGCATTTTTTCATGATGTCTAGAAACAGCTCTCTTAGCATGGTCTTGGGAGTCCCTCCTATGAACTTGTCAGAGATCCTCCATGCCTTCCTGACCCCAGAAGTCCAGACTCAGACCCTGATGGAGCTTGAACCAGACCTGGAAGAAAGGTGATGTGGACAGTCCCGCAATGAGGAGGAAGACCAGCTACACTGAGCTCCCTGCACATGCCAGTGACTTTACAGTCATCATCTCATTCATTCCTTACTGCAGAATGGAAAATAGATTCAGATTTGTCATAAATCTCTGGCTTTCCCAACTCAACGCACTGAAGAAAGTCCAGAGAGCCTGGCAGGAATGCAGGAGAGGTTAAGGCAAGCATGAGGGATTGAAATCCGTGTCTCTCATTTCACCAAATCCACAGCTGTTTCCAGGGACCACACCGGTGTTCATTTTGGGGACGTAGTAACACATAGCAGTGGTCATGATTGAGGAGAGAGAGTGTGGAGTCAAGTACATTAAAATTTTAAAATGAGCTCCCATTTTTAGTGATTCTTTTTTAAAGTGGCAGCAGATCCCAGTTGAGCCTATGTGGCACCTGGGTGTCCACCTGAGTTTACTGGCATTGGTTTGCTTGGCTTTTTGTTTTATTTGTTTACTTGGCTGAATGGACCAAGGGGCAGGGAAGAGGGGCGGAGACTCAGGCATCCAGAGGAGAGAAGACAGGGGGAAATGGAGGACAAACGGGAATAAGCCTCTGTGTACCAGGAACCAGGTCAACCCTATGTCACGCTTTGACCCTGGGAGGCTCCAGGTTACCCCACCCAGGACGGCCAAGCTGAGCAAGCAGCAAGAGACGTTGTGCTTCCAGGGGGTGCCATCCTCCCACCAAGGGTGCCAGCAGTGCTGGCCACAATGAGGTGCCCCAGGGAGCCTGGCAAGAAGAGGACACCATGAAATAATGCCCCTGTAGGAGAGGAAGAACATGGCAGACCCACAGGGCAACTGACTTGTAAGCACCTGTGAGACAGCTGGGGGGACTCGCAGGGACACCTGAGGAAGGAAGAGACAATCTTCACAGGTGACAAGAGTACACATGAGCATTTGGACTAGCCAGGGATTAGCCAGGCTTGGGGACATTGCGTTACTATTATGGCCACCAATGGCTTTACCAAAGGAAAGAAAGAAATGAAAAATGGAAGGAAGAAAAGAAGAGGAGAGGGGAAAAAAATGAGGGAGAGAGGGAGAGGAGATAAGAAGGAGGGAGACAGGAGAGTGGAGGGGAGAAAACCCCTCCTGCTTATCACAGGCAGCCTTGGGCACCGAGCTCCTCCCCATGCAAACAAGTGCCTAAGAGATTCAACTTTTCTTCCTTTCTCTCAACCAGAGCAAAAGAAGCTGTAATGAGGTTATTTATTCCTTCCGAGAAGCACTGTGGTAATAAGTCCCTCAGCTGACTGCTCTTGGGCTAAGCTTCCTCACTAATATATGAAATGCCCAAACCCAGCAATCAGTACAGCTAATTGAAATGCCAACTTGAAGTTCACTAGATGACTGCCTCTGGGGTCACAGTCATTACCAGCGATTAAATGTTATGTGAAAAGATCCAGGAAGAGACACCGTTTTAGTAATAAGCTTTAACCTCACACCCACTGTGGGAAAAGAAAAAGAAAGACAAACACTGGGTGAGAAAGCCAGACTGGAACCAGGACAGGGTTTGGCTGTGGGGAATGCAGACAGACTGCAGCAGGAAGGATTTTGGCTACCTCCCAGGAAGCTCATGGCAAGAACATAGATGGATTCAAAACAGACTTTAAACCAACAAAGATCAAAAGAGACAAAGAAGGCCATTACATAATGGTAAAGGGATCAATTCAACAAGAAGAGCTAACCATCCTAAATATATATGCACCCAATACAGGAGCACCCAGATTCATAAAGGAAGTCCTGAGTGACCTACAAAGAGACTTAGACTCCCACACAATAATAATGGGAGACTTTAACACCCCACTGTCAACATTAGACAGATCAACGAGACAGAAAGTTAACAAGGATACCCAGGAATTGAACTCAGCTCTGCACCAAGCGGACCTAATAGACATCTACAGAACTCTCCACCCCAAATCAACAGAATGTACAGCACCACACCACATCTATTCCAAAATTGACCAGATACTTGGAAGTAAAGCTCTCCTCAGCAAATGTAAAAGATCAGAAATTTTAACAAACTGTCTCTCAGACCACAGTGCAATCAAACTAGAACTCAGTATTAAGAAACTCACTCAAAACCGCTCAACTACATGGAAACTGAACAACCTGCTCCTGAATGACTACTGGGTACATAACAAAATGAAGGCAGAAATAAAGATGTTCGTTGAAACCAACGAGAACAAAGACACAACATACCAGAATCTCTGGGACACATTCAAAGCAGTGTGTAGAGGGAAATTTATAGCACCAAATGCCCACAAAAGAAAGCAGGAAAGATCCAAAATTGACACCCTAACATCACAATTAAAAGAACTAGAAAAGCGAGAGTAAACACATTCAAAAGCTAGCAGAAGGCAAGAAATAACTAAAATCAGAGCAGAACTGAAGGAAATAGAGACACAAAAAACCCTTCAAAAAATTAATCAATCCAGGAGCTGGTTTTTTGAAAGGATCAACAAAATTGATAGACCACTAGCAAGACTAATAAAGAAGAAAAGAGAGAAGAATCAAATAGACACAATAAAAAATGATAAAGGGGATATCACCATTGATCCCACAGAAATACAAGCTACCATCAGAGAATACTATAAACACCTCTACGCAAATAAACTAGAAAATCTAGAAGAAATGGATAAATTCCTCGACACATACACCCTCCCAAGACTAAACCAGGAAGAAGTTGACTCTCTGAATAGACCAAAAACAGGCTCTGAAATTGTGGCAATAATCAATAGCTTACCATCCAAAAAGAGTCCAGGACCAGATGGATTCACAGCCGAATTATACCAGAGGTACAAAGAGGAGCTGGTACCATTCCTTCTGAAACTATTCCAATCAATAGAAAAAGAGGGAATCCTCCCTAACTCATTTTATGAGGCCAGCATCATCCTGATACCAAAGCCTGGCAGAGACACAACCAAAAAAGAGAATTTTAGACCAATATCCTTGATGAACATTGATGCAAAAATCCTCAATAAAATACTAGCAAACCGAATCCAGCAGCACATCAAAAAGCTTATCCACCATGATCAAGTGGGCTTCATCCCTGGGATGCAAGGCTGGTTCAATATATGCAAATCAATAAATGTAATCCAGTATATAAACAGAACCAAAGACAAAAACCCCACAATTATCTCAATAGATGCAGAAAAGGCCTTTGACAAAATTCAACAATGCTTCATGCTAAAAACTCTCAATAAATTAGGTATTGATGGGACATATCTCAAAATAGTAAGAGCTATCTATGACAAACCCACAGCCAATATCATACTGAATGGGCAAAAACTGGAAGCATTCCCTTTGAAAACTGGCACAAGACAGGGATGCCCTTTCTCACCACTCCTATTCAACATAGTGTTGGAAGTTCTGGCCAGGGCAATTAGGCAGGAGAAAGAAATAAAGGGTATTCAATTAGGAAAAGCAGAAGTCAAATTGTCCCTGTTTGCAGATGACATGATTGTATATCTAGAAAACCCCATCGTCTCAGCCCAAAATCTCCTCAAGCTGATAAGCAACTTCAGCAAAGTCTCAGGATACAAAATCAATGTACAAAAATCACAAGCATTCTTATACACTAATAACAGACAGAGAGCCAAATCATGAGTGAACTCCCATTCACAATTGCTTCAAAGAGAATAAAATACCTAGGAACCCAACTTACATGGGACGTGAAGGACCTCTTCAAGGAGAACTACAAACCACTGCTCAATGAAATAAAAGAGGATACAAAGAAATGGAAGAACATTCCATGCTCATGGGTAGGAAGAATCAATATCATGAAAATGGCCATACTGCCCAAGGTAATTTATAGATTCAATGCCATCCCCATCAAGCTACCAATGACTTTCTTCACAGAATTGGAAAAAACTACTTTAAAGTTCATATGGAACCAAAAAAGAGCCCTCATCACCAAGTCAATCCTAAGCCAAAAGAACAAAGCTGGAGGCATCACGCTACCTGACTTCAAACTCTACTACACGCCTACAGTAACCAAAACAGCATGGTACTGGTACCAAAACAGAGATATAGATCAATGGAACAGAACAGAGCCCCCAGAAATAACGCCGCATATCTACAACTATCTGATCTTTGACAAACCTGAGAAAAACAAGCAATGGGGAAAGGATTCCCTAGTTAATAAATGGTGCTGGGAAAACTGGCTAGCCATATGGAGAAAGCTGAAACTGGATCCCTTCCTTACACCTTATATAAAAATCAATTCAAGATGGATTAAAGACTTAAACGTTAGACCTAAAACCATAAAAACCCTAGAAGAAAACCTAGGCATTACCATTCAGGACATAGGCATGGGCAAGGACTTCATGTCTAAAACACCAAAAGCAATGGCAACAAAAGCCAAAATTGACAAATGGGATCTAATTAAACTAAAGAGCTTCTGCACAGCAAAAGAAATTACCATCGGAGTGAACAGGCAACCTACAAAATGGGAGAAAATTTTCACAACCTACTCATCTGACAAAGGGCTAATATCTAGAATCTACAATGAACTCAAACAAATTTACAAGAAAAAAACGAACAACCCCATCAAAAAGTGGGTGAAGGACATGAACAGACACTTCTCAAAAGAAGACATTTATGCAGCCAAAAAACACATGAAAAAATGCTCACCATCACTGGCCATCAGAGAAATGCAAATCAAAACCACAGTGAGATACCATCTCACACCAGTTAGAATGGCAATCATTAAAAAGTCAGGAAACAACAGGTGCTGGAGAGGATGTGGAGAAATAGGAACACTTTTACACTGTTGGTGGGACTGTAAACTAGTTCAACCCTTGTGGAAGTCAGTGTGGCGATTCCTCAGGGATCTAGAACTAGAAATACCATTTGACCCAGCCATCCCATTACTGGGTATATACCCAAAGGATTATAAATCATGCTGCTATAAAGACACATGCACATGTATGTTTATTGTGGCACTATTCACAATAGCAAAGACTTGGAACCAACCCAAATGTTCAACACTGATAGACTGGATTAAGAAAATGTGGCACATATACACCATGGACTACTATGCAACCATAAAAAATGATGAGTTCATGTCCTTTGTAGGGACATGGGTGAAATAGGAAATCATCATTCTCAGTAAACTATCACAAGAACAAAAAACCAAACACCGCATATTCTCACTCATAGGTGGGAATTGAACAATGAGAACACATGCACACAGGAAGGGGAACATCACACTCTGGGGACTGTTGTGGGGTGGGGGGAGAGGGGGGATAGCTTTAGGAGATATACCTAATGCTAAATGACGAGTTAATGGGTGCAGCACACCACCATGGCACATGTATACATATGTAACTAACCTGCACATTGTGCACATGTGCCCTAAAACTTAAAGCATAATAATAATAAAATAAAAAATAAATAAATAAATAAAGAACATAGATGGATTCAATGTTCTTGACTAAGGGGTCTCCTGATCAGAATGAGATAGCCAACCCAGGAACCACATCTGGCTTCACCTATTTTTTCTCGCCTGTAAAACAAACAGAATAAAACCTGTATCTTGGAATTGCTTGAAGAATTAATTAAGTCATTTATATACTGAGATGAATGTCTACCATACAGCAATTACCCAATAGATAGATATTTCTACCACCAATCAGCCAGCAACAAATCAAAAAAATTCATTGTGAATTTATTACATCCAGGAACTCTTAAAAGGGTGCAAAGATGAATATCACCCAGTTTCTGGCCATAACAGACTCCCAAGTTGAGATAAGTGAAGGGACATTTGTCCAGGACATACCAGGTCCCAGGGCCCATGGTAAGTATTTTATGTAAATTAGAACCTTCAGTCCTCAAGGATACCTGATAAAGACTGAGGCTCAGAGATCACACAGCAGGAATATGGAGAGGCTGTGTTTCAAAATCCAGTATGCCTGCCTCCCAAGGCCATGTCATTTCCCTGCACCACTTGACCTCCTAAAATGGAAACATGTAGAATGTTCAAAAACAAGAGTGGGAACAGAGCCAACAGTAAATGAGATATTCCAGGGCAGAGCATGGTCCCCAGACTGGTGACAACTCCACACTTTTGGAGGAAGGAATGTCATTTTGGGTTGGTCATGACTGTATGAGTTTCCTTGGGCCACCATAACATATTACCACTTGGTGCTCTAGAACAACAGAAATGTATTTTGTCAGTGCTCTGAAGTCTGGAAGTCCTAAACCAAGTTGTCAGCAGGGCTGTGCTCTCTCCAGAGGCTCTGGTGGCTCCCAGCAATTCTTGGCTTCTTTGAAAGCATCACTCAATCTCTACCTCCACCGTTAAGTTGCTCTTCATGTGTCTCTGGATCTTAAAAATGCTTGTGGGTGCAGTAGCACAGGCCTGTGATCCCAGCACTTTGAGAGGCAGAGGCGAGTGGATCACTTGAACCCAGGAGTTCGAGACCAGCCTGGGCAGCATAGTGAGAACCCATCTCTACAAAAATTTTAAAAATTAGCCAGGTGTGTCACTATGCACCTGTAATCCCAGCTACTCGGGAGGCTGAAGTGGGAAGATCACTTGAGCCCAGGAGGTCAAGGCTGCAGTGAGCCAAGATTGTACCACTGTATTCCAGTCTGGTCAATAGAGTGAGACCCTGTCTCAAACAAACAAACAGAAAAAACGCTTCTTACTGGGTTTAGAACCTTATCAGCTAATCCAAGATGATCTCATCTCAAGATCTTTAATTATACCTGCAAAGACTCCTTTCCCACATAAGGTCACATTCAGAGAGTCTGGGAATTGGGATGTGGATACATTTGGTCAAGCACCATTCAACCCACTACAATGCCCTAACCTTCCACTCACCAATGTCAGGAATGTCCTCTCACCAATTGTCTTCCCATGTCAGTCTCTCTCATTAGTCTGCCATACTCATGAGTAAGATTCTCTTTCTTTAAAATCCCCCTCATGTGCTTCTTTTCATTCTGTAAACACTAAAACCCTTAAAGAGTTATCTCCAGAGCAGCTCCACCTTCCTCACCACCCACCTGCATCTTCATGCCATGGCACCCGGCTTCTGCCCTCACTACTGGACTGGCAGTCCTCTCCCAGGTCACCAACAACAGTGCAGTGGTCTATTCCCATAGCTTCTTTCCATGAGGCCTCATCTGTCCGGTGCCCCCTCCTCCACTCAGTCCTAGCCACACCAGCCTTCATGTTGACTTGAAGGCTCATTTCCTATTTCAAGAGTTGCTGTTCTCTCTGCCCAGAATATTCTCCGCCGCCCCCCGCCCGTATTAGTCAGGGTTCTCCTGAGATACAGAACCAACAGGATAAGCATGTATATGGAAAGAGATGTACTTAAAGAATTGTTACATGTGATTATGAAAGCTGACAAGTCCAAAACCTGCAGGGGGGCTGTCAGGCTGGAGACCCAGGAGAGCTGGAATTCACTCTTGCTCAAAGGAGGTCAGTCTTTTGTTCTTTCTCCTCAGGCCTTCAACTGATTGGATGATGCCCACTCACATCATGCAGGGCCATCTGCTTTACTCAAAGTCCGCTGATTTGAATGTTAATCTCTGGGACTTGGGAAGGAAGGGTGGGAGGGGGGTGAGGGATAAAAGAATACACATTGGGTACAGTGTACAGTGATCAGGTGATGGGTGCACCAAATCTCAGAAATCACCACAAAAGAACTTATCCATGTAACCTAACACCTCCTGTTCCCCAAAAACCTATTGAAATAAAAAAAATCAGGTGGAAGAACAAAGTGTTGTCTAAAAAAGTTAAAAATTTGCTAATGCATGTCTTTATTTCCTTCAATGAAGTATATAAAATGGTCAAGAATATAAAAAAAAGTTGCAGCTATCACAAGTAATGGTGGTTGCAGCATTTTTGTCAATGGTTTTGGAACAATATCAGCACTCATTTCTGTTGAGTAGATTGTTAGAAGGGGGCATATCTTTCATTGTCATTAATAATGCCAAACTTTTTCCAAAATGATGACACTAATTCATGCTCCTATAGCAGCGTATGTGAGTAGTCATTTCTCCAAATCTTTGTGGACTCTTAGTTTTATCTCTCTCTAAAATTTCTACCACCCGGGTTAGTCTTTCATTTGGATAGACTTTTACTTAAAATTTTTAACAAAAATGCACTAATAAATAATAAAATAAATGTTAATCACACCCAAAAGCACCCTCACAAAAATATCCCTGAACATATGCCACACATCTGGGCACTGTGGCCCAGCCAAGTTGACAGACAAAATTAACCATCACACACCCTGACTCCATTGCTTGCATAGTTGCCGCTTCAACTTTCTGGTCTCAAGTCAAATATGACTATGTCAATGACCCTCCCTTACACCCAATCTAAAGTAGCCTGCCTTTTTTATTTCATTTGTGTGTATGTGGCAAGTTTTACTGTTTAAAATTAGCACTTTTTGGTTTACCTATTTATTCCCTGTCATCTTTACCTCCTTCACTGCCAGCTGTGTGATGCTAAGAATGTTTGTCTTGGTCACCACTACACTACCCAGTGACACAGGATTTTCTTCTCAATCACTTTGCAAATCAGGATCTCCAACTGGTGAGACCTGGGCCTTGCTCAGCTATGCTACCTGCTATAGGAGACAGCCCGCCCACTCAGCCTTCCTGGGCCAAGTCTGGCTTGTGCACCAGTTCCCAACTTCTTGTCCCCCACCCAAGAAGAATGAGGATGCACTGACAATCAAAGAATGAGCAAGACAGGGGGTTTTATTGAGTGATGAAACAGCTTTCAGCACAGAGGGAACACAGGGGTGGTCCCCCTACCCAAAGGCAGGGAAGTCGCCCTGATAGGACTGAGTCCAGGGCTTTTATGGGCTCAGAATCAGGGAAGGACAGGCCATAGGTAGTACTGGAAAAGGCAACATTCAACTGGTTAAAAGGCATTATTAAGAAAGAACCAATCAAGGCTGGGTGCGGTGGCTCATGCCTGTAATCCCAGCACTTTGGGAGGCTGAGGCAGGTGGATCACAAAGTCAGGAGATCGAGACCATCCTGGCTAACATGGTGAAACCCTGTCTCTACTAAAAATACAAAAAAAAAAAAAAAATTAGCCAGGCGTGGTGGCGGGTGCCAGTAGTCCCAACTACTCAGCAGGCTGAGGCAAGAGAATGGCGTGAACCCGGGAGGCGGAGCTTGCAGTGAGCCAATATCGTGCCACTGCACTCCAGCCTGGGCAACAGAGTGAGACTCCATCTCAAAAAAAAAAAAAAAAAAAAAAAAAGGAAAGAAAGAACCAATCAGAAAGGGTGGGCAAACAGGAACCGAAGTTCTCACTCTAGATAGTGGGTTTCATCTGGGACCAGCAGTCTGGTCTTTCAGCCTTCAGGCTGTTTTTGGCTTGAAGGTGGGGTTTTACTGGGAACCCACCCCATCTGCCTAGGCATTTGACTGCCTCCTGTCACTATCACCAGGGCATAATGCAATGCATGGCACTCCTTAGGCACTGTATGAGTTTGTATTAGTTTGGATCATGGAAGAAACCAATGCCAAGATATAGGTAAAAGAGCAAGAGATGTATGGGCGCCACCTATGAAAGATAAAGGGGTCTTAATGAGCTCTGATAGCTGAGCAGGAAGAGGGGAAGGGAGAGGGCTGAGTAGGCAGAGTCTTAGACTGCAGCACAGTTCTAGGAAAGTCTCAGCCTGCCCACTGCAGGGTCCAGTAGAGAAGTCCCACATACCACAAGAATAGAGAGCCATATTCAACCACTGGCTGGGAAACGTGCCCCAGGAGACATGTGCCCTGGCACAATGCATGAGCCATTCAGAAGGTCAGAGGCTGGGCTGCCAGTCACAACCCCCTCTGATGGACAGCTGGGTGGAGCATTTTCATGTCCATTCCAGGCACTTAATAACTATTGAGTGATTGAATGGGTGATTGAATGAGTGAATGTTCTCGTTCAACATCCCGCTCTATCTCTCCTTAGCACAGGACATGGATGACAGCCACGTTCCTCCCTCACCAATCCTGAAGCTGTCCCTTGGCCTCTGTGTACTTGCATTGCATCCTCCTGGTTTCCCTCCTACCTCTTTAGCCCTTCTATTTCCTTCTCTCTTCCCTCTTCTTCATCTTCTCTGTGATATAAGGGTGTCCCCCAAACTTCCACCTTCTGCCAGCCCTCTTTCTTCCACCGCTCTGTCCTGTAGGCATGGAACATGAGAGAGGTGCAGGAAGCCATTGTCTGGGTGAGATCAGTAATAGCTATGGTTTATGGAGTGCTCACTGTGTGCCAGGCCCTTGACTGGAGCTTTCATTTGCATTATGTTCGTTATCCTCACTTAGACCCTAAAGAGGCATTAGCATCCCATTTTACAGATGTGGAAGCTGAAGCTTAGCGGGACTTAGCACAAGGTCACATGGCTTCTAAATTGCCAGAATTCAAACCCAGGTCTACATGACTCCAAAGCCCCTATTTTCACTAGACTGGAGGTCTTTGTGGTTAGAAGCCACATTTTACAACTTCTTATATCCCATGGCACCTAGCTAGCTGAACACACAGTAGGTGCTTAGTGACTGCTGAGCACCTAATGGTCCCCACCCTGATACACATTCCCTGCTGAGCCCCTGTCCGCGGCAAACAGGTTAACTGCTCAGTTGGAGGGAGCCTGGCTTTGGGCAACCTCTTTCAAATAATGAGCCTCTGGTATTCTTGCTAATGACATTCTCTTCTCACTGCTTCAGGTTTTACTCACAGGAGTAATGAATTAATTAGTGAATATGGGTGAGAAGCTCTTTGAAGTTGTAAAAAGCCCAGAGTACAAATACTAAGAAAAGGGACCAAACAGACTGCATCAGATGCCCTGTCAGTGGCGAACAGCTCCGTGTGGCTGAGCCGCCTACTCTCTGGGAGCAAGCACAGACAGAACAAAGAAAGGAAAAGGGGGCACCCAGGGGCACCGAGAGCACACCCAAACACCCAGGCCAGCCATCCCAGACTCACCGTCCCAGGCTCCCCGTCCCCTCTGCAGGCCTGGCAAACAGTTTATTTATTTGCAGGCCTGGCACACAGTCTGTTCACTCACAGAATAATAGTGGCTGCCTGGGTTGCTGTGCAGGAGAAGAATCTGGGGCCATCTTGAGGCTCAGCAAGAAAGAGTGCCACATTATCAGTGTCTGCTGCACCCAGAAGCTTACAACAGCCGTCATGTACACTTGCAATCTTTAGGCCAGCTGAGGGCGGGCTGATGGAGAATGAGTTTGGCTGGTGTGGCTCAGGTCTGCAGGCCTCTCTCCTTCCCCTACTGGGATCAGCTGTTAGCTCAAGCATGTTCCCCTTGTGGTAATGGCAGAGGTGCAAGGAAATAGACAAGCCCAGTCACTCAAGTGCATCCCAAGCCTCCATCTGTGCTCACTCACTAACAAGCCATTGGACAAAACAAGCCCTAAGAATGAGACGAGCCCAGAGACAAGAAGTGAGGAAGTGTGGCTGACCACAGTGGAAGGACATTGCAAAATTATATGAAAAAGAGCCGGATACAGAGAAGGGTAAAGAATTGATGGCATTAATTCCTCTAATACCAGGAAGGAGGAGGAAGAGCAATTAAGCCAGGTGTTTTGCATACATGTCCAACAATCCAAATTCTTTACCTTGCTGTTTCTGCAAGGCCACATGCGGGAGCAGAACAGTGCCTGCACTCCTTTAACTAGGATGTGGATCTCTGGTTCAACAGCCCCAACCAGGTCTGCTTCCTTCACACATAGGAGGCACTCCAGCATCTGTCTGGCTCCTGAAGGCATTGGAGGCTAACACTACCATCATAAAATACTCTTAACATTGCAGGTGGCATGCATACCTGACAGTACCCAAACCAAGGAGTCTCCTACCAAGTAAAGGAAGTATTGCTAATTCAGTTGTCTTATGAGATAAATAGCTAAATAACAATGTGGCCCTTGTTTGAACATTCTAAACTTGGTGAAGTATAAACATGAAACATTTACTCTAATTGTTGCCTTCAATGTGGCTATGTTAAGCCTCCTCCTCAGCCCTTAGCAACATCCAATAATTTTTCAGTCACTTTTAGATATTAAAATACATCCCAGTCCACCTGAAGACACAGTGTCCTGTTTAATTTGGCCTTCGCATTGCCCCCTCCTCTCAGTGCTCACTGTATCTTGTCCTGAAGAAATTGGAGAGAGGAGGGGCTGCTACATTCCATCCTTCCCTCCCCCGTCTCCATCTCCAGGGAAGGGAGATGTCTTCTCCAGGGAGGAAGGAAAAAGTTATTTTACTTGACGGATCATTGTAGGCCACCTATGAGCTCCAAGTAGTTGGTACTCAAATGCTCGCTGTCCCACGGGTGCACATAGGAAGCCCTCTGGGGTCTCCCCACTGCACTATTTCCTAATGTGAGAGATGCACTCTAAAATATCTCCCAGTTCCTCCATAGACACACTCACGTCTCTCGCCCTGGCAACCCACCCCACGGGCTGCACACCAGCAACACGATGTGTCAGACACCTTTGATCCCCATCTCTCATCCTCTCAGCCACCACTGCGCTCTGGCCATTATCATAGCAACTAGTGATAGCACCCTGCCTCTGCTGCAGGCATCTCTTGCTTTCTGTCTGGGGCCTCTCACCTTATGAGCTGCATGCTGGAGTCTGGTCAGCCACTCTGGTGCGTGTGCAAACCAGAAGTGCAAGCACAATCGCACCTCCAGGACCCTACATGACCAATGAAAACTAAAACACAGTTTTCTACGTCTTCCGTTAACAATTTCAAGGCAGCATCCCAACTGTTGCCCGTAGCGGCAACACAACTGCCCGCAGCAGTGACCTGCTCAAGAATGCACCCATGGGATTGGCTTTCCCTCCTTCCATATCACTTTTCCCATCCCTCTGTTCCTGATCTCCAGAATGTGTATGACGATTCAGTAAGTTAATATAAATGAATACTTAGCATGGTTCTTGGCACATAATGGTCAATAAGTATTAAGTATCACCGTAACATTCCATTGGATGTGTTTCTCAACCACAGAACCTTCAAACTATTGCATAAAAATGTAAAATATATATAGTACACATTTGTTATACATATTACACATGTAATATAAATGATAGCCACTGTCTACATGTAGCTTTTGAGCACCTGTTGGTGCCACATGTTCAAATGTTTTCCATGTATGGGGTTACATAAAATATACTATTAAAATTAATTTCATCTGTTTTTTCATATTATTAATATAAAAATTTTATGTTAATGTTAACGGACATGTTATGTTATATTAATATGTGGTAATTTACAATGTTAGTGTTTCAAACAAAAATGTTTAAGTTACATATGTAGCTCACATTATATTTTTATTGGACAACACTGCTATATAAGGTGCTTAACACAGTACCTGAAACAGAGTAAATTTTCAATAAAATCATTATTTTACTCAAAGTTATCTCATCTAATCCTATGAGGTAGGTGCTATTACCCATTTTACTGATAAAGAAACTGATGCATAACCAAGCAAGTAAATAACCTGTAGGTAGCTCCAGTGCCAGGCAGTGGTAGTAGAGCTGGGACTCTGATCCTGTCCCTGCATTTCCAGAGCTTCTGCTCTCTCTCCTATGATATGTTCACTGTTTTGAAGACATCGGTTATCTGATTCTCCTAAGTTACCCACTGCAAAAACCTGAAACTAAAGTTCCTGGGATTTGTCCCAGTGGGGAGCAAGGACACGCAGTTTGGTTTGACCATGGCAGGTTCCTCAGCTGGGCTTGAGGGGAGAAATTTCCCACAGGGCAGGGACCTGGAAGATGGGAACATCTCCTGAAGGGGAGGGAAGCTGATGAGTTTCAGAGACCAGCACCAAGACAGGCAGGGACCCTGGGTACTGGGCCCTGAGTGAGAATCACTTCCTGATTTGATCACAGGTGTTCACATGACTTTGGTTTTTTCGGCAGCTCCATCCTTATTAATATTATGTGTCTAAGAGGAAGTGACACTGATTGTTGCTGATAGGCAACAGTGTGGTCTATGCCATCAAAAGTCCACCCTTCTTGTGGCAGGACACTGAGACTGCCTGCTGAGGCCCGCTCCTGGGGAGAGACAGCTAAAACACGTCAGTGGTTGCCTCAGTGATACCCAAACCCTCAAACCCACCCAAATCTAGGGTGACATGAGACTTTTGGCCACAGTCTGAAGTCTGATCCTTTAATTGTAGGTGGAGAATCAGGCCCGAGAGTTTAAATAATAAGGAGATGCTCCAACAGACAAGGAGTAAAAGGGACTTGGGGACATGGAGGTCTGGGGTGCAGAGTAGGAAATGGTCTTGGGAGTCATAGTCAAGGCCAAACACTGTTTCTCCAAGGCTCTCAGCTGGCTTGAGCTCAGGTGTAACCTGCACCAGCCATAGTCCTGGGAACAAAACCTCTGCCATCCTCATGCCCTGGAATTGTCTGGAAGCTCCCAACCTCTCTCCTGTGGCCCTGAACTGAGGCCATTGGAGCTGAGACAAAACAGACCAGTTTGTTGAAAAGCACTGGACCAGATTGAAGCCTGGGTTGGCAGGGCTTGGAAAGGACAGGGGGAGATTAATAGTCAGGACCCACAAAGAGATCCCTTCAACTACAAGTTTACATTCAAAGCATCAAAGGCAGGCCAACTTGGATCACCCAGAACTTGAAGCACTTCGTAATAACAGCAAGGACTCAATAGCACCACCTTCTGGCTAAAAGAAAAACTATAAATTGCAGAATTTGAAACCGACATTCAAAGAAGCAGTTGTAATCAAAGGGACCTGCAGAAATCATTTCCTGAGTCAAACCTCTCATTTTACGAAGGGGGAAACTGAGGCCCTGAGAGATAGGAGACTTTCAAAAGACCAAACAGATTGTTGAAGGTAAGCTTGAATTTGAGACCCCCAACTTTCAGTTAAAGGTGTTTCACACAAGGCTGTAGGAAATAGGGATGGAGCTTAATGGCCATTACTACCAAGCTGTTGTGCCAAGCAGCATGCTAATGTAGGTTAGTATCATCCCCACTTTACAAAGGAGGCTCCTTAACTGGGATCAGGTCTCAGAACCTGTGTCCAGGAGTGTTGGTGCCACAGCTAGAGTTTTCTGACCACAACATTGCTCTGCCTCTGGTGAACTAAAAACTAAAACTCTGAAGATCTCTATTGCAGGTCCTCCCCTCTAGTCACATCTCCTAATGTCTTCAACATCAGGAGGGAAAGGAAGCCGCTGGGGTGCTCCATAAAGAAAAATTATTAGCAGCATCACTATCTGCTCACTTTTACCAGCTATAAAGAAAACTCAAATAACATCTCCAAAGGCAAGTGTAGAACTTGTATATGCTTCACGGTTTTTTCAAAGACTCCTGGACTCCACACAGTTGAACTTTTGGACTGCTTAAGGCCAAATGGCATCTAATATTTCCTGCACGGTGCCCAGTACACTATTCCACAAGGATCATCTCCACAGACCCATGCCTGATGGTTTACTTAGAAATGGAGCAGGTCCTCTCCCCAACACAAGGAAAAGTTTGATGACAATCTCAGAAATCAGAGAACCCCATTCCCAGGAGGACCATTTTTTAAACGGCCACTGGTGCTCAAGAAAAGTGTTGTCCCTAAGTAAACGAGCGTTGAATGAATGATAGGAAACCCAGAGAGAACACGTCCTGACATCCATCAGGTTCCCTGTGATAGAATTCACATTTGACCTCCTTTGGTAATTTTTCCCAGGCTTCTGACTCTCAAAAAGTCAGACATCCCTGGATTTGTCACTTGTCACTCTATATGTATTCCATTCATGACTTCCACTTCCGTCTAAGCACTGATGCTCCCCAAACCCTAATCTTTAGCCCTATCTTTTCTGGGGGGCTAGATTTAACGGTGTCATGACCTTCTTACATCAGTTAGGAATGCATTCACTCAGTTTATCAGAAAGCCTGATGTACCGTCCTGAATTAAATAAGCAGAGCTTTATCTTTTTCGCGTAACAGGTTGTCTGGAGGTAAGTGATTGCTAGCATTCATTCAATAGCTCGATGACGTCAAGGCCAGAATCAAGGCTGTTCTCTTGATTTTCTATCTGGCTTATTGCTTCAAAGTTTTATGCAGCTACTGCCTATGAGGCAGTAAGAAAGAGAGGGGAAGCATTGCCTGCTGTCTGTTTCCATTTCATCAGGAAAAGCATGATGCATCCCAGAGCACCTGGAGAATTCAGAACCCAGTAATAGAGCGGCCCTTACTGCAAGATGCACCATGCACATTTGAGGTGCTGTTAGCTGGGAAGATAGGAAGGTAGCAGGCCTTAATATTGTCACAGAGGTTAGCAATGTCTGCCCTGAAATCTGTCATTCTCCTGAGACCACATCCTCGCCCTCAACTCCATCATCCAATTAGTTATCACATTCTGCACTTCCTGTTCAGAAGTCCCTCTCAAATCAATTATTTCCTTCCTGTCTCCTTCGTGAGGATCTTAATTCAAATCTGTATCATTCCTCATCTGATTAACAATATTGAAAAGTCCCTCTGTATCTGGCCCCCACTTCCCTCTCTATTCTCTTGTCTTTACTGAAACCATTCCTTATGTGCACACACAGACACACACAAACATGCACGTATACACTCCTCACTGCTCTGGCCACTTGACTACAGCCCTTCCCAATCCCATCCTGTCCTCGCCAAATCCCCACTCTCTTACTCCAGTATATTTGTTCTGTTTTCATTCTTCAAGATGGCTAAGATGATCATTCCTCCAGGAAGATTTCCTCAATTCCCCGTGTATGTTAGGGGCCCCTCCTCTGTGCTCCCACAATATCTAGTATTATGACTTCCACTTCTATCTAAACACTGATGGCCCCCAAACCCCAATCTTCAACCCTACCCTCTCTGGAGGCCTAGCTTTAATGGTGTCATGACCTGCCTGTATCAGTTAGGAATCTATTCACTCAATTTCTCAGAAAGCCTGATGTACAGTCCTGAATTAAATAAAGCAGTCCTTTATCTAGCTCACATATCAAGCGATCTGAAGGTAAGTGGTTGCTGGCATTAGTTCAATGGCTTGAAAACATGAAGGCCAGCGTTAAGGTTGTTCTCTTAACTCTTCGAGAAGTTCCAATAATAATACCTCCCTCCCCTGCCCAGTTCTGAATTCATTCAGAAATAAGACAAAAGAGTCAACTTGTGAAGAACAAGTACATCATCTATTTACTGACTAAAAACTGATATTGGAGAATGCCCAGGATTAGACTTATTCATTCAGCTTCAGGAAACTGGGGTGTTCCTGGGGCAGAACAGGGGCACATGCCAGGGGTGTTTCTCAAAGGCAGCACCCTCCATGTGGAGGGGAATGTCAGGCAGGGGAAGGAACATTCCCCTCCACTCCCAAACCTAACTTCACCTCTTACCACATTATTCTGGTGTCATGTTTCTGGGTCTGTTTCCATCACACTGCATCTACTGTGAACCTTGCTTTGTGCTGTAGCCAGAGGGATTACATGGACTTGCCCCTCTGCCCTTCTCATCCTAGCAATCAGAATGGTCTTCCTAAAGACCCACAGCGAATCATGTCACTCCTTTCCCCTAGCTGCCTGGAAGAAAAAGTGCCTTGCAGTTTAGCATGGTATACAGATCCACCCCAGTCTGGTGCCACCCATCTCACCTCCAGCCACTCTCGTCCTTGCCTCCAGGGTTCCAGCCACACCAGACTCCCAGTCTTCCCTGGACAGGCCACACCTTTTCCTGCCTCTTCCTCTTTGCACCTCTGCTCCGTTGGCCTGAACTAAGCATCCCCTTTTTTATTCTGCCCTCCATATACAATTCTGTTTATTCTTTAAGACCAAGTAAAATTTCTCTTCTCTGTGAAGCCTTCTCTTAACACTTGCCCCAAGGCCAGTTGTAAACATTTGGATCTCCAATAATTATCTGGTATGTAACAGGACCTCAGTAAGAGCTTGTAGAATGAAGGCATTATTGAATAAACATGAAAAGGAATGAATGAATGAATGAATATATCTTCCCAATTGGATTGAACACTTCTTACAGGCAGGAACCATGCCTGACATTTTTGGAGTCTACACATGAATCTCTCTCAATCATTACCTAAAATATAACAAGAGTTTAATAAAAGCTTGCAGAGTGAGGCATTATTCACTCTGCAATAAATATGTGAATGTGAATGAATATGTGGATGAATCTACCCAACTAGAATGTAAATTTCTTGCAGGCAGGAGCCCTGCCTTATCCTCTCACATACCTCACCGCAAACGAAAATGACGATAACAGTGACAACTCCATTGACAATGATAATGACCACCACTGAATCAGCAGGGCTCTTATCCTTTCTCTTCCTCCCAAATGTACAGTGCATCGGAGGATGCTCTCCAATCTCACTGCGCTGTTGAAAGGAATAAATGATAACATGTCACAGCAACATTTTGCAAATATAAAATGCTCTCCAAATGGTTTTACCCCCGGGGCAGTCCCTGGCTCTGAAGGAAAGTAGCTGTCTAACCACTTTAGCAAAGACTTGTGTTCCGGGATACACCCGGAGCAATACCTTGCATCTGCTAAAAGGTTTCAGAGCAAGAAAACATCTTGCCTGAGCAGAAATATGGGCAGCTTCAAAATTGCTGGCAGTGGTAAAGCTCTAACTGATGCTGTCTCCCTGAATTCGGTGTCTGGTTGAACCTTATCCTCCCCTTTTGTTCTGGACAGGTTATAAGGACATTTTTACTGCAAGTCAATAAGACCTTTTGTCTCTGTGGCCAGGGTGCTGGTCTTCCTGTGGGCTGCATCTGCCAGGAGGGGCTCTGTGGCAGCAATTGCGGTCTGCCCCCAGAACTTCAGATTAAACTCCAGCCAGCTGTATTATATGATCCTGAGAAAATAATTCATCTCTCCAAGCCTCAGTTGCCCTTTTAGTCTCTAAGTCTCCAGAGGGCAAGGAATATGTTCTCTTCATCTTTCAAATCAATCCAGTAAAATTTATTTCTTTGATTTGCTTACTCAGCTCCAGCCACAATGGCCTTGTGCCATTTCTGGGAAATGCCAGACACATGCCAGCTCTGGGACTTTTACACTAGCTTTTCCTCCCCCCGGATAGCAACATGGCTCTCTCCTCACCACTGTTTACTCTTTGCTGACAATCCTACTTGTAATTACAACCCCATCCACACTTCCTGTCTCACCCTGCCCTGATTATTTTTTTTCCATTGGCCGGGCGCAGTGGCTCACGACTGTAATCCCAGCACTTTGGGAGGCTGAGGCGGGCAGATCACTTGGTCAGAAGTTCAAGACCAGCCTGGCCAACATGGTGAAACCCCATCTCTACTAAAAATACAAAAATTAGCCAGGCATGGTGGTGTGCACCTGTAGTCCCAGCTACTTGGGAGGCTAAGGAAGGAGAATCGCTTGAACCCAGGAGGCAGAGGCTGCAGTGAGCCCAGATCGCACCACTGCACTCCAGCCTGGGCGACAGAGTGAGACTCCATCTCAAAGAAAAAAAAAATCTCCGTAGCATTTACTGCCTTCTAACATTCTATATAGTTTGCTCACATATTTGGTTTCTCATCTGTCACCCACCTCCTATCCCATTACATAGGAAGATCTAGGATGACAGAAATTTGTGTCTTTTTTTCACTATATAGAATAGTGCCTGGTACATAGTCGGGCTTAAAAATATCTGTTGAATGAATAAATTAATTTAACACAACTATTAAGCAACTGCTATACAACAGACTCTGGGATATGGAAATAAATAAGATAGCCCTCAAGATGCTAGGCATCTAGCAGGAGACAGAGATAAGGGCAAATAGATTCATTGATTCATTTTACCAATAAAATGGAATCAGAAATGGAAAATGATGGGTTCAGGGCAACCCATGGGAAGAATTAATTATCTTGGGAGGAGAGAAGAGTCAGGTGTCCTAAGGGATTGACTCCTGCCCTTAGCTTACAGGGGAAAATAGAATTTCCTAGGGTTTAGGGAGCTGGAAAGGCTGTTTCAAGGCAGAAGTCTTGATTTAGAAAGCATCAAAGACAACACTCTGCCATTTGCTGAAACATTTTTATTATTAGCAGAGATGTGTAGCTCCAAGATTGTTTAATAAGTGTGTATTTCTGTTTAGAAAGAGACAATCTCAGGTGACTTCTAGCTCTACTCCTTTATATGTCTACGGTTCTGTGATACCTTATAGGTTGAATATCCCAAATATGAAAATCCAGAATCCAAAATGCTCCAAAATTTGAAACTGTTTGAGTGCCAACATGACTCTTGAAGGAAGTGCTCACTGGAGCATTTCTGATTTTTGGATTTTCAGATTTGAGATGCTCAACTAATGAATATAATGCAAACATTCCAAAATCCAAAACACTTCTGGTCCCAAGCATTTTAGATCAGATACTCAACCTGTGCCAAAACCCTCTTCCAGACAAAAGAATGTCCCAACAAAAAGTTGGGGAGGGAATGACTTTCCTTCTACCTCTGAGGTTCAAAACCTGGGTCTATAAAACAAACAAGAAATAGGTTAACAGGAAAATAGATATACAAATGTATTGTGTGTATGAAGGCATCACAGGAAAAAAAAAGCAAATAACCCCCAAAATCAGTGAGATTTGGTAGCTTATATACCCTCTTCATAGAAGAGAGTGGAGTGGAGATGTAGGAACTTAGGGGAGCATAAACAATTTTAAGGAAAGGTAAGTGGGCCCTTAGGAGAACAAATAGGAGATAGGAAAGTTGTAACAAGATCTGTCTGGGTGGGGAGGTTGACTTCTAGCCTCCTCTCTTGTGATACAAGTTAATCTTCCCTGGTTGATGAAACTACTGGGAAGCAGATTGATGACAGCTGAGGTTTTTTTGGACCGTCTGTCTTTAGGCAGATAAGGACAGATCAGAAAAAAGCTTCTCCCTGTGCTTGTTGCTTCCCAAGTTTCTTCAGGTCAAAGTCATCAATATTCCAAAGTGGCATATTTTAGAGTGACACCTTGAACTCCTTCAATTCCCCAACCCCTGCACCAAAAAAATTGATCATTATAACATTTTTTGAGAAAGAAATTCTCACCAGTTAAAATGCACATTTTCAGAGGAAGCTGATAGGAGTCTTCAGTTACCAGAACAGATTGTTTTATTAAATATTTTAATTGACACCTGGAAATAAGTAGGGTGCTTGGAGAATGAGAGACAAAATAGGGAAATTTTGATGGAGATGGCAACAGTATAGACCAAGGGTGAGCAAAATATGGCATGTGCCAAATCAGCCCACTCTTGTTTTGGTATGACCCACAAGCTAAGAATGATTTTCCCATTTTTAAATCAGTGAGGAAAAAATCAAACTAAGAATACTAATTTGTGATGCATGAAAATTATATAAAATTCAAATATACAAGTAAGGTTCCAATAAGGTTCTACTGGAACACAGCATGCTCATTGGCTTGCATGGATGCTTTTCTACAAAAGGACAGAGTTGAGTAGTTGCAACACAGTGTACAGCCTGTAAGGCCAAAATATTTACTGTCTGCCTTTTACAGAAAGTTTGCAGAAATACAATAGCGGGTCTCAACTCCATCTGCACCTTAGAATCATTTAGGTGTGTTTTAAAATATCTCAATGCCTGAGCTCAACTCCCAAAGATTCTGATTTAACGGGTTTAAAGTAGGGCCGAAATACCAGTGTTTTTTAAAAGCTAACCGAAGTAGATACCATTAGTGGTCTAAGGTAGGCCACAGCCAGCCTTAGTAGAGTCCACGATACATTAGAAAAGCCCATCAGAGGTACACTGGACAATTCTCAGAGTGAGGAAGCACAGCACCACCAGGCAGTGGCTTACTTCCTTTTCTGACAAAGCCCAGAGCCCCAGACTTTAATCTTCTCATAAAGTAGGATAAGGATTGTGAAACCTAGCTGAGGAAGCATCCTAGTATCATGGGGAAAAGTGTCTGCTTGGCTAATTAAAAGTTGCGTAGTCTTGGGCAAGTCACAATTTACCAGAACCTTGGGTTTTTCAACTGAAAATCAAAATTATAACATACACAGAGTCATGGTGAAGATTCAATGAGATCCTGACTGCATTTGGGCATGTATTTTATTCCACCACCTGGATGCTGTAAACTGATATCTTACACCTGGATACTGGAAGCCAATTTAGAAATGCACAACAATTAGGCTTTTTTCAGTAAATAATAATAGCTCAGAAATTACCAAAGGTTAAAGATCAAGGCAGATTAAGCTACTCCCCTACACATTCACCACCAGGATATATGAAAGCAGGGCTCAGATTAGATAGTTCTTGTGATGACTGATGTTATGTGTCAGCTTGGTTAAGCCACGGGATCCATATATTGGGTCAAACACCAGTCTGGATGTTAGTGCGAAGATATTTCTAGATGAGATTAACATTTAAATCAGTAGACTTTGCGAAGAGCACATTTTTCTTCTTAATGTGAGTGGGCTACATCCAAACAGTTGAAGGCCTTAAGAGAAAACAGACTAAGGTCCCCCTAGGAAGAAGGAATTCTGTCTAGAGACTGTCTTTAAACTAGAGCTGCAGAATCAACTCTTCCCTGGGACTCTAGTTTGCCAGCCTGCCCCAGGGATTTCAGACTTAATGGCTTCCTCAATTCTACTAACAAATTCCTTAAAATAAATCCATAGATCAACAGAAAGGTAGGTAGACAGATAGATAGATAGATAGATAGACAGATAGAGAGATAGATAGATAGATAGATAGATAGATAGATAGATAGATAGATAGATAGATAGATAGACAGATAGACAGATAGATAGATAGATAGAGCAAGCAAGACAGTTATAATTTAAATGTTTTTGTCCCTTCCAGAATTCATGTTGAAATTTAACCTAATCTACCAGTATTGGGAAGTATGACCTTTAGGAAGTGATTGAGTCACCTCAGTTGAATAAGATTACGTGCCCTTATAAGAGGGTATAATGAAGAGAGTTCACCCGATTTTGCCCTTCTGCGTTCCAACTTGTGAGGATACAGCAAGAAGGTCCTCACCAGACACCAGATGCCAATGCCTTGATTTAGGACTTCCCAGCCTCCAGAACTGTGAGAAATCGATTTCTTTCTTTATACATTACCCAGTCTCAGATATTTTGTTATAGCAGTACAAACAAAGATAGATAGATGGATGAATAGATAGATAGATAGATACATACATACATACATACTTACATGCATACGTACACAGACACACACACTATTGGTTGTGTTTCCCTGGAAAGCGCACATTAATAAAGTGCTACACATACAGTCATGTATTAAACAAGCATCTATTAGTAAGAAGGCAAAAACTGTTCATCCAACTGGTTCTATAAGTTCAATGAAGAACCCTGCTCTCTGTCCATTATGTGAACCATTTTGCATGCCAAAATAATCTACAAGTCAGAATTAGGTTTCCCTTCTATTAGGATCAGGCAACCAGAAACATCAACCTAGCTGTGGGAGGACCATTTAAAGATCAAGCATGAGGCACCAGTTCAAAAACACAGGCTCCAGGGCTTGCTAGATTCCCAGACTTGGTCCTTACAAGTTTGGAGAGTTTTCTCTAAAATATTTAGATAATCCACATACTGTGAGTAGAGTAGACTAATTTTGCCAATAAGAGTCTTTTTCTAACATCTATTATGCTAATTAGTAAGCCACATATAATACCAATGAAAACTCATTTCTAAACTCATTGCACTAATTAGCATATTCCCTGTTATTGATAAAGGAAAAAGGTAACAACAGAGATTGTCATAGCCATTTCCATAAGATGAGCTTTCTGAATTAGATTACTTGCTGGCCACTCCTGGGAGGTGAATTCCTGATTTATGGTAACTGACTACACCTAGGGTGTGGTTTAAACTAATTGGCACATATAAGAAATCACACTGTGATACTAAAGTATCTAAAAGTAAATTGCAGACATTGTAAGGATGAGGAATAAGGAATGTCACGTTGCCAAATCAAATTTTAATCTGCTTTAAGCAACTATCCCACTGAGCAGCAGGGAATTCAATTGCAGTCCCCAATGGGATCCTCTTCCTGTACCCCTCCTTTTAGGTCACATGAGGGTCCTGGGAGGCTTATGTCCCTAGCATCCAAGAAATCCTCACTGATCTCTCCTCCAGGTGCTTCTTCTGATGTGCTCACAATTCAAGATCACCTGAAGCCTGGCTTCAGGGACTTTTGCCAAGTTTGGAAGCCCAGGTTCTCAGGCCAGTCTCTACAGACAGCTGCACCCCTCTGCAGGACTTGGACACGGAGCCCCACCCATCATGAAACCTCCAAACTCCCCTCAACCCCTTTCCTCTTCCTATTTTCTGGGAAACTCTCTACCTTGAACACCCCTCCATCTTTAGAGGAGAAAACCCCAAAGGACCACTAGAGTGTGGCGGCTACAAAGCAGTAGAGAAACAGGTTGAATCCTGAGTCTTGGTGCAAGAAAAAGAGATGAAAGAAGAGGGCAGGCCAGGGCTTGAACCAATAAAGGGTCACGTGGGATTTCCCAGAAGGTGTGGAATGAAGGAAGGCTTCTCAGAACAGGTGACTCTGAGCAGGACTGAAGTGGGGATGTGCAAAGATCTGTGGAGAGGAGGGGAAGACCATTGTAGGATGATGAGAGCAGGGATCAGAAATAAATTTTTGGAGGCTGATCCCTGGCTAGAGTCATTTTCCTACAGTTTAATGGTTTTCTCACCTTGCTCCCAGTGGGGTAACCCAACTGAGAAGACAAGTAGCTGTTGGGGGCCAGGTGAGGTGCTGTGGCTCAGGCCTGTAATCCTAGCACTTTGGGAGGCTGAGGCAGAAGAATTGCTTGACATCAGGAGTTTGAGGTTATAGTGAGCTATGATTGCGCCATTGAATTCTAGCCTGGGCAACAGAGCAAGACCCTGTCTCTTTAAAAAAAAAAAAAAAAGTAACTGTAGAATTATTCTTGCAATGCTCAGCTCTCCAGATGCCATGAGCTACCCAGCCTCCTGGAGGGATGGGCTGATGGTGTTTTGCTCGCAAGGACTATCACAAACTGGAGGCCCCCCATCACAGACTCTGGTGTCTTCCCAGCTGTCTCTCCATGCTCCACAGCAGTTGGGTTAGAACAGTGGGTCTGTGAAGAAATCTCAGGCTGTTGACCTGAGTGAAAGTATCTGGATCTTCACCGACCTCCCTTGACCTTGGAAATCACCTCTTTGCTCCCTGCCAACCCAAGTACCCAATTGCACATCAGCTCTGGGTGTGATGGTGTCAAGCCTCATTTCAAGAATTTCTCTAATTGGCAGTGAAAAGGCCTGTTGGCATCTGAAGCTCCAGTTTGGCCTCTTCCTGACCATCCATTGGTGCTGCTCTCACCACAGCCACAAAGACAGATCCCATAGTCACTGTTCTCACAATGACTCCCACCAAGAGGAAACAGAAGTCAGATGAGATTGGAGAGAACAGCCCACTCACCCCCACCTCCAAGGCCCCCACACCCCACTCTTTCTAGGACCCTGCAGAGGTGCCTTGAATGTCCCCCCACTCTCTGCATTTCTACTGCCCCTCTACTCCAAGTCTGACTGTGCTCCTGCTCTACGAGAGACCTCCAAGCCTCCATGATAGTTAATTCTATATACCAAACTTGCTAGACCATGGTATCCAGACTTTTGGTCAAACACCAGTATGAATGTTGCTGTAAAGTTATTTTTAGATGAAATGAACATTTAAATCAGTAGACTCCGGTACATTACCCTTTATCATGTGAGTGGGCCTCACCCAATCAGTGGGAGGCATTAAAAGAAAACAGATTGAGGATTCCCCCAAGAAAGAGAGGGTTTTACCTTCAGGCTGCCTGCAGACTTCAGCTGCAACCTCAGCGCTTCCCTGTATCTCCAGCCTGCTCATTTATTCTGCAGATTTTGAACTTGCTAGCTTTTATGGTTGCATGAACCAGTTCCTTAAAATACATCTTTCTCTCACTTTCTCTCTCTCTCTCTCTACACACACACACACACACACACACATGCACACACACACACACACACCCTAATGGTTCTGTTTCTCTAGAGAATATTGAATAATAACAACTTCCAAGAGGAAATTTTTTAGCATGCATTGAGCCATACGTCTCTCCTCTCATAAGATCAGTTATTGCATTTTGTGTAATTCATAGGTAGAAAAGGAAGAACAGAGAGTGAAAAAATGGAGTAAAGGCAAGGACTTTTAAAAAGAGGAAAAGAGAAAAAGGAAAAGGAAGAAAATGGGCGGCTGCTAAGAGAGGTCCTATGTCAGTTCAGGTCCTCCAGGAAGGAGACACCAAAACAGAGTTAGCAGTGTGAGAGATTTATTGGAGGGAAAAGTAGCTTGAGTTAAAGGGTAGAAAGAGCAGATGTAGGTAGAAGGAGACTTCAGCCCATGCCTCAGGTGTGACATCTATTAAGGCAGAGAGGAGAAGAAAGAAAATCAGGTAAGAAGAGCCTCAGACTGCAGTGCATCTGTGAGAAGGTATACTCAGCCCAGTGAGGTGCCCTAGGACAAAGATGGCCTGGAAAGGAAACCATCACTGGGTAGAAATGGCCAGCCCTAGGGATCACTCCATGCTCACTCTTGGCTGCTGCTCCAACACTGCAGTGCATTCCGAGGGCCCACGGTAGTCAGCTGACTGGACTCCTCCCTGAAGGTTCTCTCCTGCAGGGATGTTCAAGAAATGGAGCCACCTGCTGTCTCAAACCCTCATGGGCTTCCTCCACTTGGATGGATGACTGGGGAGGTAGCAGGGAATGGGCACTGTATTCACACTTTGGTGTTCTTTTTTTGTGGATTCCAATGCTTGTCTAACTCAATACTAAACTGTTCATTTACTTTTAGAGAAGACACTTGCAACAAAACTATTGCCCTGTTATGTTAGCCATATCTGATGTGATCATCCTAGTGGGCAGATGTTGTGGTCATCCCAGCAGCTCCTTGGAGGGCCACCTATCCATCACGCTCAGCCATGTTGTTCTGATGGCACTACCCTCATCCCTAGGCTTCAGAAGACAGGTCACCTAGCTGTGGCCAACAGGGACATTTCCATCTCGGGCTAAGTGATGGGTTGAGAGATAAGCTTGTGACTTGAGCCAAGTAATCAAAGCCTGGTCAGAAAAATAATCAGGAAACAGGTGTTCTGCAATCATCAGCTGTGGAGACAATGCAAGTTTGCAGACATCTTTGCCAGTAGGTGCAGAGAGGATGAGGCTAACAGAAGACAGGTGGAGACCTGAGGCCGAGCTAAAGACTTTTTTAAAAGGGAGGAATCTGAAAGAATTTATCACTAACAGATTTTCACTGAAAAAAAATTGCTGACATATGTGTTTCTTCTAGAAGGAAATTAAAATCAAAACAAAGGGTCTAGAAAGAATAGAAAACAAGGAAATTGATCTTTAAAAAGTGGGCACATCCAATCCAGCATTTTCAAGTCAGTAATAAATCAATTAATCAATTAAACCCTGTTGATTAATTTGAAATAAAAACAAAGTCAAAAGTAAATAGTAGACAACAATAACACAAGAGACAAAAGGAGAGAATCCCAGGGTTAAAGCAGCTCAAGGTCCTTGCATTTTTCAGGAGAAGTCCAGACATATAACATAACTTAAGTATATGTTTAGTTAAGATGCACGTTAAAATTAAGGGTAAACACTAAAATATTAAAAACACAAAATAACTTCCAAATGGTTAGAGGAGAAAGGGAAGACTAAAGAAAAGGCAATCAAACTAAAAGACAGGGACAGGGATTTAGAAAAAAAGCATTAACAATGCAAATAGAAAAGTGAAGTGATAGGACTAAATCCAAATAGATCGGAACCCAAAGTAAATGTGGACTAAATTCTCCAGTTAAAGACAAAATGGTTACCAGGTTTGGGGAAAGAAATATAGAAGATGAGCCTGGAACACATTATGCCAGAAAGCAAAAATGTTATCAAAGATTACAGGGGTCACATCAAAAGGATTCAGGATCCCACTTGAAGAGGCTTCCACAGGCCAAAGTTGGGACAATTTGAAAATGCATCAGTAAGGATAATTGCAATGGATGGAAACTAGAAAATACATTTGCAATATCAAAACATAAACTCTATTAGCAAACATGTAAGCAAAACTGCAATTAAGTGACATCTCAAATATATCATAGTGATAATGGTATTTATTTTTAAATAAAATTAAATTAAAATAATTTTTCATTTTACTTTAAATAAGATAAAATTATTTATTTTCATAATAAAAATATGTTGCCCAGGTTGGTCTCAAACTCCTGGCCTCAAGCGATCTTCGCACCTCAGCCTCCCCAAACCCCTGAGATTACAGCGTGAACCAGCATGCCAAGTCCTATAATGGTAATTTTAAACGGTCATATTTGATCAGGTGCAGTGGCTCAAACCTGTAATCCCAGCACTCTGGGAGTCCAAGGCAGGCAGATCACTTGAGGCCAGGAGTTTGAGACCAGCCTGGGCAACATGGTGAAACCCCGTCTCTAATAAAAATATAAAAATTTTGCGGGTCTTGGGGGCATACATCTGTAATCCCAGCTACTCAGGTGGCTGAGGCAGGAGGATTGATTGAACCTAGGAGGTGGAGGTTGCAGTGAGCTGAGATGGTGCCACTGCATTGCAGCCTGGGTGACAGAGTCAGACTCTGTCAAAAAAAAATAAGGAAATCAACTTCTTCTTTTTTTTTTTTTTTTTTTTTGAGACCGAGATTCACTCTTATTCTCCAGGCTGGAGTGCAATGATACGATCTTGGCTCACTGCAACCTCCACCTCCCAGGTTCAAGCAATTCTCCTGCCTCAGCCTCCCGAGTAGCTGGAATTACAGGCACCCACCACCACACCCAGCTGATTTTTTTTTTTTTGTATTTTTAGTAGAGATGGGGTTTTGACATGTTGGCCATGCTGGTCTCGAACTCCTGACCTCAGGTAATCCACCTGTCTCAGCCTTCAAAGTGCTGGCATTACAGGCATGAGCCACCACGCCCAGCCATCAACTTCTATTTTTAGAAAGCTAGTAAGAAAAAGGAAAAACTCAAGCATCCATCCTGCCTTTCTCGTGCAAACAATACCTAAGGGTAACCAAATAATTAATAGGGAAAATATCTTATTATTAAGTGATCCCATCTATTAAATGAAGAAAGGTTATAGAACTGGAATATAGAAGGAATATAGAATCACCATTTTGCAACCCTACTACAATGACAGATCCAGTCCAAGATTTGACAAGGTTTTTGTTAGAGGCCAGATAGTATTTTAGGCTTCACAGGCCTAAATGGTCTTTGTGGCAACTACTCACCTCTGCTCAAAAGAAGCCATAAACAATACACAAATGAATAGGTATGGCTGCATTCCAATAAAGCTTTACTTACAAAAATGGGCAGTGGTCAGGATTTGGCTAATGGGCCACCACAGTTTGCTGACCTCTGATCTGGATGGTGGTCATCAATGTTTCCTAACATCTCAAAAAGAGAGACAATCCTACTGACCAAGCACTCTCAAGCACGATGCAGCTAACTTAAAAACAATAGCAAAAGAAAATCATATTCAGAAATGTTTAGTTACACTTCTAAAGATTTCAAAGATCAAAGAACAAATCAAAATGTAAATCAGAAAATGTTTAGAACTAAATGACAGCAAAAACACTGCATCGAGCTTGCAGAATTCACCTAAAGTGGTACTTAGAGGGAAACTATAGCCTTTAATATTACATTAGAAAAGAGGGAAGATTGAAAATTAATGAGATAAGCTTGCAAACATTTAGGGAACTAACAACAAAATAAATCCACAGAAGTAGAGGAAAATACATACTAAAGACAAGAGGAAAAGTTAGTAAATTGGAAACAAAAATACAACACAGAGGAAAAAAAATAGCCAAAAGCTGATTATTTGAAAAGAACGGTAAAACAGACACAGCAGGTAAACCAGCTAACATTCACACTTCAAACAGTCAGGATAGAAAGGAACCAAGAAATTTCACATTAAAAATGCTGCAAATGACAGATCAGAAAGATTAGAAAGAAAGGAAATATTTTGTTTACTAATGATTGCAAACAACAAGGATTTATTCCAGGGGTTCCCAATCTTTTACCTAGGTACATATAATTCTTCGTGTTTTATTCAGAATCCATTATTTTATACTTGATTCTGCCTCTTCATTTCTCCTACTCCACTGAACTTCCCTGCTCACCCTCAGCTGATTGATAACCTCACCTCAATGCCACTGAGGAAATAGAAACTATAGGTGGCAGTCCCCAGACTTCTCTCACTTCCCTAAATTTACTAACCCACCTGCCCTGGACCCATTTTTTTACAAGCTCAAACCCTTACAGTCACATTTACAAATGACTTTTCTTGGCCTCCCTTTTTGTAACTGGTGTTTGAAGATTTTCTTCCCAACGTTGTGCTCAGCAGGTCTTCTCCATCCCACTAACAATGTCATTAACACACAAGTGAACAGGTGCAGCTGCCTCTTACCCTGGCTCCCTGACTTCTGTCATTTTCCCCCAAATCACTCTGGCAACAACAGACAATCTAATTTCTATTTTTAAAAAAGTAAATGAAAAAAAATGAATCATGCTCTTCAGCTCCAAAGCCATCCACAACTCCCTCCTGCCCATCATATGAAGACTAAACTTGGTGTTGGCCATGCAAGCCTCCAGCTTCCCCCCAGCCCTGTCCTCCACTGCACTCCTGCCTTTCCAGGATATCCTTTCCCTGCAGACTTGCTCATTGAAGGACTCCCTCCTGGGAACTGCCTACATCTCCTCCCTCTCTCCCAAACTCCCATGAACTTCATCTATATAAAGGATTTGGGGGCCTCACTCATTGTATTAGTCTGTTTTCATGCTGCTGATAAAGACATACCCAAGACTGGGAGCAATTTACAAAAGAAAGAGGTTTAATAGGACTCACAGTTCCACGTGGCTGGGGGAGACTCACAGTCATGGCAGAAGGCAAGGAAGAGCAAGTCATGTCTTACATGGATGGAAGCAAGAAAAGAGAGAGAGCTTGTGCAGGGGAACTCCTCTTTTTAAAACTATTAGAGCTCATGAGACTTATTTACTATCATGAGAACAGCATGGAAAAGTCCTGTCCCCATGATTCCATTACCTCCCACCAGGTCCCTCCCACAACACGAGGAAATTCAAGATGAGATTTGAGTGGGGACATAGCCAAACCACATCATTCTGCCCCTGGTCCCACCCAAATCTCAAGTCCTCACATTTCAAAACCAATCATGCCTTCCCATCAGTCCCCCAAAGTCTTAACTCATTTCAGCATTAAATCAAAAGTCCACAGACCAAAATCTCATCTAAGACAAAGTAAGTCTCTTCCGCCTATGATCCTGTAAAATCAAAAGCAAGTTAGTTACTTCCCAGATACAATGGGGATACAGGCATTGGGTAAATATAGCCATTCCAAATGTCAGAAATTAGCCAAAACAAAGGGGCTACAGGACCCATGCAAGTCTGAAATCCAGCAGGGCAGTCAAATCTTAGAACTCTGAAATGATCTCCTTTGACTCCAGGTCTCACATCCAGGTCACACTGATGCAAGAGGTGGGTTCACATAGTCTTGGGCAGCTCCACCCATGTGGCTTTTCAGGGTACAGCCTCCCTCCTGGCTGCTTTCACAGGCTGGCATTGAGTGTCTGCAGCTTTTCCAGGCACACGGTGCAAGCTGTCAGTGGATCTACCATTCTGGGGTCTGAAAGATGGTGGCCCTCTTCTCACATCTCCACTAGGCAGTGCCCCAGTAGGGACTCTGTATGGGGGCTCTGACCCCACATTTTCTTTCTGCACTGCCCTAGCAGAGATTCTCCATGAGGGCCCCACCCCTGCAACAAACTTCTGCCTGGACATCCATACATCTTCTGAAATCTAGGCAGAGGTTCCCAAACCTCAGGTCTTGACTTCTGTGCATTCACAGGCTTAACACCACGTGGAAGCTGCCAAGGTTTGAGGCTTGCACCCTCTGAAGCCATAGCCCAAGCTCTACATTGGCCCCTGGGAGCACCTGGGACACAGGGCACCAAGTTCCTAGACTGCACACGGAGCAGGAACCCTGGGCCCAGCCCCAGAAACCACTTTTTCCTCCTAGACCTTTGGGCCTGTGATATGACGGGGGCTGCTGTGAAGAACTCTGACATGCCCTAGAGGCATTTTTCCCATTGTCTTGGGGATTAACATTCAGCTCCTCATTGCTTATGCAAGTTTCCACAGCCAATTTAGATTCCTCCTCAGAAAATTAAATTTTCTTTTCTTTCACATTGTCAGGCTGCAAATTTTCCAAACTTTTATGCTCTGCTTTCCATATAAAATGGAATGCCTTTAACAGCACCCAAGTCACCTCCTGAATGCTTTGCTGCTTAGAAACTTCTTTCTCTAAATACCCTAAATCATCTCTCTCAAGTTCAAAGTTCCACAAATTTCTAGGGCAGAGGCAAAATGCCACCAGTCTCTTTGCTAAAACATACCAAGAATCACCTTTACTCCAGTTCCAAACAAGTTCCTCATCTCTATCTGAGACCACCTCAGCCTGGACTTTATTTTTCATATTACTATCAGCATTTTGGGTAAAGCCATTCAACAAATCTCTAGGAAGTTACAAACTTTCCCACATTTTCCTGTCTTCTTCTGAGCTCTCCAAACTGTTCCAACCTCTGCCTGTTACCCAGTTCCAAAGTTGCTTCCACATTTTCAAGTATCTTTTCAGCAGTGCTCCACTCTACTGGTACCAATTTACTGTATTAGTCTGTTTTCATGCTGCTGATAAAGACATACCCAAGACTGGGCAATTTACAAAAGAAAGAGGTTTATTGGACTTACAGTTCCATGTGGCTGGGGAAGCCTCACAATATGGCAGAAGGCAAGGAAGAGCAAGTCACGTCTTACATGGATGGCAGCAGGCAAAGAGAGAGAGCTTGTGCAGGGGAACTCCTCTTTTTAAAACTACCAGATCCTGTGAGACTTATTCACTATCACAGAGCAGCACGAGAAAGACCCATCCCCGTGATACAATTAGCTCCCATCAGGTGCCTCCCACAACACATGAAAATTCAAGATGAGATTTGGATGGGACACAGCCAAATCATATCACTTATAAAATGCTTTATGAGTGATTTCTTTAAGCAGCAAATCATTATTCTTTCTTCAAATATTTATTGTGCATTTTGACCTAAAGACGTCTATTAGAATATATATATACCTTTTAAAACATGGGTTTGAACTGGGTAGGTTCACTTATATGTGGATTTTCTTCTGCCCATGCCATCCCAAGATAGCAAGACCAACACATCCTCTTCCTCCTCCTCTTCCTTCTCAGCCTACTCAATGTGAAGACAAGGATGAAGACTTCCATGATGATCCACCTCCACTTAATGAATAGGAAATATATGTTCTCTGTCTTACGATTTTCTTAATAATATTTTCTCTAGCTTCCTGTATTGTAATAATACAGTATATAATATATATATATAACATATAAAACTAGGTGTTACTCAACTGCTTATGTTATTGGAAAGGCTTTCAGTCATCCACAGGCTACTAGTAGTTAAATTTTGGGAAAGTCAAAAGTTATATGAAGATTTTTGACTGCACAAGGGGCCAGTGCCCTAACCTCCTACATTGTTCAAGGGTCAATAGTAGGTAGGTAGATACATCTATGTAATATACATATATCAGCCCTATTCATAATAACCAGAAATTAGAAACAACCCAAATGAGTAGAATAGACAAATATATTATAGTTTATATATAGAATGAAATACTCTACAGTAGAGAAAATAAACAAGCAAATATAATATAGAATGTATAGATCATTTTATCCATACAAAGTTTGAAAAAAGCAACACTAATCTATGGGGTTAAAGGTCAGGATACTGTTTACCATTGGCAGGATAAAGGGAGGAGTTGGTGACTGGAGTAGGGCTTTATGGAGGCTTCTAAAACAATAGTGGTTCTTCTTTATCTGGGTACTGGTTACAGGGCGTGTTCCTTTGTAAAAATTCATTAAGCTGTATACTTATGATCTGTGCACTTTTCTGCATTCATCAAACTTCAACAAAATATCCACTTTAAAAATGCAGCAAGTATCCACTATGTGCCAGGCACAGGGTTAGAGCCACTGGGAACACAAAGAAAAAGGTCCCTCAAGGGCCAGAAGCCTGGTGCAGAAGGCAGATGAGCAACCGCAGCAGGCATTACAGCACAGTGAGAGAGCAGTGACTGAGATGAGCACAGAGTGCAACCCACTTCAACTCATTCAACCTCAGTTTCCCCATCTGTAAAATAGAATCCTAATTCCTCCTTCATTGGGCTGCATACGGATTGTCTTAGTCCATTTTGTGTTGCTATAAAGAAATACCTGGGGCTGGATAAAATACAAAGAAAAAAGGTTTATTTGGCTCACAATTTTGATGGCTGGAAATTTGAGAGGAAGCAAGAGAGAGGGTGGGATGGAAATGTCAGGCTCTTTTTAACAATCAGTTTTCACAGGGACTAGTAGAGCAAGAACTCACTCATCCTGAGGGAGAGCATTAATCAGTTCATGAGGGATCCACCCCCATGACCCAAACATCTCCCACAAGGGCCCATCTCCAGCACTGTGGAGCAAATTTCAACCTGAGGTTTGGAAAAGACAAACATTCAAACTATATCAAGGATCCAGAAAAAATCCAAAATATAATATGGATGAGCATGCCCCACAGAGTGCCTGGAGCATAGCAGGTGCTCAACAAAGATTACTGTCTCTGCATCCAATTCTCAGCAGGGATATTTCAGGAAAGCTCTAAAGGTAATGGCTTCTTACTCTCGGCTTCCATCCCCATTCACACATAGGCAGACACACATAAACACACATATACAGACGCACTACTAGTCATGGCCTCTTGAATTAAGACACTAGCAGAAAATATATATTAAACTTCAAAGATCTTCTTGGTCCTTTTCTCTCATTTCTAAAAATTCCTGGGTTTTCATAATCACTCACCTGCAAAGTCCTGAACTGATCCCAGTCAGAAGACACACTGATTTCCCCTGTTGCTCAGTGGGCAGGCCCAAAGGGCCACCAAGAAGTCCCATCAGAGGCATTGGTAAGGCTTTAGGTCATCCACAGGCTACTAGTAGTTAAATTTGGGGGAAATCAAAAGTTATATGGAGAATTTTGACTGCACGAGGGGCCAGCGCCCTAACCCCCTACATTGTTCAAGGGCCAATTGTACACAGGTTGACCTACCTACAGTTGGAATACCTATGTAGAAATATCTACATAGCCCAAGCCATGTTGTGTCTGGCTAAGAAACAGATGGCTTCTTCTCCATGCCCTCTCTTTCCACCAGGATGGGAGAGCTTTTCAACCTGATGAAAACAGCTATGTGAAATCCGTTCATGTTTAGGAATGAATGAAACATAGATGGGCTGCACTGGGTTTGGAGGCTGTGGCTCCAACTGGTTTCATGTGACAGCAGTCATGATCCCTGATGGCTAACTCAAGACAGTGACCTTAGTCAGCAGACTATAGAGTCACTGCATGATCATGAACAGGTCCCCAAAGCTGTGGGCAGGATGCAGGACACTCCCGTCTGAAACCATTTGGGAGGCATGAGTATGGTAAATTGAGCCATGGATGGAAAGGGAAGTCACCACACTGGTCGGAAGCCTGCATCTCTGTGCCAGGAGACAGGGAAGCACCTTCACCCTTGTGGTTCCTTCTCCAATAGCTCTCAAGCCCCACCCCTTTTTTGCATCTCCTTTCCCAATACCCAAGCCCTCATCGTCTCTCAGCTGTACATCTAAAATTACTCCTCTTCTGTCTTCCTTATTCCGTTCTTGCCCTACAAGCTCCAGCCCTCAAACCACCAAGCTCTTCCCACACTTGGCAGTTTGCCCTGACTGGAACATTCCATGCCTCTCTTCACCTGGCAAAATCCATTCATCCCTCAGATCTCTGTTTCAACATCACATTTCCAGAGTCTTTAGTGACCCCATCCCCTGTCTAAACTAGATTTCTATGCTGTCATTTCTCCCCAATAACCATCACAATTTGCAAGTACCTATTGATCTGCATATTTGTTTGCATGTATGACTCCTTTACTGCTAGACTGTAGACTCCATGAGGTTAAAAATGTGTCTCTTACTCACCACTCTGTCCTCAAGGGCTAGCACGCTCCCTCAAACACAGTACATGGTAAATATTATTTCACAGATTGGATGATTGATTAATTGATGGTTCTCTGCAAAGGAAACATTGCCAAACAACTCTGAGTTATAAAATAGAAAGCCTTTTTCTTTCATCAGTAAAAGAGGTTTGGGAGGCAATGAAAGAATTATGCTGCTTTTTTAGCTCAAAGTTATAGGTGCTGTATGGCATGAGCACAGCACCAGATAAACTTGTTTCTGCCACACACAAGCTGTGTGGACTTCTGAAAGTGACTTTGCCTCTCTGAGCCTCAGTTTCTTTCAGACAATGTGAAAAATAATGTAGTTTTGAGTTGTTGATAGAATCAGATACAATAAAGGATATGAAAGTATTTAAAGACTCTTATAGCACTGGAGAGTTCATGGAGCTTAAGTTAAGGCAGTAATAGGGAAGGTGGAGAGTACTGGAGGTGTGCAAAGCTCAAAATATGCACTATGCTATGTTGAATAGGGTCGCCCCATAATTCATGTACACCTAGAATCTGTGAATGTGACCTCATTTGAAAATAGGGTCTTTGCAGATATAATCAAGTTAAGATGAAGTCATGCTGGATTAAGATGAGTCCTAATCCAATGATTGATGTACTTATAAGAAGATAAAAATTTGAACACAGAGACACAGAGGAGATGGCCATGTGAAGATGGAGGCAGAGATTGGAGTGCTGTATCTACAAGCCGAGGAACACCAAGGATCTGCAGCCACCACAGGAAGCTAAGAAGAGGCAAGAAGAATTCGCTAGAGCCTTCAGAAAGATCATGGCCCTGCCAACACCTTGACTTTGTCTGCTGTTTTAAGCCACTCAGTTTGTGGTAATCTGTTGGCAGCCCTAAGACATTATATATAATATGCACATACTTGCAATTTGCCATTGTGAATATCTACAGGTGCCACCTGCACCCCACCTTTGCCCTAGTAAGTAAGCCTTTGTAACCAAGGAAACAGCTCTAGTGCTTGGCCTTAAAAAGCTACCATGAAGATCTCTCTGCAAAAGAAAAAGAACAAAGATGAATTGTTTCTCTGGAACTGCCTGCTCCTTGGATGATGCTTGTCAATCTTCATGCCCTAGTTCCCTGCTTGCATAGAATGCCAACCAAGGCTGTGGTGCTTGCAGCCGATGCCAGCTTTCTCTGTCACCTGAGGTCTAATCAACAGCTGGTGTCCTCCCTTCTGCCACTTACTGCAAACCATTGGTGGGGAAATTCCATCACAGGTTCAAACTGACTGAGAAATAACTGGCCAGGAATTATTTTTATTTGCAGCCGAGGTGTGTGCTTCTATACAAATGACCAGTAAGGAGAAACTAGCCAGAACATCTTTGATCACCTTCCCAGCAGGACACCTTTATTGCATGTTAGAGATCAAAGATCAGAACTGCTGTCAACACTCAGCACTGACAGAAGGGAACCCCCAACTCATCCCCTGAACCCACAACTGGGCTTATACCTTCCTCTGATGTGGTAAGGGGAAGTGCAACTTCCCTACATCTTCTGTCATGAGAACCAATTTTTCCCCAACTATTTCTGGCTTCTTGCCACTTACCCTCCCCATAGAGGTGGAATGGATTTCCCAATCCATGTACAACAGTCATTGGTCCATATTTCTCAATAGGGAGGAGACAATTCATCAAAGGTGGTGAGTGAGGGTCACTGGTCCCTTTGTCTTTCCTTCTCCACCCAGACCTGTAGGCAGCAGTGACTTGAGAAAGTGTGGACTGCTCTGCAGAACAAAATTTACCTTGTGAAGACAAGATTGTGGATGGGAAATACGCAAGCTGTTTGGGCTCTATGCTGCAGCCTCCACTGATTGTCAATAATAAAGGTGGCATTTGGTCTCCATATCTTAGTCAATCAGTTCAGAACCTGAGTGATAAAAAGGAGTGCTCTTTCTTGGGCCCCTCAATGATCCTGAGATACAGTCGATTCTCTTTCTTCATGATAGTTATGTTCTATAAAGTTGTTGCAAACACTGAATTTGCAAACCCTGAACCATCACCCCCAAGGGAAATGTGTGTTTGTGTGCTGTGTGTATACACACAATACACATACACATATATCTATATATATAGGTAGGTATACACACACACATCTCTCTCATAGATTATAACCTTAGTTCCTAAAAACAACTCATCCTGGTAGATTCTATTTTCTTTGTTTTACAAAAGAGAACTGAGATGCAGAAGTGTTAAGTGACTTGTTTGAGGCTGCCCCACTATCAAGGGCAAGAGTGAGGACTCAAACCTGATGCAACTGGCCAAGCTTTGGAGCTTCTGGCGCCATGCGGCACAGCCCTCTGCATCTCCACATTCTGCTTGTGTCTGTATGAGAGCTGAAACAAGGAGGCAAAGCATTGCCTTGTTCAACCTCAGCTAGGAATGTGCACATTCGAAAACTTAAAATTTTCGCCATTCTGCTCATGTCTGCAAATGACCACAAAAACACATGAGTATTGATTTGGGAATTACAAAATCAATTTCAGCAAGTAGGAAAATTCACAAATACGGAATCCATGAATAATGAGAGTTGACTGTGCATTGTATTGCTGCTCCTCATTATTCACTGTCCTCGCAATTGGAGGATTCTACATCTGTCCACTGCTATGTGACTTGCAGTTCCTTCCTGGGGGAAGAAGGATACTTCTCTGTCCATTGTCATCAGGCCTGGCCATGTGACTTGTTAGACCAGTAAAATGCAAGTAGCAGTGACATATGCCAATCCTAGGAGAACCTCTAAGAATCATCTCATGGTTTTATGCACTTTCTTGTTCTTTTTCTTCTGCCACGAGAACAGCAAGTTCCAGATGGGGCCGCTGCTTCAGCCCGGATCCTAGAATGATGATGCATAGATCATAGCTGTCATGTAATATAACTGAGAAATATACCTTTGGGCTCATAAGCCATTGAGATTTTGAGGTTTGAACAGCAGCATAACCAAACAGAAGATATACACCCCAGCTGTGATAAATACACACTCTTGCTGTAACCTGTATCCTGCGGGTTAGATAATAAATCCTCTTGCTTTCTACAAACCAATAAAAAGGAAAAGTCAACCAATGTGGTCTCAAAGACAAATAATGGGTCGAAAACAAAAAGCAGAAATTCATCCCACAGTAGCCTGGTGTGCCAGTCCGAAAGACAGGAAAATTGTAAATCATTACCAATGAAGGATAAAGGGAGACAGTGCAGAGAAGGCTGGGAGAGCCTTCAGCCAGTGATGCTTGTCTCACATCTGTGAAAGAAGAGAGCAAAGGAAAGACTGGGGAGGAAGAGGCTCAGGCAACAGTTCAGAGAAAGTTTCAACCACATGGATGGGGAGTCCCAGAGCCAAATGAAAGCCAATGAGAGCCAAAGCTGCTCATTGGGGTATCCCGAATTGAGCAGGAGCCCCTACCAAGCTGTCATGGGCTGGGAGCAACCTGCAGAAAACACACCCTCAGCTCATGGGGCTGCCACTGGGGCTGTTGACCCACTATGCTCCCTACGGCACATTCTCTTGAAGGAAATCTGAGCAGTGCATCTCAATGGGCCTCACACCTGGGAAGAGTTAGAAGAAGAGGCTTGTGCTTTAAAATAAAGACCTGTCGGTGGGGCCCAAATTGATATGAAAAATGGGTCAGATAGAGGTAGAAGGTGGGATGCAACTCTGGAGGGGGGTACTCAAACTCCAGACCAGACTGAAGACTAACTGAAACAGGGAAAATGTGAAAGCCCCTCTCTATAAGACACACCCACCAGTGCCATGTCAGTTTACCAATGTCATGGCAACACCCAGAAGTTACCACCCTTTTTCTAGAAATTTCTGCATAATCTGCCCCTTAATTTGCTTGTTACTAAAAGTGGTTATAACTATGACTACAGAAATGCCCCTGAGCTGCTCCTCTTGACACACTGCCTGTGGGGTAGCCCTGCCCATGGGGTAGCCCCGCTTGCAGGAGCAGGCACAGAGCTATAATTCCATTGCCTCGACAAAACTGTTTTCTTCTACCACTGACTCACTCTTGAATTCTTTCCCGAGTGAAGCCAAGAGCCTTCCTGGGCTAAGCCCCAGTTTTGGGGCTTGCCTGCCCTGCAACAAGATAAGGAATATATTAGAGATAAAATCCAAATGACATGTCTCCCATGGCCCTTTACTTGCTATCTCTAACACATGAAATAGACTCAACACCTAGAATACATTTCTATGTCTACAAAGCACTTGAGAATCATGTCATCCTATTACCCATACTAGCAAAAATGAAGAGGCAGTTGCTCCTTCCAAGAGGAGAAAGAGTCAGGTTTAGCCACTCATTCAAATTACGCAGCAAGTCCAGGCAGAAGCAGAACTTAGATGATGATCCTGTAACCCCTAGACAGCCTCTACTTTCTTCCCAGAAGACTTGTGCACATTCTCCAACCAAAGAAGCATGAACTTGACCGTTCCTGCCGACGCTCATGCTTCTCCTCCTGACTTGGAGGATGTATCCATATAGAATCCATACAGGGTCACAGTAGCCACTCCCAGCTTCTCATTTCACATAGAAAACAAATGCCACCCAGACTCAGAGAAGATGATGCCCAGGACCACACCATCAAACGGAGACAAGACCCCAGAAACTCCAAGTCTATCCAGGATTACAGAGAGGAAGCTGAGGCCTGGATTACAAAACTCTGCATGTGCTATGGTGTTCATTCATTCACCTGACACATGCTTATTGAGCATCTACTACGATTAATGCCTTAGGCCCTGGGAATATGGGTAAAGACAGTCACTGGAGACCCTGCCTTCCTAGAACTTACCTTTTCAAAGTCTTCCCAGGTGTGGCTCAGAAGCGCAGCTCCAGGATCCCCTGGTTTGGTTCTAAATCTACTGATGTGAAAGCACAGTCTTTCCCTGCTGTGTGTGAGCTTGTGATTTTTTTCCTTACGTCAGTGAGGTCAATTACACTCCCGCAGTTTTGCAGCAAAGCTTTTTGAGACTCTCCAGTCACTGCTCTTATTAATTACTGTATCAGCTGTTTTACATACCTTAATTATTTCCCCATGGCACAGACAATGGCCTTTTTTGAGATTTTTTTTCCTTACTTTTTCTGGTAAAAATAGAAAATATGAATATGTATGTACTTTTTAAGGTTTTTCAGAATTTAAACACGACATGAGCGCCACCTGCTGGTTAAAATGAGACATATCTGCACTGATTCCTGTGATCTCAACTTTAAACATCCTACTATTATTATGTTGGTGCAAAAGTAATTGCGGTATTCCCATTACTTTCATTTATTTTTAAATAATATTTTAGGATACCATTTAAGCACCTACTGTATTCCTCTGCCAAGTTCCTTAATCCTCACAGTATAATTAATAACTCTAAAATATTCATCATAAATATCATAGCTGATACTTGGTAAGAACTTATTTTATACATTATCTCATAAAATCTTCACAACAACCCTGTTTTTAAAGTCCTGTTTCTAACTGAATTTCAAAGATTTGGAAATGGACACAGAGAGAGGAAGTGACTTGCCCAGGAAGTGGGTGGCACAGCCAAGATTCGAATTCCCGTGGGTCTACCTTCTATTCTGCTCTGGTATTATATAATAAGCTCAGCAAAATAAGGTACAGGGGTATTGAAAGTTCACAGGGCCCTTCCTCTATTCTTCCTGTATTAACTTTTGCACCTTCCACACCTCCCCCTTCTTCACTGGGGAGAGGAACTACTCGACTCCTGGCTACAGGCAGCCACCCTCTTCTGACTCCCTAGTACTGGCTGGTCCTGCCATTAGCTTTTCCTGCAACTCCAAAAATAGTAGGCATCACATTGCTAATCCTTCTTGGTGTCTCCCAAACAGCGTTTTGCACGCATCATTGATAACTCATTGATGTCGAAGGAGTGATTAAGAACAGAGGAATCCCAAGACCAGAGCCATTCAGAGTCAGGCAGGTACGGTTGGGCACTCCACCCTTTAGAGAAAGTTATTAAGCCTCTTTAAACTTCAGTTTTCGACTGGGCACAGTGACTCACACTTCTAATCCTAGCACTTTGGGAGGCCAAGGCAGGTGGATTATCTAAGGTCAGGAGTTCAAGACCATCCTGGCCAACATGACGAAACTCTGTCTCTACTAAAAATACAAAAATTAACTGGGTGTGGTGGCACGTGCCTGTAATCCCAGCTACTCGGGAGGCTGAGGCAGGAGAATCACTTGAACCCAGGAGGTGGACGTTGCAGTGAGCTAAGATCATGCCACTGCACTCCAGCCTGGGTGACAGAGTGAGACTCTGTCTTAAAAAATAACAATAATAATAAATAAATAATAAATTTCAGATTTCTCATCTCTAAAATGAGGATAATAATCCCAAGCTCTATACTATAGTTTGGATGTCTGTCCCACCAAACCTCATGCTAAAATTTGATCCCCAATGTTGAAGATGTGGCCTAAGGAGAGGTGTTTGGGTCATGAGAGCAGATGCCTCATGAATAGATTAATGCCCTCCCTCGAGGATGAGTGAGTTCTCATTCCTGCAGTGGCTAGTTGTTAAAAAGAGCCGGGCACCTCCCTGCCCCCCATCACTTCCTCTGTCACCGTGTGATCTCTGCATACACGGACTCCTATTCACCTCCCACCATAAGGGGAAGCAGCCTGAGGCCCTCACAAGATGCCCAATCTTGAACCTTCCAGCCAGCAGAATCATGAGCTACATAAACCTCTTTTCTTTATATGTTACCCAGCCTCAGGTATGTCTTGGTAGTAACACTAAATGCACTGAGACACTCTGAAATGTTCAGTGATGATTAAAGGGGAATCACACGGGAAAGTGCTGCATTCAGTATTCCCTTTGCGTTTGCCAGGGAAAGACCTTCAACAGTATGGCTTTAGGAACCATAAGTTTCTCCATAAACCCTGAAGCTAATGGAAACCAGAGATGTAAACACTTACTGTAACATGCTATAGGAATATACACTGCTATCATTATTAGACAAAAAGAATTGAGATTCCACAATGATTTTTCAGTTTCACTATTTATTGAGTAGTCTTGCCATCCAGGCAACCTGTTGGGGGCAGTGGAGGGCAGGATATTCAGCATGCACCACAGCCTTGTGTCTGAGTCACTTACTACCCAGCAGAAAGACTGTACTCCTTTCATTTCTCTCAAGCTGACACAACTGGGACCAATGGGTAGTTGGAAAGAAACCAATTTCAGCTCCGTGTGAGAGGTAGCACAGTACAGCAGTGAGGGTGCAGCATCAAAACACCTCTCTGTTCTTCTGACTCTGCTTTTACCCTGTGTGTCCTTAAACAAGCTACTTACCCTGTCTTCCATACGAGTATCAGCCCAGATAACGCATATAAAAAAGGATTTGTAAAGTGCTAAGCAAATATTGTAGCAAAGACTGCTATTATTCTTCAATTTCATATTCCCCTTCCTCCACAGCTAGAAACATGGCTGTTCAGAATAAAGACTACATTTTCCAGACTTTCTTGCAGATCAGGAGTGGTCATATGACTAAGTTCTGCCAATGGGATGTAAACAGAGTATCATGTGGAAGATTCCCTTTGTTTCTGGGTAACTTTTTTACAGACAGCTGGCCCACTCACTGGGCCCCCTTCTTCCCACCTTCCTCCATCTGTGTTTGGAAAGTGAATGTCACTCCTGAAGCTCTATCTTGGGTCATGAGTACAGTGGCTAAGCCCTGGGCAGAGTGGAGTAGAAGGTCTAATGGTGCAGGTCCCTGAGAACTTTGTGGAGCAGAACCTTCATGGCAGGATTAGATTAACTGTGGATATTTACATGACAGATAAATAAATAGCTATTTAAGCCACTGTCATTTTGAGTTTTCTATCACTCACAACTGGACCTAATTCTAACCCACATAAATATGGTTTGCTATCATTACTAATGGCATGCCAAAATGCCCTTTCTAACAAGGGATATTATTCAATAGAATGGGATGGACGACATCAACTCCCAGTAAAAACAACATTATAGGAGAGACTGTGCAAGCTTCCTTTAAGATTATTACAGAACAGAATCTTCCCTCAGCTGGAATCCAAAGACCAGCAACCCAGTGGGCATGAAACCTATGTGCAGAGTAGGATCCATGACAGAAGTCAAACCATATCATGAATAATTCATGGAAAATATATTCCCAAAGCACCTACTATGTGCCAGATGCTCAGGCTGCGTGACAGCTGAGATATGGTCCTGCTCTCAAGTGGCTTACAGTCTGGTGGGAGACACATAATGGCAACACCATGGCATCCATGCACTAAAGAACACATTTCAGGTGCTATGGAAATGTGACAGTGGAAAGACACTGGCATTCTGGTAAGGAACCAAGCAGAAAATCAGGAAAGGTTTCTTAGAGGAGCATTTAAGCTTGGTCTTGACCAGACACGGTGGCTAACGCCTGTAATCCCAGCATTTTGGGAGGCCAAGCAGGTGGATCACCTGAGGTCAGGAGGTCAGGAGTTCGAGACCAGCCTGACCAACATGGTGAACCATGTCTACTAAACCAACCATCTCTACTAAAAAATACAAAAATTATCCAGGTGTGGTGGCATGTGCCCATGTGCCTGTAATCCCAGCTACTCGGGAGGCTGAGGCAGGAGAATTGCTTGAACCCAGGAAGCAGAGGTTGCAGTGAGCCAAGATCATGCCATTGCACTCCAGACTGGGCAACAAGAGTGAAACTCTGTGTCAAAAAAAAAAAAATAAAGATGGAAAGACATTTAAGCTTGGTCTTAATGGAAAAATGGGAGTTATCCAGAAAGAGAAGAGAGGAGAAAACATCCCAGCCAGAGCACAGAGCGCAGAGGCAAGAAAATGTTGGTTGGAAACCCAGAGCAGATGCCACAGTGCCACAGACCACAGAGTAGCCCCGGAGGGAGTGGCCAGCCCAGGTGAACCCCATGAGCCTTCCCAGGTTTCACTTGCAGGGTGACTCAGAGGATGACGTGGAACTGCTGTGGGCTCCCCAGTGGTTTTTTTCACAGAAGCAGCTTCTGCATTTCAGGTCATTGCAGTGAGTAAGGACACAGACAGGCTTTATAGATAGAAAGTGCGACTATATCAAAGTGCTCAAAGCAGGAAGAGAGAGATGTGGGGCAAGGAAAAGAGAGGAGAGCAGCATTGATTCCATTTTCGGAGACAACACAAAAGGCAGGCCCGCTACCTCCTTGCCTGTTCTGCTCAGTGAAGAGAGAATCTCAACCCCCAGCTACGTGTCCCCAAAGGGTCAAATGGGATCATCACAGAGCCTCCCCGGGTGACTTGGCCTTGTCTTTTACACAGAACTGTAGCATCCCCTGCCACGGAGTATTTGGACAAGGCTTTGCGGCTTCTGAGAGCCATTCCCCACCCTGCCCTGCCGTCCTGGGAGCATGCCTACCAGAAATCCAGGACACAATTCACGTCTTCTCGGACCTGCACACACTCAGCCGCTGGCCCGGCTGGAACTCAGCTGAGCCCCTATGTGGACGGTTCAAGAAAGACAATGCCTGACAGAATGAAACCTCACTTCCTCATGTGTAACCTGACATGAGGGCTTTCCCCACAACCCTTCATGGAAGCACAGGTTTCCACACTGCTTAGATGAGAAACAGAGGTTTGAAGTAATCATGCCAAAGCTCAGGCCAAGTCAGTGATGCTCTTGTCACTGTGTTGTGGCTGCTAGGAGGAGACGGTATCTGTTCCTGACCCAATAAGTCCCATTTCACATTTCACAAGTCATGTATGACTAAAGATGATCACCGTCAGCCCCCCAGCTCAAGGACAGGAGCATCTAAAATAAATCATCTACCAGACACTAACATAAATCATTTCATTTCAGCCTTACCATGACTACGATAAGGTCAGAATCATGACACCAATTGTACAGACATTGGGGGAGCTAAAAGTGATTTATCAAAGATCCAAGAACCAGTGACAGAAGATGGCATCCCAAAACCTATGCTCTTTCCACTACCATAGAGAGCACCATTGTGAACAATGCAGATTCCTGGGCTCCACCCCAGACCAGCTGGATCAGAATCTCTGAGGGTGGAACCCACCAATGTGCTCTTAAAAAGCCATTTCTGGCTGATCCCAGTGGCTCATGCCTGTTATCCCAGCACTTTGGGAGGCTGAGGCAGGAGGATCACTTGTGGCCAGGAGTTTGAGGTCCAGTGAGTCAGTGAGCTATTATTGCACCACGGCACTCCAGCCTGGGCAACAGGATAAGACCCTGTCTCTAAAAAAATAAAAATAAAAAAATAAAAAGTCATTTCTCTCCATGATTTGTGTAAGAAGAGTGATTTATGCCACATTTTTATGAAAGTGTAAGACGAGTGATTTATGCCACACAAAATTCCAGCAATACTAGGCAATGGCCCAAGATTTGTCACTAGAGCACGTGGCCTGGGAGGCTGATTCACAGAGTTAAGAACATGGTATCTGGAGCCGGGTTGCTTGGGTTTGAAACCTGGCTCTGCCACATACTAGCTATGTCACCTGGGGCAAGTCACGTATTCTCACTGGGCCTCAGTTTCTTCCTCTGAAAAATTGGTGTCAAAATAGTACATACCTGTATGGTTGTCTGGGAGATTGAATGAGTTAAGTTTGTAAAGAGCTTAGAACAGTGTCTGCCAGAGAATAAACACCCAAAATATTGTCATTACTGTTATATGATTAATTGTCCAAAATGACACAGGAAAGAGGAGAATTCTTGATACTGTCCCTGAAGGAGGAGGTCAAAGGGCAGAGTTTCAAAGTATTCGGCTGGATAAAGAGAAAAGAGATGAAATAACTAGCTCTTTCTTTAGTTTCTAGGCTGGTTCTTACGACACTGTTTATTCCTTGAGAAATGTCACCAGGAGCAAGTCACTGCAGTTGAGACGGGTCATGAATCGTTCTGCAGGGCTGAATCACAGCTGAAGCGTGGCTCAGGATGGTCAGGTGAGCCCTGTGACGGTTCCTGTTGCTTAAGCGCTGACTCCTTTCCCAAAAACTGAGCTGTGTTTGCTTTTGTTGGCCACCAGGGGGAAACAAATAGGACTTCCTCGACCTTACAAAGAATGAAAGGTCTGTTTTTGTTGTTGTTTTTTTTTTCCAACTTTTAAGTTCAGGGGTATAAGCACAGGTTTGTTACACAGGTAAACTTGTGTCATGGGGGTTTGTTGTACAGATTATTTCATCACCCAGGTATTAAGCCCAGTACCCATTAGTTATTTTTCCTGATCTTCTCCCAACTCCCACCCTTCAATAGGCCCCAGAGTGCACTGTTCCCCTCTATGTGTCCATGTGTTCTCATCATTTAGCTCCCACTTATAAGTGAGAACATGCAGTATTTGGTTTTCTGTTCCTGCATTAATTTCCTAAGGATAACGGCCTCCAGATCCATCCATGGTCCCAGAAGTTCTTCTTAAACTCCTTGATAATTTGGACCATTTCCACTGCTTTGTTTTCACTCATGTTATTTCTTCAAATGGCTCTACTTTCAACTTTTAGCTTGTTGTCAAGCTCCCAGCTGAATACTTCGTGGTAAAACTAACTCAAGCCAGATACTGTGCTGAGGGCCATGGGAGATAAGAAGAAACATAAGGCATTGTCCTTCCCTGGAGAGCAAGGGGGCATAAGCAATGCCTGCTGTGCACCAGACACTGTGCTGGGTACCTAACATAAATTCTCTCATTTAATCCTTGCAACCACTACGATGGGGAAGGCCTTATATATTCATTGGTCAAGGCTTGGTTCCACAGGAATAATATTCAAGGCACTGTTATTAAGCGCCAGGCACTGCACTGAGCCCCTTAGGAGGATTTTCTCATTAATGTCTCAGAATTACCCAATGAGCAGGTGCTACAATTATCTTCATTTTAAGCAGAAGAGACCGAGGCTTAAAGAAATTAAATAACTTACCCTCACCCAAGAACACAGAGGTAATAAGATAGATGGAATTCAGATATGAACCCACGGAGCCTGGTTACAGAACCAAAGCCCCCATCCTGGCCGCCTCACTGGTCCTGCCACAGAGCCTTTGACCTCTGCCCACACAGCATTCTTTCTTCTCTGAATTCCAGTTGCATTTCTAGCTTAGCTACTAGGGATTTGTATTTATTTCTTCTCTCTCACACGCAGGTAAATTTCACTCTCTGATCTTATTTCACTCGCCAGCCCCTTTCAGGAAAAGGACAAGTTCCTTGAAGACAGTGACCCTATCTTATTCTTCTTTCTATGTAGCTACCTTTCATCGAGCACCTACTGCGTCTGGCATTATAAAGGGCACTTTCATTGTTTAGACTTGTTCCCAGTGACACTGGGAAGTACATGTTATTATTCATATTTTATAGATGAAAGATTAAGACTCAGATGTTAGGTGACTCTAGGCCAATGTCACCTAGCTTCCAGCTAGAAAATGCAGGACCCCTAAGCCTATGATCTCCCCATTGCCCTAAGCTACTGTGCTTCCCTCTGCTTTGCATAGAACTGCTCTGAGTGGAAGGAGGCCTCTGAACATGAACTTGAAGACATCAGCTGGAGTCCCTGGTCAGTGATTGACTAGTTATGAGACTTGAGCAGGTCACTTCACCTCCCTGAGACTCAAGTCAAACACATAATATGTCAGTTCCTGCCCTGGTACAGTTCCCAGACTTGGGCCATCTGCTGTCCTCAGTCCTGCCCTGCTGCCTCTTGGAAACCATGTTTGAATGTCACTCGTCTAAGACCTCCTTTAGGATAAGAACCTTGTCCTATTCAGCGCAGAGCCCAGTACACAGTGAATGCCATATATGCTCCATGAACAAATGAACCAATAAACAAACCAGGAAACTGACACATGAAGTCCCCGATGCACTCTGGGGCCTGGCTTGACCACTTCCCACCGGCATTCTGCCCTCAATTCCATCGTGCAAATTTAAACAATAAAAAAGCACTTTGTGAATTTTTAACAAGCTTGAAATATAGTAGATATCATGCTGCCTCTCTCTTTTCTGCTCTCACTCTTTTTTCTTCCCAACAACTAGCCCTGCCTATTTGAGGAGAATTCCACTAGTATTAGGGTATCCCACAGCGCCTTCCCCTTTGGAAGCCTATGGAGAGTGATAATACTCGATCTCTCCCTTCAATCTAAGACACTGGTGAGGGCCTGAGCGATGGTCTGTCCGGAACTCTGAGGCTGGCTCAAAGATGCAGGAAAGGTGTAGACATTTTTCACTGTAGGGATGATGTCTAGAGTCCAGCACCAGCTAGAGTCAGAGGTGTGATCCGCAGAACCGGTGGAAGTATTCTAGCAGTACTTCTGATGCTGACTTTGAGGCTGGCCTCGACTTTGCCGCTGCCCGGCCACCCTGGATTTCCAGCTGGTGCTCCAGCCTGCTGCCAATTCCGTAGGCTACCCAGTATACACTTCCAGTGAATTTGAAATGTAGGCAGAGTCCATTTCCGCAGCTTGCAAAGTGGCAAAAGCTAGCTAGATGCTTCCCAGCCTCATTTCCTCTTCTGCCCAGACACACAAGACCGCATTTCTTCTCCTTTCTTGCAGCCAGGGTAGTGTCATCCTGACCAATGGGGTGATCATAAGACACACTGAGCTATCACCATATTCTCTTCCCCTTTCGTAGTGACTTTGGAGGCCACTTGGTTAGGAAGACAATGTCACAAAATGGAAAGAGCTAGATCCCCATATCACCACTTGGAGAAGAGACACCCTAAATGGGCACACGACTATCATTGAACCATGAAATAAATCTTTAACCATTAAGGCTGTGAGGTTCAATGGTATTTGTAAAAGGATCTAGAGTTCCTCGCTCAGACTAACAGACCACCAACAACCCTGACTAATTTAATCATCATTATCATTGGTGTTGCCATTATAAGCATGGCTATTCATATAGTAGATATTCAATAGGTCCTTTATTGCTAGAAAACAGGTCTTGAGTTCCTATGAGGCACCCACATTTTACTGAGTATTGGAGAGCCCAGTGTCTAAGGTGAGACAACTGAAAAAAGATACGGGTGTGATTTGTGTAACACCCAGCACATAGTAAGTGAGAATATTTTTATTATTAGGATGCAGTAGAACACAGTGGTAAAGAATATGGGCCAGGCACGGTGGCTCACGCCTGTAATCCCAGCACTTTGGGAGGCCAAGGTGGGCAGATGATCCGAGGTCAGGAGTTCGAGACCAGCCTGGCCAACATAGTGAGACTCTGTCTCTACTAAAAATACAAAAATTAGCCGGGCATGGTAGCGGGTACCTGTAATCCCAACTACTCCAGAGGCTGAGGCAGGAGAATCACTTGAACCTGGGAGGTTACAGTGAGCCGAGATCACACCATGCTTTAAATTCCAGCACTAAGAGTTAGCGCAGTTCTCCAAATGCAAGCTCACTGCCCTGACTTGGGCCCCCTTCCAGCTTGTCTGGGGATGCGCTAACTCTGAATGCCTGGCCTCAGAGGGCTGGTACAATGGAAAGTGCTCGGCTGATGAACGCTACATGCCCAGGTCTGACTCTTGGCCCCACCACTTGCCAAGTCACTTACCCTCTTTCACCTTCAGTTTCCTTATCTGTAAAATGGGCCTAAGCACACCTTCCTCAATGTGAGGATTAGGATAAGGCCTGTGTCTAGCAATCTAAAGAGTAGCTCTCTGTCCCTTCTCTTCTGCCTTTCCCTGACATGAGGCCAAAAGAGTGATAACCCAGTGGAACACCCAACCAATCAGCAGTTGTCGTTGTTGTTGTTTGTCTTATGCCCAGATAGGGATTGGGGGTGTGGGAAACAGGTGTGTCACAGCTTCATGATATGGAAATGCCCTGAGGCCTTTGTTTATAAATACAGATCCTTGGACTGCACCCACAGAGAGTCCATAGATCTGGATTTTTAACCAGCTTCTAGAGAATAGTGGCCCCGGTGGTCACCAGGCCACCCCCTAGGGCTCACTGCCCTTCAGTCATTGATTCCAACATCACAATATCCACCATATCTTCAAACCATCTGATTATTTTTAACTCAGATTTTATACATCATTTTTATTCCAATCAACATGCTTTTGTAACTTTAAATAATCTGTTTTTAAATATCCTTTATACCAGTATCACAAATGCAAATATATTGAAAGGAAATATGACAGGCTGTTTAACAGGAACATGGGCCCTGGAGCCAAAATTGTCTGATAGAAACCCCATCTCCACTGTTTGCCAGCTATGTAAATTTAGACAGTTTGTAAGACTCCTTAAAGTTTCTGTGTGTCAACATCCCCATGTGTACAAAGGGGATAATAAGAATATCTAAAGATAAGGCTGTTGTGATGATTAAATGCTTTGCTGTAAAGCACTTACAACAGTACCCAGGACAGAGTAAGCCCTCAGTAAATGCGAGATATTCTTTTTTTTTTTTTTTGAGATGGAGTCTCGTTCTGTCACCCACACTGGAGAGCAGCGGCGCGATCTCGGCTCACTGCAACCTCCACCTACTGAGTTCAAGCGATTCTCCTGCCTCAGCCTCCCAAATAGCTGGGACTGCAGGTGTGCGCCACCATGCCCAGCTAATTGTTGTATTTTTAGTAGAGATAGTGTTTCACCGTGTTGGCCAGGATGGTCTCGATCTCTTGACCTCATGATCCATCTGCCTCGGCCTCCCAAAGTGCTGGGATTACAGGCGTGAGCCACCACACCCAGCCCAAATGTCAGTTATTCTTGTTGTGACAAATAATTAAATAAATAAATAAATAAATAAATAAATAGTATCACTTGCTACAGATAGAAAATAACCACCAAAAAATGCATAACTGTGAAAAGTTATTAAAAGTTCATCCACGCACCATCAAAGGCATCTGTGTGTCATCAGTAGTATACATTCCACACTCAGGCAAACACTGTTGCAGAAAGTGCCAAGAAACTCTACCAAGTGGTGCTGTCACTGGGCAAACTAACTTGAGAGTTACTCTGGTGTTGCTTTAGACTTAATTCTGAGCTTTCCATTAACCTGAGAGCTGCATGTGTCCAGGGAAAATTCCCTTTGGAATCCACTGTTTTGGTTCATCCAAAAGCAGCTGGAAAACATCTGTGCCCAGGGATTAGGAACTGATTCCTCCTCTGTGGGAAAGAAAGCAGTCTGTCAAAGCAAGTTGCTCAGCAACAGGCTCATTAGCACTTTGTACTTCTTGAGGTTTGTTTATCTACAGATCTCAACATGCTTCAAAACATTCATTAATGCTCGCAACACCCGGTCAGCCCAGAATCACAGTCCCCATTCTGCAGATGGGAAAATTGATAGAAAGGGCTATTAAGTGACTGCACTCTTAAGTGACTGAGCCATTAAGGCACTGTTGAGCAAATGAAGAGTTGTGGCAAGAAGAAAAGTGATGACTCCTGAGGATCCGGGCCTGCAGTACCACCCCACTAATCAAGCATTCGCCCTGGGATGGAGACACGCAGATGGTAGGAGGCCACACGGTTCCCTTTATTGTTCCCATGACAGTGTGGGAACAGGATGGCATCTTTGGAGAGAATTCCAGAAGTGCCAGGCACTGGGCATTTCATACATTTTTACTGGATGAATATGTGGAGGGAATTTTCACGAAGGAGTCCAATTTCTCCTTCCCATCCAATTTCCCACAAGAGGAGTGAAGATAATTCCAGCAGGACCTAGAGCTAAGCCAGATTTGGTTGGGAAATTTATAGCCCAGAATAACAAACAGGTGCATAGATAGTGTCAGGAAAGGAGGCCAAGAACATGAAGGCATCGCATCCAGGGAGTAAGATGAAGAATAGAACCAGAACGCAGGACCATAGCTTGAAGCTATGGAAGAGGTTTAAAACAAGTTGTGAAGATGAGATGTATAAAGAATCTTCGAAATGTTCATTTCTTTTAACTCAAAAAAAAAAAAAAGTTAAGGAATCTCTTCAAAGCAAATATTAGGAAAATTATATAAAGGTTGCTATACAGTTGTATAAAAATATCTGTAAATATATTGTTTTAAAAGTGTAATCCAGGGCCAGGCACAGTGGCTTACGCCTGTAATCCCAGCACTTTGGGAGGCTGAGGTGGACAGATCACAAGGTCAGGAGTTTGAGACCAGCCTGGCCAACATAGTGAAACCCTGTCTCTACTAAAAATACAAAAATTAGCTAGGCATGGTGGCACACACCTGTAATCCCAGCTACTCAGGAGACTGAGGCAGGAGACTCGCTTGAACCCAGGAGGCGGAGGTTGTGGTGAGCCGAAATGGTGCCACTGCACTCCAGCCTGGGCAACAGAGCAAGACTCCATCTCAACAACAACAACAAAAAAAGTGTAATCTATACTAACAAAAATTAGAAATAGGCCGGCTACAGTGACTCATGCCTATAATTGAGGACTTTGGGAGGCAAAGGCAGAAGGATCACTTGAGCCCAGAAGTTTGAGACCAGACTGGAAAATAAAGTAAGAATTTGTCTCTACCGAAAAACGCAAAAAAAAAAAAAAATATATATATATATATATATAATCTAAATATTCAGAATTAGGGATCGATTTAAAGAGGTTATGTTATGCCAATACTACAAAACCATTAAAAATATTTTTAAGAAAATTTAATTATATAAACAAGATCATAATAAACAAGTGAAACTTCAGGATACAAAATAATTAACACAATCATAAAGATACCAGTATTTTATACTTAAAGAAAAACTGGAAGAACATAGCATTAAAGTATGTAAATAATTTGGTTGGTGGAATTGTATGCTTTAAATGCATATATATGTATTTACTAAAATGTCAACAATAAGCATGTATTATTGTAATTTAAAATATTAATTGTTTAAACTTTTACTGTGAATATTATTGAGACTTTACCTACGGACTTGTTCTACCCAAGTGAAGGCTATGAGGTTCTAAAACAGATCCACAGACTTAAAGAGGCAGATTGTACCTGTTGTCTGGCTACTCCATGATGTCCGAGTGGCCAAGGTGCTCCCAGCCCTCTACATTAATGAAAGGCATCACAGAGCATGAGAATGAACCCTGGAATCAGAGTCAAGAGATCTCCCTGGTAGTCCCAGGTAACTCCCTTACCCACTCCATAGCCTTGAGCAAGGCACTTCATTTCAGATTCCTCATCTAAAATGGAAATAGCAATGCAAGTACTGACAACTTCCCAGTGGCATAGTATGTAGAAAGCATGTTCAAGTGGGAGTTGCATCTCCATAGGGATGAAAAAAACAGCATTCTAGACCTTGTCCCAAAGAACAACTTCAGAGCTCATCCTTGGTCAGGTCTGCCCATCCATGTGCATTCTCTCCCTCTATCGGCCACCCAGTGAGAATGGATGTCCACAATTGTGACCTTGGAGTCATGTCTAGCTCCCAGAAGACTTTCAGACTCATCTAAGAAAGACTAAATCAGGAATGGGATTCTTAAAAAGGTATAGGCCGGGCGCAGTGGCTCACACCTGTAATCCCAGCTACTTAGGAGTCTGAGGCAGGAGAATTGCTTGAACCCGGGAGGCGGAGGTTGCAGTGAGCCGAGATCGTGCCACTGCACTCCAGCCTGAGTGACAGAGCCAGACCCCATCAAAAAAAAAGAAAAAGAAAAAACAAACAAAAAAGCGCGTATAAGCATTCGTGTTCACCATGGTTTCTTGGTGAGTCGGGATATTTTAATTAGCTGAAACATCCCATTTCCTGACTCAACTAGATTAATATGTGCTATAGGCTGAAAGAGTCCCCAAAGTCCATGTGTTGAAAAATTAATTCTTAATGCACCAGTGTTGAGAGGTAGGATCTTTAGGAGATGGTTAAGTTATGAAGGCTCTGCCCTCATGAATGAATTAATGCTGTTATGTCTCCCAGAAGTGGGTTCTTGATAAAGGAATGACTTTGGTCCCCTTCTTTCTCTCTCTCTCTCCCTCTCACACACACACACACGCACGCACACACACACATACGCTCTCTTACCCTTCTGCCGTGGGATGACACAGCAAAAAGGCCCTCACCACATGTGAACCCCTCGACCTTGGACTTCCCCACCTCCAAAACTGTAAGAAATAAATCTCTGTTATTTATAAATTACTCAGTCTTAGGTATTCTCCTATAGCAACTCAAAATGGACTAGGACAATATGAAAGAACCACTGGTAACAAGTAGTGGAGCATATTGGTTGCTTTAAAGAGCATTACTCATATTCAACTGTTAGCACACATCTGTGCAGTACCAGGAGCTTCATCTTCCAGGGAGTCCTTCCTCAGAGAAGTCCCACTGGCTTGCACTTTTTATATTGCATGATTTCTTGTAATAAAATGGCCAATGCATTTCTGACTACATAGAATACACACTGTTGCATAAGTGTTGCCTGATAGTCTGCATGTATCTATGTCCCTAAGCTAATAGTTTCTTTAAAAATGAATGGTGGAACACTAGCTACAAAGAATGATAATTACAAGAAAAAGATGGTCCTCAAATCATTTTGGGAAATGAACTTCACAAGGCAATATACAACAAAAGGTCACTGTGATGACCATGGAAGCTTTTTTCATTACCCAGGATCTGGGAACACATTTTGGTCAACATTGCTTTGAGGTCCTGTGATGTCTAATGGCACCCAGCTAGCTTTGTCTTCAGAAAGCTCTCCTCCAATTTGTAACTACCTAGTAAATATTCTTCAAGACAATGTCTTCACAAAATACTCCGAATTAAGCATAGATGTGGTCAAGCCCTGAAGAATGCCCAGGGAATTCCTTTATCCACCTTTGTCCCCAGGGACCCATGATTCTGTGGCATCTTCAGTAATTAATTCACTGACAACCCACCACCACCAGCAGCACTACACATGCACATAGTGGTACCTGCTCGTGGAAAAAAAATTCTTTTGAGTGGTATTTTCTTATCTTGTACAATTGTTTTGCTCACTGAAATGTATGTATTAGCAAATTCAGTCTCCACAGAAGCATCAAACCATGAAACAATCACTGGATAAAAAGTCAAGACCTCAGGGCCATGACTTTGGATAAATGGCTTAACTTCTCTGGCCTCAGATTCCTCATTTATAAAGGAGGAAGTTAGACTTCCTTAACTTTCCTTAACTTTCTTCAAACTTAGACGCTATCCATTTTCACTGAACAAGATATAACAAATCCTCAGAGCTGGGGTTAATAGAAAGGGGGCTTAAGCCATGTGCAGGGTGTATGCCAGATGCTTCATATACGTGACTACAGGTAATGTTCTCAACATATCATGCCCATTTTACAGGTAGGAAAACTGAGGCTAAGAGCAATAATTTGCCCAAAGTTACAAAACTGAGAAGTGGCAGAATTGAAATAAGAACTCAGATCTGACAGCTACAGTATGCTGACATGCTAAAGACGTGAGGTGCAGGGCATGCCCGCAAGCCCTCTCTCTGTGATCCACATTGCAGCTACTGCTCTGCCTGTGCGCACACCACTCAGGCTGCTTTCTTTATCCACCTGTTTTAGGAGCTTCATAAGGCTCTCACACTTGGGGATGCCTCATCTCAGTGAGATGAAAATATTAGGACACTAAGAGAAAGACACCAGTCAGAAATTTCACATACCCTTTGTCTCCCTCTAGAACGCATAATGTTTCCCACACTGATTTCAGACCTCTTGCTAAAGAAAGAAATCTTCGATGTCTTCAGTACCTGGTTCCTAAGCCCCAGAGATTCCCTGGTTCTTGGGTCACCCCAGGGATGGGAGTATGGTTAGCTGACAACCTACATAGTAAGACGTACAAGAATTATTGGGCATGCTTAGCAAAGATGCATGGTGGGGTTAAGGAGACAGAGGAAACAGATAACACTATTCTGCAGTAAACATCGTGGGCCCATGGAAAATTCAATCGCAATTTTATTTTGTCTCACTTGGAAAACAACGCAACACTTTTCCTTGATTCTACTACTGATGGAAACATTCATGGCAAAAAGGGCAAGCAGGTGGGCTTCCTAAAGAGAAGTGCCTTCGGCAAGGATGCCCTGTCTGGTGTTTGTTGACCTCTGTGCAAATGCAGAACCCATCTTCAGGAAATGGGGCTATAGACTTGACATACCTGGTTTAAGAACAGTGGCCATGACCTTTCATCTCATCTGGGATCCCACAGGAAGGAAAAAACCATTCCAGGGCATTCCAGGGCATTGCCAGAGACCACAGGCTCCACCTATTAGCGGATGTTTCCATGGATCTAAAAAGGATAAACATCTCTTCTTTATCATGGTTCATCATTTGGCCAAGAAGGGAAACCAGTGGCCCTCCAAAATGCCCTAAACCAACATGGACTCAACCAGTGGTCCCAAATTTCACTAAACAGTTAGTTTAAGACAATTACTTGTTACTGTATCTCTGACTTAGAGATTTATTTTCCCACTGTTTTGTGGACTCACAATGTTTTTGAAGGATATCGGGTTGTGTTATGAGTCGGTCTATTTGTACTCTAGAATTGCTCACTCCACCTCTGAGCTCACTGTTTAAAGCTGTGTTTACACTTAGTCAAACTCTGGCCCCAGTTCTGGAGCCCAGGAAGACAGAGACACACCCAAGCTATGGCTGCGAGGCTGTCCTTGGGCTCCTGATTCTTAACTCCACTTCTAAGAGCATGTCTTCTTCTGAGTGGGGCATCCAACACCAAAAGGGGATGGAAAAGGGAAATATGACCTTTTAAATTCTCATTGCAAAAGCCTGAGTCCCTGATTGTTTTATAATTATTGTTGCTGCTGCTGCTGCTGCTGCTGCTGCTGCTGGTGGTATTATTGTTAATATTTTGCAAGACAAGGTTTCACAAAGTAAAGTGTCTATATTCAAAGAAAGCTACCAGAGACTTCAACCAGGCCCTTGAGCACCCATGAATTCAGATCCACTGATGGGTGCAACACCTCTGAATTGGTGTAACATATATATATGTACCATGGTGACCCCCTAACCCCCCAAATCAACTTTAGACTTGTGGTCTTCAGTTACCTCACCAGTAGAAGGATATCCCAGCCCCTCTTAATAAATCAAACCCATATCCTTTAAGGTGAGCCAGACAAGGATGTCAGTCTCTGAGAGCTCAAGTTAGGGCTTAAAAAAACCAGCACCGGCTGGGCGCTGTGGCTCACGCCTGTAATCCCAGCACTTTGGGAGGCCGAGATGGGCAGATCACGAGGTCAGGAGATCGAGACGATCCTGGCTAACGTGGTGAAACACCATCTCTACTAAAAATACAAAAAAATTAGCTGGGCGTGGTGGCAGGCGCCTGTAGTCCCAGCTACTCTGGAGGCTGAGGCAGGAGAATGGCGCGAAACTGGGAGGCAGAGCTTGCAGTGAACCAAGATCGCACCACTGCACTCCAGCCTGGGCAACAGAGCAAGACTCCGTCTCAAAAAAAAAAAAAAAAAAAAACAGCACCTCCACCACCATGAAGATTCCCCTCTCATTGCCCACGCTGAGGGTCCTGGGTTCAACTTTTTTAAAGGATTTGGAGACTTTTCAAGTGAATCGTAGCTTGCCTCTCCTTTGCCTTTTCTATCCTAGCCCACCTCTTCCCCAGGCCCCTAAATAGATCTCTGGAGTAGGCAAGGGGGATTACTGAGAATGAGAGATTATTAGAGCCCTGGAGGACTTTAGAAACAAGTTGATCCCAAAAAAAGGAGCCTTGGGGCCAGGCACAGCTGGGTTTGAGTCCCAGCTCTAAAGCTCACCAGCTGCATGATGAGGGTGAACATGGCCTTCTAGCCTCAGTTTCCTTGTTAGTAATGTGAGGGTACTAACACATACCTACAGGATTAGTAAACATAAAACCTGCATGTAAATCACGAGCATCCTGCATGTGACATTCTTTGATTATTTGGTAAGTGATAAGAACTAACAATTCTTGGGTGCTGACTATGTGCTGGGCAAGATTCTAAAAGCTTCATATATATTCACTCATTCCATTCCCACAGACTCATAGTACAAGTGCTTTATTATCCACACTTTTACAGATAAAGAAACTGATCCACAGAGAAGTTAAAAAGTGTCCAAGGTCAGGAAGGTAATAAATATTGGACCTGGGATTTGAACTTAGGTGGCCTGGCTCTAGCATACACTCTTAAGTGCCACACTTTATGGCTTCTGCTCATATTTAGTAAATATCTACCATGTGTTAGGCATGGCAGTTACAAAGACTAAGACCTAGTGCCTTCTCTCAGGGACCTAAAAGTTTCATAGAAAAGACAGGCAAGTCATCATTAACAGCAATACACAATAAGGGGTATAGGAGAATACATATGATGTGTTATGGGATCACATAAGAGACGCCTTTGGGAGGCTGAGGCGGGTGGATCATGAGGTCAAGAGATAGAGACCATTCTGGCCAACATGGTGAAAACTTATCTCTACTAAAAATACAAAAATTAGCTGGGCGTGGTGGCAGGTGCCTGTAGTCCCAGGTACTCAGGAAGCTGAGGCAGGAGAATCGCTTTAACCCGGGAGGCAGAGGTTGCAGTGAGCCAAGACCACACCACTGCACTGCATCCTGGGCAACAGAGCAAGACTCCATCTCAAACAAAAAAGAAAAAAAAGAGAGAGAGAGATGCCTAACCCAAACAGGATGGGTCAGGGGATGCTTCCTGGAGAAAGGGGCACCTGAACAAGAAGAACAGAAGGAACTGAGTACGCAAAGAGAGATGATGTGGTACCCTCAGGAAACTTCAGAGACTCAGCATGGCCAGAGCATAAAGGCAACTTGGGAACAAGAAGAATGACTCTAAAGAGGCAGGAGGGTTGCATGGGGCTGTTGCAGAAGCCTCGAGTGCCAGGCAGGTCTAAGCAGCCTGGATTTCCTCTGAGGCAGTGAGGAGTCCTGGAGAAATGCAAAGCAAGGGAGGAATATGGTAGGATTTAGGAGTTGGGTATAATAAGGAGAAAGAATATAAAGGATTGAGACTGGAAGCAAAGAGATCAGAAGGGAGGCTATTGCGGCAATCCAGAAATCAGTGATGGGGACCCGGACCACAAGAGTAGCCATGGGGAAGAGGGAAAGAAGATGATTTAAAGCATGAATACAAAGATGTCAGCAGGAGGATTCGAAGCAGATGAGATAGTTGTGTAGGACACAGGAGAAGCAGAAGCCAGGCTTCAACATGGAATTTCTCTGAGATGTTAGCACCACTCACAGAGTAGGAGTCGTGAGTTCAGACTTCAGTGAGTTGCCTTTGAGGAGGAGATATTCAGTTGGCAGTGAGATGTGCAGGCTGGGCACACAGTAGAGAATTGTGAGCTTGAGCTACAGATTTAGGAATCACAGGAATTCTCTGATCTTAAAGCCATCAGAGTGCATGAGGCTGCTCAGGAAAATTGACCCAATAGACTGTGTAGAATGAGCAGAAAGATAGCCCAGGCCTTAACCTTGAGGAATACCAGAGTCTACGGGGGTGAGCAGAGAGGGTGATCTCAGAAAAAAACACTGAGAAAGCAAAGAGAGGAGGAGTTAATGTGGTATCACATAAGTAAAGAAGGAAGAGCGTTTCTAGGAAAGAGCAATCGATGGCACCAACTATCTGAACTGAATCGTACACCCAAATTCATATGCTGAAGCCCTAACTGTCTCTCTCTCTCTCTCTCTCACACACACACATGCACGCACACGCACATGCATACACACTGAAGACAGGCCATGTGAGGATATAACAAAGAAGAGAGCCCTCATCAGAAACCAAATCAAGGCCAAGCGCAGTGGCTTACACCTGTAATCCCAGCACTTTGGGAAGCCAAGGCAGGTGGATCACTTGAGGTCAGGAGTTTGAGACCAGCCTGGCCAACATGGTGAAACCCCGTCTCTACTAAAAATACAAAAATTAGCTGGGCCTGGTAGCACGTGACTGTAATCCCAGCTACTTGTGAGGCTGAGGTGGGAGGATCATTTGAACCTGGGAGGCAGAGGCTGCAGTGAGCCAAGATCACACCACTGCACTCCAGCCTGGGCGACAGAGCAAGACTGTGCCTCAAAAAAAAAAAAAAAAGAAAGAAAGAAACCAAATCGGCCGGCACTTTGATCTTAGACTTCCCAGCTTCCTGAACTGTGAGAAATACATGTCTGTTGTTTAAGCCACCCCGTCTATGGTATTTTGTTATGGAAGCCCAATCCGACTAAGCACCCAATAATTCAGAGATGTCAAATGCTTGCACCAGTTGGTGTGCTTGTCTAGAAATCACAACTCAAATTGGCTCACTGTCACACACAACTAATACGACCAGCAGTAGGATAGCCTTCAAGTAAGGCTTGATTAGGCTCTGGTTCCCCTTCTCTACAATGGCTCCAGATCTGTTCTCCTCCATATGGCTTTCTTCCTGGTAGAACAATGTTTACACAGGTTGAGCATCCCTAATCTGAAAACCTGAAATTCAAAATGCCCCAAAATCCAAAACTTTTTGAGGGCCACCACGATGCCACAAGTGGAAAATTTCACACCTGACCTTATGTGACAGAATGCCATCAAAAGTCAAGCAAATAACACACAGATTATTCAGTTTACCAAATGGAAAAAAAGGCCCTCCCAGCCCCCTTCAGCTGCAATGTAGCTTTCTTGCACCCACCCAGATTTTCCAGCACAAGCACACCCACAAAGGGTAATAAAATAAAAACTTGGTTTCATGCAGAAAATTATTTAAATGTTGTATAAAATTACCTACCTCAGGCGATGTAAATAAGGTGTATATGAAACACAAATGAGTTTTACATTAGACTTGGGTCCCACCCCCAAGATATCTTATTTTGTATAGGCAAATACTTCAAAATTCCAAAAAATCCCAAATAGAAGCTCTTCTACTCCCAAGCATTTCAGATAAGGGATACTCGACCTGCAGTACCATTGGGGTTTCCCATTCACATGCCGTGTTATCCAGTCCAAGAGGAGCTGAATGTTTTTGGATAAATTTTATAACATCCCTGAGCCTCAGTTTTTTCATCTGTAAAATGAGTATAGTTGAACCTACCTCTCATGGTTGTAAGGGTTAAATGAATCAATTAATGTGTTAGTGCCTGAAACTTAACAAATGGACCCTGCCCCTCATGGGTGTCCTCCAACCAGCTAGGAGGAAAGGAGAGAGTGGGCATTGGCAATGAAAAGAAGGGTTTTTAAAAAATTAGATTAAATCGATCATGTCACTCCCTCTCTCAAATATTGTTGATGCCTCCCCATTGCCTGAACTCTTAGGCGTGAAGTTCATGGCTCTCCACCTTCAAGCCCCAAACCACTTTCAGCCTTATTTCCCATTGACTTTTACCTTACCCTCTAAAAATACTGGTCTACTTAGCTATTTTCAAAATACTTTAAACCTCATCCCTCCTCTCCTATGATCTTCAGTTCAAATCAACATACACACATATTTATCTGAGATGCTTTTCTCCTATCTTGTCATTTTAGGCCCATGTTCTGACCTACCAGAGTTTGTGTCCTGAATCTGTCAGTCAAGATACTCAGCCTGTTATTTCTCTGTGGCACAGACAAGCTTAAAAAGCAAAGTGTCTCTGTCGTCTCTAAAACCATTATTTAAAGTGTTGAATGACACCAAACACAGAATGTGTTCTTAATTTCTTTTTTTTTTTCAGATGGAGTTTCGCTCTTGTTGCCCAGGCTGGAGTGCAATGGCGCGATCTCAGCTCACCACAACCTCTGACTCCCGGGTTAAAGCAATTCTCCTGCCTCAGCCTCCCAAGTAGCTGGGATTACAGGCATGCACCACCACACTTGGCTAATTTTGTATTTTTCGTAGAGACGGGTTTCTCCATGTTGGTCAGGCTGGTCTCAAACGCCCAGCCTCAGGTGATCTGCCCACCTCAGCCCCCCAAAGTGTTGGGATTACAGGTGTGAGCCACTGCACCCAGCCGATATCCTCTCTTAAGGTTCATGTTTATTTGCTAATCCTCCCTTTTAGGGTAGATCCTTATTCAAGTAGCTTAGATGTTTTATTATCTATCATCCAGGACCCCAATTTGTCCAGAGAATACCCCAACTTGTTCATAAAAATCCTCTTGAAAGCCATGCTGGAATCAGACACTCTGATCATGAGGCTATCATGGTACAACCAGCCTAATAACCATATTTGAAAGAAAATGTGCTCAGCCTTAAGTGAAGTGGCTGATGCATTCGTCAGGATGGGGTAGACTGCTGCAGTAACTGATCAGTCAGGAAATCTCTGCGGCTTAACGTAATACGACTTTATTTTTCATGCACACAAAGACCAGGATGAGTCCAAAAATTTCGCTCTTGTATTTTATCATCTGGGATAGAGTCCTCCAAGGCTACCACAACAACAACAAAAAAGGAGAGGGCTGGGGACGCAAATCAACAAATAATTCTGTAGCTCCAACCTGACTGCAAGGGCACCTATGACATGTCGGGGAGAAAATGAATATTTGGTGGCATTAGTCATCTCTGTCCTCACTGGGTATGTTTCTCTGTGTGATCTCATGACCATTTTTTTCCCTCTGCCATATTTAGAAACCCTGATCATCCACCATAGCATATTCAGCATTTATGGAATCCTCCACACTGAAGTCTTTGGACAGATTCCATTAGCATCAACCACTAGAGTCATAAATGCCAGTACAATAACTTAGATGTTCCCAAATATTGCTTAAGAAGTCCCTTTCATGTCTTTGGAAAAAAAAATCGAATCCTCTGACCATCGCAGGATAAGAACACTCAGTTCCAAACTATGTGTTTGACTAAGTCTGATTAATGAATTTCTGAAGTTATTTTTGTTGATCCTCCCACCCTTGACGCCATAATTTGCCTGTGGCAACATGTGTGTAGATTAATGAGGCTTTCAGCAGCTAGTGGAAAAGTGTTCATTACCTTAATTATCCACACCTTCAGATTGAGGGCAACGCGGGACTGTCAGGACAGAGCAGGGCGTCTGCGCTGGGGAAGAGCGCCTGCGCGGTGTGGCTCAGTCAGGCCATCATCCCTGGAGAAGCAAAGCAAGGGCCTAGGTGAACAAAGTAGATGCACAGAAGACAAAATGACAAGAGAAGAATAAGTGTGATTACCTAATTGCATGCTGAATGTGCATGCGCTCATTGAGCACCTAGCATAGGTCAACCCACAGTAGCCTGCTTGATCCTCATACAATTCAGGAACCAATCTGTCCTAAGTCAATGGGAATGGAATGGAAGAATCTTCATCAGGATCAAACAACAAAGCACAAGTCTATCCTACTCCTGGACTTATCTGATTTTATGTCTCAGTTCTGGTTGGCTCCCACTTGAACCTAGGTCTCAATGACACGGAGCCTGACAGTGTGCCTGGGCACCGTGCGTTGCCTCCAATGGCCCCCATCCAGCTCCCCCAGGGATCTAATCCTACTTCTGATCCTAGTTGTGTGAGGATCAAGCAGGCTACTGAGCCCCAGGCCCAAGGGGGAAGTTTCTCCTCCCTCTTCATGTACCCCTCTCACGCCATGATCTCAGCCTGGTGCCTCTCCTCATCTCCTGGTTGCTGTGCTCTGCCCACTGGGACCAGATTTTGCTCATCATCCCAATTGTGGAGCTTTCACCTTGGCTGTCACCACCCATTGCTCTTCAGTGGCTTATAGAGCTCCCTGCTAGACCGTGTCAGGGACACAGATGGTCCTATGGGAGTTCACGGCACATAGGAGAGAAGACTGGCCCCAGAGAACAATCATTAGAGGAAAGATGGCTTCAACACCTTCTAAATCAGTCTTTCTCAAACTCACTTGATAGTAAGAGTCACTGGAGACTGTCCAAAGATACAAGTTACAAATCCCCACCAAGAAAATCTGAAGTGAGGCCCACACATTTTCAACAAGCACCCAGGAGATGGTTATTATGAGGTAAGTTTAGAAAACACCAGGAAACAACAACGTGACAGTCGCAGTGACCATTGATTGAACTTCCAGAGGCTAGTAAGGTACTGAGACATTTATATCTATTGACTTATTGAAGTATCTTATCAAACCTTTCCAGAGAGATGCTAAATTCTCATTCTACTAATGAAAAACCCAGATCCAGATCCACTGACTAAGTGTTCAAAATCAGACATCTAGTAATCAGCAGAAATAGGATTCAAATCTTCATCTCCCTGGCTCCTAACTCACATCGACCTGTTATTGAAGGCTACACCCTAAGGAAAGAGAATAGGCCAGTGCTCTCTGAGCTATTTATAATCTGGCCCTATATCAATAACAAAATTTCAAGCATGCCCCTCCAATATATGCCTGTGTATTTTTAATTTATGTACAGATACTATTACTCAATTATTCTAATATATGTCATACAATTACATAATAGTACGTTTTAAACATTGAAGTCAAGATTAATTAAATAATTTTAATAATATTTATTTTATTTAGTAACACCTAACCAACTTTTTTGCTTTCCTATAAAAAATTTCTAAGAATAAAAATTATTTCAGCAAGCACAATGTGATTTTGAACGTGCATTCCTTTTTTTTTCAATCTTGGTTTGATCTTCATGACATAGTAATTGATGGTTTGGTCCTAAATTTGATTTGTTCTGATACCTGCTTTTAATGGCTGTCATAGCTGGAAAAGATGTCTCAAAGAGATACATAGATCCAAATGAAAGAAATACAGCATTGTTGACTTATTCAGTCATAATACTTATTTTTTTATTTTTTAATTCCATCTACCAGTTAGGCAAAGGTCTTGGTGAAATTTGGCTAGTAAATTTCCAACTTTCTTGGTGACAATCCATTTTTCTCACAATGTATTGAAAAGTTTTAAAAATACTTCAGTATGCACTGAAACATTTCATTTGGAAATTTAAAACAGGCTAGATTATTCTATTTCAATCTTTTCAGAAATAGAGATGTGGCTTATACACATTATGTTTAACAATGTTAACATAGAGACTGCTTCAAATCATCACTGTGCAAACCGTGTCTTCACAGAACAAGTAACTTTTTTTCTTTTTATTCAAGAATACACACACAGAAAAGTGTACATGTAAGTGGACAGATCAACGTGAACATGCCTTGTTTAGGAAACAGATTAAGACACAAAACATTGTCTGCACCCCTAGGAGCCTCTGTCTATGCCCTTGCCAGTTATTTTCCACCCAAGGACAACCACTATCCTAACTTTCAGATTAATTTTGCCTGAGTTTTCTTTTTAACCTCACGTAAGTGGAACCACACCAGACAAAACCTTTTGTTTGTGTGGCTCCTTTTTCTCAAAATCTCATTTGTGAGATGTGTCCCTATCACCAAGTATTGTTGTGGATCACTCATTCATGGAGTATTCTCTTGTGTGAATACACAACAAAAAGTTTATCTATTTTACCTTTGATGGGCACTTGGGTCATTTCCAGTGTTAGAGTATGAGGAATGGTGCTGCTATGAACATTTTGGTGTCTTTTGATGAACATTTGTATGCTTTCTGTTGGTGTATACCTAGAATTAAATTGCTGGGTCATTGGGTTTTCTTATGTTCTGCCTTCCTAAATACTGCCAAACAGTTGCCTGAACTGGTTTCATGAATTGACACTTCCACCGCTGTGGGATTTCTAATTGTTCCACATTCTTGCCAGCTCTTGGTATTATCTTTTTCATTTTAGCCATTTTGGTGCATACACAATGGCATCTCACTGTGGTTTACAAGTTTTACAAGTTTCTTCTGAAAATCAGTTACAATTTCACTCATTACTAACTCATGACATTTACCCTGATAGGGTAATTTAAATGTATGTTTATGTTTTTTCAAATGTACCTGCTATACCTTACTCTTCACAGTCACTTATCCTTGAAAAGATCAAATAATTTGGAACCCATATTTTATGTTCACTTACTGTTTCAAATACTTTGCCAAAATAGAATGAGGGAATCTCTGCATGCACAAAATATTTCAGGTTTATTTCATATCTAATTATAAAGTATTATTAAGATTCTGCTATATTTTAAACATCTTGCCTCTATATATTGGTCCACATCAATGACATCCTATTGTGCTCTATTTTCTTGTGACTTTAACTTACTTGCTTAAATAGCTTGATGTGGACAATGCAGTAAATAAATTTCACATGAGGTGCTAGCTCAGGAAACTTACCTAGTTTTTTCATCCCAGTCAACACAAATACCAAAAACATTGCTTTTGTTAAGAAACCAACTGACTATTGAGAATATTTCTTTCTGGTACATTTTTTCTTTAATGGCTCACAAGAAAGGGCCCTCCAATGTATTCCATTATTGAAAAGAAGAATCCAGCAATGACAAAAGCTGAAATATGTCAGAAACATCTGTACTTTTGAGCAATTGCATTGCAAACCTCTCACACTAAACTATTTGTTTTAATATTTGTTTCTTCAGCTCTTTGACAACAAGTTTGATGCATCTTCCAACAGTATTTAATGACTAAGGAATGTAGTTGTCAGGTATTTCTTCAACCATTTTCACTTATCTTTTCAAGGACAAGTGACTGTCAAGAGTCACAAGGATAAGTGACTGTCAAGAGCAATAATGTTTGGCCAATGGAATATGGCTATTCACTTTCACTGTTAAGTAATAAACTGAAAATTATCAAATTTAATCCAAATGTGTAAAGAGCTGGAGTGAGTGTCTCATGACTTTGAACAGTTGAAAAACCTTAGGTTTTTTAATGCTGGTCAATTGCAATGGCAATTCTCCTTAGCTTTATCAAGACACAATATTCACTTAGCAGAGCATCATCATGAATGATAATGAATATGAAAGGCCATATTTCAAATAGTCTTCTTAATAATTTTTGTCTTCTGACCAATTTTGTGATTGATGTCATTAGACTGCCATTAATTTTACCCTGTAATTAGCTGAAAAACAGCAAGCACTGGGAGCTGCAGGGGTATCAAGTCAGCCATTCTCCTGCTGTTTCCTTAGCCTCACATCATTAATATTATCTACAGCTTGCAATTTCTTCATGGAATCATTTAAATCACTTGTCCATTTTGTGAGAATTAGCTCAATTGAAATGAGATATCATGAGCTGCAAATCTACTTAACCAGGCACATAGACCTGCAATATATCACAAATAGGCTGAATACTTAACAGGAGGTGCGAAAATTTCCATTTCAAAAAGACTGTCTTCACACTGAAGGATTTCTTTGAATAAGTGCTCCCCTGCCTTTCACCATGGGAGTCTCTCACAACAGCACCCTCAGAGCTTCTAGAAAGCATCTTGTCAGCTTCCTCATTTGACAGATGAGGAGCCAGAGACTCCCAGAAGAAGAGTGGAGGCTGTGTAGACTGCGGTTTAGTATACAGGCTCTGGCAATAGAGAACATGGGTTCAAATCCTGACGTCTGCTATTTCTTCTCTGTACATGCTTGAAAAAGTTGTTTTATCTCTCTAAACTGGTTTCCACAGCTATATATGTAAACAGGACAAATGCTACTGTATGTAAATTTTAATTTAATAAACTCATCTTTAGAAGGAAGGGAAGGGAAAGGAAGGGAAGGGAAGGGAAGGGAAGGGAAGGGAAGGGAAGGGAAGGGAAGGGAAGGGAAGGGAATGGAAGGCAAAGGAAGGGAAACCAGTCAGAGGTAGTGTCTCTGTCTTATCTCTGTATCCCTGATGTGCTTAGCAGAGTGCAAGACAGAATAGATGTTTAAAAGTTTAAGTTATTACTGATTATAGTGGGTTGAGTGGTGGCCCTAAAAAGGTACATCCCAATCCCTGGAACTGTGACTATTGAGAATATTTCTTACTGGTACATTTTTCTTTTAATGGCTCACAAGAAAGATTCTGCTATATGACTGATAGAGTTTGGATATTTGTCCCCACAAAATCTCATGTTGCATTGTAATCTCCAGTGCTGGAGGTGGGGCCTGGTGGGAGGTGTTCGGACCATAAGGGTAGAACCCTCATGGCTTGGTGCTGTCTTCGTGATAGTGAGTTCTCACAAGATCTGGTCATTTAAAAATGTGTAGCACTTCCCCTGCCCCCTGACACCTCTCATGCACCTGTCCACTCCATATAATGTGCCTGCTCCCCCTTTGCCTTCTGCCATGATTGGAAGCTTCCTGAGGCCTCCCCAGGAGCAGAGGCCACTAGGTTGCCTGTGCAGCCTGCAGAACCGTGAGCCAATTAAACCTCTTTTCTTCATAAGTTACCCAGTCTCAGATATTTCTTTATAGCAATGCAAGAACAGCCTAACACAATGACTTTATTTAGAAAAAGGGTCTTTGCACATGTCATTAAGTTAAGGATCTCAAAATGAGAACATCCTGGCTCATTCAGGTCGACCCTAATTCCAATGACATGTGTCCTTGTAAGAAACAGAAGAGAAGAAGCCATACATAGCCACACAGAGGAGAAGATGTATGAAGATGGAGGCAGACATTGAAGTGATGGAGCTACAATACAAGGAGTGTCAAGGATCGCCAGAGTCACCAGAAGCCTCAGAAGAGGCAAGGCAGGATTCTTCCTTAGAGCCTTCAGAATGAGCACAGCCCTGGCCATACTTTAATTTCAAACTTCTGGCCTCCAGAATTACGAGAGTATAAATTTATGTTGTTTCCAGCCAACTAATTTATGGTAATTTGTTACAGCACCCCTAGGATAATATTACTGGTCCTTTTGGCTTCTCCTAATCATAAAAGATTTGATCTTTCTTTAAGATAGACCATATGATAGCCCATAAAACAAGCCTCAATAAATTTAAGAAAATCGAAATTATATAAACCACTCTTTCAGACTACAGTGGAATAAAACTGGAAATCAACTCCGAAAGGAACCTTCAAAACCAGGCAAATACATGGAAATTAAATAATCTGCTCCTGAATGAGCACTGGGTCACAAATGAAATCAAGAGGAAAATTAAAAATTTCTTCAAACTTAACGACAATAATGACACAACCTACAAAAACCTCTGGGATACAGCAAAGGCAGTGCCAAGAGGAAAGTTCATAGCCCTAAATGCCTACATCAAAAAGACTGAAAGACCACAAACTGACATTCTAATGTCACACATCAAGGAACTAGAGAAACAAGAACAAACCAAACTCAAACCCAGCAGAAGAAAGAAAATAACCAAGATCAGAGCAGAACAAAATGTAATTGAAACCAAAAAAAAAAAAATACAAAAGATAAATGAAACAAAAAGCTGGATCTTTGAAAACACAAATAAAATTGATAGACCATTAACAAGATTAACCAAGAAAAGAGAGAAAATTCAAATAACCTCACTAAGAAATGAAACAGGAGATATTCCAACTGACATCAATGAAATATAAAAGATCATTCAAGGCTACTGTGAACACCTTTATGCACATAAACTAGAAAACCTAGAAGAGATGGATAAATTCCTGGAAAAATACAACCCTCCTAGCTTAAATCAGGAAGAATTAGATACCCCGAACAGATTAATAACAAGCAGCGAGATTGAAATGGTAACTAAAAAATCACCAACAAAAAAACCTCCAGGTCCAGACAGATTCACAGCAGAATTCTACCAGACATTCAAAGAAAAATTGGTACCAATCCTTTTGATACTATTCCACAAGATAGAGAAAGAAGGAACCCTCTCTAATATATTCTATGAAGCCAGAATCACCCTAATACCAATACCAGGAAAGGACATAACCAAAAAAGATAACTACAGACCAATATCCTTGATGAACATAAATGCTAAAATTCTTAACAAGATACTAGCTAACCAAATACAACAACATATCAAAAAGATAATCCACAATGATCAAGTGGGTTTCATACCAGGAATGCAGGGATGGTTTAACATATGCAAGTCAATCAATGTAATACACCACATAAACAGAATTAAAAACAGAAATCACATAATCATCTCAATAGATGCAGAAAAAGCATTCGACAAAATCCAGCATCACTTTATGATTAAAACCCTTAGCAAAATCAGCATGCAAAGGACATACCTTAATGTAATAAAAGCCATCTGTGACAAACCTACATCCAACATAATGCTGAATGGGGAAAAGTTGAAAGCATTCCCTCTGAGAATGGGAACAAGACAAGGATGCCCACTCTCACCACTCCTCTTCAACATAGTACTGGAAGTCCTGGCCAGAGCAATCACATGAGAAAAAAATAAAGGGCATCCAAACTGGTAATGAGGAAGTCAAACTGTCACTGTTTGCTGATAGTATCATCATTTACCTTGAAAACCCTAAAGACTCCTCCAGGAAGCTCCTAGAACTGACAAAAGAATTCAGCAAAGTTTCCAGATACAAGATTCATATACACAAATCAGTAGCTCTTCTATACACCAACAGCAACCAAGTGGAGAATCAAATTAAGAACCCAACCCCTTTTACAATAGCTGCAAAAATAAAATAAAACACTTAGAAATATACCTAACTAAGGAGTTGAAAGACCTCTACAAGGAAAACTACAAAACTCTGCTGAAAGAAATCATAGACAACACAAACAAATGGAAACACATCTCATGCTCATGGATGGGTAGAATCAATATTGTGAAAATGACCATAGTGCCAAAAGCAATCTATATATTCAATGCAATCTCCATCAAAATACCACCATCATTCTTCACAAAATTTAAAAAAAATCTAAAATTTATATGGAACCAAAAAAGAGCCCGCATAGCCAAAGCAAGACTAAGCAGAAAGAACAAATCTGGAGGCATCACACTACCTGATTCCAAACTATACTACAAAGCTACAGTCACCCAAACAGCGTGATACTGGTCTAAAAATAGGCACATAGACCCATGGAACAGAATACAGAACCCAGAAATAAACCCAAATGCTTACAGCCAACTGATCTTTGACAAAGCAAACAAAAACACAAAGTGGGGAAACGACACCCTTTTCAACAAATGGTGCTGGGTTAATTGGCTAGCCACATGCAGGAGAATGAAACTGTATCCTTATCTCTCACCTTTATACAAAAATCAACTCAAGATGGATTAAGGACTTAAACCTAAGACCTGAAACTATAAAAATTCTAGAAGCTAACATTGGAAAAACCCTTCTAGACTGTGGCTTAAGCAAGGATCTTATGACCAAGAGCCTAAAAGCAAATGCAATTAAAAAAAAGATAAATAGCTGGGACCTAATTAAACTAAAGAGCTTTTGCACAGCAAAAGGAACAGTTAGCAGAGTAAACAAACAACCCACAGGGTGGGAGAAAGTCTTCACAATCTATATATATGACAAAGGACTAATATCCAGAATCTACAATGAACTCAAACAAATCAGCAAGAACAAAATAAACAATCCCATCAAAAAGTGGGCTAAGGACATGAACAGACAATTCTCAAAAAAAGTATACAAATGGCCAACAAACATATGAAAAAATGCTCAACATCACTAATGATCAGGGAAATGCAAATCAAAACCATAGTGCGATACCCCCTTCCTCCTGCAAGAATGACCATAATCAAAAAATCAAAAAACAGTAGAAGTTGGCATGGATGTGGTAATCAGGGAACACTTCTACACTGCTGGTGGGAATGTAAACTAGTACAGCCACTATGGAAAACAGTGTGGAGATTCCTTAAATAACTAAAAGTAGAACTACCATTTGATCCAGCAATCCCACTACCGGGTATCTACCCAGAAGAAAAGAAGTCATTATATGCAAAAGATACTTGCACATGCATGTTTATAGCAGCACAATTCACAATTGCAAAATTGTGGAATCAACCCAAATGAACCTCAATAATCAACGAGTGGATAAAGAAACTGTGAGCCATACACACACACACACACACACACACATATATATGATGGAATACTACTCAGTCATAGAAAGGAATAAATTAACAGCATTTGCAATGACCTGGATGAGACTGAAGACTATTATTTTAAGTGAAGCTAACTCAAGAACGGAAAACCAAACATCATATGTTCTCACTGATATATGGGAGCTAAGCTACAAGGACGCAAAGGCATAAGAATGACACAATGGGCTCTGGGGACTTGAGGGGAAGTGTGGGAGGGGGTGAGGGATAAAACACTACAAACATGGTGCAGTGTACACTGCTCGGGGGATGGGTGCACCAGGATCTCACAAAAGAACTTACTAATGTTCTTACTCCACCACTAAAGAACTTACTCAGGTAACCAAATACCACCTGTACCCCAATAACTTATGGAAAAAAATAAATAAATGAGTTAATATTTAAAAAAGATTTGATAGTATTTAATCCAATGATTTCCAAAGTTAACTTCTACAGAGGTTATAGAAACCTCTAATGTAGAAACAGGTATGGTACCTATTTTGTATTTGGAGGTTGAAGTATTCTGCTGTTTAAAAAAAAACAAAAACTATATTAAAAAATGTAAACAATGAACCTTAAATCTTATTCAACTCTAAATGTTAACATTGAAGGGCAGTTACACAATCTATCCAAGTTCTCTTGCAAGCAAGAGACAGAGCCATAGTCAGCCATCCCCCCATCTTCTCACTGCCTATGCAGGGCTCTGCCTGTACACCAAAGAACCTCCAATAAAGAAATGTCCTTGGATGCCAAGCGCAGTGGCTCCTGCCTGTAATCCCAGCACTTTGGGAGGCGGAGGTGGGCAGGTCACTTGAGGCCAGGAGTTCAAGACCAGCCTGGGCAACATGGCGAAACCCCATTTCTACTGAAAATATAAAAGTTAGCCAGGTGTGGTGGCAGGTGCCTGTAATCCCAGCTACTCAAGAGGCTGAGATATGATAATTGCTTGAAGAGGTTGCAGTGAGCCAAGATCGCGCTGCTGCACTCCAGCCTGGGCAACAGAGCAAGACCCTATCTCCAAAGAAAACAAAAAAAAAAAGAAAAGAAAAAAGAAAGAAAAACAAATGTCCTTGGAAAAGAAGAAAACATCAGTAGGACTCCCATTACAGTCAAAGATAAGACAAAGATGCCCTTTAATATCAGTACTGCCATTCAGCATTTTCTTCAAAGATAAAGAAAATGAAAAAAAAAAAAAAAAGAAAGGAGAATTCAAGGGTTTGAGTTTTGGGGGATGGACAGAAGCTTGGGGAAAGTGCCCACTGGTCCTACACCTGTAAAGGCAGAACATCCTTCCTCCATGGGCTGACCGCTCAGCTCAGCCTGCTGTCACTTTGCAGTTTAACAAAAGTGAATTCCAACTGTAGCCCTGTTACTTCTAGCTGTATGACCCTCTCTGAGCCTCAGTATCCTGAGTACATGGGAACAAAGCTACTTTGCAGGGTTGATGTAAGACTTAAATGAAGGTGGTGAGACTTAAATGGGATGGCAAAGCCTAGCCATTCTGAGCCCAAATTCTGGAGCCAAGTTAGTTGATTTCTGCCTCCGTGCTGGGGCAATTGACTTTACCTCTCTGTGCCTCAGTTTCCTCGTCTGTAAAACAAGCATAATACCACCTACATCAAAGGGTTTCTATGAAGGTTAGAATGAGCTAATATTCACTAAGTACTTAGAATGGTGGCTGACAGAAGAGTGCTATATGAGCATTCATTAAATTAAAAATTAACATGAAAATATTCCTTTAGAGGGGACTTGTGATTCAGAATTTGGTTAAAAAATAATAATAATAATTTTTTGCATCATAATTCATCAAAGTCAGTTTTAGCAAGAGAAAAGTTTGTTTTTCTGACAGACCTCCACTCTGAAGATTTGGAAACTCTAAAAATCTTCTTTGCCTAACGCGGTATGGACAGAAAGTTTCATGTGGAAAGTAAAACCCTGAGGGTTTCCATGACTGGCTGACAGTCAGAGGGTTTCCTTTCTCTGATGAATTTTTCCAATGTTATGAGCCTAAGTGAGGGCTGTGCATCTATCAAGCCCCTGGCACTGAAGAGGTGTTGAGTAATTCTCTTCCTGTTTCCGCAAGCTTCCCTCTGAAGGGATTAGGATTATTTCAGGCCCAGGACCAGACATCCTCAGGCTATGGGCACATATCTCCCTGACTTGCATCTAATTCCTGTAAAACTAATCTGCAGGCCTCCAGCTCACAGCAGCCGATCTTGGAGTTCTCTCATTCCTGCAAAATAAGAAGTACCAAGCATGTGTCAGGCTCTCTGCTGCTAAGCGCCAGAAACACAGAGATGAACTCATGGGGAAATAAGATTAACAAACAGAACATTGCAAGTACTGTTAGGTAGGAGCACAAAGGAGGCAATTCAGCTTAATGGGGGTGGAGGGGCAAGTATAGGACAATCACACGGCACCTGCTATGTGTTAAGCACAACTCCACACATCTCTGCTTATGAACACATTCACCCCTTGTATCCACTCTGTGAGGTAGGTGCTTGTATTAGTCTGTTCTCACATTACTATAAAGAAATGCCTGAGACTGGATAATTTATTTTATTTTATTTTATTTGAGACAGAATTTCACTCTTGTTGCCCAGGCTGGAGTGCAATGGCGCGATCTCGGCTCACTGCAACCTCTGCCTCCCGGGTTCAAGTGATTCTCCTGCCTCAGCCTCCCAAGTAGCTGGGATTACAGGCAGGCATGAGCCACTATGCCCGGCTAATTTTTTTTTTTTTTTTTTTTTTTTTTTTTTTGTGTGTATTTTTAGTAGAGGTGGGTTTTCTCCATGTTAGTCAGGCTGGTCTCAAACTCCCGACCTCAGGTGATCCGCCAGCCTCAGCCTCCCAAAATGCTGGGATTACAGGCTGAGCTTCCGCGCCCGGCCTAATTAATTTTTTAAAAAAACAAGAGGTTTAATTGGCTCCCAGTTCCTCAGGCAGTGCGGGAAGCATGAGTCTGGCATCTGCTTGGCTTCTGGGGAGTCTTCAGGAAACTTTCAATCATAGCAGAAGGTGAAGGAGAGCAGGCAGAAGAGAGAGAGCGGGGAAGTGCTACACCCTTAGTTTTAAGCAACCAGATCTCACAAGCACTCACTCACTATCACGAATGCGGCACCGAGGGGGAAATCGGCCCCCATCACCTCCCACCAGGTCCCACCTCCAACACAGGGGAGTACAATCGAACATGAGATTTGGGCAGGGACACAGATCCAAACCATATCAGTGGTATATCCCCAATTTATAGTCGAAAAACATGAAGAACAGAGATTAAATAACTTGCCCAAAGCCACAGTACGGGTGGGGGAGAGAATCAATGCGCGTCCAGGCAGTGGGGCCCCAGACCCCATGCTGTCGGTCATCACACTGCCTCTTAGTTGGGGCTGAGGTGTCAGTTGCCTGGTGGCCCATTGCATTTCACCTTTGTGTCCCCAGTTCCTTCAACAATAGAAAAGAGCAGGATCTGCCCAGACGGCCAGTGCTGTATTCCTGCCAAGAAAGAGGAGCTGGCTGGGTGAGGTGGCTCACATCTGTAATCCCAGCACTTTTGGGAGGCCAAGGCTGGTGGATCACTTGATGCCAGGAGTTTGAGACCAGCCTGGCCAACATGTGAAACTCTGTCTCTACTAAAAATGCAAAAATTAGCCAGGCGTGGTGGTGCACACCTGTTATCCCAACTACTAGGAAGGCTGAGGCATGAGAATCACTTGAACATGGGAGGTGGAGGTTGTAGTGAGCCAAGTTCACACCAATGCACTCCAGCCTGGGTGACAGAACAAGACTCTGTCTCAAAAAAAAAAAAAAAGGAAAGGAAAGAAAAAGAAAGAGGGGCTAATCTTGCCCTCGGAGGGCTCTGTTGCTCAAGATTATTGCTATATGCAGGGTGAAACTCCAAGGGACAGGCTTCAATGGTGCAGGTGTAAGTCACAGTCTAATTGGATCAGTTTCAGTCCAATTCAGTGTATCAAGGCCCAGTATGGTTATCTTATACCTGACATCACATTCCATATTCACACCAACTCTAGAGATGGGTGTGCATGTCTTCATTTCACAGGTAAGGGAAGGAGAGAATTTGAGAAGCCACATGCTCTGCTTAAATCAAACAACAAATAAGATAACTCTAAATCTCATGTCTTTTTCACTATGCACATTGGACCTGGAATCACTAGGGAAAAAAAAAAATCCTGGCAGCCAGATAATTCAGGGCTTCTATTGCATAAAAGAACCAAAAACTGAGGGCAAGGAATAATAAATAGTAACAATGATACCAGGTATGGTGGCTCACACCTGTAATCCCAGCAACTCAGGAGGCTGAGGCAGGAGGATCACTTAAGGCCAGGAGTTCCACAGGAGCCTGGGTGAAATAGCGAGACCTGGTCTCTACAAATACATATATATATATATATATCTCCAAATATATACACACACACACATATATCAGGCATGGTGACACACATCTTTAGCCCTGCTATTCTGGAGGCTGAGGCAGGAGGATCAAGAAATAACAATAACCAGTATAATAGTGGCAACTAATGTACACTAAGCTCTTAGCATGTTGCAAGCACTATGCTAAGCATATTATTTCATTTAATCCTCTTGACATCACTGTGGCATAGATTCTTTTTTTATCCCTATTTTACAAATGAGGAAAATAAAGCTCAGCTGATAAATAATTGGCCCAGTTTGTATATGGTGGTGCAGCAGAAATTCAAACCCAGGCAAGCTTGACTCCAGAGCCCATACTCTCAATTCCTCCTGCCCTTCAAGCCAGAGATAAAGACATCCAAACAGCCCCAGCTTCCGCATGGCTGGATGCCCTTGAACAGCATACTTAACCTCTCTGAGATTTGACTTCAATCGTAAAGGTGGAACCCATAATACCTGCCTTCTGAAGTGGCAGCAAGGAGGAACTGAGTCAAGATCCCTAGGGTCAGGAGCTGGATGTTAGAGTTGCAAAACCTACCCAGGTGACTCAAATAAGCAGTCAATGTTGGGCTCCATCCCATCAGGCTCTGGGAGGTGGAAGGGCTTCTTAGGTTTTAAGGCGATGTGGATCACCTGGGATCTTGTTAAACCACAACTTCTGATTGAGCAAGGCTGGAGTGGGGCCTGAGATTCTACGTTTCTAATGAAGCCTGCTTCCTCCTCCAGCCCTCCCCGCCTCCAAGGCTGGTGGACCATACTCTGAATATCAAGTAGGTCATGGTAGTGAGATGAATTTTCTTTTATGTCCCAAAGGATGTGCCTCCCCCATGGAGAGTTTTAAACAGCAGAGTGTTATGCTCTGTTCTATTGCCTACAAGAATCAGTCTGGCTGCTCTGTAAAGAGTAAAGCTCCAGCCTGGCCCATATGGTGAAACCCTGTCCCTACTAAAAATACAAAAATTAGGCAGGCGTGGTGGCACGCACCTGTAGTCCCAGCTACTCAGGAGGCTGAGGCAGAAGAATCGCTTGAACTCGGGAGGCAGAGGTTGCAGTGAGCTGAGATCATGCCACTGCACTGCAGCCTGGGTGACAGAGCAAGACTCCGTCTCAAAAAAAATAAAAATAAATAAAAGTAAAGCTTTGGGGAGCAGAGGGGTGGGGGGGCTACGGTAAAGTGGGGAACCCGCTATCTGTCCTGGCCTGGAGACTACATGAAAAGACTCCTAGGCTCTCTTCCTAACCGAAATGTACGCAGGGAACCAAGCATAGTGGCTGGCATAGTGTCCGGCATAGGAGGCCAGAAACTGATAGGTGTGGTTGTCATTGTCAGGCGACAATGAGAGTGAGCAAAGGGTGGGTATGCCACAGGCCAGAGGCAAGGTCCTTCCTGCTGCTTCCCACCTCGTCCACCTCAACAGAAGGAAGCTTTCTTAGGGTGCTGGATAGAGAGCACCCTCTCCCCAGCTGTGACTGGGCACAGTGGAGAATGGAACAGGAAGACCCAGCTGGGCAGGTTGGAAAACAGAGCAGACATTTTCCTGAATTCTGCGAGGCTGCCTATACCTAGCCCTGAGCCTGGCACCATCTGGCTGGCCCTTCCGAAAGGCTCCAGGCACCTCTGGCCTTCCACACCCTTCTTTTGGTTGCTCAGAGAGAGTTGGGAGGAAAAGGATTTCACCTCCAAAGGAGGGGCTGAGAGCATTTAACAAAAGACTCATCTCTCCAGGCTCTGTTACCCTCTTGGCCGGGTGAGTCATGCAGCTAGAAAATAACAAACATGGGTAAATAAGATAATAGGAATGACACAGGTGACTCAGCGGACACAATACACATAGGCCAGGGCTCAGCAGCCCACAGCAGGCAAGAGGCTGCTTTTGGAAAAGGAGGATGGTGGTGAATAAGAAATCCACTCAAGATAGGGTTTCGTGTTTTTTTCTCATCCTAGTTTCAGACGGCATTTCACAAGGTGTTTTTTTTCCCCCAGGAGCTGCCTGAATCTGGCAGGCCCTGGCATTAGTCATAAGGGAGGGAGGCCTGGGGCTGGAGTCAGGGCCCAGGGAAAGATAGATGTGTGTGTGCAAACCTGCCCTGATGGTTGCAGAAAATGCAGCACCCTCCCTCATCACAGCCACCCATTCTGCCCCAGAGTGCTAACCTAGGCTGAGGGTTTTCTCTCTCAAACCCTTCATCAAAAGAAATTTGGACCCTAGAGTATTTATGTGTAAAGTAACAGGATGCCAGATGTATATATAAAACTTGTCTCCCAGGGTGGAGTACAGAGGCGTAATCTCAGCTCACTGCAGCCTCCGCATCTCGGGTTCAAGCGATTCTCCTGCCTCAGCCTCCTGAGTAGCTGGGATTACATGTGCCCACCACCACACCTGTCTAACTTTTGTATATTTTTAGTAGAGATGGGTTTTCACTATGTTGGTCAGGCTGGTCTCGAACTCCTAACCTCAAGTGATCTGCCTACCTCGGCCTCCCAAAGTGCTGGGATTACAGGCATGAGCCACTGTGCCTGCCCTAGGATATATTTTTTAAACTCTGCTCCCCATCCTAAAATTGGGAGGTAATAGATGAAATTACATTGCCAAAATGTTGATAATTGTTGAAGCTGGCTGACGGGTAAGGGTATGTGGGGTTCATTAAACCTCATATTCTCTCTTCTTTTATGTGTTCTTAAATTTTCCTAATAAAACTGCTTTATTCTTGTTACTTTTTCTTTCCTTTTCTTTTCTTTTTTTTTTTTCAGACAGAGTCTCACTCTGTCACTCAGGCTGGAGTGTACTAATGCAATCTTGGCTCATCACACCCTTGACCTCTCAAGCTGAAATGATCCTCCCGCCTCAGTCCCCTGAGTAGCTGGGACTACAGGCACGTGCCCATGCCAGGCTAATTTTTGTTTTTTGTTTATTGTTTTTTGTTTTGTGGAGACGGGGCTTCACCCTGTTGCCCAGGCTGGTCTCAAACTCCTGAGCTCAAGAAATCTGCCCACCTCGGCCTCCCAAATGTTGTCACTTTGGGACAACCTCTCACCTCCTAGAGCACCCAGACTTTGCTGGAAAGTTTGAACATGTTCCTTTCCCTCATGAGCCTCAGTGTCCCCAGAAGCCTGGCCATCACCTGGTAAAAAAGGGTGTCAGCTCCAATGCTGTCTAAGCATCCCCAGCACCCCAAACCTGTGTTTCTGTGGCAAGCTTGGGTGGTATGCAGAGTACAGTGGGACAAGTAGGGATTCTGGAGCCACAGTACCTAGATTTGAATGTGGGTCACCAGTTAGGTGACCTTGGACAATTTCTTTCTTTTTCTTTTTTTTTTTTTTTGAGACACAGTCTCACTCTACTATCCAGGCTGGGGTTCAGTAGCATGATCTCAGCTTATTGCAACCTCAGCCTCCCGGGTTCAGGTGATTCTCCTGCCTTAACCTCCAGAATAGCTGGGATTACAGGTGCCCGCCACCACACCTGGCTAATTTTTGTATATTTTTAGTAGAGATGGGGTTTCACCATGTTGGCCAGGATGGTCTCAAACTCCTGACCTCAAGTGATCCACCCACCTTGGCCTCCCAAAGTGCTGGAATTATGGGTGTGAGCCATCACATCCAGCTGACATTTCTTTAACATTTCTGAACTTCAATTTCCTGATCTGAAAAAATGGGGAAAATAATATCCACCTCACGGAGTTGTTACCAGGATTCAATAACTCTATATTTATAAAATATGTAAAACAGTGCTTGGCATATGGCGTTCCAGAAGTAGTGTCAACTAAAGAAAAGGGAAAGACTTCAGAAGAGTGGGACAGCCAGCTGACACTCTAGGTCCGGACTGGCAAACTTTTTCTCCAACATGCCAGATAGTAAACATTGTTGGCTTCCTGGGCCATGTGGCCTTTGTCACAACTACTCAACTCTGCCATAGTAACATAAAAGCCACAAATAGATGACACGTAAGCAAATGGGCATGGCTGTGTTTCCAATAAAACTTTATTTCTAAAAAGAAGCAGTGGGCTGGATTTGGCTTGTGAGCTGTTTTTGCTGATCCCTGCTCTATGATACAGCAGAAAGGAGCACCGGACCAGGAGCCAGGAGATCTGGGTTCCTGTTTGCTCAGGCCAGTCACTCCTGCATCATGCTTTTTATACCCCACATCTCCTTTGAGCCTCATAGCAACCCTGAGAACTATTAGTATTATTATTCCATTTCCTAATAAGAGCTAGCAATCATTCAGTGCTCACAAAGAACCAGACAATATACCAAATGGTACAAGTCAGCTGTCTTTTTAACCTTCTGAAGGATCCTATGAGATAAGTACTATTGTTATCTATATTTTATAGATGATAATCTTAGACCCAGAGAGGTAAAGTAACTAACTTGCCCATGGTCATGCAAGTGGTAACTCTGGCATTCAATAGCAGATGATCCAACTTGAGAACCAAGACTTCAATCTGAATTCTGGTTCAGGGATAAGGCTTGGCCTTGGGATAAGGCTTGGCCTTGTAAATACAGAGTTGAGTTCTGGAGGAGAAGTAGGCATTAGCCAGGTGTTGAAGAGTGTGGGTAAGAGAGAATAGGGAGGAGCATGCCAGGCACAAGTGATGCCTCAATTAGAGGCATTGAAGTGTCACTTTCAGGTTGAATGAGGGGAAGAGGAGTAAGAGACTGGGTAAGACTACAGCTGAGAAAAGTAGAGGCCATGCAGCAATGTGGAAAGGCACATGGCAAAGAACCTGGATTTTATTCCAATACCATGGAGAACTACTAAGGATCCCAGTTCATGACTGGGCTAGTGCTCACCAAATATATTCATCCACGACTCTGCACTTCCATGACTCTGCTGGAAACTGACCACCTGTTCCCTTGCAGTTATACTGGGACCAGGTGATCCAGTTCTGATGGATTGTGAGTGTTTGTTAGTGACATTCACCACATCCAGTCTGAGGCAACTTGAAGCTAATATGCCTCTTCCCCCCATTTCTCCCCCTGCCGCAGCAGCCCCAGAGGCTACATGTTCCACATAATGTCACTACAAAATTAAAGAGAACTCAATCTTCACTGCACTTTAGCACAATGAGAGGTAAACTATTATTGGGTGAAACTGCTGAAATGCTTGTGGCTTATTACTGCACCACAGCTTAGCCTAGCCCAACTAATACATAATTAGTAGCCCTTGGGACCTTAAAGAATAAAGTTATCTCTCTTTCCCATATCCACTCCAAGTTATGCAAACTTTTTGGTTTGTTTTTGGTTTTGTTTTCATATACCGCGTCAAATTCCCACACCATGCCAACTGACATCTGCTTAACACCTTCCAGTTTGTGTAAACCCTTCTCTAAGTCACTGCCTAAAACTCACCAGGCCCAGATGGGCCTGACTTGCAGGAGAACAGCACTAACCCCCTTCCAGTTCCACTTTCAGGAATACACCACAGGGCCACATCAGGTATGCTTGGAGGCAGGAGGTCAGATCCTACTGTTGATGCAAACAGAGTTTCCTGTGAATCAAATTCTAAGTATATATCACAGGTGCCTCTGCTAAGCCCATCTTCTCATACAGTTTTTTTTACAATTGACTTTTAATGGAGACCAGGAGGTCTTGTTACATTTCCTCCTAGGCCACCATGCCAGCCTCAGGACAGCTATCACCCAGCTGAAGAGAACAGGACAAACTGGGAGGAATAGTAAGAAAGTGCTGCAAAGTGACCACAGTTTGGTGTTTCTTGCTCCTGACGGTCCCAGGCTTTTGGGGGATGGGAATGTGTGGAGAAGGGAAGGTTCTATGTGAGCTATGCTTACGGTGACTGTTTCTTCCAAGCTGAAAATCGAGATACAGATCAGATCGAAATATTATGCCATTTTGGAGAGGGAGGGATTCATTTGGATGCTCACATTAGAGAATGTTAGGAATATAGAGGGATCCTTTGGGTCAAGAAGAAAGAATTCTTGGCCACTGGGGTTGCCAGGACAATCTGGAGGATATGATTATAGCAGATCCTGTTGTCTGGAGGCCTCAGAGAAGGAGGGCCTCTAAACTGCTACCATGAAGGTTGAAAGAGAGAAGAAAGATCCAGTGGAGTGCTATTCACAGGTAGAAAGCAAAGAAATTGGGCTTTAGGGCCAAGAAAGCCTGCATTCAAATCCTGGCTCTACCATCGATCTATCGTATGAACCTTAAGCATGACCCTAAACTTGTCTAAGCTATAGTTTCCTCAGTTGAATCTTATTTAAATGGCAGTACCCACCTTGAGGAACTGCTTGAAAGTTGAAAGGTAAAGGTCTATAGACGCCATGCTCTTAGAAAGCATTGGAGCTGGGAGTGCCATTGCTCACCCCTTCTTCTTTCACTAGGTACTAGGTAATTCTCCCACTATGTACTTAACTGCCACTAGATAATGGATGAAAGGAACTGTCTGTAAAGAGAAAAATATTCACTTTGGTAAAAATGTTTTATAATAATCTTTAGAACTGGAAATTGCGTTGGGACAATGGTACATATTGTATATTAGAATCACTGGGGAGCTTTTTAAAAAAAAACTCCTAATGCCTCGGCCCACCTCCAGGGATTGTGTTTCATGCCATTTGGGTGAATATAGAGTGCAGCTGGGCTTAAGGACCTCAAGCTCCAGCACCTCCTACCTCCAGAGAGAGCCCACCCACACAACAGCCCGCACAGGTCAAGGTGCTGGAGACTGAGCGGCCTCCCACCCCACAGGCATCCTGCCTTAAAGTTCCTGCCTGGAAGGCCGAGCATCTTGGCTGCCTGCCATGCGACATTCCATCCTTCCCTTGAGAAAAATAGGAGAACACAGAACCCAAGGCTGGGCTCCTGCTTTCCCAAGAGACAATTTATGGATGTTACAACAAAGAGTAGGAAATGGAAGATAAAGCGTTCTTCAGGGCCTTTATATCTTGCTGTAAATCATGAGATCTTTTCCACATTTGCTATTTTGTAATAAATCTATTAGAGGTTAGAGGAAACCGAGCTCCCAGGGCCCCAAATGAGAAGGAGAAATAGCAATTGAATGTCACTGTTGCCAATTAGCTCACGTGTAAAAGAAGGGGGCAGGTCACCTTGTCCCCAGGCAAGCAGTGACGAGCTTATGTTCCAGGAACTGAACCATGAAGGGACCTCTCTGTCTTCCTCCAATAAATGTGGGAGTGGGCAGGAATAGAAGAAGAGGGGAAGGATCTTCACTGTTCAGAATTGCTTGACACTATCCCAGGAAAGAAATTTCTCCAGCAGAGATATGTGAAGGCAAGGTCACTAACACCCGATTGTATTTCAGTATTATCTTGAGTAGACGATAAAAAGAGTCATGTTGGAAAATTTATTTGCTGGTATTCTTGGATTTCTAAACCTTTCACACCCTACCTGATTACAATTTTTTGGTTTTAGTTAATTAAGAGGCTGGCAAAACATGAATCACTTCTGTTCTTTGGCCAAAAATTTTCCTACAACATCATCAGAGAGAGAGAGGGCATTAAATCATGAAAAGTGAAAGTGCAAGGAACCAGGTCAGATTCCAGGCAGGTCCAGAAGGAAAAAAGAGACATGAAGGCTTAAAATATTAACTCCGCTTAATAGACCAAGGTGAACTAGAGATCATCAGTCCTTCCAGCCTCCCCAGTACACCAATATTTCTGCTCTTCCCATGAGGAAATATGATGAGTACAGCAGTAGAGTGAGAAAGAAGGCCTGTCCCTAGCACTTCCCATAGAGGACAAATAGGCACACGCAATTTCACACCTCTGTGAGCCAAAGAAGGAAAACAAGGTGCATTTGTGGAATATTCCAGAAATCACACCAGCCCCATAAACCCAAAGGTGAACCTTATCTCCTTATCATTCTTCCTCTGCTCCCTCAATATTTATTTATGCAGCCAGCATTGATATGTTTCAGGCACACAGAACCAGAAATTGGCAGAAATAGGAACTGACTTCCACTGGGACTTAAAAAATTGCTCAGACATCATGGTGACGTCCTATCAACAGAAAACCAGAGCCAGCTGCCGAGAAACAAGGCTGTTCTCTCTTTCAAATCACCGTCTTCAGGTTTCAGGTAACCAGGGTCTCCATCCCAGCCCTGTACATGCCCCACTCAACTTCCAGCTTGTGCTGTGATGTAAGCGAGTCATTGACTTTCTGTGCCTCAGTTTCCTTGGCAATTCAGATGAGAGAGGTTGCTATGCCTGCCTGCTGGGGCTGCTGTGTGTGTCAAAGCAGTACAGTGACCTATGAGGCCACACGTGCAGATTGGGTCTCTAGAGAATGGCAGGGGAGGTGAGGAAGTGGGTATCCATCCTGCATCCCACCCAAATGGCAGTGAGAAGGAGGAGGAGGAAGAATAGAAGGCTGCTGCTGCTGCTACTAGTAATGACAAGGACAACCATACCATGACAAAGACAACCACACCATGACAAAGACCCTTGTAATCTCACGGTACAGATTCTATACATGGGCTGACCAACAACCAAGTAGAAAAGGGAAAGACTGATTGGCAGATCACTATTTTCTCTTCTCCCTGGGAGGGCACCATGATTTAAGGCATAATCCTAGACAAGGAGACTCATATTATTTAATTTGTTTCTTGAAAATCACCTCAACATTCTCTTTTTGTTCACATTAAGGAAATGTCACATAGAAGACCTCAAAGAAATGATCAGATTAGAATGGGTGGCAACAACTGTTGTGATAACCAAGACTCTACAAAATAGCGCTTATATTCCACCTCTCTCCCTGGGCAGTCAGCAAGCAAGTGCAGACGGGATCTTGCTCATGCACCCAGCACTCCCTCTGGGCCCATGGGAAAAGTGGGATGCTCTCCCAAGGTGTTGCGGCAATCTTCCTGAGCCAGAAACCAGAAGGAGGAGGAGAGCAGCTAATGTTTATTGAGTGTTAACAAGGTACTTTACTTAATCCTCCAATTAACCTATGCAATAAAAAACATTGCCCCCATTTTATAGATGAGGCAACTCAAGGTCTCAGAGATAAAGTGACTTGTCCAAGATCACAGAACTAATAAGCAATGGAACCCAGAGCTTGAAGGGAGGCCTGGCTCAAAGCACCATATGCTATGGTGCTGTGGGAAGTGTAGAGATAAATATTCCAGAATAAATATGCCCTTTAAGGAGTTTTCAGTCCAGTTGGCAAGATGAACAGGTACAAGTACCATAAAATACAAAGTAGAATGTGATAAATGGTAACGTACAAGCAATGAACTCCAGGTGCCCACAGGAATAATTCATTTGACCCTGGGATCCAGGAGGTCTTCAAAAAACAGATGGCATTTGAATGGATTCATGAAAGATGGTGCCACAGTAGGAGGAGGAAAGGGAGAGGGGGAATAAGGAAGAACAAAGAAAGACCAGCCCTGGCAGAGACCTGGGAGTCCAAGAGCACCTGACAGGTTGCCAAGTCGGGAGGGTGGGGACCACATCACCACCCGGCTTATGGTTTCTTTTCTTTCAGGATAAAGTCCAGATCTCTTAACAAGGCTCACCAGGGCATTCAGGAACTGGGCTTCTTCCCAAGCCATAAATTGCCACCGTTGTGTCAGTTCACGACTCCTCATACTGTCCCTCACATCTAAGTCCTTCTTGCTGGGACGCTCGGGCCATGTTTTCCACTCCCCACTCCCACCCCTGACTCATTGTCAGGCAACATCCTATTTATTCATCCTTAAGTGCTGGACATCTCACCCTCGCCCCAGGCAGATGCAGCCTCCCCTCCAGTGGGCTTTTAGAGCCCCTCCACATTCAGCACCACACTGATCAAGCTGCCTGTGCTTGCTCACTTATGGCCTGCATCTCCCACAATGCTGGGAGCCTCATGGGGGTTGGGGTACATGATTTTTTTCCCCAGAGTTTAATGCAGCACCTGGAATATAGGAGGTGACAGCAAAGATTGACTGAATAAATGACCCAACAATGGGAAGAGGTGAGACATGAGGGAAGAGAGGAAACTTGGGTCCAGATTTTGAGTTGGGAGTTGGGGGCAAAGGAGCAGGACTTTGGATTTAATGTGTTTGATTTTCATTCTGCGGACAAGGAGGGAACTCCACGATGAGTTTGAGGAAGAAATATATCCTGCTTATCAGGTTGCAGTGCACGAACATAGGGAGAGAGCAAGGCTGGAGACAGGCAAATATGTTAGAAGGCTTTCGTGACGGTGCAGACAAGAAATGGGAAAGCAAGCACACTACTCATTTAAAGAACCCTTTAAAAAACCGAAAGCAGATGTTCAAAAGTACATCTTGGTTGTGACCTGAAGACTGGCAGCATTCCATGAGGCCAGACTTGACTGCTGTGGGCCAGTCTGGGAAGGGCTGGGAAACTGTTCATAGGAGCTCTAAAGGAATCGACATGAATCAGTGGAAGCACTGGCAAAAGCACCCCTGGGAAACCGCCTATTATATGACTAAGGCTTTGAGAAATCTCTGGTGATGGCCTGGCAGAATGTTCGGCAGCTGAATCTGTCATTGAAAACCTGAGAGGGTTTCTGGGAGCGTGTGTATTATGGGCTGTGGGAATCCTGGGTCATAAAACTTTCGCCCAGCCGCTGGAGTGCCTGACCGGGCAATTAAGGAGGATTCTTTCAAGCAGATCAAAAGGCTCTGGTGAGGTGATCTCAGGAAGCTTCCTGCCCTCCCTGTGAGGAAGGTAGGAGTCGGGCCTCATTATCATCATTTTACAGATGAGAAAAGTAGGTTCCCTGGTGACTAAGTCCCTTGCCTGAAGTCAAACAGCCAGCAAAGGGTGGGACCCAAAAATAAGCATATCAGTCACCTGACTCACAGGACATCGTTGCTCCAGAGCTCCCATCCCACAGAAGATGGCCTGTTCTTGGGAAGTCTGAGCCGCATTTGGAATGTTAGGGCACGAGGTGGTCTGCAGGGGCTATCTCAACCACTTGACACACACGGATACTTCCACACACACCCAGGGACTTGGCATCAGCTTTGTGCGACATCAAATGTCTTGACAGTCTTCTCACATTAGCCATTTTATGAAACCAAAGACCTCAACTTAAAAATCACAATGCAGTTCAACCCTTGGCCCACCTATAGGCAAAGCATTTCAGAAGGCACACACAATTGTAGCAGTCATCTTATGGAACTTTTCCCCAAGTTCGTAGAGTTGTGCCTGGCTTCAAATGGCTGTTCTACCCCTCACTATTCCCGGGAGATTTGCAAGTTACTTAACCTCTCTGAGTCTCAGATCCCACATATGTGAATTAGAAATATGTAGGCTACCTCTCTTACTGTGTTGTTGGAAGGATTCAGTGAGGTCTGGAATGTAAAGTATATGGTACAGTGCCTAACATGTAGTCATCAATAAAAAACATTAGCAATTATTAATCACACTGATTATACAAGTGACCCAAGTACAAAATGTAATTCTATGTTTTCTTTCTGTTCACAGTCTGGCTACTAAGGAATTAAGTCAAATCTTAATATCTAACCAGTTCCCTCCCTTCCAGGCCAGGGAAATTTATTTTTACTCTTAATCTCAACCACCTGCCATGTTTTACAGAGGAGGTAGTTACTCTTAGTGCAAAGGATACTTGTTATAGGAAGACTCTAAGAGTCTCAGAGATGGGTCTAGCTTGTGATGGCTTCAGAATCTCCTCTGGAGCCCTGCCTTGGGCCTCCTTAGTCTTGTCACTGCTGCCTGGTCATCAACAGGTCCAGCATCCAACCAACTAAAGGTAGCCAACAAAGAAAGGCCAAAGGCTAGTTCCCAGTTGCAAGATGACATATATGTCTTTGGTTGTGACTCCAACAGCATCCTTGAGTTGCACAGTGTCTCCTGACCTGGAAGACCATCCCTCCAAATGAGCCCTGGTCATCCAATGTGCTTGAAGAGGCATGTGCTATTATAGGCTGTTATTCTTTTTGAATATTATGGCTGCACTACATGCACATCACTATTCTGTGCTCATCCCATTAGTACATCCCACAGGTCACCTGCAGTTGGGTGACAGCTCCTGTATACTCCTCCACCTTCTTACTCTAAGTTCCTACATCTCTTGGACTGTGGTCTTTATCTGCCACAGGAATGCACTTGGCCCTCTCTCAGGGCAGACCAGGGAGATAATGCTTCCAACTAATAAAGGACAAGCATTAGTAGATAAATGCCCTAGTGGCCTCAGCCCCAAGTGGACAATTCTGAGATATGTCCCATTCTGTTTCTCAATGGAGTTCTCAGCACAGTTGAGTCTCAGGTGAGTGCAGCAGCAGCTACTCAGTCATGCACCCTTTACTGGCGGCCTCCTGCCTTCCTTGACTCCCTTCCTCACTCCCCTACCAGAGCCTCCTAGGATCACCTCCAAATTAACTGCTAGCACCCAAGTCCTTGTCTGGGATCTGCTTTTGGGAAAGCCCAAACCAAAAAAATAAAAATAAAAAAAATTCAATAAAAATAGCCTTTCTTTAAAAACAGCATAAATAATTTAACTAATACAACTATATTAAATAGACATTGGCACTGAAATACAATATGGAACAAAACTGACAAGCATGAAACCTCTCATCACAGCGTAGTGCTCTCTCTCAACAGAACAACTACCACTGAAATCTTCTAGGACTTTTTCCAGTCACACCCCAAACTCCTGTGTTCCCATAATCTCCCAGGTATTGAAGAATTCCACCTTATTCCTGGGTTTTCCAAGGGCTTTATTGCCTGTTAGGGGCCAGGATTACGATGAGACCAATGAAGTCAGGTTGTACAAATCCAAGGCTAGAGCCAGTCTTTATTTAAAAGTTTGACAATTTTTTCATCATCTTTTGGCAGTGATTTTGAATTTTAAATCATTGCTTTAAAATTTAATTTATCTTGATTACTGAGGTTTTCAGCATCCCTTAAATTTAGCACCCAAAGTTAGTGCCTCACTCACCTCATATTATCCCCAGCGATAAATATGAAGTGAGTCGTACAAGAGCCCATAGCCAGTGTGAAGCTCTCCAAAACCAATTAATTAGACTCCTCAGGGCCAAGATGGAGCTGTTCATTGGTTCATTCAATGTCAACTTACTACCATACTCTTTGATCCTTTTCCTTCCAGCTCCCAAACTTACAGGCAAAAAATAGATCAGAGTACTCTGTAATTTTTTTCCTGCATGATCCTCAGAAAATCTTTGCTTAGCTGAGGCAAGGCATGTTCTCAATAACTTATTCAATGAGTGTCCTTCTCATCCTAGATGTACACCTCATCTCCATCAAAAAGGGTGCCCTTTACTTAGCTCTGCAGATGTTACATGTTTAAAACACTGGCTAAGAGGGCTCTAGTAAGCCTATTTTCCACTAAGACTTTTTAAATTTAACTTTGGGAGTTTTGTCCTGAAAAATGTGTAAGTATTTGGAATCTATAAAAACAGTTTTGTTGTTTTGGTTGTTGCTGTTGTTGTTGTAGTTTTAGACGGAGTCTCATTGTTGCCCAGGCTGGAGTGCAGCAGCGCAATCTTTGGTCACTGCAACCTCCACCTCCCAGGTTCAAGTGATTCTCCTGTCTCAGCCTCCTAAGTAGCTGAGACTACAGGCACCTGCCACCACGTCTGGCTAATTTTTTTGTATTTTTAGTAGAGATGGGTTTCATCATGTTGGCCAGGTTGGTTTTGAACTCCTGACCTCAGGTGATCTGCCCGCCTCAGCCTCCCAAAGTGCTAGGATTACAGACATGAGCCACCACGCCCAGCCCAAAGACAATTTTTAAACAAAATTATTTCACCTAATGTGCTGTATCTTGAGTGTTTTTTAAATTTTCACATGTGCCTTATAGTGGATGTATTTTCTTTTTGGTTTTCGATTTTTTTTTTCTATTTCCGTGTAGCACATTGCCACAAACGTAGACGTTTAAAACAGCAGTCATTTATTTTCTCACAATTTCTGCAGGTTAGGAGTTTCGCATGGCTTAAGTGGGTTTTCCAATTAGGGTCTCATCTGGCTATGGCTCAAGTATCAGGCAGGCTGCATCCTCATCTGGAAACTTAACTGGGGAAAAATCAACTTCCAAGCTCATTCAGGTTGTTGGCAGAATTCATTTCCTTGTGGCTCTCTTAGTGAGGGTCCTGGCTTTTTTCTGACTGTTGGCTAGAAGCCGTCCTCAGGTCCTAGAGGCCCCCACAGTTCCCCATCATGCAGGCCTCCCCGACATGGCTGCTTGTTTCATCCAGCTCACAAGGAGAGTCTCTGATACAGAATCTGATATAACATAACTCAATCACAAGAGTGACATTCCATCCCCCTGGCCATATTCTGTGGGCTAGGAGCAAGTCACAGTTCCTCAGGCAATCGACAGAAGGAGATTATACAACGGCACGAACACCAGGAGGTAAGGATCATAGAGGGCACCTTGAAGTAGGTGCCACAATAAGAGTCTCTGCCTTAACTTTAGCAACTGTCACATTCTCTGCCAGAATACCCTCATCTCATACCCTCCCATTCCACCACTAGAAGGCACAAATACAGCTCACCACCACCAACTATACAATTTCTTTGCAGTCACATATTTTTACCTTAGAAATTCTTGTGACATTTGCATTTGCATTTATTCTATAATGTATCCCAGTATGTTTTTATATAAGAATTTATTTAATATTTACTGGTTAGATAGTTTAACTCTTCATGTCTTCAAATGGAAACAAAGCTTAGGAAGATGTGCCATGTTTTTTCATATGCAACTGTGTACTTCTGTTGGAGGACAGTTTAAACTGTATTTATCCTAGTTTTCAAATCCCTTAAAGTTTACCTGGAAGACCTATAGGGTGGACCTATAAGAATCTATTTGCATAAGTCATTAAGCCTCCTGGGAAGAAATGCATTCTAAGGAAAAGTTACCCAAACTTTGTTGATTTTTTCACATTTTACAACATGTATGATATGTTCTGCATTTGAAAGCCACCTGTACTTAATACTTTTAATTAACTCCTTTTTTAAAAATTTACCCTCTTCTTTAACAAAAACAATAACTTACACTTTTCCTAGTACACTTTAAAATAAAGTGGCTAATGACTAAATTTTTTGTTTTTGTTTTTGTTTGTTGAGACAGGGTCTCGCTCTACTGCTTAGGCTGGAGTGCAGTGGTGCGATCATGGCTCACTGCAGCCTTGATCTCTCGGGCTCAAACAATCCTCCTGCCTCAGCCTCCCAAGTGGCTGGGACTACTGGTGCATGCCACCAAGCCTGGCTAATTTTTTTTTTTTTACTTTATGTAGAGACAGGGTCTCACAATGTTGCCCAGGCTTATCTTGAACTCCTGGTCTCAAGTGACCCTCTTGCCTCAGCCTCCCAAAATGCTGGGATCACAGGTGTGAGCCACCACGCCCAACCTGACTAAATGTTTTAATCATAATTTGCTTAACATCAAAATTCATTTCAACCCCACCCCAGCCACCTGTGGTAAGCAGCCTCTAAGATGATCCCCAGTGATTCCTGCCCCCTTGTTATTCACAGCCTCGTGTAACCTGCTTCAGAGTGTGAGCTGGACCTAGTTACTAGTTTCTAATCAATAGATTTTGGCACAAGGGATGATACATCACTTCGAAGAATAGATTATAAAAGACTGTGACTTGTGTCTTGTTTGCCTTCTGCCTCGCCCTATCACTTGTTCATTACAACAAAGCCAGCGCCATATTGGGAGATACTCTATGGAGAGATCCATGTGGAAAGAAACTGAGGAAATCTTCTAGCCAGTAGGTCCTGAGGCACAGAGACCCTCAGCACAACAGCCAGCAAGAAACTGAGTCCTACCCCCACCAACCCCAGGAAGCTGGGAAGCAGCCCCTCCCCTATGCAGCCTTGCCGTGACCACAGCTTTGGGAAAGACCCAGAGCCCAGGGACCCAGTTAAGCGTCTCCTGGATTGCTGACCTTAAAAACTGTGAGACACTAAATGATGCTGTTTTAAGCCGCTAAGTGTTGGGGTAATTTGTTACATGGCAATGGATAACTAATACAGCCTCGACCAATGGTCGGTGCCCCACACTTTAGAGAACACCATCCTAAAGGGACCATGTTCCAGTGGGACACTATTCCAGTGTGGTAAGTGGAGCAATCATGGAAAGTAGAGGGACAAGTTGAGTGCAATGGCTCAGACGTGTCCAGATACGCTTCTTTACCTCTGCCTTGGAGCTTGTTCCAGAACCTGTGAGGGTGAATGCTGAAACAGAAAAAAAAAAAAAAAGAATTACTTTATTAAAACCTCCTTGAGTTACTGGGAGGCAGCGTGGCCCTGCTTTGGGGCAAATGTAAGTAAACAAGATGCAAAAAGACAGAGGCATCGGGTCAGGATGGATCACAAGGTGACACTGGATGAATGTGGGATCCCCAGTGCAGACACCAGCCACACCAACCTTGGCAAGAGCCTCCAAAGCTTGAGTGCAGACATCAGAGCAGAAAGCTGGAGCTGGGAAACAGAAGAGTAAATACTACATGAGAGACAGGGGGATGAAGTTCACATGGACACATGAGCTGTTCCCTGGGACTTCCAGAAATAACTAAGATGAGACCCTTGGCAGGGGATCCCAGACAGTAAGACAAGAGACTGACACAAGGTAAACATAAAGCAAATACAAATATGTATTGACAATCAATAAAATAAAAGGTGTAATGGATATTGTGACCCTGATCCTCCTCAAAGTCTAGGGTCCCCAGGGACTTAAGAATATGAAATATTCTCTTCCTAACAATATTGTAAGACCACAATACAGGGTTCCGCCTAGCCTTCCAGAGTGTGATGTAAGAAGGGCATTTATCATTAATTCCTCTTTACAGAAAAGGAAATGATTTCACTCAGCTCACACAGCTGGTGGGTCTTGATAGACTTGGAACCAGAACCCAAGGCTTTTGATTCCTCATCTAGTTTTCTTCTCCAGGTTGTCCCTTTAATTTCCATCATTACCCCACCCTTCCCACTGGAATAGTGCCTTAATGCTGTTCCTTCAGGATGGTGTTTTCCACAGTGTGGCATAAACCATAAGTCAAGGATGTATTAGTTATCTATTGCTGCACACTGACATTCAGTGCAAAATGCGGAAAGAGAGAAATACCGTGGTTTTTCCGATCTAAAGAGTATAATATAAATGAGCTTATGTTTACCCCCTTGGCCTGGCCCCACAACTGGAGGCTGCTTTTTTTTTTTTTTTTTTAAACAGGGTTTGCTGGGGCAGAAGCCTGCTTATTCAGTGCTGCACAGTGCAAACACCAGCCAACCACCTCCTGCTCATCACACCACAGCCAAACTGCTCTGAAATGCAACCTCAATGCCCCTCAGGCTGAGCTCACTCCTCAATTTCTGGGTGCACAATCAGCCCTGAACACAGGAGACAGAAGAAAGCACCAGTGCATTGTGGAACGTTTCCAACACAGCAATGATGCTACTTTAAACAGCTCAGTGTTGTGGTATTTGTTACACAGCAATAGATAGCTAATACATCCTTGACTTATGGTTTGTGCCACACTGTGGAAAACACCATCCTGAAGGAACAGCATTAAGGCACTATTCCAGTGGGAAGGGTGGGGTAATGATGGAAATTAAAGGGACAACCTGGAGAAGAAAAACAGATGAGGAATCAAAAGCCTTGGGTTCTGGTTCCAAGTCTATCAAGACCCACCAGCTGTGTGAGCTGAGTGAAATCATTTCCTCTTCTGTAAAGAGGAATTAATGATAAATGCCCTTCTTACATCATGCAGTTATTAGCAGCCTCAAATTACAGAACCTGAGTGAAAGCTCTGTAATATGTGAGGTTGTACACCAAGCGAGGAGTTATAATCATCAACATTATCATCATCTTTATTGTCGGCTGTTACAAGGTAAAACCAATAAAAGTTTAAATGCCCCAGTCAAAGTCCAACTAAGTAAACAGAAACCACTCTAGGTATTTGAAACCAGGGGAAATTAATATAGAGAATGGGTTACCTAGGTGAAGAGCTGGAAAGACAACTAGAAAATAGTGTCTTTCAGTTCAGAGATGAATAATAGCAGGAAGCCACTATCACCCGTAAGCTGGTGGAACAACAGGAAGAGGCAGGATCGCAACAACCCAAGGCTTAGGCTTACCCTGTAAGAAACTGGAACCGTAGCAGGAGCTAGAACCAAGGAAGAAATGCAAATTCTCTGCCAGAGACACCTCTGAAGGCAGAGGGGAGGAGAAACACCCTGGTCTCTCCTTTCCTGATCCCCTTTGATCTTCTGCCAGTGCCTTCCTCTGGCTGGACCCCGTCAGAAACCAGGTGACACAAGAATGACAAATGCATCTGGAGCCCACAAGTCCTGGTCCAAAGAAGCATTCTATTTAGCAAGAAATGCAACGAAGTGCTGGAAATGAAAATAACCCAACAAAGACACCCAAGGTCCCAAAGGCAGAGCCCAAAGGAGCATGGAGTTCATCTGGTCCAAGTCCTGGTTCTATAGGTGAGAGTTCAAAGAGGAAAATGATGTGACTTGTCCAAAACAATGACACAGCTGGCTCCGGGCAGTCTGGAACCCGGGCATCAGCTTCCCAGTTCATAGCTGTTTTCACAACATTAACTTTACAATAATAAAAAGCAGAGGCTCTTCAACTCACCAAATGGATGTGTTCCACTAGTTGATTTCTAGGGCAATGATTTGGATTTCAAAATTCATTTTTCCATGAAAACAACGTTTTCTGGGCTGATTGTGGTCCCACACTGGCTATCAAATACCTATCGAGCACACTACATGGAAAAGAAAAGAACCTTAGTGCTCCAAATCAATAAGAAATCAAGGCCGGGCGCAGTGGCTCACGCCTGTAATCCCAGCACTTTGGGAGGCCGAGGCGGGCGGATCACGAGGTGAGGAGATCGAGACCATCCTGGCTAACACGGTGAAACCCTGTCTCTACTAAAAATACAAAAAATTAGCCAGGAGTGGTGGCGGGTGTCTGTAGTCCCAGCTACTCAGGAGGCTGAGGCAGGAGAATGGCATGAACCCGGGAGGCAGAGCTTGCAGTGAGCTGAAATCACGCCACTGCACTCCAGCTTGGGAGACAGCGAGACTCGGTCTCAAAAAAAAAAAAAAAAAAAAAAAAAAAAGAAAGAAAGAAATCAAAAGCCTGATCAGCATCTTTCTCCTAGGGCAGACCAGAAGAGAGAATGATCTGCCCCATCTCTCCTCCCTCCACCTTGCTGGCCAAGGTTTCCCCTGCTCTGACATGAAGGGGCAGAGCACCTTGCCATCCAACTGGTGACAGGGTACTTCTCCATCCCCACATCCTTTCCTACAGTGGTTGTCTCAAAAGGGCAGTCTGTGGTTGCAAAGGCAGCAACGAAGGGGCCTGGAGCTCCTAGAGGCCTGGAAGAGGTCTCTCATTGCTGTTTTCTCATTATTGTTGCTGGTGTTGGTTTTGCTCTTTACATCTTTGTGCCCTCGGCATCCTTCTAGTGACTGACACAATCCAATCCTGAGATTGTCACTCAGTACCACACCCTGCCCAGAAAGGTCTGAATTACCATCTTCAGGCTGCGTTATGGGGAAAGGTAATAGTCATTATACGATAATTTTATATTTGGGAAATGAAAACAATCCCTTTTGTTTTCTGCTGTAAGTTAAAGAAGGTAAAATTTTCACACATGCAAAAGCAGTCTTCTTGGTTAATGAGGATATTTAGGAAGAACCAAGAGAGCTGAGCATGTACTGAGGAAACACCTCCACGTGGTGCCATCTTCAATGGCAGAGATGGTCACGAGATGGGCGCTCCCCTCTCTGGGCTGCCGTCAATTTCCCTCTGGTTCTGGCAGAGAATTCCCTAAATGGCTGCAAGGTTGCCCACGCTTGATCTTCTGGTTTTGGACACCCTCCTACAGTTGTTAAGCTCTAATTTCATGAACCAACTACACTAGAAAGAGAAACTACCCATCTACCCAAAAATGAGAATGAGAGTAAGATCCCTGGGAATGTAAAAGAAATGCAACTTAGTAGCTAATGCAAGAAATGGAAACAAATACATTTCCTTCCTTGCAGGTCAAAACACAGAGACGTATTTCCTCAAACCTTGACAACTATCTCCCAGGTGAAGAGAACAGGAAATTAAGGTTTTTACAGCTTTGGCAGCATTCACACTCCAGTGCCCTTTGCTGTAAAGCCTCCCTGCCCTGCAGAGGCAGAAGAGTTTGTTCTTATCCCTTGCCTCCTTGCCCCTGACCCATGCTCCCATCCTATTTGATCAGGTACACCATATACACTCGCACAGTCAGTGCACTGCACAAGTCAGGAGGTGCCATTTCCACCAGCTGTATTGTGACTGGGCTCCCTGGAGTTGTATGGTGCTTCCATCAGGGTGTGTTCTGTGGCTTGCCTTGTATCACAACTGACACCTGCAAGGCCATGGACTCCTAACTGACCTATAGTCACTGGCAGTGTCCCTGGCACGTAGCACAGTGCCTGGTACCTAGATAAACCTTAACATAAACTCCTAGGGATTTAAGAAGCAATTAATTGGACAAGAGAATCAGCACCACTCTAAGACAAGAAATAAGTAGTTATTTTAGGCCGGGCACAGTGGCTCACGCCTGTAATCCCAGCACTTTGGAGGCTGAGGTGGGAGGATCACCTGTGGTCGGGAGTTCAAGAGCAGCCTGGGCAACATGGTGAAACCCTGTCTCTACTAAAAATACAAAAATTAGCCAGGTGTGGTGGCACACGCTATAATCCCAGCTACTCGGGAGGCTGAGGCAGGAGAATCGCTTGAACCCAGGAGGCAGAGGTTGAGCCAAGATCCACTGCACTCCAGCCTGGGTGACAGAGCAAGACTCTGTCTCAAAAAAAAAAAAAAAAAAGTCGTTATTTTAAATAGGAGCAAAATTCTTTTAGAGTATGGATACTTCTTGAATTAACCTTAGATACTTTAAAGAGTAAATATAACATAACAGTTAAGATCTCTGGCCCTGGAGTCAGAAGGATCTGGGTTTTAATCCCAGCTTTACAACTAATTGAGCCATGCTGGGCATGTTCCTAGACCTCCCTAAGCCTTAGTGTCCTCATCTGTGAGGGTAACTGAGATAAAGCCTTAGCATGGTGCCTGGCACACAGTCACGCTCAATGCATCTTAGTTGTAATTATGAAGTACATTGGAGGTGTCAATTAATCCAGGCAATAACATGAAAAGAAAATGTTAGCTATCCATATTTATATCCCACAAAGAGGAATAAGCTCAAAATCTATTAAGCGCCCAATTAATGTTTGCTGAGTGAATAAATGAGAGAGAAGAGGAGGAGGAGGAAAGAAGGTGGGGGAGGAGGAGAAGGGGTACTGAACTAGGAGTCAGGAGGGATACAGCTTCAAATATGCCATCACTAACTTTGTGACTTGAAGTAAGTTCCTTTCTTGGTCTCAATTTGCTCCTTTTAAAGATGAAAAGTGACTGGATGATGCCTCAGGTTCTTCCTTCATGATACCCTCTTGGGGCTCCAGCAAAGACCAGAGTTCCCACTGCTGATCATTTTTGCAGTGTTCCCTCAGATGCTGCAGGTGGTGCTGCTGAGTTAGGAAGAAAACCTGTTTTTCTGCAACTTAGTTCTTAGCTGCCAAGTATTAATAGCAGACCAGAATTAGGGAAATCACTTACTTGTTGCTGAAAATGCCTGGGGCGGTAAATGAGTCACTCTACTTCCTCTCTTGCCTACCTGGCCTCTCCCGTTGCCATGAAAGTGCCGCGAGTGTGGAGTGGCAGCTAGCCCTGATTCTAGTTCCATTCCTGTTTCCGGCTGGTGACCTTGGGCAAAGATATGTGCCCTCTTGGGACCTCTATTGTAGTCTGCAAAATGACGATAATAATTCTGGCACCCCAGGAGTGTTGAGAAGATTAATTAAATAATGTGTGTCAGTTGAAGATCACAGCGCCTGGCACCTAGTAGGTATTCAAGAAGTGTTGGTTTCCTTCCTTCTCTGCCTTGCAGTCACTGTGGATTGTGGTTAGCACTTCAGAAAAAATGAACAGAGCACAGTGACAGACAGATGAGGAGGTGGGCTTCCCAAGAAGGATGCACTGAGGAGGGGACAGGCCCTCTGAGGCTAGAAGGATGTGGAGGAGGAACAGCATCCCAAGCGAAGGGTCAGCAAGTACAAAGGCACAGTCCATCTCACCCAGCTCCCCTGGCCCCTGCCATTACAAACCCATCTGCAATCCCTGGCTGGCTCTGACCTCTGAGCCCCAGGGTCTACCTTGTTCATACCTCTACAACAACAGTCATTCGCTCCTATTGTACATTTTGCAAACATGCATGTCCCTTTGAGGACCAGGAATGCATTTTATTCATATCTATCTCCCCAGAACCTGGTGCAACAAAAGCCTTAATGAATAAATGAGCCAATGACTGCATCATACTGGGACCCATTCAGTCTCTCATTAGCTGTCTTTACGTAAATGCATCCTGACCTTTTGGCTGCCTCCCATCTTGGCATACTCAGCACCTAGTACATAGTAAGTGCTCAACAAATGCCTGCTACTGAACTTCAGTTTGATTGTCATGTATCGAGCACCCACTGTGTGGCAGGAACTCTACTAATCACCAGAGACGCAAAGATGTATCAGGGGTAAGCCAGGGTGTGAAGGACCCACGTTTTAGAAAAATAAAAGAACCAGGAGCACATATGCAGCAATTGACATGTTCATTTCTCAAGTGCTTTATATGCACTCTTCTACTTAATCCTCACAAAAACCTGTGAGGTAGGTACTATGATTAGCGCCACTTCATAGATGGGAAAATTGAGGCTTGGGTGGAGAGACCCACACCGGGTGGCAGAGCCAGGCTGAAAGCCAGGGGTCTGGCACTAAAACCCTCGCCATTTACCACTTTGCCATAAATGTGTGCACACAGAAATAATGTAGACGTGTGCCCGGTGTGGGGGAACTGAGAAATGGAGGTGGCAGTTGGGATCTTCCAGAGGACAGTCCCTGTGAATTGACCTTTCAGGACAAAAAGAATGTTTCCTGGAAGATCACGGTGGCAGTGCAGAATTGCAGCAGAGAGGGAAAGGAATATTCAGGCAGAGGGATGAGGTCCCGCAGCCTGCAGAGATTATGGTAATGAGGATGCAACACACAGCCTGGCCACAGGGTCTGCCTGGAGACATAGGCTGTTCCCTGCCTCAGGAAGATCAAGTGCTGGATCTAGAGCAGGCCAGCTCAGGAGAGGATACACAACAATGGGGACATACCTGGAAAAGTTTTGTAGAGATAAGTTTAACAAATAGAAACTTGCCCTTTTTAGTAACCGATCTGTGGGACTTCCCTGCCTTTAGTCTTGGCAATCAAAACACATAAAAGCCTAAAGCACTGATTCAACATTCACTAAACTCCTACTCTGTGCCAGGCACTTACAATTAAATACCCGCTCTGTGCCGTGACAGTCAGACTTTGAGAGGCAGTGGAATTCATTGAGGTATGAATTTCTCTGGGCTTGAAGCTCAATTCTGTTACTCATTAAATACGTCACTTTGCACAAGTTACTTCACCCCTCTGTGACTCGGTTTCCTCATCTGTAAAATGAGAATATTGATAATAGCTATCTCATAGGATTATTGTATTAAATGAGTTAATGCATATCAAGGGCTTAGAACATGGCCTGGCAGACAGTAAGCACCCAATAAATGCTAGATACTGTCCACGTGTGCTACTATTGGATCTATACTCTTTATGGAACACTTACTAAGGGCCAGGTGTTGGGCTGGAAGTTGAAGGTTTGGAGATGAGTGAGACCATGTCCCCTGAAACTCCAGTAGGTCAGAGTTTAGTAAGCGTGAGGCTTATAAAAGAAGTTATCGCAATTAAATGAAATAAAAGCTGTATTAATCAGAATCACAAAGAAGAGGTAGGGTCTGTTGGGTGATTTATGGATAGTGGCCACTCTGTAAAACTGGGTGCATATTTAGTCTGCACCACAAAGCTTTAAGGGAGATGCTGTCATTGTCCTCGTGTTCTATCTGAGTAAACACAAGGTTCCTCAGCAATGCATGCAGCTGGGGTGCAGAATGGAGGCCATGCTGCTAAGAAGGATGCATTCAGCTGTGGGAGCACAAGGAAGGAGGAACTGAGCCTTCCAGTGGACGAGTTGCAGCTGGGGCACACAGAGCAGGTAGTATCTGGGCTGTCTTCATGGATTCTGAGAGAGAAGGAATTCCAGGCAGGGGAAAGAGCACATGACGCAAAGACCTGGAGTTGGAAATGATACGGTCATTTGCAGAGACAGTCAAAACTTGTCCCAGCTGAAGCAGAGGCGAAGTGTGAGACCTGTGCCTGCACAGAGGCCTTGAATGTGGTGCCGTGGAGCTCAGACTTGTTCCTGGAGAAGACAGGGAATTGCTGCGGTTTCCAATCAGGAGATGCTGAGCAAAAAGAAACAGCTCCCCCTCCACTCTTCTCCACGCACCCCCAGACCCCAGGAATCTGGGCCAAGGCAGGATCCGCAGGCTTCTTATTAACAAGCCCATCAAGGAGGCTGTCCAGCCTCCCGATGGCGCATAAATAATTTACAGTGACGGGGCCTGTTGATGTGGGATGGCAGCCAGCTGCCCGCTTCTTCAGCCTCACTGCTTCCTCTCGCTCCACTGGCCAACCAGGTCCCGAGGACCTGCAGGAGGACTCTGTCCTGAGTGACAGAGGCCCGGGAGCACCCAGATGCCCTCCACACCACCGTCCCAGTGGGAGGCAGGGAGTTCACAGTCCCGGAAGACTGCAGAGCCCCTTGGCCCTGGCTCCCTGGGAGGTCACGTTTAACCCCGTGAAGGCCTGAAGGGGCCTTTTGTGTTTTCAGCACATTTCTCAGAAGCAAGGCAGAAAGGTTTGACGTAGCCTAAGGGACAAGGCCAAGGCTGGACACAGACATAAGGGGCGGAGTGGCAAAGGGCTGGTGAGCCTGGCCTCCTGCCTCAGCCTGCAGGGGCTGCAGGCCTGGCCGGCCACTTCCTGGCTGCCTCACCTCGCCAGATCCTGTGTCTCAGTTCCCCTGACCACACAGAGGAGTCCCGAAGGAGACCTCCACAAAGCCCCCATACCGTCTCTCCCTCTATTGCAGAAATTAAATCCATCTGCCAAATCAGGAATTAATCAATACAAATGCAGTGAAACCAAAATAATCACCCATTTAAAATTATCCTGTAATCCATACTGAAGTCACATTCAGCTACATTGTGACACCAGCTCTGTTAGATATAAGCCCATACCTAAACCAAGTTGGAGAAATGTGAATTCCAGTGGGTGTGGAAGCTAAAGAAAAGCCTTCCGAATGAGGAGAAAAGCCTTTTGCTCAAACCTCGGCGGGAGAGGGGATGGTGAAATTGGATAAAAACTACTACAGACCGGGCATGGTGGCTCATGCCTGTAATCCCAGCACTTTGGGAGGCCGAGGTGGGCGGATCACCTGAGGTCGGGAGCTCGAGACCAGCCTGACCAACATGGAGAAACCCCGTCTCTACTAAAAATACAAAACTAGCCGGGCATGGTGGCACATGCCTGTAATCCCAGCTACTTGGGAGGCTGAGGCAGGAGAATCGCTTGAACCCAGGAGGCGGAGGTTGCAGTGAGCTGAGATCGCGCCATTGCACTCCAGCCTAGGCAACAAGAGTGAAACTCCGGCTCACAAAAAAAAAAAACAAAAAAAAAAACGACTGCAGTTAGGATGACTGAGGAACCTTCTGAAGCTTACCTAGATGTCTGGATTTTATTCAGCTCTTGCTGCAGCTGTGAATTATCTTGTTAAATACACTAACCTATGATACTGTTACAGGAAAGAGGTCCTGATCCAGACCCCAAGAGAGGATTCTTGGATATCACACAAGAAAGAATTCAGGGCAAGTCCAAAGAGTAAAGTGAAGCAAGTTTATGGGAAAGTAACGGAACAAAAGAATGGCTACTCCATAGACAGCCGGTTGCCCATTTTTAAGGTTATTTCTTGATGAAATGCTAAAAAAGGGATAGATGATTCACACCTGCCCTTTTTAGACCATATAGGGTAACTTCCTGACATTGCCATGGCATTTGCAAACTGTCACGATGCTGGTGGGAGTGTAGCAATGAGGACGACCAGAGGTCACTCTCGTAGCCATCTTGGTTTTGGTGGGTTTTAGCCGGCTTCTTTACTGCAAACTGTTTTATCAGCAAGGTCTTTATGACCTGTATTTGGTTCCAACCTCCTATCTCAACCTGTGACTTAGAATGCCTTCACCATCTGGGAATGCAGCCCAGTAGGTCTCAGCCTTATTTTACCCAGCTCCTACTCAAAATGGAGTTGCTCTGGTTCACACGCCTCTAACAATACTAAGCAGCGGACACACTCAGTTATATGTACACACTTACACACATACATGCATATACACAGAAAGACACATATACAGTCAGCCCTCATTATCTGTGGCAGTTATGTTCCATGAAGTGGTCATGAACATTGAATTAGAGGATAGTGAATCATTCTTCCTGGAGGAAGTCAATGATTAGGTTCCTGTGAGCCTCTGGTCAGAACATTTTCATCAAGTAATCAAACACAACCTTGTCTTATGTGTGTTTTTGCTTAGACACCTTATTTAATAGATATTGTTGATTCATTAACATTGAGCTCTTAGCCAACAGCACCATAGCTTATGCCTCAATGAAGCTTCTCTAACACATGTATTTTCTTCATAAGACACATCACAGCCTTCTGGCATTTAGGAATAAGAGACAGCACTTCAGCTCTACACTTGGGTGCCATTTAAAACATCAAAATCACCCCAAAAAGCACAAAAGTCCCCCAAACATGATACTAACTAGGCCTCGAAAAGGAGACTTGTTTCCAGTTTGAGCTGAAAAAAAGAAGGCAAAGCATCACCTTGTTTCACCTCTGCTGGGAACACAGGTGTTGAGTCAGTCCATTTTTCTGCTGTTCTGCACACGTTCATGAATGACTGAGAAAGTGCTGTGAGTATTGATTTGGGGGTTGCGAGCAAATATTAGCAAGTAGGCAAATTCACAAATATAGAATCTGCAAATAAGGAAGATTAACTCTGTGTGTGGGTATGTTTGTGTGTGTACACATCTATCTCTATATATTTATCTGTGTGTGGATATGTGTGTGTGCACTGTATTTAGAAAATATTTCAAGGTGGTCCCAGGGTCCTGGCCCACCTGCTCCTGCCCGCTCTTCCCAGGGCCGTCTAAGGAGAGGGGCACTGCAGGTGCTCAGCTGGAGGACAGAGCCCAAAGATCACTCTGAGCAGCACTGAAGCCACAGCTCACGCAACAAGCACTTGGCCCAACAGTCCTCTGAGGGCCACGTTCCAAACAGCCAACACCGCCCTCTCCCCAGAAATCGCCCCACACACATCTTGCTGGCTAAGGAAAACCAAGGCCCAAAGGCTCACCCTACAGGCTCACCCCGACACCCTCCTCCCTGAAGCCCTGCCTGCCTCCCACACAAAGCACTGACCACTCCTGCCTTAGCACTTCCCCTGTGGGCCTTGTGTGACAATGCCATTCGCTCACCCATCTGCTTCCACACTGACACTGCTAGGCCCGAAAGGCAGAAACCTATTCTATTTTGTATTCCCAGCCCCTGGCTCAGCGCACAACGGCCGGGAGCTCTTGAATATTTTGAATCACTGAACGGCAGAACAGGAAGGAGTATTAAAGATCATCCACCAAGGCTACTCAAGGGAGGTCAGTAGACTAAAGGGCAACATCTGCCTCACCCGGGAGCCCCTCCCCAGACTTCCTGATCAGAATTCCTGGAGCAGGGACCCAGTAATCCATATTGTAACAAGTTTTCCAGAACGTTCATGTGCCTGCTAAGTTTTAGAAGCTCTCAGTATATTTTACTCCACTCATCCTCATACTTTTACAGATGTGAATGGTGACTTGGTGAAGGAACCTGTTTTCCCAAAGCCACACAGGTGGCTAAGGCCAGGGGCAGAACCAGAACCCATCTCCTAACCGGAGGTCCCGTATGCTCCGGAGCATCTCACAATGAGGAGGCCAACAGGTGCCCCCAACTGGAAACAGCCCTTCCCAGTCTTTCTCCAAGACAAGCATGGTTTTCGTTTCTCTCCTCTCCTCCCCTTTCCTCTCCTCCCTTCCCCCCCACCTCCTCTCCCACCCCCTTCTTTCTCCCTCCTCCTCCTCCTCCTCCTTTTTCTCTCCCTCCTTTCTTCTTCTGCCCCCTCATCTTGGACAAATAGCTTCAGCCATCTGAGAGCCCATTTCCTTTGAGGGTCAAATGGGAATCATCTTATCTCCCGTGGCTGGCTCAGTTGAATGCAAAAAGAATATGTGTTGCCTCCAAGCGGATGTGTTCTGTAATGGCTTGAATAGAACAATTTAGAGAAAAGGACTTGCGAAATTAAAACAGTCCACTCGCAGAGCAAGAGTCATTTTCAAACTCTTCCTCCATTAAATGGTCACCCCATCCCTATTCCCATTCCCACCACCAGCCCTCACTGCCCCCACCACCCCCTCCTTCAGCTGTGACAACAGGATTTGTTTTCCTCTGCAGTGGGCTCCGGGTTATGCATGCAAGCAACTAGGTGAATGTTCTGAGGCTGTCAGGGTTTCTCAGAATGAGTCATTTTTTCAAAAATAACAAAACCTCTCGACATCACTTGATTTCGGCATTCTCACAGGCTCTTGTAACCTCTTTTGCAATTGCATTCCAAGCACGCCTGACTTCTTTCTCAGGCCTGATGGTAAGTCCCTCTCCCAGGAGAAGGGCTTTACTAATAGAAACCAAGCCTAAGATCTACAGGTTCTGGTCCACAATGCAGTTAGGTTTCAGGTGATGGAAGGGAAATGACTGGAGGCTAAAAGGGCAGTGGGTGAAAGAGGCATAAAATCAGAGAGACTGGCCTGGCTTCCGACCCACAGAACCCACTGGACTTTGACAACCGCCCTGCCACCTTGCCTTTCATATGCTAGTGAGGACTGGCTAATAATCCCAAAAGTGATTTGCTCAACGTGTCACAGTTTTACGAAGCACATTTCACTTCCATCACCTCATTGTATGGTGAGAGCATTCAAAGCTCCCAGAAGGTTGAATGTCTTGCCCAAGCCCTTGCACTTGGTGATGATAGTCCTAGGTTATTGACCCACGCCCTTTACCAGTGGTATCTTATTTACTCTTTATTCATCAATGCTGATAGGTGGGTTATCATTCTCCTTTGTCTAGATAAGAAAAGGGAAGTTCAGAGAGGTTAAGAAACTTGTTCAAGGTTACACAGCGAGTGGTAGAGCTGGAATCAAAACCCAGGTGTCCGACCTCAAAGCCTGTGTCTTTTCCAATACACCACATGCAAATACTGATCTCAAAGAACTTTGCACATTACTCCAGTTGCACTGTGTGTAATTAACACTTTATGTACCTGTGTCTTAAAGCAAGGAAAATGGTTTATTTCTCTCTATACCCTCAGCCTACAGCTTACTAACTGACATATACACATGCAACCATTGTTGGATGAAATTAGTGATGGACTTCAACCCTGGCCCTCAGACTACAGACCTCTAGGCCTGGCCTCTGCACACACCACTGCTCCCACTCTGAAGTCCCTGGAGCCTGTGATACCCAATAAGCCCCCAGATCTCAACCTGACTCCTATACTTACTGGCCTTGGTAAAGACACCTCACCTCTCTAGGTTCCAGATTTTCTTATCCGTGTACATATTGGACAGGACATATTCAGGGGGCCCTCTAGGCTCTCACAGTTGATGGTTCTGGAAGTGTGTTAAGTTTTCTCAAGAGAACGGACCCTAGCACATTTGTTGGTTGAATTCTGTTTGTTGACAAAAAGGGTGGAGCAAAAGTCATTAACAAAGTTCACAACATTGGCCCAATGATACTCTTTGCATTTACTTTTGTCTCTATAAAATCCTTGCACAAAAGGAGAAGTGAAAGATTACAAGTCTTAATTTTGGATGCACAAAATTGTGTGTGAATAAAATATATACATATAGACTCAATGTAATTATTATTTTTGCTCTCCCTTGAATATCCATGCCAGATGTCACTTTCCTACAACTTCCACTGTCTTCCTGTCACCCCCAGCCCCAGGCAGGGTCTGTGACCCTCCACCATGCTTACCTTGGGGCACTCATCATTTCCCCATTGAAACTGTTAGGTCATTTACCTATATCCCAGGAGACTGTCAACCCACGCTTCTTTATTTCCCACCAGACTCTGCGTCTGGTGGTTCTCTATATCTCCAGCACTTCCCAGAATGCAGCTCAGAGATGCCATGCAAGAAATAGTTGATGATGACACCAATTCACTAATACCATGCTTTTGCAGAATCCTTTGCTCTTCTTAGGGCACGTTCACATGATAACTCTGCAAAGTGAGTGGTGTTTGTCTCCTCATGCCCATTTTACAGATGAAGGAGTGAAGATAGAATGCTGACCGACTTCTCCAACACTATATAACCATGAGGCAGAAATGCCCACACTCCAATTATAAAACCAATGAGATTTAGTGGAGACCTTAAAGGTCACCTAAAACAAAACTCTTCGAACCTGCTTTTACCAAAAAAATATTTTATATATATATAAAAAGTTATATGTTTTGTATATTTATATATAATATAAATATATATTACATAATATATATTTTTATAAATTTGTGTGTGTGTATACATACATAGATATATATATATATAGAGAGAGAGAGAGAGAGAGAGAGATTTTCTTCTCTCCCCAGTGGAATCTTACTCAAAATCACAATTTAAAAGGTAGGGGAAGGACTTGCTCTTGAGAAAGGAAAAATGGAAAAACTAAACATCCATCAGATGAGTCCCTCAACCTACCCTCAGGAGGAAGGGAGAGAGTTCCTGCAGCCCAGCCACCTGCAGCTTCATGGCCACCACTGGAGAGCCACTGATTCGAACCGACATTCTAGAACTCTTACGTCAGCATTCTCATCAGCGTTCCTTCAGCTGTCGCATGCCACCTCTCTGCAGTTGCTTTCCTCATTCAAAAACTTTCTTGACCACCACCGTGTGCTTAATGCTGTCAATCATGCCAAATATATTGGGTCTGGGGTCCAATGATCCACTTTGATCCCCATTTCCACTGTTTCCTGGCTAGGGACTTTGGGAAAGTCACTTAATCTCTCCTTAATCCATGGCTGCTTCATCTGCAAAATGTCCCGAAGGCTTGGATTAAATCAAAATCAGTTGCTGCATGCACATCAACATGCTGCACATGGATCTCAGCACCTGCACATGCTCCCCAAGCACTGACTGCGTCCGCTCTTTCAGGGTTTTCCAAAGTGTGGTACATACACCACTGGAAGGACATGAAGTTATCATTCTCCCTTATCTAAATGGGAAAACCAAAGTTCAGAGAGGTTAAGAAACTTATCCAAGGTTACACAGTGAGTGGCAGAGCTGGAATCAAAACCCAAGTGTCCAGCCTCAAAGCCTGTGTCTTTTCCAACACACCACATGCAAATACTGATCTCAAGGCACTTTACACATTACTCCAGTTGCACTGTGTGTAATTAACACTTTATGTATCTGTATCCTTACATTTCTTTAGGATGCACACAATTTTTTATTTTCATAATCACATATTTATATTTACAGTAACTTGTTGTTACTCACAAGGGAGTTGGGCTTACATTTACAACAGAGAAGTTTCTGTTAAATATAGAGAGGGCGTGGGTGGCCTTGCTCTGTCACTCTGGCTGGAGTGCAGTTGTGTGATCATGGTTCACTGCAGCCTCCACTTCCTGGGGCCAAGTGATCCTCCCACCTCATCCTCCTTGAGTAGCTGGGACCACAGGTGTGCACCACCATGCCTGGCTAATGTTTTAAATTTTTTGTTCAGATGGGGGTCTTCCTATGTTGCCCAGACTGATCTCGAACTCCTGAGCCCAAGCAATCCTCCCACCTCAGCCTCCCAAAGTGCTGGGATTATAGGCATGAGCCACCATGCCAAGCCAAAGATATGTATTTAAGAATGAAAATGTGGGTTGACTTCAATTATCTGGGAAGCAATGTTACAGATGGGAGACAGGTTAGCCAGCATCGTGAGAGAGCACCTGAATGACAGAGTTCAGGAAACTCCAAGAATCAGAGAGTTACAGGCACAGAGGAGCACAGTGAGGGGAGGGCGGGTGGGGCGGCAGCCTTGTGTGCAGCTTGTTTTCCACCTCCAGCCTGTTGTCTCTCTGGAGGTGATGACAGGTGCCCAGGCAGCACAAATTATTCTATCAGGTAGCGCTGTATAAGTTGGAAGCCACCCAGATCCCCTGCAGGCCTCTAATTAAAAAAAAGAGAGAGAGAGACAAAGAATCAGGAAAGAAGCCTCCAGGAGCAGCTTTTCCTCTCTGCCTCTTGTATCTTCATCTCAATCTGCAAGATGGCAGCTTGCTGGCAGTGCCGGACTCTGCGGGAGCCTCCAGGTTCCAGCTTTGAAGCTGCTGCTATTTTGAACAGGAATAATAATCCTCCAACATGAGTTTTGCCGACCAAGTCATTTCACCAATTGCTTCACTGCCTTTTAAATCCTGTGCCTTATAAAAGAAGAAGGCTGGGCAGCAGCTGTCAGTCCTCCTTTTCAGATGAGAAAACTGAGGCTCACAGTTGCTAGGACCACTTCGCCCATAGGTAGCTGCATCTGGACTGGAATCTGGAGGTCTTGACTCCAAGTCTGGCCCTCCTTCTAAAACCCTTTCCTTCTAGAAACACTCAGTGACCTGAGTGCTGTGTGTGGGGGTTGGGGGGCGGGGGGCAGAGGGACGCAGTGCTCCTTGCCTCACAGACGGCCCTGGTCAGCCAAAGGGCTTCTGGCCGGCATGTGGCCTCACTGCATGACGACATTGCCCGGGGCATCAGAACAGTCAGGCCCAGCCAGGAGCACCCTTGCAAAGTCTCGGCCTGGCGTGCTGGGCTCTGGCCAATACACCAAAGTCTCTTTCCTTCCTTCTGCGGGAGAGTCACCAAGGGCAGTTCCCCCAGGACAACCCCTGCCTTTTCCTTTCTCTTAGTCCTGGAGCCTGCAACCAAGGTGATATGGTTTTGCTGTGTCCCCACCCAAATCTCATCTTGAATTCCCACGTGTTGTGGGAGGGACCTGGTAGAAGGTAATTGAATCATGGGAGCAGTCTTTCCCTCGTTGTTCTTGTGATAGGGAATAAATCTCATGAGATCTGGTGGTTTTAAAAAGAGGCATTTCCCTGTACAAGCTCTCTCTTTCCCTGCAGCCATCCATGTAAGACGTGACTTGCTCTTCCTTGCCTTCCGCCATGATTGTTAGACTTCCCCAGAAATTTAAGTCCAATTAAACCTCTTTCTCTTGTAAATTGCCCAGTCTTGGATATGTCTTTATGAGCAGCATGAAAACAGACTAATAGATGAGGCAAAGCTCAGAGATCTGGAGGCCAGAGTGGAAGGGACCTCATATGGTGGTTTAAAGTGATATGAGGCCGGGATTCAGTGCTACCTAGGAAGCTAGTTCAAAATGCACACACCCACCACGCTTTCCTGCAGGTGCATCACAATTCCTAGGTGAGCTGGGCATGTATTTAGAATACTCTCCAGCTAATTCACTCTTGCTTCACTGCAGAACCTAGGGCCACAGAAGTCACTTCATTTTACAGAGAGGAAAACTAAGTTCTACAGAGGAGAAGTTTCTAGTCAGGGCTGTCAGTGCATGTGTGCATGCATGCACCTTAGTTCTTAGTTTAGGACATGACAGTATCAGAGGAAAGGGAGGCTCTGTGACTCTGTGGCCCACGGATTCTGTCTCAGCCTCAGTTTTCACACCAGGACAATGTGACCTTAAGTCCCTTCCAGTTGATGATCTGCTTCTGTGAGATTTATCTCCAGCCTCAGCCTCCTAGAGGCCAGAGTCCCAGAGGGAAGAGGCAGGGCCCCCAAAGGAACAATTCTTTGGAGGTTTTCTTTTCTGGGGGAAGAGGACAGGGTCTCACTCTATCATCCAGGCTGGAATGCAGTGGCACCATCATGGCTCACTGAAGCCTCAGCCTCCCTGGCTCAAGCGATCCTCCCACCTCAGCTTCTCCAGTAGCTGGGATCACAGGCATGCACCAGCATACCCAGATAATTTTTGTATTTTTTGTAAAGACGGGGTTTCACCATGTTGCCCAGGCTCTTCTCAAACTCCTGGACTCAAGTGATCCTCCTGCCTTGGCCTCCCAAAGTGTTGGGATTACAGGCGTGAGCCACCATGCCTGGCAGTAGAGTTTTTCTTGAACAGAACAAAGAACAAGCTTTCACATGCCCAGCCCAAAGCCCAGCTTAACATTCTTCATCATTAAAATAGGCATAGTGGGCAGGGGAGATGAAAAAGATGATGAAGGAAGACATGAAGTGGATAACAATGAGTAGCTCCTCAGGACCTTCCTCTGTTCTCCCTTCCTGCTAATTTCCATCATGAGGTTCAGGGAAAGCTAATCCATCCCTATTCAGCTCCAGGAGTGTGGCCTTGGCTAAGTTAATCATTGAGTTCTACCTACTCTCAGACAGTGATTGGTCCACGAGTAGTCATGCCATCTCAACTGGTCCAATCAGAGTGAATTTCAGGATGTTTGCCAGAAACAAAAGAGAAAATTCATCTGTTTTTATCTGGGCTAGGAATGAAGAGACACATAACCAAGGAGCTTCCAGCAGCTGTCTCGCAACCACAGAAGGCAAAGAGAAAGAAATAGGAAAAAAAAAAAAAAAACAGTTCATCAGAAGCATCTTTATGTGGCTGAACCAAGCGCTGCCTAAAGCACACACTCTAGACTTCTATTTACATAAGCCAGTGAACTCTCTTCATTATATAAGTTAGTTTGAACTAGGTTTTCTTTAGGTTTTATTTTATTTTCAATTGACACATAATTGTAAAAATGTATGGGTGACTGTGATGTTTCAATACTTGTAAACATGTGTAATGACCAAATCAAGGCATTTAACTTATCCATCACTTCAAACATTCATCGTTTCTTTGCGGGGAGAATATTCAAAATCCTCTATTCTAATTATTTTGAAATATGCAATATCATATTGTTACCTATAGTGACCCTCTTATGCAATAGAACACCAGAACTTATTCCTCCTATCTGTAATTTTGTACCCCCTGACCAATCTCTCCCCATTCCCTTCACCCCTTATCCTCCCCCAGTCTCAGGTAACCACTATTCTACTGTGTACTTCTATGAGATCAGCTTTTTTTTTTTATTCCACAAATGAGTAAAATCATGTGGTATTTGTCTTTCTGTGCCTGTGTTTTTTCACTTAACGTAATGTCCTCCAGGTTAATCCATGTTGTCACAAATTACAGGATTTCCTTCTTCTTTATAGCTAAATAGTATTTCATTGTGTATATATACCACTTTTTTTAATCCACTCATCCATTGATAGGCACTTAGGTTGATTCCATATCTAAGTTGAAAATAGTCCTGCAGTAAACATGGGAATGCAAATATCTCTTTGACCTACTGATTTCATTTCCTTTGAATAAATGCCTAGTAGTGGGATTGCTGGATCACATGGTAGTTCTATTTTTAATTTTTTGAGGAACCTCCACATTGTATTCCATAATGGCTGTACCAATTTATATTCCCATCTTCAATGGACAAGGGTTCCCTTTTCTCCACATTCATGGCATCATTGGTTATTTTTTATCTTTTTGATAATAATCATTCTAATTGGAGTGAGGCAATATCTCATTGCGGTTTTGATTTGCATTTCCCTAATGATTAGTGATGTTGAACATTTTTTCATATACCTGTTGGCCATTTGTATGTCTTCTTTTGATAATGCCTATTCATGTCTTTTGCCCATTTTTTAATCAGATTATTTGATTTTTGTTATTGAGTTGTTCGAGTTTCTTATATATTCTGGATATTAACCCCTTGTCAGATGCATAGTAGTTTGCAAATATTTTTCTCAAATTGTGTAGATTGTCTCTTTACTCTGTTGATTATTTCCTTTGTTGTACAGAAGCTTCCCAGTTTGATATAATCCCATTTTCTATTTTTTGATTTTGTTGCCCGTGTTTTCGAGTTCTTATCCAAAAAAATCTTTGCCCATACCAATGCCATGAAGGGTTTTCTCTATGTTTCCTTCTAGTGGTTTTAGAGTTTTGGATGTTATATTTAAGTCTTTAATTCATTTTGAGTTGATTTTTGTATATGGTGAGAGATAGGGGACTGGTTTCATTCTTCTACATGTGAATATCCAGTTTTCTCAGCACCATTTATTGAAGAGACTGTCCTTTCCCCCAGTGTGTACTCTTGGCATCTTTGTAGAAAATCAGGTGGCTATAAGTGAGTGGATTTATTCCTGTGTTGTCTCTTTTGTCCCACTGGTCTGTGCCTATTTTTATGCCAATGTTATGCTGTTCAGATTACTATAGTTTTGCAGTACACATATTTTGAAGTCAGGTAGTGTGATGCCTCTAGCTTTGTTTTTGTTGCTCAAGATTGCTTTAGCTATTGTGAGTCTTCTATAGTTCCATAAAAATTTTAGGATTTCTTTCTATTTCTATGAAAAATGACATCAGTATTTTGATTTAGATTGCACTGAATTGTAGATCGCATTGTGTAGTATGAACATCGTAATGTCAATTCTTCCAACCCATGAACATAGAATATCTTTCCATTTATTTATATCCTCTTCAACTTCTTTCATCAATGTTTTATGGTTTTTACTGTAAAGATCTTTCACCTTTTTGGTTAAATTTATTCCTAGGTATTTTTTGTAGCTGTTGTAGATAGGATTGTTGTATTGATTTCTTTGTTAGCTAGTTTGCTATTGGTCTATAGAAACACTACTGATTTTTGCATGTTGATTTTGTATACCACAACTTTGAGTTCATCTATTAGTTCTAAGAGATTTCAGTTGAGACTTTGGAATTTTCAATAAGATAATGTTATCTGCAAACAGAGACAATTTGACTTACTGCTTTCCTATCTGGGTGCCCTTTATCTTGTCTAATTGCTCTGGCTAGCACCTTCAATACTAGTTTGAATAAAAATGGTGAAAATGGGTATCCTTGTATTGTTCTAGATTTTAAAGAAAAATCTTTCAACTTTTCCCCATTCAGTATGATGTTTGCTGTGGATTTGTCATACATGGCCTTTATTGTGTTAAGGATATACCTTCTATGCCTAGTTTTTTGAGAGTTTTTATCATAAAGAGATTTTGAATTTTATCAAATGCTCCTTCTGTGTCTACCAAAATGATATGGTTTTGTCCTTGATTCTGTTGATAGGATATATCACATTTATTGATTTGCATATGTTGAACCATCTTTGCATCCCTGAGATGAATCCTATTTGATCATGGTGAATGACCTTTTTAATGTGCTGTTCAATTCAGTTTTGCTAGTGTTTTGTTGAGGATGAACTAAGCTTGTGTTACTTTCAACCAACTGATACTGTTGTATCTGATACAGTTGTTCTGACAGTGCCCCTCTGTGAAATACAATATAATAGCTTACCTGTTAATGCCACAAAGCAATTTCATATGCAGTGTCTCAGCTGAGATACCAGCCATGTAAGGGTTGTTAACCTCATTAAAATCAGTGCAAAATAGGAATGAGACTTTACTTCATCTTCCCTACTGCTCATACCCACCCCCACCTGACTCATTGCCTGCCACATGATAGCAACTTGCTACAAGGGTGTGTTGGTTTTAAAACGTGGTTTTAAAACAAATTTCCATCTTTTGATGGGAGGAGCATCTAACCAGCCTAGGATGCAGGAAACACTTCCTGCAAAGTGACACCAGAGCTGAGTCCTCAGAAAGTATGCAAGTTTGCCAGATACAGATGGGGTGGAAGAGCTTCTTCTGAGCCATTACCCCAATCTCCAGCTCCAGGAGCGTGACCTTGGCTGAGCCAATGGAACTCGTCTCATCAAAAGATAGAGTATAATTCTCCTCCTCTTGAATGTTGTCCAGGCTTGGTGACTCCTTTTTAATAAATAAAATGAAGTAGAAGCAACCCTGCCTAATTTCTGGAGCTAGGTTATCTTACTTCTACCTGGTGCTCTCTCAGGCTCCTCCTGGGAACCCAGCTGCCATGTTGTTCAGGGAGCCACATGAAGAGGCTGGGTGAGATGTTCTGCTGACAGTCTCAGCTAAGGTCCTAGCTAACAGCCAGCAGCAACTACTAGGCCTAGGAATAAAAAGCTTTTGCATGACTCCAGCTCCCGCCTTTAAGCTGCCATAGGTGAAAGTGAGTAGAGCAGAGATGGGCAGTTCCTGCCAAGCTCTGCCCAAATCGTAGACTCGGAAGCAAAACAAAGGTTGTTTTACACAATTAAGTTCTGGGGTCTTTTTTATGCAGCAATGGGTAACCAGAACAAAGAGTTAAACACAAAATAGTTATGAAGCATGTGTGTGTTTTTATCTCATCTGATTTATTCCCTATTACAACTTTGCGATGACATTGGTATTAATAACCCCACTTTATAGACAAGAAAACGGAGATTTAGAGAAGAGGCCAGCCCAAGTTTCCCTCAGATAACAAGTTATAAAGCTAAGAGTGAACATACATCTTCCATTCTTTCAGGAACTCCATCCTTTTGACAATAAGAGCCTCAGGAGGCACTTTCTCACTTACCCTAGGGCTTGCAGGGAGGAGGGAGCAGATGGAGACAATGTGGCCTGAAGGCTACTCCTGCTTTACAGAGAATGAATTATCAGGTCACCTCCTCCAGCCATCACAAAGGTCACAGTGACTATGCCCATCTTCCCCCATCCTGGCCCGATTTTGTCCACCTGTCAATCCTCATCTCCCATCCTTCTCTCCAGTCAAGCCACATGTCAACCAACCATAAACAACTTAGAGATTCCCCAGATCCACTGCACGCCCTCTCACCTGGCATGTTGTCCATGTCCTTCTGTCTACCTGGAAGGCTGTTCCTCCCCTCTATCTGGCAAGCGTGCACACTTCCTGAGGACTCAGCTCCGATGTCACTTCTGCAGGAAGTGATCCCTGCAATCCTGGGCTGGTTAGGTGCTGCTTCTCTTCTGGTCTCCCAGAGTATGAGTATGCATGTGTACATGTGCATGTGTATGTGTGTGTGTGTGTGTAATGGGGGAGCAAAGCAAGAGGTATTTTCAAGTGAGGACATGAATTCTAGCTCCTAGCTGTGTCATCTCGGGAATTTTACTTGACCTTTCTAAACCTCAATTTCCCATCTGCAAAATGGGAGCAGAAAAGCTTCTGATAGGATCACTGATAAGATTAAATAAAATAATCTATGTAAAATGTTTGGCCCACATATTACTGTTTATTAAACTACCACTCTTTTTTTTTTTTTTTTTTTTTTTGAGATGGAGTTTTGCTCTTGTTCCCTAGGCTGGAGTGCAGTGGTACAATCTCGGCTCACTGCAACCTCTGCCTCCCAGGTTCAAGCCATTCTCCTGCCTCAGCCTTCCGAGTAGCTGAGATTACAGGGACATGCCACCACACCCAGCTAATTTTTGTATTTTTAGCAGAGACGGGGTTTCACCATGTTGGCCAGGCTGGTCTCGAACTCCTGACCTCAAGTGATTCGTCCGCCTCGGCCTCACAAAATGCCGGGATTACAGGCGTGAGCTACTGTGCCCGGCCCTAAACTATCACTTTTATTGTTGTTACTTATGATAAATTTCTTCTTTTTCTTCCCACCAAGACGCTGAGCTCCATGAGGACAGGGCCTATTGTCTTTTTCATCAGAGTTCTCACTGCCTGGGTCCTAGCAGGCACTCAATAAATAAGCACTAAAGAAAGGAACAGAGCAAAGTGGAACTGGGCTTTATATTCAGATTAAAACATGAACACTAACCGGAGATACCTGATTTCAGTGATCAAGAAGGCTTTGGCCACTGGGATGACTTTGAGGCCTAGAACCGCCAGCATAAGGGCCCAGTTAGCTGGACACCACACCTATTAGTCCCCAAGACCCTCCTCCTCCTAGCTTAATAGATTTCCCATTATCCCACCATAATCTTTTCCCATTATAAGAATATCCGGGGAAACACTTTAACGACCAATAACTTCTATTGATTCCATAGTCTGTGCCCTCTCAGAGGCCCAGGCTCTGCTCCCTGGAAAGCCTAGGATGCTCCCCATCTTGACAAAGGAAAATCAGAATGTCCCTAGAGGCAAGGCCAAGGTGGGACCTTGAGTGGAAAGTTTTATTCTGGGATTTCTTGGGAAGCTGGAAGGATGACGAAGAGGAGAAAATCTGAGGGAGCCAAAAGGATTTGTCTTCCTTCTTAGGAGACATCCTTTTCCTAGAGAAAAGGATGATGGGTGGAGAAAGAAAGGATAAAAGGAGGGAGAAGGGAAGAATTGAGATTAATCTAAGAAGGCATTTTCAAAGTATTAACTATGTCCACAATGTACAGACTGCTCAAACAGTGGTAAGCTTCCCATCCCTGGAAGTATCCCAGCAGAGGCTGAAAGGTCCTGTATCAAATATTTTGATTAGGGCATAATAGTAGATGCTGAGTCTGCGTGCTATGTTCTCTATAGACAGGGTCTCATTCACTTCTGATGACAATCACATGTGAGATACTCTGTGTATTATTCTGGCATACGACTTCCTGCCTGCTTCAATTCTGCAAGGTCTTCACTTTCAGCCTTTTACCCCAATTCCATTTCTGTCTAATGTCTTCCTTGGACAATAACAGCAGCATTACAACTAGTCTCTCTACCTCCAACCCATTATGCTCAGGCCAGCCTCCGAATGACCTGTGAGAAATGTAAATCCAATCATGTCTCTCACTGCTCTGCTAACACCTTCAATGGCTCCCCAGTGCCTCAACAAAAACTCCCAGTCTTCACATAATATAGTGAAGTGGTTCCATTAAATCATTAAAGTCCTCAAATGGAAATTGTCCTGCCTATATCACAGAGACTGCGGCCTCTTCTTTCCAGGCCACAGCTCATTGGACCAGGAAAGGACACCTGACTAAAGGGCAGCCAAGCCAATCCTTCCTGGAAAGAGGCCAATGAGGTGTCCCTGTCAAGAGCACATTCCCCAGTAGAGACGAGGGTGACCAGTGAGATACCTCAGATTCATAGCAGGGAGTGTTCGTGACTATCAAATACTCTGTGTGATTTCCTCTTTCCCAGCTCCCTTGCAATTAGGTAGGGCCATGTTGCTACTTCTGGTGAATGGAATGCAAAGATAAGAATTAAAAATATTAAGGACTTCTGTGCTTCCTTTGTCCCTATCTTCTCTTTCCATGGGGAACTTTGAGGACACATGTTTCAGGTGGCACCTTGTGTAATGATGTAAAGCCCTGATGGTTTTAGAGTTTATCTGTTATCACAGCAGAGCTGATTTATCCTAATACACACTCTTGAGGATTTGAGCTGAGGATATACACAGAGAACTGAATTCAAAAGGGTTTCATGTTAATATCAGACCTTTAGAGTAGGAACCAATGAGTTTTTGCTACTGAGAGGAAGACAAGATAAGTCAGTTACTAGAACTGGGTTTGATTCTCAACAGATTTATATTGTCAAAGTACATTCCAACCTTCATAAGGTCTGACTGTTCTGAGGTTTTCATTCACTCTGTGGTGTTGGTTGTGGTGTAGTCCCAGTTCCCCAAGAATCTTTGCCCTAATTCTAGAACCTCCTTTGTTCCCATATGCATCTTCACAACGACCTTACTACTTGAGCTCACCTGGATGCCTCTGTTCTCTGCAATCCAAAGAGGCTGCCAGTGTACCGACCCTTCATGATCCGGCCCCTGCCAACTATTCCAAATCTGCTTCCCTCACATGCTTCCCAAGTGCTCTAGGCCCCAGCCCCGAGCACCAACCACACTTCCCAAACTCGCCCAGCCTTCCAGCATTTGCAGCTCTTGCTTCAGCTAGAATGTTCTGTCCACCACCTACTGCCTTTCTCAAAAGCCTGTTCATCCTTCAAAACTCAGCTTAAAACCACCCCTTTCATGAAGCTCTCACAGTTTTAATTAATCACTTTATTCTCTTATTAGGTTGGTGCAAAAGCAATTGCGGTTTTTGCCATTAAAATTAAAAGAAATGGCAAAAACCACAATTGCTTTTGCACCAATCTAATAATTTCCACAGCACTGAAACTCTGAGATTTTTTTAACCTTTAAGATGGGGATAAAAATAATTCTTACTTTATAGGATATCTGGGACAGTCAAAGGAAAACATTGTGAGAAAACTTAAAAATGTGACAGACTACGTCTACATGAACTTGTATTGCGACCGTCCTCCTGCCAGAACATATTTTATTCTGGATGGTGTTATGGTTTGCTTTGTATCATCATAATATTATTTTCCTTTCCTTATATCAATTAAGGTTTCTTAGTTGCAAACAGAAACTCTGCCTACCTCAAGCATACACTCTGTTTATAAAAGTGCAAAGAAAACATGCAGATCATGTATCAGTGAAGAGGTAAATTTGGCCACAAGTAACAGAAACCACTATGGAGTTCTTCAGCAAGGAGCCCAAAGGGAAGTTTGTGCCTGCCTGACGTCACTAAGCAGTGTCAGGCTGGTGCCCGCAATTCTCTTAAGCTTTCCCTCATGCTCATAAGGTATATGCCACAGCTACAACCATCAGGTCCACATTCCAGTAGGAAGAAGGAGAAAGGGGATAGACAGCCCCAGCAGACTTACACTTGCATCTCGCTGGTCAAGTATCATGGCCACTCCTAGCTGCAAGGAAGTCTGGGAAAGTGAGCTTTGAGTCTTCCACGTTGTAGAGCAGAGAAAGCACGGCTTGACGGGAAATGGAATGGGCGCTGAGTGAACCAACCTACAGTAGCTGCCACAAGGAAGCTCTCAGAAAGAAGGAAAGCTGAACAGCCAGATGGCAGGAACAAATGGGCAGCTATCTTCAGGGTGCTGCTAGCTGGATTAATCCGCTCTAGCCATTTTCAGATTAGGAGGTCATCATTTACTTTCCTATAGTCTAATTTTCCAATATGAGTCAAACATTCACCCCTTGGCCAGATGAGTGCTGGGATTTGGACTGGCAAACCTTCTAGTTGGCATGTGAACTGGGAAGGGGAGATCCCAATATGAAATGAAGAAGATGGGCAGATGAAAAACAAGGTAGTCCTTACACCTCCCTCGTAAGGACAAGAGCGCCTCTGAGACAGAATCCCTGACATTCTCATCTGTGAATCTGCCTCTGTACCAGCAAAATGATGTGTTCCACATCTTCACTATGACTTGAGTGAGTGAGCGCATTCTTTAGCCTGTAGGCTGAGGTTGTTTCATCTGTTTTGATTTGTTTCATTAGGTTTTCATCCTCATAGAGAGGTTGGGTCTTGAAGCTGGACAGACCAGTGTTGGAATTCCAGCTCTACTTTGTCCCCTCGGTGTGGCTGTGGACAACATTGTTTCCATGCCTCGATTTTCTTATCTGCAAAAGAGAAGAATTAAACCAATCTCATGAAGTTGCTGTAAGCATGGAACAATAATGTATGTGTAAAGCATGCACCTAGGGCCTGACACAGAGAAGACACTCCATCACCAGGAATCTGTTATTATTTTTATGCGAGAATTTTAAGCAGTAAGAGTGCAACAGTCCAGGCGTGGTGGCTCATGCCTGTAATCCCAGCACTTTGGGAGTCCAAGAAGGATGGATCACGAGGTCAGGAGTTCAAGACCAGCCTGGCCAACGTGGTGAAACCCTGTCTCTACTAAAAATACAAAAATTACCTGGGTGCAGTGGCAGGTGCCTGTAATCCCAGCTACTCGGTTGGCTAAGGCAGGAGAATCTCTTGAACCCAGGGCAGTGGAGGTTTCAGTGAGCCAAGGTCGTGCCACTGCACTCCAGCCTGGGCAACAGAGTGGGACTCCGTCTCAAAAAAATAATAATAGGCTGAGTGCAGTGGCTGACGCCTGTAGTCCCAGCACTTTGGAAGGCCGAGGCAGGCGGATCACGAGGTCAGGAGATCGACACCATGCTGGCTAACATGGTGAAACCCTGTCTCTACTAAAAACCAAAAAATTAGCTGGGCGTGGTGGCGGGCGCCTGTAGTCCCAGCTACTGGGGAGGCTGAGGCAGGAGAATGGCGTGGATCCAGGAGATGGAGCTTGCAGTGAGCCGAGATCGTGTCACTGCACTCCAGCCTGGGTGACAGAGCGAGACTCCACCTCAAAAAACAATAATAATAATAATAATAAAGAGTGCAACAAACACCTCCCTACCTCCGACTCTTCAATAACTCCTCTCTGGATTTTCACAGGTTGGAGGTTTGCTATTTGAGAAGAGAACAAAGTTCTAATCTTTCTAGTTCACCCTAAAAATAGTTAGTTCTTCTCTGTACATTCTGTCAGCTCAGCAAGTCCCATCTAGAGAACTGGGAGATTGTGAAAGGCAATCTTTCTAAACAGGGGTCAAATGTTCTTTACCCGAGAGGAACTCACAGAGGATACACATGAAGATAGAGAGTTGGCCCAATAGCATGGGGGTCTTCCCACCCAGGCCAGGATCTTGTGTCTAGAACCTCAAGAATAAGCGAAACTAGTGCATTGAGCTTCCTAGAGAAAAGGGATATTTCTCTCATACTGATTTATTGAACCACTCAAGTCATCTGAAAGGCATCTGTTGAAAGCTACCAGCTCACAAACTGGCATGTGCAGAAGATGCAGAAATAACTAAGTGTGCCTACCCTTAGAGTTCTCATGGTCAACTACTTGCTGAAATCTTCCTGTATTCCAGAATAGTAGTAATAATGATAATAATAACTAACATTTAATGATCACTTATTAGGTGTCATCCACAGTTCTAAAGCTTTATATACATCATTCACTTATAATTCTTACCTTAACCTCAGAAATTAAGTCCTTTGTCTCCCTTCTGCTGACTTAAAAAAAAAAAATGAGGTACCAAAAGTTAAATGACTTACCTGGGCTGTTTAGAAACTCTCTACCTAGAAAGATTTCCATTACCGTCAGATGTTAGGAGAGGATCTAACATAGGAAAGGTCACCAGTTGTCACAGAAAAAGCCAAAGAACTTAGGTCTAGTGCCCCTTTGCCACCGACAAACTAATAACACCCCCTAGACATCCTCAAGTCCTTCTCCTTGCTCAGGAATTTTCTTCTACCAGGTCTTTTCTACCAACTTCTCTGTATAACTACATCTTACTCATCTTTCAAAGCCCGACTCAGTTGCCCCTTCCATCTAGAAAACTTTCCAGACCAAACTATCCCAGCACATGGTTATGATCTCTCAAACCTCTGTGTTTCTCCATCCCTGTTGCCCGTTAAATTCTGCCACAAGCTCAGATCGACTCTCTATTTGGCTTATTTGTGTCTAATCCATTGAGTTCTCCTCCAAAGCAGAGATCATGCTTCACTCATTTCTGCATCTCCAGGACCTTATGAATGAATGAATGTGTGAATTATAAGGATTACTAAAGCCACAGTGCCTGACTCAAAGCAAGACCATAGTAGGTGCTTGGTAATCATGGACAGAGTAGAATTGAACATGGAAATTAACCAAATGACACTCAGCAAAGAGAAAAACCTTGCATGCCAGCGTTAAGGTAGACTGAGAAGATATCTGCAGGGGCTGTGAGCAAGAAAACCAGCAGGTTAGACAACCAAGACTTTTAAAGATTTAACAATTAGACTGCACCTCTCCACAGCTTAACCAATTCTGTCCTCTCAATAGGCTGCTGGATTCCCCAATTGCCACCCAGAGGAGAAGAAAAGCAGAAGTCATATTATTCTTTTGAGCAACTTTTGGGGAAAACCCACAGCTTTTATCCTATGGTTTCCGCACCCTGTTCTGTCCTTCTGTCCCCATCCAACTTTTTCTTCCTGTCCATAGGAGAAAATAGAAATGTGGCACGCTTTATAAGCCTATTTCATGAAAATTTAGATTTACCAAAATTATAAATCAGTTAGGAATAGTGATTTGCTTTAACAGAAATAATCTACTTTAGGAAGAATTCTCTAAATGGCAAATTACCAATTTGGCACACTAAAAGTGCACTGTACTTTCTGGAAACTCAGTGCATAAGCTTGTTATTCCCTGAATGCACACCAGGTGCACAGCAGGGCCAGCACAGTCATTAGTGGGGAGATGATGGGGTATTTGGAGGACAATTGGAATGGAGGACTGAGAACTAAACAGAAACTGGAGCTATGACTCCTTCGTCTAAAAATCTTCCCACCTAGAATGCCTCTAGAGCCAATTTTCACAAAATATGTGTCCTGAGGTGATCCACCACAAATAGAGAGTCCCCATGGTCAAATGAGCTTAATGCATGTGCCTGCTCCATCCTGCTCATGAAGATCCTGATAACCATTTGGCTCTTCAAGAATCCAGGAGGCCAGGCACAGTGGCTCACGCCTGGAATTCCAGCACTTTGGGAGGCCGAGGCACGCAGATCACTTGAGGTCAGGAGTTCAAGACCAGCCTGGCCAACATGGCAAAACCCTGTCTCTACAAAAATACAAAAATAAGCCAGACGTGGTGGTGCACACCTGTAGTGCCAGCTACCTGGGAGACTGAGACAGGAGAATCGTTTGAACCAGGGAAGTGGAGGTTGCAGTGAGCCGAGATCATGCCACTGCACTCCAACCTGGGCAACAGAGTGAGACTCCCTCTCAAATTAAAAAAAAAAAAAAAAAATCCAGGAGTAGAGAAACTTTAGTTTTATTTATTTAACCCTACTCATACAAACTTATTTAACCATGAAACCCTTTCATTACAGAGTCTCTAAAAACGTTTCATAGAATTACTATGCAGAAGAGGCTATCTTGAAAAAGACAGTAAAGTGAAGTGAGGAGAAGCCTAGTGCCTGTGGGCGGACAGCCTGGGTTTGAATCCCAGGAATGCCTCGTCACGTTCTCTGTGTGACATGGGCACATTATCCCAGCCATGCTCCATGCTTCCATTTCCTCATCTGCAGAATGTGATGACAGGAGGGCCCACCTCATCAGACAGGGTGGGAGTGAGAAGTAAAAGTGTTAACACATGTCAAGTTCTTTTTTTTTTGTAATTTCAAATTTTATTTTAGGAGGCCAATGCCTTATCCGTTAGGCAACTGGGGCTTCTTCAAATTTTATTTTAGATTAGGGAGTGCCTGTGCAGGTTTGTTACATGGGTATACTGTGTGATGCTGAGGTTTGGGATATGGATCCCATAGGTAGTGAGCACAGTACCCAATAGGCAGTATTTTCAATCCACACTCCCCTCCCTCCCCACCCCCTGTAATAGTCCCCCGTGGCTATTGTTTCCATCTTTATGTCCATCACACACATAAAATTCTAAGGATGGACCCAGTGTATGGTAAGTATTCAATAAATATCAGCTATGATTGAAATCACTTAGAATAGGGGACCCACATATCATCCAACAATATGAAGACATGAGTATTAAGCATCTCTGAATATTCTTCCAGCTCAGTTCTGGATTTCCAGGAAACATAAAAGTGTGACCTGATGATACTAGGAAAATAGAGTTAAAGCCAAGACAAGATGGGTGTAAGCAAGAGATGATCAGCTCTTGATGATGACTCAGGATAACCCAAAGGATGGAGGAATGAACATGGAAATGGTCCAATGCTCTTGGTTATTAGCATCGTCTGTGGAGGACAACTACCAAGGGTGAAGCCCAGCCATGCCACGTTCACACTGTGTGACTGAGGCGAGACACCTCACCTCTCTGTGCCCAGGAATAAGAATAGCACTTACCTTTTAGGGGATTAAATGAGCTGTTAAATGAACAGGGTCTGGTTTCTAGCCAGTAAAGGTTAGCTCTTATTTTTCTAAGGTAGTGATGTTAATCCTTTTGCTTTTAGTTTGGTTTTTGTTTAGGGGTTGATTTTTCTTCTTGGAAACACACAGACCCACGGAATCTTAGAGCTAAAGGATGTCTGTGAGGTTGTCCAGAGCACATCTTCATTTTGCTGACAAGGAAAAGGGACTCAAACAGAAAAAGTCATTTAGCTCAGGTCACGTGGCAAGTGAGAGGTGAAAGGAAAGAAAAACCTTCCTCGATGACACAAAGAAAAAGTGGGCAGCCTTTCCCTGGGTGTGCAGCTAGAGAGGTGTGACAATGGCAGAATGCAGCTTGGGAGAACCCAAAGCTGGTGATTCCTGACTTGAAGCCCTGATCCAGGGAACCACGCCATCTGCACCCCATGGCCCACGCTCCTCTCCCTCCATTTTCAAAGCCCACGATGGCCAGGTGAGTCTTTCTCTCTGACTCTTCTTCTCTCGTGGCATCTCTCCCTCTGACCATGGGCAGGAAGGGTCTCCACTTGTAAGGACTCATGTGATTCCATCGAGCCCATCAGGATAATCTTCTCACTTCAAGATCCATAACCTTAATTATATCTGCAAAGTCCTTTCTGCTACATAAGATAACACATTCACAGGTTCCAAGTATTTGGGTGTGGACATCTCCTGGGGGGTCTCCATCCTGCCAGCCACTTCGCCTAGGACCACATTGATAGCAAGCCCAGAAGCCCCAGCCTCCTTCCAGACTCACCTGATTCCAATCAGTCATTCTTTCTCTGACCTATTCTATTCTCCCCGTAGTTCCAAGTCAGTGCCATTCATTCAGCCAAATAAATTAATTAGTCATCTAATTAATTAATTATTCCATGCATGAATATTCCATGACCAAGCTGGACATGGAATAGAAGAATTAACAGGAGATTCGTGGAGGGAGCACACACCTAAGTTATCAAATCTTAGATTCAAACCCTGGTTCTGCACTTCACTAGGGACATGACCTTGGGCAAACTATTTAACCTTTCTAAACTTCCATTTCCTCACCTGTAGCATGCAGATGAGAATGATATTAATCTCATAGGGTTGCTCTGTGGGTTAAATGGGATAGCATGTAGAAGGCGCTTTGCATAGTGTCTGACTCAAGAAACTACAGAATCAATTGCCATTATTATAGTGTCTTTTCATCTCCATGATGCTCTCTGTGAGGAACAGAGCACAGCGAAGGAGAATCTGTCCCTCTTGATGTGATTAACTGATTTCAGAGCCAACAGGATAGAATGATGAGCTTGCGGTGGTCAAAGAAGTAGGACTCTGGGCTTTCCTTGATCACTGGGGTTAAGAACCTAGAATCTACTGGACTAGAAGAAAAGGATCTTGAGCTCACCTTAGCCACAAAGGAACATAAAGCACAGACATGATACATCTCTATGTTAGCCCCAGATTTGGGGGCATTCCTTTCTGATAGGCCTGAATGTTTAGAATCAGATGGGCAAGGTATGGCCTCAGTTAAGTGGAGCCTCAGTTTCCTTATCCTTAAAATGGGAATCATAGTTATCGTATTCACTTTCTGTGAGCATTACATACCTGAGCAGCATAAATCCCCACAGCAGCCCTAAAAGGTAGATATTATTACCCTCATCTTATGGATGGAGAACCTGAACCTTGGACAGAAAAAATAATTTCCGCAAGTTCACACGTTGCTGGGGTGATGACAACACTGCCGATTACGAGAACAGCAACCAACACTTCGTGTGGACCCTGCGTTATGTCATGCTGTGCTGCAGATATGCTGGTGCTGGCAGGGGTGGCAGGTCTTACTGTCCTTGGGATGGTCCCTTTCTGGTTTTCTGCTTCTGCTCTTGCCCACCCCCTACCTCCTCCACACAACAGACAGAATGATCCTGAAATCTTTATTACTTCTCTATTTCTGCAAAAGCCTCCCTTTCACTCAGAATAAATTCCAAAGTGATCCCTATGCTTCTGAGGCCTTACAAGGTCTGTTCTGTGCCTCCGGGATCTCATGACCTGCCACTGCCCTCCTCATCCTCCCTCTGGTCACTCTTCCTGCAATCCCCCCACAGGCCCCCAGCTCAAGGCCTCTGCACCTGCGGCCTGCTCTGCCCAGTGCACTCTCTCCCAGACATCCGTGGGCCCCTCCATCACTTCTCCCAGTCTCTGCTCAAATGTCACCTTCTCCGTAGGCCCTCCAAGACCACCCTGTATGAAACAGCTTGCATACCCCATGTCAGCATTGTTTATCTCCTTAACCTGTTTCTTTTTTCTTTTTCTTTTTTCCAGACAGAGTCTCACTCTGTTGCCCAGGCTGGAGTGCAGTCGCGTGATCTTGGCTCACTGCAACCTCCACCTCCCGGGTTCAAGTGATTCTCTTGCCTCAATCTCCCGAGTAGCTGGGATTACAGATGCCCACCTCCAGGCCTGGAAAATTTTTGTATTTTTAGTAGAGACAGGGTTTCACCATGTTGGCCAGGCTGGTCTTGAACTCCTGACCTCAGGTGATTCCCCACCTCGGCCTTCCAAAGTGCTGGGTTCATAGGCATGAGCTACCGTGCCCAGCCACCTGTTTCATTTTTCATCTAAGTATGCACCACCACCTGATCTATTACGATTGTGCATTTCTTTGTTTATTGTCTCTCTCTTCCCACCAGAGTACAAGCTCCATGAAGGCAGGGCCACTGCTGGCCGTGCTCACTGCTGGATCCTCAGTGTTCAGAGCAGGGCCAGGCACAGAGCAGGTGCTCTACACATATCTACCGCATAACACAATGAACTAGAAGGCTCCTTTTGGCCCTCTGGCAGTCGTGGGTGGGGGGGTGCCAAGGGGATGATGCAGAAAGCAGCTGAATAAAGTGGGAGGAGGCTGGGGGAGGCAGAGCGGTTCCGAAGGAGGAACTGCCAGGCTGCTGACAGCTGCCCGCGGGTGCCCCTGGCAGGGCACAGCTGGATGCAGATGTTGATCTTCCCCCTCCTCCTCCCCAAAGTAAAGAGCATTCTGGAACCACCAAGAGCAGAGCCCCCACCCCAGAGCAGGCAAGAGAATAGAAAGCCAAATCTAGAATTTTCAGAATTAAAACAAACCTCAGAGTCTCCAGTCTGCTGATTTGCTGCTTTTACGGCAGAAAAGAAACGAAGGGAAGGGAGGGGAGGGAAGGGAAGGGGAAGGGGAAGGGGAAGAGGAAGGGGAAGGGGAGGCTGGGAATTCATCCCAAGAAAGACACTCAAGCCTAATTGAACAACCAATGATAAGCGCGTTGCTAGGTGTGTCCGCAAGGATGCAGCAGAAAAAAGAATTCACCCCAGACTGTGCAAATGAAGATAATGTAATGAAAGAACCATTCTGGATGCTGGGGCTCCCAGAAATACCAAGTGGGGGCCCCTCACTCAGCTGAAGGAGCAAGGGGAGAAGATGGTGTTACTGGAGACTCAGAAGAGGGGCAGGAACCACCGTTGTGGAGGGGCCCAGCTGCTGCCCAAGATGTGAAGCTCCCTCTCCCTTTGCCCTTTGGTCTCCTGCCAGAGCCCTCGACAGACCGGACTCAACCAGAAGACCGTGACAGGGAGCCTGGGGGCACAGCTGGCAGGGTCAGCCTCCAGGGCTCCAAGCAGGCTAGGAATGGAGCCAGGCGGGCCACGGAGAAGAACCGCAAAGAAGGTGTGCAGTAACCAGCGATGTCCCCACTGCATGGCGCAAAACCCAGCACAGACTAGACCCCAAATACGTATTTGCTGAATGACTGAATGAATAAATGCTTGTCAGGCATCCCCTAACGCCTCCTAGCGTGCATGCTCTGCAAACTGTTCCATCCTCAACACTCAGCACAAGCAAGCGCCAAAGGCGCCTAAAAGCCTTCGCACACACACTCACACGCAGCCCCCTCTCACACCTAACTCTTACACACACACACTCACACGCAGCCCCCTCACACCTGACCCTCACACACTTGCACACTCACAAGCAGCCCCCCACACCTAACTCTCACACTTACATGCAGCCCCCTCTCACACCTCTCACACACACACGCAGCCCCTCACACCTCTTTCACACATACTTGCACACACACACACAGACACCTATGCCACCCGCACACAACTCTCATACACACACACGACTCTCCCTCACACATACACACAGACCACACAGGCTTAACTCACGCTTACATACACACTCGCACATACACCGCATACACTCAACTCTCTCACACACACATATTATTCACACTTAGGCTCAACCCAACATGTAGACACCTACATTTACACACACATACACACACCCAAAACATGCACACCCTCACACAGATACCTGTACTCACGTTCACACACACCACGTACACTCATGTGTAAATATTCACACATATTTACACACCTATGTTCAGACACACACATCCACTCATGCACTTATGCTCACACCAGTCAACACATACACGTCCTCACAAACACACACACACACACATCTGAAAGTGAGTTAGGAATCTCTTCCTTGTTTTCCCAAAACACCCCATGTCTACCTCCCCCCAGACTGAGAACGCTGACGGATTCTTGGCATGCGCCTGTGTGAACACAATCTGGGCATATGTAGTGTCGTCGTGAACACAGCATGCACGGAGCCTCCTCTGGAGCTCTCACTGTGCGCTGAGCATGCCTCAAGCACTGTACAATCATGGTATCACTTACTTCCTATGAGATGAGCATGGGTACTATTTTTCAGATATGGAAACAGAAGCTGAGGAAGGTGAATAGCTTTCCCAAAGTGACACAACTGGTGAGGGGAGAGCCTGGGCTCCCCGGGGTGTCAGGGGAGGTCTAACTCAAAGGCCATTCCCTCAGCCATCCTGTCGTTCATCCCTGAGCCTTACAAAGGGTCTGCCAGGCAGCGGGAGGTTAATGGCCATTGGCCAAAGCCCACTCTTCCTGCAGGATTGACGAAAGTGGAAGATTATGAGCCCAGATCTGAACGTCAGCTGTCTCCCATGCAAAAATCACTAAGAATAAAATGGAATTTCTCTCCAGTGGTTTGGAATGGCCACCACAAGTCTGCATGGTGGCAGAGGAATGCAATGCATGACTTATTATGTCTTGGGTCACTCTGCCTCTGGCATGCTTGGGAAGCCCTTCCCTCCCTCCTCGTTCCCTGCAGATTCATCATCAGGCAACCCTTTGAGGCCAGCACAGGCCCTGCACAAACTGATCCACTGAAAGTTTCAACTCCTGTCGCTAGAGTTTGGGGAAGCTGGTGATCTGGGAGCAGAATGCTACATTTGTAGAAACCAACCTCTTCCAAAGTCAGAAAATGAACCCAGAAGAATGCTGCATTGATGGTGCAACTCTTGTTTGCCCACCATTTGACTTCTAGCAGGAAGTGTTTTTAAAGGGTATTTTTCTCCCTTGCTGGTCAGTTCCTCATTGAGAAATTCTCTTTTGTGACACTTGGACATCTCAGCTCCCAAAATGATGATGGGACTTTTTTAAAAATATCCACTTCCAGGTTTGGATTCACTTCTTCATTCATCTGGAAGAGTAGAAAGGATTTCCAAATGCTTACCAAACTTCTCCTCTGAGCCCATCACTGGCCTTATCCCTAGACCCTCACACATACACACAAACCACACATGCTCTCCCCAGACCCTGACTATCACCTCTTGGAGTCATGCGGCACAGGATAGGATGTCCCCACCTTCTCTTCCTCTCCCCCATCCCCTACTCACGCACTCAGTATGGTTTATCAGCCTCCTCTGTGTCCCACCATACGTTATGAAGCAACATGATAAAATCTTCTGTTAGGTTTGGTAAGAAATAGAATGTAACCCGATGGTGAAACCTTAGTGGGCTTCAGAATTGAACAGACCCATATGATGCTGCAAACTTCCTTAAACTCTCCTTTCCTGGAGGCCAAGAAAGCAGAAATCATCACCCGTTATGGTGACCCATGGCCAGGGTCACAGAAATCTCTTACACCCTGCATCTACTCTACCACCCATCTGCCAGGTCCCTCTGTTCTTCAATCCTTTGGATGACGACGTGGTCTACACTCCTGCTTACTCTGCTGGCTTTACCTTTCCCTTGACTCAGACTCCCTGCGCAGCAACACCAAGCTCCTGGCACACACTGCACAGGCTGAGCTGTTTCCTCACCCCACCTTTGCTCATGCTGCTTCCTCCATCTGGGATGCCTTTTCCCCTCTGTCTTTATCTGGCAAACTCCTACTTATGCTAGAAGACTCAGCTCAAACTCACCCTGAGCGTCATTTCCTGAGCCCATAGCTAAGCTGTGCTTCCCTGGAGCCCTGGGTTTGTTCTGCTGCTACGCTCTCCATCTTGTGTTGAAAACATCCATTTGCAGGTCCACCTCCTGCAGCAAACTCTGAGTTCTGGGAAGAAAGAGGAACATGGCTGGCTCATCCCTAATTCCCAGAGCCCAGAACAGGGCCTGGCACATCACAGATGCTCAGAGGAGCACTTTCTTAAATCCAGCTCAACACCCTCCATTTTTCCTCATCATCTAAATGGGCATGTGGATGGGCTCAGTCCCAGCCCAGAGAAACAGGAACTTAGAGATATGCACAAAGTGACCAAATCTCCTCAGCCCACAGGCTCTCCCACCATTTGCAGTGGGTTGTGAAACAGACAGAGAGCAGCCCAGAGTGGGGACCCCAAGAAGCTGTTGGTGGTGGCAGTCTCTGGGGAGAGATAATTCCAGAAGGGAAGCAGGTGGTCTCCACGAGATATAGGGTTCATGGGTATACATGACTGATGCCCAAAACCATCCATCCCACTACAAATTCAGCAGTAGAGCAATCAGCAAAGGAAGCTGATAAAACATCCTTTAGTTTAAATCTCGCACCCTGATTAAAACAGAAAGCCTTATGGCAAGTATTTCTAAGCTGTCTTTATCTCTGCAGCATTCTTTTATAAAGTGGTATACCAGAACCTCTGCCCATCATCTCATTTAATTTCATAACAACTCTGTGAGATCAATGTCATTTTCCCCATTTTATGAATGAGGAAGCTTAGGTACAGAGAAACTAAGTAAGTTACCCAAAATCATCTATCTCAGAAATGGTAGAGCCAGAATGTGAAATCATCTATCTCAGAAATGGTAGAGCTGGAATATGAACCCAGCTCTATCTGGCCCCAGGGTCCTCCTCTCTCTTAACCAAAATGTTAAATTGTCTACTGGGACAAGGGAAAAAGTGTCCCCAAACAGGAATCAGGAGACCTGCCACATGACCTTGGCCTGATCACAATCATTCTGACCCTTGATTTCCTCATCATTTCCCTCTGAGCCCAAGTCTACACATGGCTTAAGACACATTTAGCATCACTTCCTCTACAGAGCCTCTCCCAACCATGCTATGTCATAGTCAATGGAGAGCTAACAAATCCTTCCTTTGTGCCCTCACCTGCCCCTTTATTCCAGGACCTATGCATCAGGCAGCTAGTGCTGTGTAACAAGCTGCTCCACAACTGAATACCTCTAAACCAGGGGCAAGCAAACATTTTCTTAAAAGGTAGTATTTTAGGCTCTGCAGATTACAGCATCTCTGTTGCAACTACTCAGTTTTCCTTTGTAACTCAAAGGGAGTCACAGACTATGCATAAATAACTGTCATGACTAAATTCTAATAAAATTTTATATACAAAAACAGGTGGCTGGTCAGCCCACAGGCTGTAGTTTGGCAATCACTGCTTGGAGCAATAAGCATTTATTATTGCTTGCAAATCTATGGGCTGGCTGAACCCATCTGCTAATTGTGGCCAGGCATGGCTGATCTTGCTTGAGCTCACTTGTGCATCTGCAGTCAGGTGGCCAGATACCCAGGGGTTAACTAGTCTAAGATGTTTATTTTGCATATCTGGTATTTGGCCTGCTCTCTGGTAGAGGAACAGAGATGACTGGGCCATGTGTCTCTCATCATCAAGAAGGCTTGCCTGGGTTTGTTCTCCTAGAAACTCTGCAAGATTTGTAGACATGGTAGAAGCACACAAAGCCAACTGAGGCCTGGGCTCAAAACTGACATACATCACTTCTACCAAATTTTATCAACAGAAGCACATCATAAGACCAGGCCTCATCCAAGGGATAGAGAAATAGCCCCAGTCTCTTGATGGAAAAGCTAGGAAGTCACATTGCAAAGGGTGTGGGTACAATACAGTCCAAAATATTGTGGCCATTTCTACAATCCTCCATCACGGCCAGTTGTATTTGTATGTATGTATCTGTTACACGTCTGCCTCCCTCTTGTTAGACTGTAAGCCCCTTGAAGATGGGTTTCTATATCCTATTCATCATTGTATCTCCAGTTCCTATAGTACCTGGAACAGGAAACAGTCGATTTTAACTCCTGAAGAGCTCACAAATCCATCTATGTCCAGCACCACCACCTCTACCTGGGTCCCACGTATTGGCAGCTCTTGCCCAGCCCACATCTATAGCCTTCTGACTTGTCTCTTTGCCACCACTCTAACCTCCTTCCAATCCAGTCTCAACTCAACAGCCAGAGGGATCTTTTACAAATACAAACTAAATAATATGAATACCTCATCCCTACCACTTCAAATTAGAATTCTCTAGTGGATTCCCTGCCCCCTATCATTCAACCCCGCTCTCCTAAAATGACCCCTGGCCCCTCTAACCCCATCTCACATGTCCTTCCCCCTTGCCCTCTGCATGCTCACCCAACTAAAATGTCAGTTCCCCCATAGGGCCTTTGCACTCGCTGTTCCCATTGCCTGGAATGCTCTTCCATCCTCAGTTCACTAGCTCACTCTCACTGCCTTTCAGATCGCAACTCAAACATCACTTTTAAGTGGCTTGAGGAAGCCTTCCCTGACTTCCAAGTTGAGATCATTTTTTTCTTTATTACTCAGTCTCCCCAAAGCTGGATTTGCTTCCTTCAGATAACTTATCTCAGTATGTAGCTGCACGTTCATGACTGTTACTCTGATTACTATCAGTCTTCCCTGCTGGACTCCAAACGCTAGGAGCTCCTGGGCTATGTCTGCTTGGACTCACCATTGCATCCCCAGCAGCTGGCACAGGAGGAGCACTCAGAACAAGTACCCAGTAAGTACACAGGGAATCCAGAATAAATATATCAATAGGAATATTGATTATCCCAATGTTTGTGGAATCCTATAGGGGCTCCAGTGCTTTGTCAGCCCCCCCAGATCCCCCTTGCTGAGGCGGTGATTAATTACCACGTCTTGGAAATAAGTTCACATAAATCAGAGCGGAAGAATAAGTCAGATGCAGAAGAGCACCCAGCATCTTGCAGGGCAGGTTGGAGCCTCCACCAATATAGGGCAATTGGGCAAAAAGGGAAGCCTAGGGACACGGACACTCCTGTCATGATTCTGCTCAGTGTCGGTCCCGGCAGCATCTAGCAAGACACCTGGGGGTCAACAATAGCAAGAAAGTCCAAGAATTTTGGCATACAGAACCAACATGGCACAGCCAGGAGCAATCCAGAATTGGCATCGGAAGCCCTGGTTCAACCTCCAGCTCTGCTTCTTTACTGGATTTGGGAAAAATAACCTCTCTGTGTCTTGTTTCATCATCTGTAAAATAAAAACAAAAATAAATCCCTCTCAGCATAAATATAAAACCCTAAATGAGTTTACATGAAAGGATGTTGCAATAAGAGCTAACACTCAGGGTGTGCCAGAAGTGGCTCTAAACATTTCATAGGCTTTAGCTCATTGAATTCCCACCGCATCTTTACAAGGCAGGTCCTACTACTATCCCCATTTCACAGATGAGGAACCCAAGGCTCAGAAATCTCAGAAACTTTCCCAAGGTCATGCTGCTAGGAGGATCTGGATCTGGGGCTTGAGTTCATGCTCTTTTGTTCCAGAGCCCGTGCTTACTCAAGGACACTCAACAAACCCCAAGGTGATGTTATGATTAAGGCTCTCAGCCCTCCCCAGGGTCACGCATGCCTCCCCCTTCCTTCCTGTTGCACTTGCCTAGCTAAATGGCAAAACAGAGGCCTGTGTCCTGTGCTTGGCTCTGCCATTTCCTCTCCACCTGACCTTGAGCTAGCAAGGCTACCTTTCTGAAACCCAGGGTACCCCTTTCCATAAGATGGATCTACTAATCCACACCACGTTCACAGGATCATCATGGGGAATAACAGACACGGTCATAATAGCACATTGTAAGTTGCCAAGCAACATTGAAGTTGAAGGGGCTCCAGGGCAGGGCACTGCCAGGCTTGAAGAATGTGGACACTAAAGGGCCCAAGTGCCCGTTGGGGAAGAGCTCTTACAGAGCGGGCTGCCCCCGCCCAGAGGCCACCTTGTTTACGCAATGATCAACTCATTCTGAAACCCAAGAGGCTGCCATCTGCCCTCAGAGCAGGCCCAGACGCTGCTTTCCTGTTTGTTTCATTGGCTTCAGATTGGGGTGTTTTTTTTTTTATTTGAAAAAAAAAAAAAAGCTTTTGGCAAGAGATGTCCCTAAAATTTTAAGTGGTTTGTTTTTCTTTTTTCCCTGCTCCCCCCGCCCAAAGCCTACTCCTGATTTTTTCCTTCTTTGATTGCATGTAACCTCAAACAATGGCGTCATTTACAGACTCCAAGCAGCCTCCTGCCATGGGTCCCACGCTGAGCTCTGCTTTCTAAATCATTGGCTGCTGTCACCCTGAGTCTGAAACCGCAGCTCTCCTTTGAGGTTGGGTCATGTGGCATCTGAGGGCTCCATAGTCTTGGAGTGCCAGTGTAAGCTGACCAGGATTCTGATTTTGTATTTTAAACTCAACCATTGTTATTCAGTGCTGGTGGCACTTCTTCCCCTCTCTTCCCAATGTGTCTCCAAGGTTCTCAGCATTCTGTTCAATGGGTCTAACCCTCACACTCCTGACTATTTCCTGGGAGACTTGATAAATAGGGCTGGCCAATGTCTGCTGCACTTAGAGGTGTAGAGAACCAGGGTCAAGGAGGATATTGACATGTATAGTATGTGGTTTCTGCCCTCCTGAATTCCCCAGGCTAATCAGGACACTTCATGTTAAGACAATAATTTTGGAGAAGCACATTAGAGTCTATCAGTCATTTCCACTAGAGTATGAATTGGCCTTTTTGGCAAATCCAAAAGCATTTGTTGTTAGATGGTGAAGAGGAAGATAACACTTTGCAAGACAAAACATCACAGAAAGTAAAACAGGAGATAGAAATAGAGGGTGGGCACACACTGAAAATGAACTTCACTTTTGTCCTGAAGTTGCCTTGTGCTAGAACCACGCCAATGCTTTACTCCAAAAGGAAGTGAACTTCTAAGAGACTACCACACTGTTTATGAGATTTATTCCTGATTTACTTTATTTAACACATTTTATACAGTGCTTCTATGTGTTTAGGGATTAGTCAAATACAGACTAATTTAATCCTCACAACATCATTAGATACGTTTTATTAGAATCTTATCTTAAAGATGAGGAAACTGAGGCACAGAAAAATAGTTTGCCCAAAGTCACGCAGCTTCTGAGTGACAGAGTTGGAACTCACATGCAGACAGTCTGGCTCCAAAATCCATGCTATGAATTTCTGTATTGTAATAGCAAAAGAATACAAAGCCATTTGTATGATTTTATCCTTTTTGGACCAGTAAATGAATAAACTCCTGTGATGAGTAAACCGTTTTCAACAATCAGCTTAAAGAAACCTCAACTTAAAAAGCATTACCAAGACTGTCAGAACCAGTAGTCTGAGGCTGACTTATGAACTTGAGGACAACATTCTTTAATTCACCTTTTTGACTCATTCAATAAGTATTACATGAAGCACCCCCTATGCCTGGGGCCAGTCACTGAGGATACAATTGTTCACAAGACAGACCTGGTCCTTCCAGCCTAAGGCTCACCATCTGAATAGCAGTTGGAGCCCCAGCAGGGGTTGCTGGTGCATTCAGGAGTCAGGTGGCAGGTGTGGGCCAGCTCCTGTGGGAGGACAAGCTGCACCTAACTCAGACCAGGGGACTGGGGGCAGGTTCAGAGCAGTGACATCTAAGCTGAGGCCTGACAAAGGAGGAAGATTCAGTCAGATGCCAAGGCAGGGGGAGAATGAACCAGGAAGTGGAAAGAGCACGTGCAAAGTCCCAGAGGTGCCAAACAGCCTGGGCTGCAAGAAAAACAGAAAGTTGAGTGAGGCTGATGTGCAGAATGTGGGCAGGTGATCAGTGGAGGCTAAAGATGGCCTGACATCAGGGCTGGATGCCATTGGTCTATGTGGACCCTGATACAGATATTAGATTTCTGCTGGTGTCAAAGAGAAGTGGGTCGGGGAAGCCAGAGACTCTGATATAACATCACGTGACAGATAACAGTCCCTAAAGGAAATGAAAGTATTTTACCTCCAAATATATTTCTTGGACATATTTTGAAATGACCCTGCAAAGCCACCCGTTGTGGGGGAAAATTTACATTCTGCAGAGAATCTTCTTCCCTTTCTAAGTCTTTTCCTGATCCAGGAGAGATTTAACTAAAACTCTGACAGCTTTTAAGGTCTGATAAAAGACATTTACCATCTGTTCTCTCTGAAGTCTGCTACCTGGAGGCTTCATCTACATAAGAAGAATCCTGGCCTCCACAACCCCCGTTATCTTAACCCCAAGCATTTCTTCTGCTGACTCAAACTCTTTAGGCAAAGCTTAACACTTTCAACCAATTGCCAATCAGGAAATCTTTGAATCCGCCTGTGACCTGAAAGCACCCACTTCAAGATGACCTGCCTTTCTTGGCCAAGCTAACATATAACTCACACATATTGATTTATGTTTTCCCTGTAGCTTCTGTCTCCCTAAAATGTATAAAGTCAAAGTATAACCCAAACATCTTGGGCACATGTTCTCAGGACCTTCTGAGGCTGTGTCACGGGCCATGGTCCTCACACTTGGCTCAGAATAAACTTCTTCAAGTATTTCAGAGTTTGGCTTTTTTCATCAACAGTATGAACTCTGTGCCTCCCAAATTTATCTGCTGAAGCCCTAACCTCCAACATGATGATATTAGGAGGTGAGGCCTGTGGGGAGTAATTAGATTTAGAGGAGGTCCTGAGGCTACAGTCTCAGGGATGGGATTGGTGCCCTTAGAAGAAGAGAAAGAGACAAAAAATCTCTCACTCCACCACGTGAGGACACAGCAAGAAGGCAGCCATCCACAAGCCAGGAAGAGAGCTCTCACCAGGAGCCAAATCTGCTGACACCTTGATCTTGGACCTCCGAGCCTCCAGAACAGCGAGATAATAAATGTCTGTTGTTTAAGACCCCAGTCCATGGTATTTTATTATGGCAGCCTGAGCCGACTAAGATGACCTCAAGTTAAATCTAAAACTTTGCCTCAGATGTCAACACCCAGGAAGCTACCATTTCTCCTTGAAACAATACATATGCAAAGAATATGCAAAGAAAACACACTCACAAAAAAAATAATCTCCAATGATAAGGGAAGCCAACTGAAGACTCTTTAAAGTGACAGACCCAAAAATATTTGTTACTGGTTAACTTTCATTTCCTCAGGCCCTATCAGTGCAGCAGGGACACATAACAGAAACTAAGGGAGGTCTGTGGCTTGCCCACCCCTGCCAAAGATATACTGAAACCTCAGCTCTTCCTTTCCGATCCAAGAGGTCTTCGAGAGTCTCCCATGCACAAGACAGTTCTTCTTAATTCTCTGATGCCCATTCGCCTTCCCTGGGCCACTCAACTTGTGCTTCCTGTTGTTTCCCTGGGGCGCTGCCATCATTCTCTAAGGCTGCTCATCCTGCCAACATTTCTGAGGCTCATGCCTCCTGGCCACGGATACAGACCTGTTTCCTAGCTGCTCTTTCTTCCACACTGTAAGTCATCTGGTATTAGAAATGCTTTGATGCAGTCATGGAGCTGAGTGAACACACTGTCTTAGACCCATGCAAACTTTCAGACACAGCTCCTTCATTCCCCAACAAATTTATTCTGAGTGCTTACCCAGTGCCAGGCACTGGGGAGGCAGGGATGAAGGAAATCCAGTTCCAGCTCTCAAAGGGAGGCTAGACTCATGGAGAAGAAGGCTCTTATGTTGGGCTCTCCCTTTGAAAAGCTTCTTAAAGCCTGTCCTACCAGGCATTGGCACAAGGAGGATGTCAGCAAGTGAAGGTCGGCAGGACAGCATTCCAAGAAGAAAGCAAATGCAGGGTATGGACTTTCAGCCTGGGCTGCCACGAGGGCAAATCTCCTGCTGTAGTGACCTTGTATCACCCTCCACCTTGAGTTGAGAGACAGTGGCAATAACAGCAGGAGTAATTGTAACGAGAAATGGCTAGCATCACAGAGCCCTTACAATATTCTCCACCAGCTCTGTCTAGGAGAATTATCTGTGATGATGGAAACGTTCTATATCTGTGCTGTCCAATTTAGAAGCCACTGAGAACTTGAAATGCAGCTGGTGCAATGGAAGAATCTCAATTTTAATTTTAGTTCATTTTGGTTATTTTAAATAGTCACCTGTGACTAGTGGCCACCATATCAGACAGCACAAGACAAGATATTGTGCTAAGCACTTTATGGGCAATATATTAATTTTAACAATAAGCAATGAGATAAGCATGATTTTTGTCTCCATTTCACAGATGTAGAAACTGAGTCCCAGAGAGGTTAAATAATTTGTCCAGGTCACTCATTTAGTAAGGGTGGAGCCAAGACTTAAACCCCAGCGATCTGTCCCCAGAAAGAAGTGAATCCTGCATCATACATTCATTCATCCATTCCAGAACCACACATTTGTTGTACCTATCATGAGTCAAGCAACATTCTAGATGATGGGGATATAGAGATACATGGGAAGGGGTCCCTGGACTCAGGGAGCAGACACTTTTTGAGACAGTCAAACTAAAGGAAGCCTCAACACCAAGGAACAACAGCCATGTTAAGCTCAGCTGGTGGTGCTGGGGAGCCCTCCGCTAAGGCCATTAAACACTGCATAGGGGGCTGGAGGTGGGGGGTGCCTTGAAGATGGTTAAGGCTCTCTAGTTTATAAGTCATTCCTCCATCCTGAGCCCTGGCCAGGCCCCCCAGCTTTCCCCTAAAGGTGTCCCCCAACCCCCAACTATGATGAGAAATGTCTGCAGGGGGTATGGGTGGTCAGTCCCAGGGAGGGAGATCAAGTCCCCTCTCTCCCACGAGGCTCATGGGACACTCAACAACTTGAAACCTCCCCTGACATGCCCTGAACTGTCTGAATGGAGCACTAGTAAACCACTTGGACCACAGCTTCCAGAACTTTCCTACTTTAGCATGCCCCAGAGCCTAAGAACAGGCTTGCTACAATGCTTTAGAGTCCACTCAACCATGGTTCAGGACCCAGCTTCATCACACACCACCCCAGCAACCTGGGGCATGCTTTTTAACCTTTCTGCACCTCCGTTTCCTCATCTGAAAAATAGGAATAATAATATTTACTTTCCAGGGTTGTTATGAGAATTTAAATGTGTGTGAAGTCCCTGATACATTGTAGACATTTAACTGATGGCTGCTCTTTTTCTTAATCGTTATTATCAATTAAAACTAAAAGAAGACCATATCCCCTTGCTCCTCTACCCTTTCCACCAGGGCACTAAGGCAAAAGAAGGCAAGCAGAGGTGTGGAATGTGTGTGTGACTGAGTGCTGGGAGGCCTGAGATCTCATCCGATGCTGGGTCACTCACATGTGTAAAATTGGATGAGTCACATCCCCACTGTTTCCTCATCTGTAAAAGGAGAGTGTTGGGCTAGACTTGGCAATCTTACATGCAAATGCCTGCTGGGATGGGGCAGAGAAAGAAAATGACCTACTGTGGGGGCACCTGCCATCGAATTATTGCTGATGGTTGCCGCATGGGAATGCCAGCTACTGTTCTCAGATATTCTGTGTCCACCAGAAGCTGGACATCTGGATTTTTTGTAAGAAATCTTTAATTATAAAAAGAGGGTACATATGCCTGTAGTCCCAGCTACTTAGGAGGCTGAGACAGGAGAATCATTTAAACCTGGGAGGCGGAGATTGCAGTAAGACAAGATCACGCCACTGCACTCCAGGCTGGGCAACAGAGCAAGACTCCATCTCAAAAAATAAAAATAAAAAAATAAGGGTAACTATTTGCATCTTTTTATCATATCAAACACTGTAAAGTTAAACAGGGCCTCCCAGCCCTGAGAGCCAGCAATTATACTCCTCGGAGTCTCCAAAACACTGTTCCTCCACCCCTGCTGCCTCTTGTGCCTGTTACTGAGAAAACATATCTTTCAGGTCCCCTTTTCAGTTCCTTCCCCTACGCGCGTCACAGAGTTTTAGGGCCACAAAGGTTGCCCCCTTCAGCAGCAGGCCTCCTGGAACCCTGCTGAAATGCTTTCTGGCAAGTTCTCCTTGCATTTCCAGGAGCCTCTGCACCTCTCAGTTCCCAGTTCTAGCTGACGAAGATTGATGTTCTACACTGACCTCACTCCCCACTGTGCCCAACCAAAAGGGTTGATGAAATAATCATTTCAGCCACTCTGTGGGAGAGCAGGTGTGAAAACCAGAGCTGAGCTGACAGCCAGAGTTGCTGAAGTGCCATTCACATGCAGGGTACTGTTCAAAGCATGCTGTAGATATTTACCTACTTAGTCTCTGAGGCAATCCTCTAAGGTAGGTACTATCGCCATCACCATTTTGCAGATGAGAACACTGAGGTTCCAAGAGGCCAAGTAACCTGCTGAGGGTCACCCAGCTAGGAAGTGGCCCTGCTGAGTTCCAATGGGCTGGCTCCAGGGTCCCCATGTTTATAAGCTGCATTCCCTCAGGGCCTCCCCAGCTCTGCTCTCCAGTCTCATATTTCAGTTGCCCCAGGGAAATGTTTGTGCCTCTGTGCCTTTGCAAATGCTGATCACTCTGCTGGGATGCTCTTCCCTCCATTCTCTGATCGCTGGACACCACAGCTGGCCCTTCCAAGCTCTCCTCAGTGAAGTCATCTGGACAATGGACTGTTCCCTCCCCAGGCCTGTGTCTGTGCTGTGTATGTTTCATCACCACGATTCACACAACAAGTATTCCTCACTGTAAGTCCATCTCCCTCATGGGATCAAGGGCTCCTTGAGGGCAAGGGTAGGGTGCACCAATTCAGCCCTGACTGCAAAGCAGGCTCAATGCATGTTGTTCGAGATGATCTACACTGAGCCCCTCCCCTTGCCTCCCATACTCTTTGGCTAGTCTGACCCCACAAGAACCAAGGTACTGTGGCTGGAGGACACTGCAGTTGGATCAGCTTATGGTGTTACCTTGCATTGATTTGCTAGGGCTGTCAGAACCAAGTACCACAGACTGAGCATCTTAAAAGAACACATTTATTTTCTCATAATTTTAGAGGCCAGAAGTCCAAGGTTAAAGTGTCAGCAGGTTTGGTGTTTTCTAAGGCCATTCTCCTGGGCTTGAAAATGCCCGTCTCTTCCATGTGTCTTCATGTGTCCTTCCTCTGTGGGTGTCTGTGACCTAATATCCTCTTCTTACAAGGACACCAGTCATATTGGATTAGGGCCCACCCCAACGATTCATTAAACCTTCATTACCTCTTAAAGACCCTTCCCAAGTACAGTCACATTTAAAGATACTGAAGGTTCAGACTTCAACATATGAATTTTGAATATGTAAATTCAGCCCATAACATATCCCAATTTCCCTCCTCCCTTCTGCTCCCCAAGATAATCCCTATGTAGCTAGAATTATTAAAGAACATGCTGGGAGAGCCCTTCGTGAGCATCCAGCCCAGTCTTTGCATTTCACAAATGGAGAAACTGAGGCCCATAGAGGGGAAGTGAGTTGCCGCTGAAATCACTCAGCACATTGAGTCAAAGTCCCTGCCTGCTAGTCCCGGGGTCTTCTTGTGAACCCTTCATCCATTTGCAAACCTTATCCTGGATATTCTTTGCCATCTCCCACCGCACTCTCCAAGGCAGAGCAGAAAGGAGGCTGGTGCAAGTCAGAGGAGCAGATTTCCTGCCAGGAAGCCTCGTCCCTTGCCCTGCCTGATGAAGGCCAGGCCCATACTCATGGCCCAGCTGAAGCTTGGGCCTCTAGAGCCATTCAGTGGCCCCTGTGGCCAGATGTCCCAGACACCTGCAGGGTTTCTGAAAGCTGCCGTCCTCAGCCCAGCTCAGCCATGGAGCTCCCAGAAGGGGAAGTTGATTTGCCAGTATCCCAAGTGAATTAACACAGAAACAGAAAACCAAATACTGCATGTTATCACTTACAAGTGGGAGCTAAAGCCTGAGCACACCCAGACGTAAAGATGGGAACAAAGACACTGGGTATGCCAAAAGGAGGAAGGGAGGGAGGCAAGGGCTGAAAAGCCTCCTGTTGGGTACTATGTTCACTATCTGGGTGAAAAGATCAATAGAGGCCAGAACCTCAGCATCACACCATACACCCATGTCATAAACCTGCACATGGACCTACCAGATCTAAAATTTAGATTAAAAAAAAAAAAAGAAACACCAAGCAATTGATGTTCTCCATCTACTCCATAGCATTGATTTAAAAAGAAACCTGTCACCATCTCTCCTGCTCCACTTGGGTCAACACATCCTGTCTCTAGCACTTTCTAGCAGTGTAACCTTGGACAAGTTACTTAACCTCTCTGTGCCTCAGTTTTATAATCTGTAAAATGGGAACAATAACAGTACCTTCCTTATACGATTGTTATGTATATTAAATTAGTTCATATGGGTACAGCATGTAGAATAGTGCCTAGAATATACTAAGCTCTGTGTAAATGTTTGTTAAATAAATACATACATGACCCCCACCCTACCCAATATACCCAATACATCCACAATAAGCTTTCCTAAGAACCCACAATGTACAAAGCACAGTCCCTGGCAGAGAAGGGCTTATGGATGCAGATGTATTTGATACAGGCCTTGAAGGGCAGGGAGAAATTCCCAAGCAAGGTGGAAGGCCAAGGGGGAAGGGAAGCCATCCAGGCAAAGGGACGAGCATGGCCTGAGTCACAGTGGCTTGAGAACACAGAATGTGTTCAGGGCAGGACAGATGCTGGTGGGATTGGAGCTCTGAACCAGAGGAGAGGTTTAGGAGCTGAAGCTGAAAAGATGAGAGAGATCAAATCTGGGAGAAATTGGATGCTGGAGTGAGGGATCTCGGACATGTGGTCCACTTGTCAATCCAGGAACACATCAGGCCACCACGCATGTGCCCCTCTCTGGGCCTTGCTCAGCCTGGCCCTGCCCCTACCCCTTCTGCCATGCAACAAACACTGAGTTTCAACTGTGCCCCAGCTCAGCGCTGTGTCCAGAATCTAAAACTGAATAGGGTGTGTGTAGTCTCTGCCCTAAAAAGAAGCACAAAGTCAAAAAGGAGAAAGAGGTGGCTGCGTAGACACTTCCATGATGGTGGAAAAGAGGAATGGGACCCTAGACAAGGAGCAGCTCCAGCTGAACTTGAGATGAGCTGGGGAAGGGTAAAGAAAGGATGATCCAGTCTATGAAAAGGCACCAGAGTGTGACACTGCAGGGCCCATCAGAGAACTGCTATGGCCTGGCATGGCTGGAGCAAGGGTCACACAGGGGGTGCTGAGGGCACGGGACAGAGCAGCAGGGAGGAGGTGATCAGAGGCAGCAGCCAGACCAAGGGATCACATCATCATCTAGGATTCTGTGGGCTCCAGAGGGACTTTTGGAGGGGAAGGGCCCAAATAGAGCTACATTTTAGCTCAATGGCAGAGCCTGAGACCAGAACATTTGTGGAGGTGGCTTATCTGAGAGGTGACTCCAGAAAGCAGCAGTGACAGTGAAAAGAATGAGACAGGGGTGGGAGAAAAGATTGGAAAGGGTGTGTGGTTGAGCTGGTTACCTCCATGGGCAGCCAGAGCCCAGGCCTGCTGGGACCCTCTGAGAAATCATGAATGAACCTCGTATGGTTACCAACTTTCATCTCCCGCTGATTGAGGGCTGCCCGTAGAAGGCATCAACTTTCCCCTAGGACCCAATAGGAAATCTTTTCAGCCCCTGCCTCTCTCTCAACTCCCTTCTTTTGGAGTCCTCATTTCTATTCCAGGCTGTGCCTGGGCAGGGGCCGACTGGCCTTCTGTGGCTTTGAACAAGCCCTACATGTTTGAACAGAACTGCCCTCACAGCTGTGCTCAACTCAGTGGTCCAAAGGGGCACATGGGGCACAGAAACATCTGCAACAATCCCCGTGGGTAGAAGACACATCAGTTAGAATTATGTGTAGCTAAAAATAACAAAGAAACAAAAAATAACAGTGGCTTAAACAAATTAGACCTTTATTTCACTCTTTCATTGAAGAAGTCCAGAGATAGTGACTTATGGTTGATATACTTCTTACAATTCATCCTTTCAGCTGTGGAAGGTGATTGCCCACATAGTCCAAGGAAGTTGCTACAGCTTGAGCCATCATCCATGTTCCAGGCAGCAGACAGAGCCAGGAGAAAGAAGAGCGCACCCTTTCCATTTTAAGGAGACTTCCCAGCACTTCTACAGGTCATTTCTGCTTATATCTTCGTCTGTTTTTTGTTTTGTTTTGTTTTGTTTTGTTTTGTTTTGAGACGGAGTCTTATTCTGTCATCCAGGCTGGAGTCCAGTGGCGCAACCTCGGCTCACTGAAACCTCTGCCTCCCGGGTTCAAGAGATTCTCCTACCTCAATCTCCCAAGTAGCTTGGATTATAGGCACGTGCCACCACACCCCCGCTAATTTTTGTATTTTTAGTAGCAAAGAGGTTTCACCATGTTGGCCAGGCTGGTCTCAAACTCCTGACTTCAAGTGGTACACCCACCTTGGCCTCCCAAAGTGCCGGGATTACAGGCGTGAGCGACCGCACCTAGCCTATATCTTCATATAGAACTTAGTCATTTGGCCAATTCTAGCCACAAGAAAGTCTGGCAAATATTGTCTTTTAGATCACTGATCACTTACCTAACTGAAAATTGGGTATAACTAAGGAATGGAGAGAGAATGATGGGCCTTAAGAGGCAACCAGCAGCCCCTGCCATAGGATGTGAGATGGGAATCGGAAGGTGAATTAGGAAGTAATTGTGGTGATCCAGAGCGGCAGAGATGAGAAGAACTTAGGCAAAGGCACCAGGAGTGAGGATGGGAGGGAGGGATGCATCTGTCCATTTCTGGGTGCGGATTGGACAGGACTTGGCGATGGATAGGGACAGTAAAGGAGGAAGAGGAGCAGGAATGAGTCCCAGCCATGGACTCAGGTGACAAGGAGAGTGGCCATTCACAAAGACAGAGAACACGGGAGATAAACAGCCTGGGGAAAGACCATGAGTTCTGTGGGCAGGCTGGGTTTGTGAGACCTGAGGGGCAGCCACAGGGTTCCAGTGAGTAGAGAGTTGGGTGTTCAGGTAGGTTGTCATAGAGGAGTCTGGGCCAGAGCTAGCAACTCGGTGGGCATCAGCCACTGGAGTAGAGAAAAGAAAGGAGGGGTGCTCCTTTCCAGTCTCAGAGGAAAGAACACAGCCATGAGTCACATCACTGTAGGGAAGAGAGTCAAGTCCGATGTTTACATCCCTTGTTGGCCATGTCCCCAGGCTGAAGGACTCAGCTCCCAACAGGAAGCCCCCTTATAACTTCACTCTGGGTTCTGAAAGCCACTTGATCTTAAGGCCTAGGGCTGCTAATGGATCCCTAATATGGTCAGTCCTGGAGTGCTGCAGTATCTCTTGTTAGATTTCCTGAATCCTGCCACACTTTTATAAATAGCACCTTCTTTAAATTCTCCTTAAGTACAAAGATAGATAGATAGAATAAATGAATGGGTGAGTGGGCGGATAGATGGATGGATGGATGGATGGATGGATGGATGGATGGATGGATAAGTGGATCAATGGACAAGTGGATGAATGGATGGGTGGGTGGATGGATAAATGATAGGTAACAGAGAAAGATGACCTCACAAAGGAAAATGAGGAGGAACATCAGGGAGGCAAAAGGAGAACCAAGAGTCCAGGGAGAAGTGAGCTACAGCGTCAAATGTGACCCCCATATTATTTAAGAGCAGGACCGCGATGTGCCCTTTGGATTGACCACAGAAGGTCACTGATGACCCTGACAAGAGTAGTTCCATGTGTAAGAGAAGCCAGATTGCAGTTGATAGAGGTGGAGACATGAGGTGGAGATGAGGAAGTGGGGACAACAACTTTCTTCCTCATCTCCTCCTAAAAAGCCTGGCTTACGTGTTGCATCTTCCACAAACTTTCTCTGAATCTCTCTCCTTCCTCTGTGGTCCCTGAGCATCCAGCTGGCCACCTGCCATGAGTTGATGGTGAGCTCTCAGGGCAGGGGTCCATGATTCTGGGCAAACATGATGTCATGGAAAGAGCGCTGGACTCTTTGGGGCAACAGAACCCACTCTCTGTCAGTTCCCTAGAAGGAGGCACATCTTGACTGACTTGGCCATGTGCAGGCTCTGGGGCCCCTGCCTAGTGTCTACTGCCCCACACGATGGGACTGGGGTTATTCCCCCAGCTTCCATCCAGCTGTGGCCTCATAGCTGGTCAGCATCCACTAAAAGACCCCCACCTGTTCTGCTGTGGTCCTCATCTGCTCCCTCAGCCATGACAAAATGTAGGAGCATCCCATTTCCCTGCAGCCTGGTGGTCACAGACATTCCTTTTTCCAGCCTTCTCTGGAACTGGCCAAGACCAAAGGCAATCTCTGTTATAAAATAATGCCCAAGCTGTTCTTTGGGGCTCAGCAAGGACCTGGCTGCCCCTGTCCAACCAGCTTTGCTCGTCACTACCCAGACCTGTCACTGCAGGGTGAGTCACCTTGGCCCTGATCACTCAGGCCAAGGCACCGGCCAGGGCTGCATCACCAGCAGAATGAAGAACTATATATAGCCAGCCATGAAGCTGACATTTATGGGGCACTTCCTGGTACTCATATCAACTCAATTAGCCTGACAACAGCTTTATGAGATATATGCTATTCTTATCCCATCTAATAAAGTAGGAACCTAGGAAAGATCAATCTTTGGGATAATTTGACATCTTCAGGTCCAACTCTCTTTTCTCAGCAAAATCATGAGGAAATGAGCCTGAATGGAGAAGGCAATTAACACTTTTGCTGGGTGCCTTATACATGGCAAGAGCGGTATCTTATTTGATCCTTACAGCAGCTCCACGAGGGAGCTGTACTTTACAACTGATCAGCCTGAAGCCCAGGAGGGGTAGGATTAGCCAGAGGGTTAGTGATGGAACACAGGGCTATGGCCTAAAGTTGGGCTGCCTTGGCTGGACACAGTGGCTCACACCTGTAATCCCAGCACTTTGGGAGGCCGAGGCGGGCAGATCACTTGAGGCCAGGAGTTCAAGACCAGTCTGGCCAACATGGCAAAACGCAGTCTCTACTAAAAATACAAAAATTAGCTGGACATGGTGGCGGGCACCTGTTGTCCCACCTACTTGGGAGGCTAAGGCACAAGAATTGCTTGAACCTGGGAGACGGAGGTTGCAGTGAGCCGAGATCATGCCACTGCACTCCAGCCTGGGTGACAGAGAAAGACTCCATCTCAAAAAAATAAATAAATAAATAAATAAAAATAAAGCCAGGCTGCCTGATGACAGACCCTACCCTCCCAGCACTCTTCTATTTAATCTGCTTGATAATTCACAACTCTGAGAAGTGGGTAATGTTATCCCCATTACACAAAGGAGAAAAACTGAGGCTCAAGCAGGTTGGAATGACCTGTCCAGGGTTGCTCTGTAAGTATGAGCTCCAAGGGCTGGGAGGTGGGCTGGGGAGGTGGGAATTAAGGGGGAGAGCTGAAATTGGAACCCAGATGTCTGACTTTGAAGCCCGTCTACACCAAGCAGGAAAGATGAGATTGGGGAACAAAAAGCTTGTCTGCCCCTCAGATTGTACCATGGCTTCCATGGCTTTTATACACACACACACACACATCCCATTCCGCACCACAGGCACAGTGATCTGCCCCATGCCAGCCTCGGTACCCAGCTGTGACCTTGTGACATGTGGATGGGGTGCAGAGGGTTGGGGATGCGTGATGGGCTCTTACCCAGTCTAATGCACTAAGCTCTATGCTCCCTACGGAGATGGGGAAGACAGAGTTGTCACTGGCTCCTCACCTTCCCTGCCCTGCTCCACCCTAGCCAGGCCACTCTGAGCCTGCAGGAGGAACCAGAGAATGGCCTGGCTTCTGGGAAAGGTGACTCACTCACAGTACACGGAAAAGAAGCTGACTTTCTCATTTTCTGGGCCCAAGTAGAGGTCGTCCTTGCGCAATCCTGCCCTTTGAATCTCCTGGGTGAGACCTGGTCTGGAAATCTGTGCCTTCTCAGACTTCAAGACCTGTCCACCCTCCCTGACTAGTTGCAAAACAATCACCTGTTCAGGGCCATCACCTGAGATCCTGCCTGCAGAGGGAGGACTTCCAGCTCCTGCTCAGGTTCCTGAGAAGGAGATCCATTTCCCACTGGGAATGACAGTGGCCAGCACCTGATGCCTTTGACCCCACCACATGTTGCTGCCCCTTCCTTCCCAAACACTGAGAGTGGCCTATTCCCAGGAAAGGGAGGGCGCCTGCCTCACCTGGGGGAAAGATCTGTAGAACCACTCCAGAAAAAATCTAAATCAACCCAAATGCTTTGGGACACCCATCTTGCCCCAAGTCAACTGTAGTGGGGTGGTAGTAGAGTCAGACAGACGTGGATTCAAATCCTGGCACCACCAAATTGCCGTGTGACTTTGGGGGCCTTCACCTCTCTGGGCCTCAGTTTTCTCCCCTGTAAAACGATTTGGTTATTATGAATGTTGACACAATAATATCTCTTAGGATTGCATGTAAACTGAAGAAAACAGTATGTGAGAAAATGCCTTGTACTGTGTAATCCCCACTCTCCATTCACCGCTACCACTTTCAATTCTGTGATCCTACAGTCTCCTACAAGCCCCACGTCCAGGCTCAGCAGCCCCAGTGGTCCATGACTCCCACCTGGTACTATGGACACAGGCCTTTCCAACCTTCCATTGTTGGCAATTTACTGCTCTCCTGCTTGGGACAAATTCCTTTCTCCACTACATCCAATCCCTTTTCAGGATCATAAGCCTCAGAGAAAGAATTTCAGCTGATGTGTCAAAGTCAGCAAGGCTTGGGGAGGCTCTCTGGCCCGTACAGAGTCACACAGCAAGCGAGCAGCAAGTCCAACCTGGACCCAGGCCTCACAACATGGGCTCCTTCTGCATTGCTGACCCCTAGACCTATACAGAGTCTGCCTTTCAACAACTGGAGATTTCTAGGTCCCTGATTCAGAAAGAAGGCCTGGCTGGCACCCCAGTCTGCACAGAGGTCCCTTAGGGGTCTATCAGATGCCAGCTGGAACTGTAAACAGTTATGAACTTTCATTTCCATCTCTAATTCTTTGTAAACTTGAGAAATTCTAGCAAAGACAAGCAACACCTCACTACCCCCTTGACTGATGGTCATGGAGTCCACAGAGCTCTTCTTCCTCCTGCCTCTGGTCTGCAAACGTAAAATGTGGAGAATGCCTGCGGAACAAAGTGGCCAGATGAAGTGCAGAGAAGGTGGCCAGCTTACTTGTGTCACGGGGGTAGTGTGAAGGAGGCCAGGGTGAACTTCCTCTCCGTTCCATCTGCTTCGATGGGCAAGGCTGGACATGCAGAGATGAGATAAGAAGAGAAAATGCTTTGAGCTCTTGGACCCTCCAAGCATCCTCCCTAGAAGAGATCACTTTACCAAGCAGCCTTTTCTGTCCCTTCACTGAACCCTAGAAACCAGAGAAATCAAGGACTTACGTTCTACCTTACATTCAATCATATGTTTGATTTCACAAACACTGAGACCCTCCAACATCAGAATAACCAGAGGACCCTTTTTAACAGGCAGATCCTGGCCCCAGCCCAGATCCACAGGCTCAGAATTTCCCAGGGGTGGAGTTCCAAGTATGTCTATTCCTGAGAAGGGCGGTTCTAATGCCGAGCCAGGGCTGGAAACCACCAAATCTAAAATTAATCATAGGAAATGAATACCAAACACATTCTAGGTGCCAAGCAATGCCACCATGGTTAGCCTTGCCACACCCAGCAAAGTGGGTTTTCTCAGCTCCATTTTATCATGAGGAAGGGGGAAAGGAGCATATGCTCAAGGAGGCTAAGGGGTTTCCTGAGCCACAGTGGAACCCTGTGTGGTCAGAGGCAGAACCCGCGTATGAATCTGGGTCTTTCTGACTTCAAAGCCCAGCCTTTCCTGTACCTCTCTCTGCCCACCTTTACTACGTGAGACATCCTGTGCTAACAGACCCTAAAGATATGAGACAAGTTAGACTCATGCCTGGTCCAGGAACTGACATCCAAATGGGGGCATCTGACACATAGACAGTTAACTCTGCCACAAAGCTGCCTGAGAGGCTCCACGGGTTATGAGTCCAGTAGTGGTATGTTAGTAGTCCACTGGAACGGCCAGGGAAAGCTTCTCAAAGAGGTGATCTTTGAACTGGGTCTTGAAAGATACCATGGCATGTCCACCTGTCACCTGACCAACCTTGTATCTGACCTATGTACCTATGCCATGTCATGCACTGGGCTTCGTCCTAAGGATAGGAAGGCAAACAGGACATGGCCCTGCCCTCAGCATGCTCAGAGTCTAGTGTTCTGAGTCCTCCAGACCTTTCATCCCTCCCCCTCCCTCAGGTCCTTCCTCCTCCACCTCCTCCTCTCTTCACCACCCCCACCCAGCCCCTCTGCTTCCCGTGGTGTGGCTAGCTCCCATAGACCCGTATGTCAGAGCACCCTTTATAGTGAGCCAGGCCTTCTTGGTCACCCATGAAATGGGGGTGCTCCAGGCGCAGTGCTCAAGGAGGAGAGAGTCACATGGGCCCCACCCAGGCTGGACAAAGGGATGAGCTCCAGAGGCGCCGTGTGAGTCACAGCACATAGGCACCTGAGAAATGGGGATAATCAGACTGACTTCCCTGGGAAGTCAGAAAGAGAGATGAGATAAGAATAGAAAGTGCTTTGAGCTCCTCAGAAGAAAGACGCTATCAACAGATCCAGGGTATTATTACCACCGCCATTACCTGCCTCCATTAAAGGGACACACATCTGACTACATGAGAAATCATTAACTTGTCCTGCAACCCACACATTGTTGTATTTTTCATATAATTTCCTTTTTACTATTAACAGATAAGCCTGTGAAACACTCCTCGAGCCATTCGAGCATGTTAATACCCCTCTTCAGGCTGGGTGGGGTCTCCGCCTTCCCATACACTTAGGAAAGAGTGCAGCTCAGGGAAAAGAGGCTGGGCCTCCCATGACTCCCCCAGCTCCCTGGTCCAGCTTCCCCCTCAGAGCTCTGGAACCACATCTCGACCCCTGATTTCATTGTCCAAATTCTCCCTCTCCTGGGTCCTTCGTACCTTTCCTTGCTTCACCTACTTGCATACATCTGCCTTATCTATCCTTCGATTACGTGCATGAATAATTTAGTGAACGCCTACTGGGTGCCAGACATTGGGGAAACAAAGATTAAGTTGGACACAGTCCTCGCCTTCAAGCAGACAAGTACACAGGCTATTCATTCATTCACCCAACAAGCTCTGAGAATTTTACGACGTGTGAGACTCCATGCTGAGAATGCAGACCAGTGAGATAAACACACGTTCCTGCCCCCAGGAAACTCACACCTATGTGTGGAGACTGACCCCAAAAACAACCACAGAAACACACACTGAGGTGTACTATAATAAAGGAACACCCCTGAGTCCTGGGGAAACGTGACAGAAGAGGAATAATTCCTTAGCCTTAGAGTGGGGATGGCAGGTCATCATGACTGGCTAGAGGAGGTCTCACAGAGAAAATAGGACATAAGCCAGGTCTTAAGGTGCTAGGGAAGAAAGGGCATTGCAGGCAGAGGGAAGAGCATGAGCAAATGTGGAGGAAAGAAAAAATAGGTATGCTCAGGTCGTGGGGAGGAGTCCAATATGGCTGGGGAGTTCAGGGAATTGGGAAGAGGCACAGACATAAGGCTGAGTACAGAGTGAGCAGCAGATTGTGTAGAGCCTCGTATTCCATGGCTATAATTACAGGCCGCATCTATGGAACTAACCACAAGCAGCCAGGTGTAAGATGTTTTCTTTGTAGTAACATGTAAATCTCACCACAGCCCTAGGAGGCAGCACAGTTATGATCCTCTTTATATATGGAGATGCTGAGATATAGAGCCTTCAGATGCCCAGCTAGTAAGAGGAGCAGCAGGCTCAGAGGAGTCTTGGCTCTCAATGCCAAAATCAGGGGTTTGTTTGCAAACGGAAGTAGAGGGTTTTAGGCAGAGGAGGATGTAGAGCAGGTTTCTCCAGGTAAATAGAGGGATTGGAGGTGGGGACGTGATGAGGGTAGGGGGCACTTCAAGTGGGAGTAAGAAGGTGCAATTCCTGAGCGGAGGCTAGAAAAGCAGGAAGGCTCCCAGAGGAGGCCTCAACCTCCTCCACAAACATCAGGGGTCAGCACAGAGTGCAGCTGCAAAGGAAAGAGCTGGAAACAACCTTACAGAAAGTCCTCTGGTGGGTACCACATCTCTTACTTAGACATTCATCCCTTCATCTGATAAAAGCACGGTGGTTCTCCATTGAAGAGCACCATCCCCTTCTACCCCATTCTAATCCAGAGTTTGAAAGGGCTGACCCTGCCGGCTCTCCCACCCTTCATAACCCCTGGCCACTATGGGCACATGACCAAAGCCTGGCCAATCAAAACCTTCCACCCACCTGTGGGCACACAACCAAGGCCTGACCAATCAGAACCTTCCACCCACCTGTGGGCACATGACCAAGGCCTGGCCAATTAGAAACTTCCACCTATCTGAAGCCTGCCAGACTCAATTCTGGGACTTTAGCTAGGAGAGGGAAGACACTTGAAATCCCTGGATCCAACGAGAACTGAAGCTGTCTTATCCCGGAACTTCACAGTTAACAAGAACCAATAACGCCCCTTTCCTGAAGAAGCTTATTTGTGTTTCTGACACTAGCAACCAATATAATCCTCTTTGTTTCCCACGTGGGCTGACTGGAACCCATGAATGATTGGAACATGAATGGTTTGCTCAGACCACACAGCGGGTCCTCTTGATACAGTGCTTTCTCCACTAATGCAATGAGTCATCTAGGGCGACTGAGAGTGAAAGACAGTCCCCACTTCAATCTGGGACCTTGGATCTTTCCTGCTTTATCTGCAAACATGGTCTCCCACAAACTCCAATATTCTGGAGGGCCCTGTATTTTATTTGCCTTATCCAGCTACCACCCGTACCATCGTTTGCTAATGTCTTTAAATCAACCCAGTTTTTTAATGTAAATGGACTTTTTCAAATTAAATTTTGTATCACTATCAAATAGAAATGTAGTATCATTTGCCATGAAAATGCAGAGGCAATCAAAACACCCACAGTGTTAATTGAGTTAAGGCTAGATAGATTCCATTGTCTCAGACTTATCCTGTCTTTGTTAGAGAGAGAGATTTGTGAGTGTTTAAAGATGTGCTAGCATCAAAGTGTTGGGGCCTCACCCAAGATCTCTTTGCGGTCCCAGCCAACACAGCCACCCCCAAGCTGCTGTGAGCAATGCACCCTTCTCCAGAGTATTACCTCTGTGGATAGTCAGGAATCGTCTCACAGGGAAATGTCTAGGAGTCACAAACCCCCAACTAACTGGAAGTAGAATACCCAGCCCCTTAGCCACAAGGAGGGACCAGCTCTGTAGTGTCATTCATGCTTCAGACTGCCCATGGGATCAGACTGAGGCTGTTCTCCAGCTGAAACCATATCTCTGCTGAACCCCTTCCATTGCCCTCTCCAGCCTCCCACACTTCCATACAGGGTTCTCCTACATCCCTTACGTAATAAATCAATTACACAAGAAACTCCACTCAGATGGTATTTCTAGGGTGAAAGCAGACCCCAAAAAATAGCCCAGATCCAGGCCCATAATGACAGGGGCTTCAACCAGAGTGGTAGCAGTGCAGGGGGTGAGAAGTGGTGAGTAAGTCATGCTTCATAAGCACTACTCATTCAATCCTCAATATAGGCAGACATTGGAAATACTGTTATTAGTTCCAGAGGTACTATTATTCACTTTAGAAATAGAGAAACTAAACCTTAGGGAAGTTGATAACTTGCCCAAGGTCACAAATATCAGAGCCAGAATTTGAACCCAGAACTGTCTGACTCTAGAGCTAGAGTTCTTTCCTGTCAAACTCTCCTGCCCTGTCTATGTCATGTCACTTATGGAAAGATGTGTGCCAATAGGAGGCCTCATACAATGCGGACAGACACGTTAGTCTGGGACTCAGAACTGGGTTCCAACTCTGCCTCTGCTTCTAAACACTATGTCAACTCAGGGAAGTTTCTTCATTTCTCTGGGCCTCAGTTTCTGCTTAGGAAAAACATGAGGAAATGAGTTCAAATACCTTTTGACTCTTCTCCCAGGGTACTTTGTCTATGCTTCCAGAAAGTGTAAAATTTTATCTTGTATGACTGCCTCCCTAGTGGTCATGTTAACGCCATGAGCCTATGCAGGGTACAGGGCAGGCACACAGAAAATACTGGTTGAAGCTGGGCGTGGTGGCTCACGCCTGTAATCCCAACACTCTGGGAGGCCAAGGTGGGTGGATCATGAAGTCAAGAGATCGAGATCATCCTGGCCAACATGGTGAAACCCCGTCTCTACTTGAAATACAAAAATTAGCCTGGCATGGTGGCAGGTGCCTGTAGTCGCAGCTACTCAGGAGGCTGAGGCAGAAGAATCACTTGAACCCGGGAGGCAGAGGTTGCAGTGAGCTGAGATTGTGCCACGGCACTCCAGCCTGGAGACAGAGCAAGACTCCACCTCAAAAAAGAAAAAAGAAAGTACTGGTTGAGTTGAACAAAATGAATGGGATGAAATGGAATGGAATAATTTCTGTCATTCCAACAGTGAATGAACCTTCCAATGAACCTTCATACATTGGGAGTTGTGCTTACCTAGTGATATAGTTTGGATCTGTGTCCCCTTCAAATGTCATGTTGAAATGTGATCCCCAATGTTGGAGGTAGGGCCTAGTGGGAAGTGTTGGGGTCATAGTAGGGTGGATCTTTCATGAATGGCTTAGTGCCCTCCCTACAGTAATGGGTGAGTTCTGGAGCTGTTAATTTACAAGAGAGCTGGTTGTTTAAAGGAGCCTGGAACCTCTTCCTGTGTGTCTCTCTCTTGATCCATCTTTCACCATGACATGCTGGCTCCCCCTTCACCTTCTACCATGAGTAAAAGCTTCCTGAGGCCTCACTAGAAGTCAAGATGCTTGTGCCATGCTTGCACAGCCTGCAGAACCATGAGCCAAATAAACCTTCTTTCTTTATAAATTACACAGTCTCAGGTATTTCTTTATAGCAAAGAAAAATGGACAAATACACCTTGGAATAGACACTTGGCAGCTGCCCTCTCCTCTCACAGCCAACCAGGGCTAGTGACAATAAAAGATCGTTCATGGAACATATTCAAGAGACCAAGGCCCAGGAAAGGGAAAAGCAGAAAGAAAAAGAGGATATCTTCTCAGGGGTTCCAAATGAGATCTTCAATATCCATGCAGGAATCTCATAAACCCTCCAACCCACATTTGCAAAACTGTGTCATCCCCTAATACCTGTCCCCCACAAACCTGTCCCCTTCCTGTGCTCCTTACCTCAGTAAACAGAAGTCCCACCTGACCAGTTACTTAAGCAAGGAGCCCTAGACTCATCCTTGATGCTTCTCTCTCCCTTCACTCCCCACCCTAGAGATTCCTGCCTGGAATATTTCATGGGGCTGTTGCATCTTTACACTACTTGCACCCACTTTCAAGTCAATAGCGTTACTTGCTTGGCTTACCTTAGAAGAAGTCTAAAATCCTTATCATGGCCCAGAAGGTTCTGTGTGACCTCTGCCTGACCTTATCCACCCCCTACTCCTCACCTTCCCACCCCAACTTGTTCACTCACTCCTCCCTCCACCCCACTGCCCTTCCCTAGACTTCCTACACTCTGGCCACGCAGGACTTCAAGTGACTTTTGAGAGTCTAGCTCATTCCTGTCCCTGGAACTTCATGCTTGGAACACTTCTTGCTATTCCTCAACGCCTCGTGTCACATTTCCAGGCTGCCCCCCTTATCCTTCAGCCCTTGTTAGCCCTCCTTCTGCCCCTGCCTATTCAATGTCCTTAAGACACCCAGTGCTTTTCTAGCTAATGCTTTGCTCACTTGTAATATTTGTTTGTTATCTTTATAAACTTTAGGGACTAGAGGTGCCCACAGCTCTGTCCCTAAAGCTGGAACAGTGCCTGGCACACAGCAGGGCTCATTAAGTATTTTTGGATGGATGAATGAGTAAACAAGAGGAACAAAGAGCAAACGAATGTGTGCGCCTGGCACTGTCCCTTTCCTCGCGCCATTCCTTTGGCCTGAACCAGTCTCTTCTCTTCCTTCTCACAAGGCCACCCCTTAATCTCACTTGCTCCAAGGATGCCTCCCTCGTAGCTCCTCTTAATGGAGGAGATAAATACTCCTTTTACTGGCTGTCACAGGACCAACGTGTTGTCTAAACTTACAACGCTTCAGTGAATCCACTGTAGCCTGTGATCACACGCTGCTCTGTATGTGTAAATCTTGCCTCCCTGCTAGAAGACAGTTCACCGAAGCCTGACACTGTTCCCCATGGTAATGGGTGCTGGACAAAGGAGCAGAGGAGGTCACATGCCTGAAAGTGAGCTCAGCAACCAGAAGGGGCTAACTCACGGTAAAAGGTTTGAACATGACAGCATGTGATATAAATGTAGCCTAAGCTCCTTTCCTTTCAGGCATTTAGTGAACACTGTCTATGCATAAGGCTCTGAGTTAGAGTGGAACAGAAGAGGGAAAATAAGTAGGAGCCCTGATCCCTACCTGCTGAGAGTTTATGGTCTAGTTACAACATACGACTTGATTGTAAGTAATCACCATATAAGGCTATAGGCTCAGTGCCCAGGAGAACCCCACCTCCGGAAGTCCATTTCTTTATCTCTAAACAATCCCAAAGTCTGGCCTGATGCCCATGAGGCACCTGGTGTTGGGCTCCCCTTCTCTTACTGGGCGCCGTTCTCCTCCACGACATCATCTTCACTAGAGCTCCTATTTCCATCTTCCTGTTTTATCTTCTCCAGTGGGATATGTGTGTGCATGTATATATGTGTCTGTGTGGGTGCACGTAGTACAGGCAGCTTGCCCCAGATGAAGTGCATGTTGCTAAAACCATTCCTAAGCTGTCTGCAGAATTGGCTGTCCCCGCTCCCTGGGAATTGTTTACAAGCACTTGAACTTAACGACCTGCCTCTAGCAAATGCACCCAGTTCGGCAATGTGGCCAGTTGGGTAAATGCTAGACCCTGGAGTCCAACGGTCCCAATGAGAACTTGGAGTCTCTAAGCACGCTTTCGATATCCTTTCGTGGTAAAAGCAAAGGTGATTTAGATTTATTGAATGAGAGAAGTCCCTGATACCAAAGAAAATAGATGAGTTGGGAAAGGTGACTCTGTTGGCACTCTTCAGAGACTGAGACACGGGAGTTGCCAAAGTTTCTCAAATACCACCACCCGCACCTTGAGCCACTGGGATGATGAAATACTCTGAAGAGTTTGATTGCCTGTACTGATGAGCTTGACTGAAGCCCAGCAACCCGGCCTACCTCCTGGTGGCCACTAAGGACTCCAGGTTGGACTTGCCATGCCCCTGCAAACACTTTATGGACCAGAGCACAGCTCCCCATAAAGCACAGTTTCCATGTTGCCAGTAGCAAGATGAGTTACTTCACCTATTAGCTGGCAAATGAAATGCCAGGTGGAAGCAAAGTGTTGAAACACAGAAATAGATGCATCCCCACCCTGAGGGGTGATGAAAGACTTGGAAGAGGCCTTCACAGGCACTTGGCACATGCACGGGAGAGCTGGTAGGTGGGTGCTGGGGCTGGGGACGCCTGGCTGCAAGAGCTTGACTTGAACCTGAGCATGCCATGCCTGATGGTGGGGAGGGGACTCTGGGGATTATACAGTTGCATGCAGGAAAGAACCTAGGCAGAATTTGGCAAACAGATTCAGCTTTTGGTAGCCCTGGAGGGAGTCTTTACTTTCTGGTTGAAAATTCCAACATGAGTCTGATAGTCCTGATAATTCCCTAAGATTTCATGGCTAGGCCAGGCACGGTTGCTCATGCCTGTAATCCCAGCACTTTGGGAGGCCAAGGCGGGTGAATTCCTTTGAGCTCAGGAGTTCAAGACCAGCCTGAGCAACATGGTAAAACTCTGTCTCTACAAAAAAAATACAAAAAGGTAGCCGGGCATGGTGGTTCATACCTGTTTTCCCAGCTACTCAGGAGGCTGAGGCTGGAGGATCACCTGAGCACGGGAAGCAGAGGTTGCAGTGAGCCAAGATCACACCACTGTACTCCAACCTGGGCGAGAGAGTGAGACTCTGTCTTAAAAGAAAAACAAATGAAAAATTCTTGACTAGAAAAAGGAAGAGAAGTCTGGTTTCAAAATGGGGAGAGAAAGAAGAAAAAGGAGGAGGAAGGGAAGAGATGGGAGGGAGAAAGGAAGGAAGGAAAGGAAGGGGGAAGGAAGAGAGGGAAGAAGAGACAAAGGGAGGGAGGGAGCTACAGAGAATGAAATCTTTGAGATTGTGTCTGATAATATTGCTTATCTGAAATATGCCAAAAGTTTGAAAACAGTTTTCCCCAATAAATGGTATAGTGTGTATGAAAATGTGTGCAAGTGCACATGTGTTTGTGAATATGTGTTAGAATAGTGTATGTGGTATGCATCTGTGGGCATATTTGTGCATGTGTATGTGTGTGTGAGCATTAGTGTGTGTGTGAAAATGTGTGTGTTTGCACGATGTGTGTGTGCAGGTGACTGTGTGTGCTTATGCATGTGCATATGCAGGTGTGTGCATGAGTGTGGATGTGTTTGGGTGTACGTACTAGGTGTGCATATATGTGTGTCTATGTCTGTCCAGCACCTGGAATGAAAACAACCTTGGAATCAACCCCAGGAGAGGTGGGATTGTATGCAGATTGGCCACACAGCAGCTGTGTGACTTTGACCGAGTCCTATCACCACCTTGGACCTCAGTTTCTCATATGTTCTATTTCCTAGAACAATAGCTAGCACACAGTAATCACTCAACAAATATTTACTGAATGAGTAACTGTTATTTAGGGGTAATACTGGCTACTTCTTAGGATGGAGGAGATGACAAAATGAGAAAACATATGCAAAACTATTCTCTGTGTGCTTGGCACATAATCAAAGCCCCAAAACAGTCAGCCCCTCCCCTCTGCAACTTCAGTTTTTTTCCCTTTGGTAGGAGGTCAATGAAGGAAGTGACACACAAGGCCAAATATCCCTTGCAACCCCCTTCCTTAGGCAGAGTACCACGGGACCAATCTTCAGCCAATTTCCAGGGGCTTCTGAGTTCCCATTATGTTATATATTAGCCAGGCTTCTTCCTGCTCTCAGTCAAAGGTTGACAGCAATTCATTTGCAAAAATTAAATGCAAGATTGAATTTTAACAACTCGGAAATTTGCTTTTTAGTGACCTATGGGGCAGGAAGGCTGGTGAGTGAGCTGATTCTTGACCTGCCATCTGTATAGCATACTTGTGGGTCACAATCCTGCAAAGTAAGAATTAGTATCCTCATTACGCAGTTGAAGGAATTAAAGCTCAGAGAAATTGTGACTGGTCCAAGGTCACACTGCTTACTCCAGGCCACCAGAGCCGCCTCCAAGTCCGATAAGTGTTATTCAGAAGCTTTGAGGAGGTAAAATCTCCTCACCCAAGCAGACATTAATGAGGTTTCTATGTTTGAACCCACAAACATCTCAAAATCTCTGACCAGTCAGCCCCGGTTGAGTATTGGCAGATAGAGCCAGGGCCATGTGGCAATCAGAAAACTAGTCAGGTGGCACTGGAACAGTGCCTCTGAGGTATTTCACAAACATGGGGAACAAACACATTTGGTGTTGCAATCCTGGTCACCCGGAGCTGCCGCGTTGGCTGTTTTTTGAGAACGAACTGCGGATAAGGAGTTTGAGGCCTGATAGCGCTGGGATGCCCAGACGGGTGGCCATTTTGGAGACTGCGTCAGCACTCAGGAGACGGAGAGTTCTTTCAGCCCTGAAACCCCTTATGGTTACAGCCAGAGAGACCCACTCCTCCCAAGTGGCCAAAAGCTGTACCCTAAACCCCTTAGTGAGGCATTCAAGGTTTTCCATGGCCCAGAAGTCACCTACAGTTTCATCTCTTCCCACAACTCCCCTTGACAGTAACCTCTGACTGGATCCCGGACGTACCTCGTTCTTCACCACATCCCTGCCCAGGAAACAGACTATCTCCTCCCCTCAGAAGAACCATTCATCCTGTAATCCTCAAGACACAAGTTAATTAAGACCGGGATTTCACAATGCCCTCTGGGATGATTAGTATAACCAGTATGAACTGCTCCATAAACTCAGAGCACAAATACCATCACATTACACTTATTTTTCTGAAACATCTCTTAAGCAGTCACCTACATTAAAAGCAGGAAGTCCAGAATTTTCCTCTGAAAGTTTCCTCTGCTCCCAACAAATTGTCCCAAAACCCTGGGGAGGCCAAGTGAAAACAAAAATGAGTCCTCTTCAGACATCAGGCACAGAGGAACCGGTGTCTGTTCAATTTGCAAATGCCACGGACCTCTCACAGGTTCTCACTGCCATATAGTGTCACTGTGGAGGCTTACACCTACATAATTTCTTGGATACATGCAAATGGCAAGACCAAATCCCTGACCTGCAGCCAGGGGCCCCATGTCGAGCTCTAAAAGTATAATTCTAATTCCTTTTCTCATACTCAGCTATTTATCAGGATACAAGAGAACATCAAGAACACTAAATCAGAACTTGGTCTACTTTCCACCACTCACAAATCCCTTTTTACCCGCCCTATGACTACTGCAAGAAACACCTTCTCTTTTTGAAATCTCCAGTAAGGGAAATTTTTTTTTTTTTTTTTTTTTTTTTGCGACAGAGTCTCGCTCTGTCACCCAGGCTGGAATGCAGTGGCGCAATCTCAACTCACTGCAACCTCTGCCTCCCAGGTACAAACGATTCTCCTGCCTCAGTCTCCCAAGTAGCTGAGACTACAGACATGCACCACCACACCCGGCTAATTTTTGTGTTTTTAGTAGAGACAGGGTTTCGTCATGTTGGCCAGACAGGTCTCAAACTCCTGACCTCAAGTGATCCGCCCGCCTCGGCCTCCCAAAATACTGGGATTACAGGTGTGAGCCACTGCGCCAGGTCGGGAAACATCTTTTAATACCTTTCCCTCAAGAGAATGACTGCTGCCTGCACTGCACCTGCCCTTCTCATGGAAACTGGCCTTAGTGCCTTTCTTTTCCTGCCTGTACCTTGCTGTAACTGGCAACTTCCTCACTAAAGAAAATAACAAAAGCTCAAGTTAAATCTCCAACAGGGCACCTCCTATGAGGGCACCTGCAACAATTGCAATACATTTTAGGACCACAAAATTGCTCCCAGGCATAGCCAGAGGTGAGTGATTATATTTGGAAAAGGCCTACTGTCTACAGGCATTTTGACACAAATTATTCTGTTGAATCCCAACAATGACAGCAAAGTGGTGTGACCTGCATTTTACTAAGGAACATGAGGCTTAAGGTAGCAAGGGGCTGAAAGCTACACAACTGTGAGATGCTTGACCAAAGTCTGTCTCCTGCCCTGGAGAGAGTAACAGCTTGCTCCTCCCACCCCAGTAATTCACTGCTAGTGAGATCAAAGTAAAAGAAACATCCCAAGCAGCCTTAAAGAGATAAAGGCATCACAAAAGGGCAGCCTGAAGACTTAGCACATAGTAAGTGCTCTATTAACAGTTGTAAATGGCACAGTAGATACTTTTCTGTTTTGTGCCCAGACATGGGACAGATCAATGAGGCATAAGGGCTGATTCTAGCACAAAACCTCACCTCTGAGCTTACCATGAAGGAGAAGATTCACTTCTCAACTATTCTAAATCAACACTGGAAGGAAATACGCTATCAAAAAAACTAGAGAAAGGGTGAGAAGAAAGCCCGGGAGAAGAAAACGCTAACTTCCTTTTTTTTCTTTTTTTTTTTTTTTTTTTGGTAAAGAGACAGGGTCTCACTATGTTGCCCAAGCTGACCTCAAACACCTGGCCTCAAGCAGTTCTCCTGCCTCTGGAACCACCACACCCAGCTCCAAACTTCCAAACTTCCACCTGGAGGAGCTTGGGAGAATTCCCAGAGAAAGGGAGCATTTTAGCTGGGCCTTTGCATGTACATAACAATAACAACAACCATAATCTACTAACTATAGTTAACCACTTGCTCTGTGCCAGGCACAATATAAGCCCTTCCCATAAATATTGCCTCATTTGACTCTTCCAAGAAATCTCTAAGGTAGATGCTATTGCTATTCCCATCATACAGATGAGGACACCAAGATACAGTAACAACAAACCAGAAATTATTAAAGAAGGGATTCAATCTCGTGTGTATCTGGAATTCATCTGTCTAGTCAGAGGTGAGCCTGTGACAGGCAGAAAAAGGCATTTCCTCTTTTAATGGCACATTCCCCTTTGGTGGACTCCCCCAGGAAGGCAGGAAGAAGGCACAAGCCAGGTAAGGGGGATGGTGAAGTCTGCCCCTGCCTGAGGGTGACTCTCCCTGCCCACTAATAAACAGCAGCACAGTAAATCACATACTCTATCTAGCCAATTAGGTAAGATGCTCATTGCTTGCAGAAGAACAATTAAAGAGAGACTTTGGGGTTCTTTGCTCCAAAGTTCCCCAAGGGCAAGCATGGAAAGAGAGTAAATGGACAAAGGACCCATTTTCCTAACAAAAAGAGCCATCACTTACCATGGGCAAGACATGTACTAGGCTTTTGCAAGCATTATCTCATTTTAATTTTCATCAACACACTCTAATAAGTGTAGATAACGTCCACTGATTGTGAATCCTGTGCTAGGCATTGTTCTAGATGTTTCTACAAACCCATTGGATCCTCACAACTCTGTACACTATGATTATTGTGATATTATATGTTTATTAAATATTATATATTATATGTACATTATATAATACAATAATACAATATTATTGTTGTAATATTATTATATAATATTATTAGGTTGGTGCAAAAGTAATTGGGGTTTTTGTCATTACTTTCAATTTAGGTTGCACCAATCTAAATTACATTATTAGTATTATTATCTCCACTTTACAGAATCAGAAACTGATGCATAGGGTAATTAAGTATTTTTTCCAAGGTAATGCAGGTGATTGGTGGGAAAGCTAGGTTTTGAACTCAGGCAGTCTGGTTCTGGATCTCATACTATTCACCACGATCTATTTTGCCCTATAAAGAAGGTATGAGTATCCACATTAAATAAAGAAGGAGGTGGAATTCCATAAGATACTATGAATTGCCTAGTCTTTTTGGTGACAAAATCAACATTTGACCCCAACAGCCATGCTCTTAACCACTTGGCAATAGCAGCCCTGGTCCTGCACAGCCTCGCAGTGTGCTGTGCACATCACTTCTCTCCATGCCTTTTCCAGGTGTCATAACCTGGAAAAGAAGAATATGAAAGTTGATAGTTCCAAGTGGCCTGGTCAGCTCAGACTCCCCAGGACACACTGGAGGAGTTTAACACTCCACGTATCTATTACCTGAGTAGGACACCAGTTACTTTCTGGCAGGCAAACCACAGCCTAATCCTTAACAGCTCCTTGTTTGCCTGAGGATAATTTTGGGTTTCTGCCACCACTCCTCTTCTACCTTTGTGACAGAGAGTCTCCAATATTGCCACCAACACTTTCTCCCATCTTTCTACATATATCTGCTCCTCACAACAAGAGGTGAAGTCTGTCTTTCCCTCCCCTTGAATCTGGTAGGGCCTTGCGATTTACTTTGCCCACATGAATATGGTAGAAATAATGTCCTAGAGTTTCTAAGCCTGGCTTCAAGAGTTTGGGAAGCTTTCTCTTCTTGCCTCTTGGAATCTAGCTGTCGGACTGTAAAGAACCTTCAACTACACTACGAAGATGAGAGACCACATGAGGAAGAGAGGGCCCGAGGATGGGAAGCCATCTTGGATGTCCCAGCCCCAGGCGGCTCCCAGCTTAGTGCAGCTACTTGGCTAACATTGGCTACGCAACATAAGAGCAGAAAACTGCTCAACTGTTGGGAGAAAGAATAAATCTTTGTTGTTTTAAGACATTAGAGAGTGGTTTGTCACACAGTAATTGAAAGAACTCCATTTCCTCCACCTTATCTTTTTTTTTTTTTTTTTTTTTTTTTACCACAAAAGATTACTCCCTAGCTTACTGGTGTCAATGTCCATTGGATTACAGCATTTAAGTGTGCTCATGCCTTCCTGACTAACGACGACTTCTGACCTAAGACAAAGGGCAACGGTGTGGATTTATTCATTCAGTGTGAGCATCTTTCTGTGCCAGGAATATGCTGGAGCCCAGAGACCCAGAGATAAATAAGACACAGCCCACGCCTTCAGAAAGCGATGTTTGGGGAAGAGCTAGGTCAGTCTCATCACAACACGGAGTGATGGGATCAATCTGTTCATTCATTCAATAGCATCTATTGAGTGCCTACTATGTGTCAGGCAGTCCGCTAGTCATTTGGGCTATCATCAATGAACAGGCAAAGATCCACGTCTTCATCTGGCTTACATTTTTTAGGGTGCTTTCATTCCAATAGTGGCAGAAGTATAAGTGAAGCTCTGTCCAAGAAGCTCTGTACAATGTAAAAACGAGCTGACCTCCATTGATACAAGTGGAGTGGGAAAACGGAGGAACTAAATGCTGATGTGGCCAAGATAACAAGTTCTATCCTTATCTTACAGATAAGGATTCTGAGATCCAGAGAGACCTCAGACTTAATCCACAATTTATTAGCTGTGTTACCCTGGGCAAGTTACTTAACATTTCCGCCCTTCATTTTCCTCATCTATAAAATAGCTTTAATAATAATACCTATATCAGTGATTATTATAAAGGTTAAATGAGTTATTATTTGTAACGCACATGAAATAGTTCAAGACACTTATTTTAAAAGTATATTAATCTTTAGCTGGGCGCAGCGGCTCACGTCTGTAATCCCAGCACTTTGGGAGGCTGAAGCCGGAAGATCACCTGAGGTCAGGAGTTTAAGACCAGCCTGGCCAACATGGCAAAACCCCGTCTCTTCTAAAAACACACACACACACACACACACACACACACACACACAAAAATTAGCCGGGGGGGGGGAGTGGCACACATCTATAAATCCCAGCTACTCGCGAGGCTGAGGCACGAGAATCACTTGAACCCAGGAGGCAGAGGCTGCGGTGAGCCGAGATTGCGCCACTGCACTCCAGACTGGGTGACAGAGCGAGACTCTGTCTCAAAATGTATATTAATCTTTGCTAAATGAATTTTAGAAATAAAACACCAAATAAAATGACATGATTAGCTCAAGTTCACAGAACTGGGTGAGTATCAAAGTTGGAATTGACTCCTGATCCAGTGTTCTTTCCACACCTTTCTATTCTGCTTCTCAACTAAATTTGCACTTCCATTTTCAGTGAGAGATGTAAATCATCTGCGTGTTCCCTTTAGGCCATATATATCTCAGGGATACCCCTGCATGCCTCCTAGCCAAAAGATCCAGCAGGGAAGGACTCCCAAGGCCCAAATCCCAGGCTCCCTCTAAGATCACGTGCAGGGCGGAGTCTGTTGAGATGACTCAGGTTGAGGCTAATTTACAGATGTGCAAAAAGTCATGCTCACGCCCCAGGTGTGTTAAGTAGGACTTGAAGGGTTAAAATGCACCATCCTGCAAGTAGGGACTACCTAGGACTGGGACTTCACAGATATTTCCACCTTCTATTGTCTGGTCATCCTGGGGTTCACCTCCGTGACTCTCATCTGATGAAACTCAGTCCATTCAAGGCAGATAGTGCCCAGGCTCTCTGCAGCTGACATTGTCCTTCCCTTGGAGTAGAAAGCAAGGGCGATGGGAAGACTAGTCTCATTTGCAGCCTGGCTTCCATCCATGTACCAACAATGACACAACTCCCTCCTCCGATGAGCACTTTCCAATCTCCACTGAGATCTGTTGGATGAGAAGCCAGTTTCCATCACAGCCACGCACAGGCAGCTATGGGTGGGGGTGTGGATATAGCTCTCTTCACCCCAAGATCTGGGAAGAGAGAGCTCATCTGTTCACCAGCCAGAAACCCAGCCAAGCATAACAGGGCTGCTGTGAGGGTCTTTGAGGAACCAGAGGGGAAATGATCCAATGGCCAGGACTGTGAAAGCTACGGTCATAAGAGAAGCATGCTCCTCTAGCCCTGCTGATGGAATTGTCCCAAAGGGAAAGATTTAACTTGTTTTAGGAACTAGTCAGAGCCTGGCTTGGGCATGCCGCCAGTGTATTACGAGAACAATCTCTGGGAAATGAGGAATGAATGTATTGCCAAGCAGATTGTAGCCCTGGAGCCTAACAATCAGTGGCCCCTGACATTCAGCCAGCCCCCAATTCCTTGGGACCTCCCTGACCACTACCAGTGCCAGACAAGCTGATCCCTGATTCTCATTCACTCAACATATGCTGAGTCCCTGTTATGGTCAGGCACCGTGCTAGGAGCTGGGGAAAGAGGTGTGATGACACAGCCTCTGCCTCGAGGACTTCGTCTGGAGCCCACGGATAATTACAATACAATATGATTGGATGCCCCAGTGTGTACTGCTTCCGGAAGCCCAGAGGGAGGAGTGACTAGTCCCGTCTGGGCAATTCCAGAAGGATTCAGAAGAGGTGAAACATGAGCCTGGTCTTGAAGCATGATCCCTGTTCCACTGATGTTTGTGAAGCACCCTGGGTACCAGGCAGAAGACCAAGACTGGCCAGGGAGAGTTGGGTGTAGGGGGGTTCCAACACAGCTGCTCCCCAGCCTTCCTGCCAGCTAAAGCCCTTCCTGCCTTCCTTTTACATGCTAGTGCAAAAGTACCTCCCCTGCAGAAATCATTTTCCAGTTAATTCAATATCTCTCAAATAAATCATGGACTTTGTCAGCCTCTTCATGTACCAACCCAAAGACATTGTCAGAGTCCAGAAGAGTAGCTTAGAACCCTTAGAACTCTCCAGCTTGTGCTGGCCTTCAAGAAGAGAACCATCATTCCTGTCCTCAAGCAGTGAATAGTCAACCTGTGGAGGAAAACCAAAGATCAATTGGGTGCCAAACTGAAAAATCATATTTAGAAGTCCATAGAAAATTAGGAATAAAATTGGAAATGAAGAGAGCTTTTGCTCTCCTTGAGAGCACCGGTTGAAAGGTTCTTGGACCACTTCAGGTGGGAATAGATGTTTCAACCCCAAGAAGATGCAAGCCCGTTGAGAGCAGAGGTTTCTGTTTTCTTTGTCTCAGTAGTCATCTCTCTCCTTCCCCACCCTCGTACTTAACTTCTTAGCAGAGACACCTGTAGTCCCAGTGCAGAATGTATTCAAATAAGCCATCGTGAATGGGGAAGTAGACACCCTGACAGAGCTGAATCTCACCTTGCCAGTCAAGAAGGGTCCTCCTAGCTGGGTCTGAGGAAGAATCTGAGGGATTGAGATCAGGAGGCTAGATATGCCATCCTGATAGAAAGGGAGGAAGGGAGGGAGGCAAAGGAGGGAGGGAGGGAGGGAAGGAAGGAAGTTGTTATATTTCCTTTTGCATATTTCCTTTCCACTTCCAAACTACCCTGTGAGAGAGGTTTCATTGACCCTACTTTGCAGACAAGAAACTGAGGCTAAGGGAATTTAAGTAACTCGCTGAAGGTCAAAACTCTAGTAAACAGGGATTCAGTCCAAAATCTGAGGACTCTGAAGCCTGTGCTTTTTCTAGACAGCCTGGATAAAAATAACTGTCGTGTATCAAGAATCTGCCACTTGCCAAGACCTGGGAAGGCCCTTTACAAACACAGATTGCACGACTCTCACTGAGCAGATTCTCCTAGCAGGAGGCCCCCTGCCCAGCTGCTCCTCCTGCACAGATGGGATACCAAGGTGGCCACAGCATTTAGCACTGAAACAAGTATGGTTTGAAGGTGACCAGGGGGCACTTTTAATGATTGTGGTGAGTAGCAGGTACAAATAGGACTGTCCCATGTGGTCACCCTAGTTGTAGCCCACCTTCCAACCATCCATGCATCCCTTAAGCAAATATGTCACAAAAGGCTTGAATCCAACTCTCCTTGAGTCCCTCCTCACTTTTCCCAACAAGAGGCCATCCAGCCATCCCAGGACTTTGCAGACACTGGCCACACTAGTCCAATGTGGAATGTAAAAGAAATTAAAGCCACGTATTTTATTGTTTAGCTTTTCCATAAAGCTAAAACTTTTCCATTCAAAGAATTATCCTGTGTCTTGAGAGCACTTACTTTCTTAGGGTTAAAAGTCTCATTTCTTTGGATGGCATAATGGTTATGACAGATTGTAATTTGGTTTTTAATACCTTTAATGGACAGAACTAAAAGTTGGGAAAGTTATGATGTTAGTCTGCTTAATTTTTTCTTTTTACCATTTTAACCATTTTGAAGTGTATGGTTCAGTGGCATTAAGTACATTCACAGTGTTGTACAACTATCACCACCATTCACCTCCAGAACCTTTTTACCATCTCATCTGAAACTCTGTTCCCACTAAACAACAGTTCCTCATTCCCCCTCTCTTCCCAGTCCCTGGCAACCACAATTCTACTTTCTGATATTTGAATTGAAGGTACCTCTTATCAATGGACTCATACAGCATTTGTTCTTTTGTATCTGGCTTATTTCATTTAGCATAATGCCCTCAAGGTTTACCTACGTTGTGGCATATATCGGAATGTTCTTCCTTTTAAAGTCTGAATAATATTCCATTGTATGTGTATACCAAGTTTTGCTTATCCATTCATCCATCAATGGTGCCTCATTTAATTTTACAGGTCACCATGATCCAAAAGCCTGGGAACCACTGATCCAGCCTGTGCATATACTTCAGTGATGGGCGCTCACTCCTCTCCCCATGCGGGCATTCCTTTGTATTTTATATTTAATCCTAGAGGACAACAGAGTGTGGATCTAACTGAGGAGGAGCATGGTGGGAAGGTAGAGAATGATTTTCAGGTCTCAACAGCCTCCCTACACTTCAAGATTTGTTCCCTACCTTTGTGGATCTAGAAGCCCACTGTTCAACTTTCCTAGGAATGATCAGATCCTGGAAAAAAGGACACCAACCACCTACATTTCTAGCCACCTTTGCTTGTGAGGGAATATTATCAATGCATATCATTCCCTCATTTACTGAGATGTACCCTGAACTCAGATACTCAGGCCCAAAATTTTGGAGTCATTTCAACTCCTCTCTTTTCCTCACACCTCACATCCAAACCATCAGCAAATTTTGTCATCAGTAACTTCAGAATATAACCCAAATCCAACCCTTTTGCACTGCACCACCATCTCCTATTCCAAGCTATCAAATCTTGTGTCTGGACTATGGCAATACAGTCCTAAATGGTCTCCTGTTAGGAGATCATCCCCCTTGTAAATCCCCTCTCTTCCTACCACCTAAAATGACCCTCTAAAATGTAAATATGGCCGTGCAATTTTTATAAAATATATCAGAAACCCTCCCTGTTTAGCACAATAAAAATCATGAATAAAGTCTTTTTAAAACCATATTCCTTTATGAATGGCTGAGCTAGCAAAAGAGAAAGGGAATCCCTTAAATGCCAGCAACAATAAAAAAGCTTGAATCTGTAGGGTAGACCGACAGTGGAGCCAATGGGGTATGTGTTCTACAGGGGCAAAAAGACAACGTCTTCACAGACCTTGTCCACTGGGTGGTTGTTGGGAAGAGTAGAAAACAAGGCCTGAGGCCCTTGCAAGGTTGGAGGTCAGACTGAAAATTCTCATAATAAGTTAGAACTCCCAAGAATGACACACCTTAGTAAATAAATGAGGAACAAACATTCACTCCACAGATTGAAATGTGCCGGTCTGGGCTTTGGCTCTTGGTGGAGCAGAAACAAAGAAAAAAAATTTTTTTCCTTTAAGAATTTCTGACTACAAGCCCAAATTCACAGTGTGTTTGAGGCCACTATTCACATGTCCTGTGTGGCCCGAAGAATCTAAATAGACCTGGGTATTTAGCAGAAGCGAGCCATATATATTCCCTGAAGGTGTATACTTTAAAACTAAGCTTCAATGAATTACCACAGATATTGTTCATAGGAGCATAAGTCACAATCATAAAACACAAACACACAAATAAACAGATCCTTATAAGGGAGAGTCAGCAGAATCAACCAACGATAGTGCCCCCTCCACAAGGACTGCAGATGCTGGAATTAATAGATACAATCCATAAAGTAGTCAAACTTGATGTATTTAATGAAATCAAAGAGGGAATGAGCCAGGCATGGTGGCTAACGCCTGTAATCCCAGCACTTTGGGAGGCCGAGGCGTGTGGATCACTTGAGGCCAGGAGTTCAAGACCAGCCTGGCCAACATGGAGAAACCCCATCTCTACTAAAAATATAAAAATTAGCCAGGTGTGGTGGTGCAGGCTTGTAATCTCAGCTACTCGGGAGGCTGAGGCACAAGAATCGCTTGAGCCTGGGAGGCGGAGGTTGCAGTGAGCTGAGATCACACCACTGCACTCCAGCCTGGGCAACAGAGCGAAACCCTGTCTCAAAAATAAATAAATAAATAAATAAATAAGAAGAGGGAATGAGTGCATGATGAAGGAATAAGAAGTCAATCAGGCATGTTTGAAAAAGAACCAAAAATCTTTGGAAAATGAGATGGTATAATAATGAAAATTAGAAACCCAGTGTATTGCTTAAACAAAATATTAACACATCTGAAGGGAAAATTAGTGGAAACAAATTTAAAGAAATTATCCACACTGCACTACAGAGACAGAGAGAGAAAAAAACAGCAAATAGAATGACAGCATCTAACATATGTCTGAGTGATCAGAAAAAGAAAACAGAAGAGGGAGGCAGCTGAATTTCAACACAGCACCCCCCTGCTCAGTCTCTCATACCTTCCCCCTCATTCATAGTGCTCTAGGATGTATCCATAGGAGAATTATTGGGGGGAAATTTTAAAGTCTCTATAATCAAACATGATCTGGCTCCTGACTACTTCTCTTTGCTGGCCTTCTGTTTCTAGAATGTGCCAAGCCCACCTCCATAGCAGGGCCTCTGCCAGGAGCACTCTCCCGCTTTGAACCCGGCATACCTCACTCTCTTACTTCATTCCAGTTCTTGCTTCAACAGCATCTCCTCTGAAAGGCCACTCTTGACCACTCACTCTAACGTTGTCCCCCAAACCCTTTCCCTGCTTTATTTGGTGTCATAGCTTTTATTATTACCTAATATTATATTATACTTTTGTTTATTTTGCATTGTTTCTCTCCCTGATGTGAAGACATGTAACTTGCTCCAAGCAGATGCTCAGTAAATATTTTTTGAAAGAATGAATGAATGAATAATTGAAACATATATGTACCTACTATGTGGTCGGTGCTGCCAGGGATATAGAGATGAGTGAGGCAGAGACTGAGTTGCCTGCCATTGCCCACTCTCCCTTCCTCCCTTAATAACACAATCTTGATTTTGTAGAGGAAGCAATGAGACCAACTGAAAACACGTATTTCTCCAGGCACCCTTTTACAGAGATGTGACCATTTGGCTATGTTCTGGCCAACATGGTGTAGGCATTCTTTGTTGGGTGGAACTTCCAAAAAAGGAGAGGAATAGACTCAGCTTGGGGCCTTATAACTCTTTCTCCCACCTCCTTCTTGCTACCTGGAATGTGGACATAGGAGTTGGGACTGCCATTTTATACCCATAAGTCAACCTTGAGGATGGAAGCCATGAGCTAAGGATGGTAAAGAAAACAGGTCAAAGGAGTCTGTGACATCAAAGATGTCACACAGCTGTCACTCCAGGCCTGTCTTCTTACCCTAGACATCCTTTAGCAGAGAAAGAATAAATTCCTATCTTTTTTCAGCCACAGCCTGCTGAAGGTACTTCTCAACTGATACCATGAATAAGACTCAGTCTCTGACTTCAGAAACTTGCAACCAACAGTGGGGTTCAGAGGTACCCAGTGACACCCAGGGTGATGTGCTGGCCAGGAACTCAGCAAGGTCAAGTGTCTTGCCCAGCATGGGACTTGGTGGGCAGAAGGAGAGGGCTGATATCTCCCCAAGGAAGGATTGGGTCATTAGCTTGGCCTTTCACACTCCCAAATTGTTGGGTTAGGCAAGGACTGGCAGTGTGAGGGGTCAGACCACAGCAATTTCTCCTCCTTCTGAAGTGAACCAGTGGGGGAAATGTCATGTATGCTCATGAGGTGTCACTGGTCAATAGGCAAGCATTGACTCAGCACTGTCTCCGTGCCTAGCATTGTGCTAGGTGCTATGAGAAAGGCACAAGGAGGAGACATGGCTCCTGTCCTCCAGGAGCTTATACTCACAGGGACTCAGTAACTCTTATGTCTGAAAGGAACCTTGGGTGGGAACCTTGGTTTCCTGGCCTCCTGTTTCCATGAGGAGGGAACTTATCCAGGGTAACACTTCCTGTCTCTTCTATTTCCATGCAGAGGGACCTTATCCAGGGTAACACTTCCTGTCTTGCTTCCTCACTAGGCTCCCTCCTCATGAGAGGTGGATTCACTTATCTGATCAATGAGTTCAGGAGAAAAAAACAAATAAGTCTGCTCTTTTTAGGAGCTGCTTTAAGATATATCTATAAAAGCATGACCATAAGAAGGAACTCTGGGAATGTACAGAGTTGCCAATGATGGGATGGACAAGTCTGTCTAACTCCAGGGAGCAGTATTATGAAGGCCATTGTTGTGGCCACACCTCTGCACATTCTCCAACCCAAATTTTATCCGTAAAAACATCATTTATTTCTATCTTCATTTCTCAACCCAGGAGGAGAAGGAACGAGTGTTATTTTTGGCCCCTCAGGATGATTATTGCTGACAGCTGTTACAAACAACCCCAAAATCTTAGAGTCTTAACACTAGAAAAGTTGTATTTCTCATCTCATGCCTCTTGTTTCTGGTCAAGAGGATCTGCTATAAAAGGGTGACTCAGAGACCTACTTTGCTTGGTATTGTGTCTCCCATTATGTGACTTCAAAGTCAACCTGGAATCATCTAGCCATGAGAAATGGGGAAAGCCTGGAAGATTGTGCCAAGGGAACAAGAATCAGGGATATTTTATGGTGTACACAGCCAGGCCTGGAAATGTGGGAAATCACATTTACCCACACTCCACTGGGCAAAGGAAAACTATAGAAGGCATTGAACCCAGGTGAGGCATCTACTCTGCATCAGAGAGTAGTGAGTTCCCTGTCACTAGAAGAGGCAAACAGGGGCTGATCATTTGGTGGAGATATTAAGAATCAAGTCTTCCATCGGACAGCTGGACCACAGCAATGATTCCCACACTTTTTATTCTCCAGGGCCCTTTCATAATTTTTCCCTTTGGACCTCATGTTTTGAAAGATCATGTCTAACAAACAAATTGCACTTGTTGAGTAATAACAAATATATTTCCCCACTTCTTATTCACCAAGTCTGTGTGTGTGTGTGTATGTGTGTGTGTGTGTGTGTGTGTGTGTATGCGGTGTCTATAACTGGACATGCTCATTTTGGGCACCATTGCTGCCATGGTTTTGATTTGCTAATCATATTCCAGGAATGCCTAGGATGTCATCAACAGCCAGTCTAAGTTTCTGACCAGCATTTGATGATTTAATTCCAGCCAAAGCAAAGAAGCTAAGAGTTTAGTTAAAATAAGTTGTCCAGCTGGGCGCAGTGGCTCACATCTGCAATCCCAACATTTTGGGAGGCCGAGGCAGGAGAATCACTTGAGGTCAGGATTCTCAAGTTGAGGTTTGAGACCAGCCTGCCCAACAAGTTGAAACCCTATCTCTACTAAAAATACAAAATTAGCCAGGCGTAATCCCAGCTACTTGGGAGGCTGAGGCAGGAAAATCACTTGAACCCGGGGAGTGGAGGTTGCAGTGAGCCAAGATCGCGCCATTGCACTCCAGCCTGGGCAACAATCTGTCTCAAAAATAATAATAATAATAATAATAATTTGTCCCTTCATGGGGTAAATTAAAGCCCTTTTATCTTTGTAGCAGGACCTTGCTCATAGCAATCATCACACAACCCTCCAAATTTGGAATGGGGTTCAGATGCTGGCAGCTAAAATCCATGCGTCTTCTGCAGGGCAAATGAAAAATTCAGGAACGGAACTCAGGTATTGGCACTCAGTGCAATTCCTTTTCTGTATCCTTTTCCTCCTATTAATTTTGGAGCAGGGTCATTTTTTTTTTAACTCTTCCATTTCTAGGAATTTCTCCTAGAGATACTCAAATATGAAAGCAAAATGAAATACAGCAATGTTCACGGTAGCAGATGTTGTTAACAGTAAAAAGCAACAAAGAGGCCGGGCGTGGAGGCTCACACCAGCAATCCCAGCACTTTGGGAGGCCGAGGTAGGCAGATTGGATTGCTTGAATCCAGGAGTTTGAGATTAGCCTGGGCAACATGGTGAAAACCCATTTCTACAAAAAATTAGCTGGGCGTGGTGACGCCTGTCTGTAGTCCCAGCCACACAGAAGGCTGAGATGAGAGAAGCACCTGAGCCTTGAAGGTCGAGGCTGCAGTGAGCCATGATCGCACCACTGAACTCCAGCCTGGGCAACAGAGTGAGACCTTGTCTTAAAAAAAAAAAAAAAAAAAAAAAAAAAACCAACAAAGGAAGTTTAGAAACAAATGAAAAGCACATTCATGAGAGTCAACTAATCTAAAAATGGCACCGTTCCTACAATTGAGTACCATGTGACTACTTTTAAAAAGTACACCAGTTTTATTGATGTAGAAAGACATCCAAGACAGGTAAATGTAAAAGTTAGGGTGCAGAACAGTGTTACAGTATGCCGCCATTTGTGATAGTGTATGGATTATATACACGGGAAATTAGGCAAATGATACATAAAAAAACTATTGAAGGTAATTACCTGTGGGAAGTAGAATTGGGGTGTGAAATGGAAAAACATTACTCTTCATTGGCATGTCCTTTGCTTTTGAAGTTTTACCATGTGCATGTGTTCTTTCCATAATAAAAAATTAGGCTGGGCATGGTAGCTCAAACCTGTAATTCCAGCTCTTTGGGAGGCTGAGGCAGGAGAATCACTCAATGTCAGGAGCTCAAGACCAGCCTAGGTAACATAGCAATACCCCATCTCTACAAAAAAATTAAAAATAAAAAAATCAGCCCAGCATGGTGGGGCACAGGTATAGTCCTAGCAGCTTGGGAGGCTGAGGTAAGAGGATACCCTGAGCCCAGGAGTTTGAGGCTACATTGAGCTGTAATTGTACCACCGAACTCCAGCCTGGGCAACAGTGCAAGAACTTGCCTATTAAAAAATTAATTTACAGGTTTAGTCACCAATAAATTAGCTCTATCAATTAATTTTAATAAAATTTGTGTCATAAATGCTAAGTCCACTTATTAATAATTCAACTAACAATGAATAATGGTTTCTCATGCCCCAAGCAAGTGCCAGGTGTTGGGATTATGTATGTCCACAAAAGAAAATAAGACTGAGACTTACCTTCCAATAGCCCATCACCAAGTGGAAGAGTCAGCCAAATAAATGCTCAGAACAGCAAAAATTAGTGCCATGCAAGAGAATCACTTGAACCCAGGAGGTGGAGGTTGTAGTGAACCAAGATTGCACCACTGCACTCCAGCCTGGGTGACAGAGCAAGACTCCATCTCAGGGAAAAAAAAAATTAGTGCCATGATTGAGGAAAGCCCTGAAAACTGTGGAACCATGAAGGAGGGTACTTAATATAGATCATAGATTGAAGGAGGCTTTCGGACGGAAGTGTTATTTGCAGTGGGTTTTGAGGGATGAATAGAAGTTAATCACAAACAAGGAAGGAAGAGAGATTAGGTGGCATAAAGAACAAAACACATCAAGCACTTGGGACAATATGGAAAGGTAGGTAGTAGTTTAAGTATAAGGAAACACATACCTTGAATACTTATTATTTAATATGCTTTCCTAATGAAATACTACACAACCACTATAAAGGAAAAAGTGAATCTATCTGAACCAAGAGTCAGTTTGCCAAAGTGGTTAGGATTGTGAGTTTTGGAGCCAGATGTTGGATCTGGTTCAGATCCTGTCTTCACCACTAACTAGCTGCCTCATGTTCCTTAACTTTTCTATGCCTAATATCCTCCCCATAAAATGAGAATAATGAAAGTACATTCTTCATAGGGTTCTAGTGAGTATTGGAATGAAATGATGAATGCAAAGTCCGTATCCCAGTGTCTGCTACAAACGAAACATTCAGTGGTGATAGTTATACTTACATGGACTGATATCAAGGTATATTAAGAAAAGGAGGGGAAACTGCTTTTTATATTTATCATAGGATCTCATTCCAGCAAGCAGGGGCTTTGCTGTCTTGTTCTCCAATATGTACCCCTTAGTACATAGTTGGCATCCAATAAATAACTATTGAATAAAAGAATTCCTGTAAAAGAAAATTGCATATGTCATTTGCTAATTAGGATATACATAGGTAAAGAAACTGAAATGATATATACCAAGCTGTTAACAGGTAGTATCTCTGGAATGGCAAGATTATAAAGAATTCATCCTTCCTAAAGCATACTTTTCTCTAACAAACTTTTTACAGGAAGGCTGATTTTCTTAAAACCGGGAGAAAACAATAAAATTTGAATGTGAAACAAGAAAAAAGTAAACATTTTAATTGATTATTGTGACCATGATAGTCAATTCATGGATATTTTAAAGAATTTGTCTCCAGTCAACTGGTTGAGAAAATGTAGTCATTAACTACATAACTTGGTATTTTCTTAATTGAAAATCATGTCGTAGAATAACTTCAGTCATTGCCCTAATCTGTTCACCTCTCTTTGGTGGTACCTTCCCAGTACTCTCTGGGCTTGGCCCTGTGACTTGTTTTGGCCAATGGAAAAGCCACAAACAAGACCAAATTACAGGCTTGGAAAGCAATGACCACTGAGGGTCTCGGAACCCTGCCATCATGTGAACAGCCCAGGCTAGCCTGCTGGGTGATAAGAAACATGTGGTCTACTCCCACCAAGAGCCAACAGCCAGCCAATCCCCAGACATGTGAGTGAGGCCATCTGAGATCAGACACCCCTGAGCCAGCTGCAGACATATGAGCAGCCCCAGCCAAGATCATCCAAACCCAACATAGTCCAGAGAGCTGCCCGGCAAAATCAAGGAATAAAGAGGTAGCTGTTATTTCAGGCCACTAAGTTTTAGGTAGTTTATGGTTCATTACACAACAATAGTTAACAAATACAAATTTCATTAGTCACATGGCTCCTAAACAATGTGCTCAACTGTGATATGATTTTTCAAATGGAAAAATAAAAAGGTAAAAGTCCTGCAGAAAAATCACAACCAACGATTTGCAAAGGACCATTTTTTAAAATGAAAAGCAGATCAAAATTGAGGGCTGATTTTTGAGAAGGACAGCAGACACTAATAAGAACATTATAAGGGCTTTAGCTTTCTGACCACAGGAACGGCCAAAGCTCACCCCGGCACAATACATATTGGACTTCCTTATGAGATGATACAACATGTAGTAATAAGTGATTGATTAAATTTCTTGAAGCATTCATATATCTTGACAATGAAGCCACTCCTTAAAAATCACCCTGAACTTTTCTTTTTGGACATTCCTGAGGCATGAAGAGGCAGCATCAATGCACTACCAGAAACACTCCTCTCCCAGGTGGGCCCCCACATTCACCCACATCACCTCATTTGTCCTCACAGAAGTCCTGAAGGTAGTTGTGGTTATTCCAACTTAAAACAGAGGCAATGAAGCACAGAGAAGTTAAGGGACTTGCCTAAAGTCACACAGCTCATAAGTGGCAGAGCTGGACTATAAGCCCAGGTCTTCTGTATCCTTACCTCTCACTTGTATCTCTTCACTGCACAATCTCTGATAGACTTTTAAATTGGTGAAGTTAGATGGTTTTACAGTGAGTATTTACTCTCTCCTGCTCAGTCCTCTGATTTTAAGACCAAATAATCATAGCTAACATTCACATAGCATCTGCTGAACACCAGGTACTGTTCTAAGCAGTTTGTATATAGAAATTCACTTAATTCTTAACACAAGCCTATGAAGTAGATACTTTTATTATCCCCATTTGACTAATGAAGGAACTAAGGCATACAGAGATAAGTGAGGTGACCAAGATCGCAGACCAAGTGAGTGACAGAGCCACATGATTCAAACCTGGGAGAGGGAACTCCCAAATCAAGTCTCCTAAATAAATTAAGCTACACTGCATCAAGACCTATAACCTGATTGGCCCAGGATACAGGACTTTCAGTGCTAAAGCCAGGACAGTCCCAGACAAACTGAAACAGTTGGTCACCCTGGCTGGACAGACATTACAAACCAGCAAGTCTTGGGCCACATCCAGCTTTCTGTTTAGACCACACTGTATTTTGAAATACAATTGAGCCAACATTTTAAAATCAGAAGGCATCATGCTAACAGCTGTATTTTTGGCATTTCTTGAAAAGTTGGATGATCTGGGCCCTGGGTGTGCGTGCGTTCAGGCATGGGGGCAGTCAGTGGCAGCTCAGTAGCCACTGGTCTCTGTCGTCCTGGCAATAGTCCTCCATCCTCCCATCATACCACGTGTTCACATGCACTGACCCCAGCCTGTTTGGCTCATCTCTGCACCTGACCGGACACTGTGTGCATTTGAGTGTGGAACCCAGAACATCAGCATCATCCTGACTCACTAGGGCAAGCCCTCCCCACCTTTCCTGCACCTTTGAATCACCTAGGGAGCTTTGAATGTGCCCGGGACACACCTCAGCCCAGTGAAATCAGAATCTCTGGGAGTGGGTCTCAGACATCACAATGTTTTAAAACTCCCCAGATTACAATGTGCAGCCAAGTTTGCAGGGCTTCTCCAACTTCAGTGTGCACAGGAATCATCAGCAGATCTTGTTAGAATGCAGATTCTGATTCAGTGGGTCAGGGTGCAGCCCGAGATTCTGCATTTCTAACAAGCTCCAAGCTGATGCCTGTGCTGCCCTTCCCAGGACCACACATCGAGAGGCAAGGGGCCAAAAGACAGCTCCTCATCAGCATGCGCTCTTCCCAGCCTCACTGGCTGGCCTGGACAGCTCCTGTGTCCTTGGAAACTCGTCAACGCTTCTAGCAGCAGAGGCCCAGAGAGCAGCATAAGCAGCCCAAGGTCACACAGGCCAGGAAAGGCACCCACATCTCTATTTCTTTCCATTGCACAGCACTGCCTCGCCTCCCCTAATGAGCAATTTCACCCACCCATCCAAACCCCAGCACATCCTGGCTCTGATTGTGAGGAGAGGCCAGGATGAATTTCTCCGTGAAAAAGTCAGCCCTTGCAGAATCGGTGTCTGGACGTGGGTGGATGGTAGTGCTCTGTGGAAAGGGGTCCAGGGGAAGGTGGGGGAGGCAGCAAAGCACCCAGACCGTGAAGTGCAGAGGCTGAGGAGGAGGGGGAAGCCAAAGGAGGGGCACCGGGACAGCCCCCTCCCCTTCCCCCCCAAGGAGGACGCCCCACGGTGCCTGAGTCAGAGGCCTGTGAGCTCAGCCCCAGGGTGCTGGGTTGGGAGGTGAGTCAGAGGGTGTGTGATGGAGTGAATTTCTCCCCAGCCAAATATGGGGCTCTGCTCTGCTCGGTCTTGCCATGCGCACTGCCAGAGACTGAAAGTTATGTCTGCTCCACATGACAGCAAGGTCCCTGATGAAAAGGGGAAACTATTCCACCATCCGCTCGCCCCTCTCCCGCTCCCTGGCCAGTGGGTGGCACTTTGTGTTGCACTGAGTACCTTGTAAACTCCTCCACGTCCCATCTGTTCACTCCAAGTCATTCAACAGAGCACAAAATAGAGAAGTAATAAGAACGTATTTTGAAATGGAAGTTTGATCCTAACAGGGTCCTGCTGGGCTGCCCTGCACCCACAGCCCTGGGAAGGAAAGAGACAACATCCCACGCTTCTCTGGATCCCCCAGTGCCACACGCAAAGTGTGGGACATGGTAGACATGATTAGCTAATAACTGGGCTGGATGCAGTGGCTCATGCCTGTAATCCCAGCACTTTGAGAGGTTGAGGAGGGCAGATCACTTGAGGTCAGGAGTTCGAGCCCAGCCTGGCCAACACGGTGAAATCCAGTCTCTCTTTTATTTTTATTTTTATTTTTATTTTTTTCATGAAACCCTATCTCTACTAAAAATACAACAGAGCAAGACTGCGTCTTAAAAAAAAAAAAGTCTTTAAAAGATAGTAATAATAATAACTGTGTCATTGGGTGTGTGTTATGTCTTTGTCTGACAGTAGACTTAATTCCTTGAAGAAATAACAACTTACATAGCACATCCTATATGCCAGGCACTATTCTAAAAATCTTCTCATATTAGCTCTTTTACTATGAGTATTAACTTATTCATACTCACAACAGAACAGCCCTAAGAGGACAGTGCTATTATTATTCCCATTTTACAGATGAGGAAACTGAGTCACAGAGAGGTTAAGTCATTTGCCCAGGGTCATATAGGCAGTAAATGGTAGAATCAGGATTCTACCCCCAACAGCTCGGCCTCAAATCCTGTGCTCTTAACAGTATTTGATTCATGTCTGTGTCTCTGATCCCCAGCACACTGCCTGGCCTGCTAGGTAGTGATAACTATTTGTTGACTAAATGAGTAGAATTATTAACATGCTAGTTATTGTATGTGTTTATATGTGTTTGTCTCTCCCACTAGACCTTGAACTTCTTGAAGAAAGTATTGATCTTGCCAGTGCCTCCCAATGCACTTAATAAATGCTTTAAGAGTGAATATGTTAAAGAATGGATGTTTCCAAACCCCAGTTGTTTGCTGTGTGAACCAGACTACCTACACCGTTGAATGGGGTGTTTGGAGTTTATTCAGATGTCCAGAAAGAGATGGTGTGGCCAAGTGTAGGGCCAGCTTCTTGGCTTTGTGACCTGGTCAGTTGCACAGAGTCCCTGCTTAGAAAGGCCCCACACTTGGTTTAATGTTCTGCTATAATCATCTTGAATTTCTTAATAATTTTTTAACAAGAGGCCTCACGTTTTCATTTTGCACTGGGCCTCACAAAGGATGAAGCCTGTCCTGCCAAGGGTGAAGACAGCTCCTAAGGAAGGGATACCAGGAGCCCCATGTCTGTGGCCCCCGGGAGTGAAGCCTTGGCTGTGGGTAACATTCAGTGTGGCCCAGGCTCAGTGACCCCAGCCCAGATGTGGCTCCTGAGAGGTCATTTGGATCTCATCACTCCTGACCCAAGAGCTGTCCCTGAGGCACTGCTGGGCTTCCCAGACTCCAGTGGCTTCAGACTCTCGGCCAGCCCAGGCTCTACACAGATGACGCCTTCTGTGGTAGGGCTTGGACCATAGCTGAGCGCTTGGCTGAGCACTTTATTTTACTTGATGCTCGTAACGGCTACCCTCTGAGATAGGTTTTATTGGCCCGGTTTTAGGCACCTGGGGTTCCAAAAGGCCCAAGGTCACAAATGAATAAGAGGCAAGATGAAGTGCAAATAAATGATTCCAAGACCCTTGTTCCTCACCACGGGCCCCTACTGCCCCCTCACTGTTTTAGGCAGGCCCTCTTTCTCTCTGCTTAGAAAGTGCTTCACCCTCTTCTCAAATCCTGTCTTCCCCACTTACCTCTTTTCCAGCCATACAGCCGGGAGTGGGAAAATCAGGGTTCCAAGTCAGCCTTGGGTTATCTGCTCTTAACCATATTTATTTGCTATACTTGTTTGAGCATGGCTTGGATATCTCAACTCACAGAAAGATGGACCACAAAAGAACTTTAGCCTCCACTTCTTCATCTGTAAAATGGGATCAATAAAAAGAATCACAGCACAGACTTACCTGGATTAAATGTAGTAACAGATGTCGAAGTGCTTTTTAACCCTCCAGAGGTCTAAACACATTGGCCCGTCACGGATCAGCAGAGAATTGAACCAAGATGCATCCCTATGAATCACGGGGATTTCTCCTGCATTGTCTTCAGATCCTGAGTCTCTCACTTCTTAGCTGTGTGACTTTGGGCAAATCACTTACCTTTCTGAGCCTTAGATTTCTCGTCTGCAAATTGGGAAGTGGGGTTGATGACAATAGACGTTCGGCAGTGTGGTTATGGGGTACTTGGCAGAGTGGTCATGAACTGGTGAATGGTATTAGTCACAGAAAAACTCTAGTGCACACCAGATTTCCTTTAAAGCAGCAAGCCCCTAGTCAGCATCTTGCCCTTGAAGCACCTTTCCTGGATGTTTTCTCCCCAGTCAAGATGCACCACATTTCCAGAATATGACCGAGTACTGTACTAGTAAGTCCTAAGTTAGCCAATTCTCTAAATCAGCTTTGAAAATCTCTCAGCTTGAAATGCAAATTAAAACCACAATGTGATATCATCTTATACCATAAGAATAGCTGTTATTTAAAAGTGTAAAAATATCAGATGTTGGCAAGGATGCAGAAAAAAGGGGAATGCTTGTACACTATTGGTGAGAATGTAAATTAGTATAACCTTTATGGAAAACAGTATGAGATTTCTCAAAGAACTAAAAATAGAACTACCATTCCACCCAACAATCCCACTACTATCTACCCAAAGGGAAAGAAAGCAATATATCAAAAAGACACCTGCACCTGCATGTTTATCACAGCACTATTCACAATAGCAAAGATATGGAATCACCCTAAGTGTGCATCAGTGGAGAACTGGATAAAGAAAATGTGGTGTATATACACCATGGAATACTATTCAGCCACAAAAAAGAATGAGGTCAGCATGGATGGGAGACCATTATCCTACGTGAAATAACTCAGAAACAGAAAGTCAAATACCACATTGTTCTCACTTATGAGTGGGAGCTAAGCAATGGGTACACACGTGGACTTAGAGTAGAATAATAGACATTGGAGACTCCAAAAGGTAGGAGGGTAGAAGGGGGGCAAGGATTGAAAAAATGTCTATTGGGTACAATGTTCACTTTTCAGGTGATGGGTACAGTAAAAGCCCAGACTTCACCATTACTCAATATATGCATGTAAGAAACCTGCACTTGTACCTCCCAAATACATAAAAATAAAAACTAAAATAAAATCTCTCAGCTTGCCCGAACCCTGAAGTGCAGCTGTGCGATCTCATCTCACTGCAACCTCCACCTCCCGGGTTCAAGCAATTCTCCTGACTCAGCCTCCCAAGTAGCTGAGATTACAGGCGCGCGCCACCATGCCCGGCTAATTTTTTGTATTTTTAGTAGAGACGAGGTTCTATCATTTTGGCAAGGTTGGTCTCGAACTCCTGACCTCCAGTGATCCATCCGCCTCGGCCTCCCAAAGTGCTGGAATTACAGGTGTGAGCCACCATGCCCAGCCTCCAATGTCTTCTTCTCCCTTTGTCTTCCCTTCCCATCAGGCTGGCTGGCCTGTCATGGTTGTAACTCACTGGTGGTGGCCTTCTAACTCCACTTCTGCCCCCACTTCTTCTTTACCCCCATAACCAATCTGGAACTTTTTCTTCTCACTTTTTTAATCTTTGCAAAAGAAGGAGCAGATTGAGGGCCTAACAGAATGCAGTAGAGAGTCCATTTAGAGTTGCAAATTCCCCGTTCCCTGCTCAACTCTCTCCCTCAACCATTTTTCAAAGGAAGGAAAAGGTGAACCCATCCAAAACACACATACCAGCTCCACATGTGCTAACCCTGTGACCTTGGGCAAGATACAGAAGGTCTCTAAAGTACAGATGACTGGGAACAATCAAAGTGCCTATCTGGTAGGGCTAGAGTGAGGATTAAACGTGATAATCCAGGCCGGAGTCTAGTCCAGTTCCTGACACATAGTAAATAACAAATGTAACCATCTTGTTATATGAAATCAGTTCCAAATTGAGAAATGTACATCACTGTTTTATTTGATCCATGATGTTGTTAATCTACTTTTTCATCACTGTAACAAATAAAAACTATGAGCACATTGACATAAGTCAACTGATGATGACATTTCAACAGGCCTGGCTGCTGCCCACTAATTGTTCCACCGTATGTTTGGTTGTGGGGTTTTTCTGTTTTTTTTTTTTTTTCTTTGCTTTTTTTTATCTCTAGACGGAGTCTTGCTCTGTCACCCAGTCTGGAGTGCAGTGAGCGACCCAATCTCGGCTCACTGCAACCTCCACCTCCCAGGTTCAAGCAATTCTCCTGTCTCAGCCTCCCAAATAGCTGGGATTGCAGGTGCCTGCCACCATACCCGGCTAATTTTTGCATTTTTAGTAGAGACGAGGTTTTACCATGTTGGCCAGGCTGGTCTCGAACTCCTGACCTCATGATCCACCCGGCCTCCCAAAATGCTGGGATTAGAGGTGTGAGCGACCGTGCCTGGCCATACTTTTTTTTTTTTTTAATTCCTATCAGCACTTTGCCTCTTTCACTAAAATTTTTAAAAATTAAAAAACTCTCTATAGACTTTTGATGTCTTAAGTGTGTTAAACTCTGGTTTCTTTCATAACTTTAATTATTTAAAAGCCTGTGTAATCATTCTTCACAAAACATGCTGAGAGCTCACACATCAAGCCAAATGGTAGGACAGATAATGTTGGTATTAAATGACAGGAAACTTCATCACCACAGACAATACATGAGGGGACATCTGGGATCAATATGGAGACAGGATACAAGGCTATCTCAGCTTAAGACCCTGAACATGATTTGAAATTCAGAACATAAGAAATAGCTACACTGTATCAAACAAAATACACCTTCAAAGTACAGAAAGTTCAGGGCCAATTTACAAAGTGTAAAGATTCTGGATAACAGACTTTTGAAGGCTGGAGTTCAATAGCATTCTGTTTTCAGATTCATTGTGCTGCCAGGAAAACTGAGCAGTGGGAAAGAGGAATTTCTAATTCTATTAGGAAAAAAACCTGAAATTTTTCAGAAAATATGAGAGAAATAATATTGCAATTACAGATTTAGAAGTGATTTATAGTAAACTACCAGGGGGAAGTATCACCTACACAGCCAAATAAAATGAAGGAAATAGAAAATATTTTTTTAAAAAAAAGAGTAGTTTAAAACAGGGGCCAGGCTGGGCACAGTGGCTCTTACCTGTAATCCCAGCACTTTGGGAGGCCAAGGCAGAAGGATTGCTTGAGCCCAGGAGTTCAGGACTAGCCTGGGCAATATAGCAAGACCTAGACTCTACAAAATTATTTTTTAAAAAATAAACTAGTCAGTGGCACACACCTGTGCTGCCACTTACTCAGGAGGACAAGGTGGGAGGATCACTTGAACCCAGGAGGTGAGGCATCAGTGAGCCATGATTGTACCTGTGCACTCCAGCCTGGGCAACAGAACAAGATCCTGTCCCAGAAAATAATAAAAAATTAAAATAAAACAAGAGACAAATTTTGACCCACAGGCCACATTGGCCAACTACTTGTTTTTGTAAATAAAGTTTTATTGTCACACAACCATGCTCACTCATTTATATATTGTCTCTGACTGCTTTTGCATTACTTTTGATGGTAGAGGTGTACTTATGACAGAGACTTTGTGGCCCACAAAAGCTAAAATATTTACTATCTGGTACTTTACAGAAAACTGTTGTGAGCCCTTGGTTTAATACATGAATCTGTTTTCTGGAAACCAAAACAATATTTAGAAGTATGTTTAAAATTAGAGTGGACAACGAAAGAAGAGAAAAACTTCATTTGTTCATTCCACAAATAGTTAATGAGAACCTACTGTGTGCCAGGGACTGTATAGCTGTGCAAAAGTAAACAGACAAAAGTATGGGCCCTCACAGAACCTACCCAGACTGAGGAGTTTACTAGTTGATCACTATAAAAGAACACATATTTTAAAAGTGAAATCTGGCTGGGCGCGGTGGCTCATGCCTATAATCCCAGCACTTTGGGAGGCCAAGGCAGGTGGATCACCTGAGGTCAAGAGTTTGAGACCTGCCTGGCCAACACGGCGAAACCCCGTCTTTACTGAAAATACAAAAATTAGCTGGGTGTGGTGGTGGGCGCCTGTAATCCCAGCTACTCAGGAGACTGAGGCAGGAGAATCACTTGAACCCAGGAGGTGGAGGTTGCAGTGAGCCGGGATCGCTCCATTGCACTCCAGCCTGGGCAACAGAGTGAGACTCTGTCTAAAAAAAAAAAAAAAAAAAAAAAAAAAAATGAAAGCTTTAAATGAACAATGAAGAATGAAATGTTTCAAGGCATAAAGAATGAGATCAGTGTTTCCTCAGCTTAGTCAATAATATGTGATGAGCCAACCGACAATGAAAGAACACTTGTCGACTTGCGCAAAAGAGATCCAAGAAGACCTCAAAGCAAGGCATAAACAAAGAAAGGCTGAAAGGTCTCTCATCAAGGTTGAAGGAAAAATCAGGACCAGTTGGCACAGGGTTGCAGCATGGAATTGATTTGAATCAAATTATTGGCCAGGTCTATCATAATGTTGCTACCCAGAGTAGAAAGCTTACCGGATTCGCAGTGAAGCTGATGAAAACAGAGCTAACCATTTCACACATACATGGTTACACCTGGGTTTAGGAGTCAGTAGTAATAAGCTTTGGTTTGTGAGTGAGGAAATAAAAGCATTTCCACGAGCTCTCAATATTATCAATCCATGCATTGAAGAAAGGGCTGATGGTGTTTTAAAACATTTCTATGCAGAGTGAAGATCAGCACACAAGAAGCTGTGTTGCTTGTTGAAAATGTCTTTGAGCTATCGATGATGTGTCCACTTGGGTTTAACTCCCTGACACGGTTAGGCTTTGTGTCCCCATGCAAATCTCATCTTGAATTGTAATCCCCATAATCCCCACATGTCCAAGGAGAGACCTGGTGGGAGGTGACTATATCATGGTGGGGCAGGTTCCCCCATGCTGTTCTCATAATAGTGAGTGAGTTCTCACAAGATTTGATGGTTTTATAAGTGTCTGGCAGTTCCTTCACACACTTGCTCTCCCTTGCCTGTCGCCATCTAAGACGGTGCCTCTTCCCCTTCTGCCATGATTGTAAATTTCCTGAGGCCTCCCCAGCCATGCAGAACCATGAGCCATGCAGAACACTTCCCTTTATAAATTACCCAGTCTTGGCAGTTCTTTGTAGCAGTGTGAGAATGAACTAATACACTCCCTTACAAAGATCAGTGAAAATAGAAAATGGTATGAAATAATGTTTAAAAGACCAAGTGTCTATCTGTTGAGCAGAGCACTGAGTCTAATTTCCAAATTTGAATTTATCCTGTGTTTAAAATGTGTCACATATTAAGAATTTCAGGAATTCTTTCAAATGAGCTTCAGAATGAATTATCTATATTCACTACCTTTTTTTTTCTTCATTATTTATCATCTCAGTAAAATGATAAACACTTCAAAACTATTTAGGACAGAGTAGAAGACTCATGCCAAAAAATAATCACTGAAGGTTTCATAGTTAAGAAATCATACTTGCAAATGAATACCTAAAAATCATGGAAAAAAACAAATCTTAGGGGCTTAGATGGCCTTTCTTTTTCTTTCAGAAAACAATATAACAAATAATGTTAATTACTAAGGATTGGATTCTTAGTTACTGAAATTCAATCATATTTTAAGAGCATGAGCACAAAAATATACAAATTCTGAGATTTTTGTATGTGTATATACATAGATATGTACATAATATGAAACACACCAGTAAGTGAAACAACAAGCAAATATTTTCAAGAATATTGGCTGGGCACGGTGACCCAGGCCTCTAATCCCAGCACTTTGGGAGGCCAAGGCGAGCAGATCACTTGAGGTCAGGAGTTTGAGACCAGGCTGGCCAACATGGTGAAACTTCGTCTCTACTAAGAATACAAAAATTAGCCAGTTGTGGTGGCAGGTGCCTATAATCCCAGCTACTTGGAAGGCTGAGGCAGGGGAATTGCTTGAACCCAGGAGACGGAGGTTGCAGTGAGCCAAGATTGTGCCACTGCACTCCAGTCTCCACAGAGCAAGACTCCATCTCAAAAAAAAAAAAAAAAAAAAAGAGTATAGATGAACATATGGTGTAATATGGCCCCATAACTTCATAAGGATTATGCAAAATTTAGTTCCCTTACAACCACATCAATGTAACCAATATGGGATTATTCCACATGGTCTTCACAAAAGTGTTGCTGATATCTTGAGCCACTGCATTTTGCTTCAATCCTGCCAATTGCTAGAGCTAGCAGGAATGTTTGTTCCTATTCTGTAGCATCTAAAAACACACTGTGCAGTGCACTTGCCCGTGATGGCTGTTAAGAATGACCTGATCATCAAACGGATAGACCTTGAAGGAAGGCACCAGTCGCATTTGAAGAAGTTGACCATGCAAGATGAGAGACAGGTGGTGTTTTATGGATCCAGCCTCACCTATAAGAATGACCTACACCTGTTGATAGATTGTCATGGATGATATTCCAATCCGAACTCTAAGTTCTAAGGCATGCTACCCTGATAACAATTGGACACTGTTTCTGGGAGAGGATGGTGGCATAATGGAAATTATCATGTTGTTTTTATAAACATATTCCGCACATTCTGAGATTTTTTTCCAACCCCCATTTGAAAGCTGTTGCTCTAAACCTCCTTACTTGTTTAGTCAAGGTCCCCTCATACAGAAATCTGCCAATAACAAGATGAAGGAATCTGGGTCCCCGACAAACATCCTATCAGGCTCCACCTTTGCTGTGCATAAAGGGTTATTACAAAATCCCATTTTGTAGATGACAAAACTGAGGTTCAGAAAGGCTGAGTCACTGCACCTCTGGTTTCCCAAGTCACCCTCAGGGAATGGCCTCTTTGCCACTCAAAGTGCAGAGATTTATGCAAGGTGTTGTTTATTTACTTAAAGGCCATCGGCCTTCTAAGCAGGCCCACGTGTGACTGGCATGTTTACAGGCCCTGGAGTTCTTGGGAACCTGAGGTATTACCAGGCTGTATCTTCACAGAGTGGCTAGAGGGTGCCACCTCCCAAACCATGACAACTGCCTGTCTCCTCCTCCACTCTGGACTGCCACACACCCCTTCCAGCCAACATGAGTTCCTCACAGTTCCTGAAACCATCTGTGCTCTCTCTTACCATCAGCTCCTTCTGATTCCATTCCATTGCCCAGACCTCTCCTCCCAAACTCTCCTCGGCCTGGGGGTGCCACTTCTCACCTTTCAGGCTTCAGCATAGTCTCATTTCTTCCAGGAAGTCCTCCTTGCACCCATTCCTCAACACCTGGATTGGGAACCCACTCTTTTTGCTCATGTAGCATCCTGTGTTTCCTCCAGTAGAACTGCACTGAATTATAATTGATTTGGTTGGATGACAAGGTGGTATAGCACAGTGGTTAAAGGCTTGGGCTGTGCAGCCAGTTTGCCTGGGTTTAAGTCTTGGCTCTGTCTCTTACTAGCTCTGTGACCTAGAGCAAGTTGCTTAACCTCTCTGTGTCCCTGTCTCTCCCTCTATAAAATAATAATACAACCAACCTTTATTGTGAGGATGAAAGGCACTTAAAGCAATGCCTGACGCATAGCAAGTGTCTGATTTTTATTATTACGGTCATCAGCTGTTCTCTTGTCCCTTCCTTCACTAGACTAAGTTTGTGATTGCGGAGATCCTGTCTTAATTATCTCTTAGCACAGCATCTGGCAGACAGTAAGTGCACAGTAAATATTTGTGGAATGCATGAATGAGCAATAGAAGCCACAGTCTCTGCTAAACCCCCTGCCTACAGCTGGCTTTCTCTAGCAGCCACCTAGATTTCCATAGACTGGGGGCCCTGCAGCTGAGCTGATTTGCTCAGAGAAGATACTCATGAGGCAGAAAAGCCTTGCCTGTGCTGTTCCCAGTGCTGAGCTCTCCCTCCAAACACAACTGTTCATGCCATCAGAGTTGTGCAACTCCAGGCGATGCAGCTTTGCAGGGACTACTCCTTGTCTGGCTGGGATATTGACCTGTTTTCATGGAACTGCACTTCCCCCACCGAAAGGTCCAGGAGTGGAGGCTTAGCTGATGGCTCACTGGCTGCTCTATGATCCGTGAAACCTCCCCTTATCGTGGTCTGGCTGTGCCCCACAGCCCGGTGCTGCCTGCCCCTGCTCTCCACCTGCTATGGCCAGCTCTGCCTTCATCTCAATCTCAAAGGCCACCCCTCCAGAGCTTATACAGAGTACTCTTAAGTGGAAATCATTTCTCTCCACTCTGAACTTGCCCAGCCCTTTATCCACCCTTGTCTCTTCACCTCTTGGAGTCTTAATCTCCTTATCTGTGAAACAGATACCAGTGCCTCCTTCAAAGGGAGGTTGTGAAAACCAAGTGACTCAAGCAATGCTTCATATCATAAGTATTTGCTCATTTACTGGTTTGGAAGTTCTTAAAGCCAGAGATTCTCTGTTTCATCACTATATGCCCCTCGTTCTCAGCACGGCCCCTGACTCATCACAAGCATTCAATAAATACTTGCTCAATAGAGCAGTCAATCAAAAAACCAGTCAACAAACCAATAAATGATGGCAACATAGCAATATCCTACAGTTGTAATACAGAAAGTAACTGTCTTTGAGGATGTTCATTCTTTGTTTCGTTTTCTTTTTTCTTTTTGATTGTTTTTAAACTAGTAATGGCCAAACCAAGTCAATTATCTCTTTCCTGGGAGGTGAATTCAAAATTTCATTTATTTTGAATTGAAATAAATGGCCAGAGAACTTGGACTTTGGTAAAGAAACTCTGAAAATCATCCTGGCAGTGATTTTCGGAAATAAGTGGGGGCTAATCATTCTCCCCAACTTGTAATATGGGCCTTGGCTACCATCAGCCACCTCCTTCAACCTGTGACCTCATCCTGGGCCCTTCCTGCCCTAACATCCACATGTCACCACCTGTACCCAAGGTCACCAAACTAAGTGATCGTCACTTACTCTTCTTAACAAATGAAACCTTGTTTTCCCACAGAATCCTCTAGAAACCCAAGGGGCAAGCCTAGAGAATTCCATGCTTGGGAGGTGGGGCAAGGATCACTACCTGATTTCTTATAAGCCCTTGGCACAGGGAAACAGGAGGATGTGCCTGCTTTGGGGTGTCAGTGGTATTCAGGGAGGCCTGGTACTTTCACTGGATTCAAGTCCCCACCCTTCTTTCTCTTGCCCATTCCCTGAGCCCTGGGGAAGAAGCCCAAACTCCCTACAAGGTGGTGCTGGCAAGAAATTGCCCCATCCTTCTTATCAGACCTACTTGGCTGCCCGATCCAGACCCGTCCCTTGTACAGTCACAGGTGAGGCTCCGCCCAGGCAGTTGCAACTTGCTCAGGTGAAGCAAACTGACTCACCTGAAAGGTGAGGGTGAGCCAAAACCAGGACACCCAGGAAAGCCCAGAGCAGGTCAGTTTGGAAGCAGAATGCTGAGGAGGGACCATGGGAGGCCTGGGCTGCCCAGTCAATGACCCACTCTGCAGGATGGCCCTGCAGCCAGCTCCAGGCAGGGACTTCAGCCTCTCTTTCTCGTCCTCCCACCTCTGACTCTCCTCCCACGGCACTTGCCACAGTGGGCTGGCTGCTCAGACAACGCCTGATGACAGATGGATATGCACAGCACCATAATTCATCCGTCTAAGATGCTGGTGATTGTAAGATGCAGCATTATTTTACATACCTCTAAGAAAGAAAAACATGTTACCTACCCAATTATGACACATGGATTTTGATTACACAGAATGTGTATTTCACACTTACTGAAAGCTTTTTTAGTTTTATTTAGAACGGGTTTTTACTCTATATCAGCTTCATGCATGCATGAAAAGGAAAATAGAAATGAGGTAAGTTGTTTAAGGTATTCCTAAAACTTAGTCACATTCAGAATCCAGCTCCTCTGAGTCACTTTTTGACTCAGAGCTGTCTATGTGCAACGTTTTCCCCACAACGCCACCCTCTGAGCCATCTGGACCCAGGGATGATCACAGGAAGGATGCAGTACTTCTTCACAGAGTGTTTTGCTCTTGCTCTTGTCTTGGGGTTTTCTTCCAAGCTACTGACATCATTCTGCCAGATTAATTGTACAGACAATGAAAACTACATCATGAATGCCTCCTTCCCAAAAGTGACTATTAGATGTATCCCATTTTCAGAGATGATAGAAAATGAATGTGCATTTAACTTGATAATATGTGGCATAATAGTGACAGCTAACAAGTATTGAACAGCTAAAACATCCCAAGGACTGTGCTAAGTACACACCCTATATATGTTATCTTATTCCATCTGCTGTCTGAGGTAGATAATAACATGAGCTAACCTTATGTCATGCTTACTTTTTGCCAGACACTGTTTAAGTACCTTGTATATATTAACTCATTTAATCTTCCCAGTGGCCCTATAAAGTAAATAATATTCCTATTTTGCAGATGAAGATGACGACAATAAGCTACTTGCACAAGATTAACACAGTCAGTGGAAAACTGGGATTTGAATTCAGAAGTTCAGTACTAGAGTCTACACTTAACCACGACACCATTTGTGCTGGTAATGTGCCCATTATACAGATAAGGGAACTGAGGCTTACAAGAAATAAATCCTTGCCCAAGGATACACAGCACAAGGGCCAACAACCAAATCAACATCTGATTTGAAAGCCCGTGTTGTCTCCCATTTTGCTATGCCATGTAGAGGAGACAAAAGGGCAAATATCAAATTCAGATATTTAGATTGAATTCTGTAATTCAGAATCCAATGTGGCATCATACTGAAAAAAATTAACTCACTTTTTTCTTGCAACGATGCAGGTAGTACAATTTTCTTATAGGGATCTGAAGGATGTCTCATTCATCTGTTCATTTATTCACTGAATAACTATTTTTGAAATGCCTATTATGAGCGAGGCCCTGATCTAGGTGCTTCAAGGAGCTTACAATGTAGCTGAAATAATAGACTTCGGACAAGTGATTAAAGTGTGACCAAGGGGGAAATACTATTTACGACTGCAAATGACTGGAACCCCACTGCCACTGAGGAAGATGGTTTAGGAAGGAAGCAGAGATGCAGAAAGTGGAGGGAAGATGGCAGCCAAGCTACTTGTTGGGCAGTTGGAGAATCTTGAAAACAATGACATTTAACCAACTCAAAATTAATGTATTTGCATTCTCATCATGTAACTCCCTCCATATCCATAAACCTTTCATAAAATTTACTACACATACAACGACCTTGAGTAAAGGCTTTTAATGGAAATCGAGAAAAGAAGTTGAGGTCCTCATCTGTGTGAATATGGGGGTGGGAAAGAGCATATATGAGAAGGACCGAGCATAATTTGGGGGATCAGAGAAGCCTGCTGCATTGGCATAAACATTCTGACTTTGCTGACCTGCTAACCCTCACTTGTCCACAGTTCTGAAATCCTCATCTGTCTTGGTCCTTGTTGAAAACCCAGAGCCTTGAATGATGTCAGACACATAACAGGTGCTCAGTAAATATTTTTTGATTGCCTGACTACATGAATGATCTCAGCAGCCCTTCAAAATCTCTCCCACTTGTGTTTCTCTAACACTCCCCGATGTACCCTCAGAGCCTGGCACATAGTAAGTGCTTAATAAAGAGCCCTTGACTGACAAAAACCTTTCTCCACAGTTTAGATAATCTCCTTGAACTGGCTTCCAGTGAAATTACTAGATCAAAGAGAACGGAGACAGGTAAGGCCTTGGATGTGATACCAAACTCCTCATCAAAAGGAGTGCAGAGTGCATCCTGGTCATAGCATTGTAGGAGAGCACCTAGGACAATTTCTAATGTTCTTGCCAATACCTTCTTCACTTGCCCTCCACAAGGAGCTAAGGCAGCTAAGACCCACTCACCTTGAGCTCACCCTTGACCACAGTCCCTTGCTTTAGACATCACACCTGGACCACTGCCAGAGTCTCCACACTGAACTCCTTGTACCTGCTCTGATCTCTCTTAGTAACCAGCATGTTCTTTGCAAAGAGCAAAATTTGAACACATACCCTTCTGTAGCTATTTCTTTCTCCCAAACCTCTCCTATCAGTGGGCTGGGTTCTCCTGAATTTTCATCAACTCTTCCCATCCATTTCCTCTTCTTCCTCTCTATTCCACTCCCAACCCCAAATGCAGCTCTAAATAAGGCCCAGGTCTATCTGACTCCAAAACTTACTGTTAACTAACATTAATGAACCTTTTGTGCCCCTTATAAATTAAATCATGTTAATGATTCATTGGGTATATTTTTATTGGACTACCATGGTGTACAGGATTTCCAGAATCCAGATGACATAGGTATTTCTTAAGCATGTACTATGTGCTAGGCATTGACTGGACTGGTCACATTCACATATTGTCTCATTTAATTCTCATCGCAGCCCTACAAGGCTGACAAGGACACAGAGGCTCAGAGAGTGAAATAAAGAGGAGAGATGTCCCCAGTGGGAATGAAGGACAAATAAGAGCTTTTGGCCCAACTCTCCAGACTCCCAGTCTTGTGTGTTCAGTACTTATTGAACACCTAAACTTAAGTATTATACCATGGATCAAGATAAAAGGCAACTGTACTATCTCCTTTTGGCCTTACAGCGTTGTATGTTAAAAAGTTCTTTCAGGTGTCTAATCTAAATTCCTTTTGCTGCAACTCAAACCCATTCCCACCCTTCCATCCCCACCCCCATCCTTAGATAAGTACAAAAACAACAATTGCAGATGAGATTACCAAACTTCTCCTTTCATGGCTTCTGTCTTCAGTTGCCTCACAGTCCTGAGATAAGCCCCACAGAACAGGCTTCCTATCTCCCTGGGTGTTGCCTCCACCCAGCGTCACTCCTCAGCCCCTGGCCAGAGCCAGAGAAGACCAGTCGCTTCAGGGGAGTCTTTTCTGAGGGGGAAGGGAAGAAAGATACAGAAAGCTGAAAGCTTCTCCCAGCTGACCACTTCTTGGGAGGTGGCCACAGGTGACATCTTGTGGGAAAACGTGTTTCCTCACCTGAGAGGCTCCCTAGATTAGGAAACAGTAATGACAGGCCAATGAACTTGCCCTTGCCCCCCGTAGTTCCCTAGAAGGCCCCACTAGATAGATACACAGCATTCTTCTTCAGTGGTTTATCAGACGAGACAAGGTCAGCCACAGCCCTCCTATGGAACTTGAAGATGACTGCATCTAGGTCCCCTAGAATACAGAATAGGCTTAGTAAATGTTTGATGACTAAATGATTTTTAAGAGTGAGAGAAAGCGTAAATGAATTAGCATGTGATTAAATGGATCTATTTAGTGAGTGAATAAATAGAAAAGTATGAATCAGCGTTAGTAAACAAATGAGTTTGTAAAAGAATAAACTTCTAAGTGACTAAATGAATGAATAAATGAGAGGAGGAAAGAGTAACAAAATTATTAAATGGGTACATGATTGAGCACGTGAAAAAAATAATGCATGAATATGTGAGTCAATTAAATGAGTGTGTGGACAATGGATGGATGGATGGATGATGAACACATTCACGACTTCTTAGAGAAAGACTAGAGCGCTAAGTTGTGGACTCTAGTGAGGCCAATAACTAGGTCTGTTTTAGTCCTTGCATTATGCCCATCCCCAAGTACAGTGCTCTATGCATGCTAAGAATTCTGATAGGTATTTGCTAATGAATAAACAGAAGGATAAATAGACATCCTCCTGGCTGCGATACACAATACATGGTACTAAAATCTTCACTGGAGTGCAGTGGCACAATCACAGCTCACTGCAGCCTTGACCTCCTGGGTTCAAAGTATCCTCAAACCTCACCCTCTGAGTAGCTGGGACTACAGGCACATGCCACCATGTCTGGCTAATTTTTACATTTTTTATAGAGACAGTGTTTGCCATGTTAACCAGGCTGGTCTTGAACTCCCAGGCTCAAGTGATCTGCCTGCCTCAGCCTCCCAAAGTGCTGGGATTATCAGGATGCTCACAGTAACCAGGTGCCTTTGTGCAATATTCAAACTGCACCACCAGACACAGAGTCCCAAGAGACAGATGGGGTGATAATAGAGATAGACAAGGAGGAAATGTTCACTTCACATTTCAGACTCAGCCTGGATGCCATTCCACACCTTTGTCTTATGGAGTCAAACAGATGTGGATTCAAATTCAAGCTTCATTGTCTACCCCATGATTCCTGTCTTTCTCTTTCTCACGACTCTTTCCAGAGGAAACAGACTTCCACACCACAATCCTGATCAAAGCATCTCCTGCCATCTTGACAGAATCATAGCTGTCGTCAAAGATGTTCCTGTGTCCCAGGAAGGGGAACATCACACACCGTGGCGTGTCGTGGGGTGGGGGGAAGGGGGTAGGGATAGCATTAGGAGATATACCTAATGTAAATGATGAGTTAATGGGTGCAGCACACCAACATGGCACATGCATACATATGTAACAAACCTGCACATTGGGCACATGTACCCTAGAACTTAAAGTATAATTTAAAAAAAAAAAAAAAAAAAAAGATGTTCCCATGTCCTTCTGTTGGCCAGGCTTGGGCTGTTTCCAAGCCAAGCAAGCTTTCAGGCCTAAGCCTCTGCCATCAAGGAGCTGGGTGCTGAGAAGTGATTCCCTGGAGGCACTGTTTACAGCAAACAGCCCACACTTCCTTTGGAGACAAGTCAGAGGGTTCACCTGCTCTGCCCATTTGTTATGTGGCCTTGGGGAAGTCACTTAACCCTGCTGGTCCTCCAGGCTGTAAAAGTATTAGGACCAACCAGATGGTCTTTCTGGTCTAATGGGGAGAGCACAGGACTGAGAGTCAGCACATCCATACAGACTCCTTGTTAGTTTTGTGATCTTGGGTCCAGTCCTGATTCCCTGAGCCTCAGTTTTCTTACCTGTAAAATGAGAATAATAATTTCCCCTCCTCTGGGTTATAGAGAAGCAAAGGGGTGTAGAGGAACTTTAAGGGACCTCTAAGGTATACAGAGGCCAGGCTGGATTGTTGTGGTCTGAGATGCCTGTCATCAATGAAACCTTCAGCTTGGCTTTGGTCTCTAGAACTTAAAACCCACATACTGCATCAAGACGGTTACTTGGTCTTGGGTTGCTTTTGCTTTGAGGGCTTTTTTTCTTGTTTGAATAAACTTTTTGTTTAAGTTAGAACCATTTTTTCATTTAATTGTCCTTCAACTGAAGAACATTTATTGAACACCTAGCACACGCCAGGTCCTGCTCAGGGCATGAGAAAACCAGATTGTCATAACAAGTAGCATTACCTGAAGGCATTTGCCATACAGCAGGTAAGACTATGAATATTTTATATGCAGGAGGTCACATCATCCTCATAACACCCAATAAGGGAGCTATTCTTATTATACCCATTTGTCAGATGATAAAACTGAGGTAAGAAAGATATCATGGTTTTTTGGCCAATGATGTTATCAGTCTGTCATATATCAGTAATGAAGTTCCATGGATGTTAAGAACAAGTAGTGGGGATAACAAGAGGATTTTTTTTTCATCACTACCTATTAACACATACATCTTCCCCTCTAGATGGTAATCTCCTGGAGTAACATATTAACCCTGATATGCCATGTCTTAAGTTGTTTAATTCTTATAATAACTCATTGAAATTGGATCATTTTCCCTCTTTTTACAACTGAGGAAACTGAGGCTTAATAAGATTAGGTGGCTTGCACAAGGCCACGTGGCTGTATGAAGAGGCATGTTTGGGGCCAGATTTGCTTGACCTCAGAGTTTATGCCTGTGGCACCACATCTCACCCTTTCCTGCATCCACATGTCTAATAACCAACAGAGTGGGGTGGCAGAGATTGACACGGCCCAATGTCCATTCTCTCCTTCCTTAATAAAACTGGAAATTATGGCTGGTCACATGCTCATTTGAAATAAAGACTACATTCCCCAGACTTCCCTTATAGGTGGGTATGGCTTGAAACTAAATTCTGGCCAGAAAGATACTAGCAGTGGTGCACATAGCAACCTTCAAGAACCTTCTCTAAGACAGGGGTCCCCAACCCCAGGCCACAGACCAATACCAATCTGTGGCTTGTTAGGAACCAGGCTGCACAGCAGGAGGTGAGTGGCAGAGAAAAGGAGAGAATCTTCATCTGTATTTATAGCCACTCCCCATCACTCACATTATTGCCTGAGCTCCGCCTCCTGTCAGATCATCGGTGGCATTAGATTCTCGTAGGAGCACGAACTCTACTGTGAACTGCACATGTGAGGGATCTAGATTGCATGCTCCTTGTGAGAATCTAGGCCAGGCGCGGTGGCTCACGCCTGTAATCCCAGCACTTTGGGAGGCCGAGACGGGCGAATCATGAGGTCAAGAGATCAAGACCATCCTGGCCAACACAGTGAAACCTCATCTCTACTAAAAACAGAAAAATTAGCTGGGCATGGTGGCATGCGCCTGTAATCCCAGCTACTCAGGAGGCTGAGGCAGGAGAATCGTTTGAACCCGGAAGGCAGAGGTTGCAGTGAGCCAAGATCATGCTACTGTACTCCAGCCTGGGCAACAGAGCAAGACTCTGTCCAAAACAAAAAAAAAAAGAGAGAGAGAGAGAGAGAGAATCTAATGCCTGATGATCTGTCATGGTCTCCCATCACCCCCAGATAGGGCCATCTAGTTGCAAGAAGACAAGCTCGGGGCTCCCACTGATTCTACAGTTTGGTGAGTTGTATAATTATTTCAATATGTATTACAATGTAACTGATATGATTTGGCTGTATCCCCACCCAAATCTCATCTTGAATTATAGCTCCCACAATTCCCAGGTGTTATGGAAGGGATCCAGTGGGAAGTAATTGAGTCATGGGGGTGGGTCTTTCTCATGCTGTTCTTGTGATAGTGAATACGTCTCATGAGATCTGATGGTTTTATAAGGGGGAGTTTCCCTGCACAAGCTCTCACTTTGCCCGCTGCCATCCATCTAAGACATGACTTGCTCCTCTATCCCTTCTGCCATGATTGTGAGGCCTCCCCAGCCATGTGGAACTTTAAGTCCATTAAACCTCTTTCTTGTATAAATTACCCAGTCTCAGGTATGTCTTTATTAGCAGCATGAAAACAGACTAATATAGTAACAATAATAGAAATAAAGTGGACAGTAAACATAATGTGCTTGAATCATTCAAAACCATCCCCTTCCCCAATCCATGGAAAAATTGTCTTCCACAAAACCAGTGCCTGGTGCCAAAAATGTTGGGGACTGCTGCTCTAAGAGGCAGCTGACTCGAGTCCCTACTCCTTCTTCCATCTGCTGTGTGATGCGTGGAGGTGCTGGCTGGAACACCACTTTGCCCCATGAGGGGACCAGGCATGCCAGGCAGAGCAACAAGATAGAAAGAACCTGGGTACCTAGGGATTTCACAGATCAGAGATGCCCTGCCTGACCTGAACTACCTATATCCAGACTAACATGAGAGAGAAATTCCCATATTGTGTAAGTCACTGTTCCTGGAGTTTTACCTTTATTCACAGATGAATTAATCCCAACTGAGAGTGAGTGTGAAGAGTTGGCTTTGGTTTTCTATGCTCCCTGTTATAGAATTCTACAGACTCTTGCCCTGGGGCTTGCAATACCTCCCACTACAGTCGGTGGAATGTATCTCCCTGGCCTATTGATGATGGGCCTGGTGGTGTGAAGAGCTTTGGGAAATGAAATAATAGCCGATTTGATTGGACCAGGGCCTTTAATGTCTCTGCATGATTTTGCTTTACCTTTACTTCTTGCACTTCTTTAGTCTACCATAAGATGATAATGTCCCGGGCAGCCCCTGCTCCTTCAGCTTAAGCTCAGAATAAAGACATAGAAAGAGAAAGAAATTCAACTAGAGGCCTGAGTCGAGCCTGCCTGGCCAAGGCAAAGCTAGATCAGCTGAAGTACAGCCAATCCACAGACCCACAAGTGGGAAAAATAAACATATGCTATTGTAATGCCACTGAAATTTTGAAGGATTGCTTTTTTCTACAGCATCGTTTTATAGTTAATATAGCAGTTAATCAATACCTTATTCATTGAGTTCCTATGATATACAAGCACGGTGCAAGGCGTTATGGATACAGTGGTGAATATGGATGTCCCTGCCCTTATGCAAGACACTGTGGAGTCATGATCAAAACAACATGGGCAGAACTGGCTTCAAATCCCAACTCCACCACTTCCTAGCCAGTGACCTCCAGCGACTGATTTAACCTCAGTCTCTGGCCTCCCAGGGTTGTCATGAGGATTAAATGAGATCAAATGTGTAAAGCTCCAGTACAGAGCATGTTACACAATAAGTACTCAGTAAGGGGTAATATTAGTAATAACCAATAGCTTTGCTCAAATAGAATAGGCACTTATACATGCAGGGAAATCAGACCTACTTTAACACATTCCTCTTTTCCATCAACACAATGATAGCCATGCCTACCAGGTTTTCCAAGGTAGTCCCAGTCATACTACCCTTTTCCATCATTCTCAAGAGTCTGGCTGAACTCTCCATGACTGTGCCGCTTATGGAGCTGCCATCCTTAATGGGCTTGCCCTGGGCCACACAAGCACCAGTCACTTTTTCTTCCTCATTAGTCCCCTGGCCTGTGGGTCTGCACTCTGCTGCCTGAACTTCCAGGTAGCAAATAGGCCCAGGGAGAAACAGCTTATTCACCCAAAGTCACCTCACAAGGCAGCCTCAGAACAAGGGTTATAAAACTATCAAGAGAGGAAAGGAGGGAAGGTGAGGAAGCTATGAGAGATGGTGCCTGAATCAACTGGCATTTGGTCAATTGCTCTGTAGCAAGTGATTTCTGCAGAATTAGATTAGTCATGCAGACACCTGTCTCCTTCAGAAACAACTGCAAATATGAAATCACTTTTTTAAGTCAACACATGTGAAATGTATAATTAGGTGCACATGCGTATCTATGGACCCAGAGAAAGACAGCAGAGATAAGACAAAGGGAAAAAAACAAGAAGATAACAAGGTTTCAATCTGGTGGATTGCATCAGAAAATATAAATAATACCCCCTTCCCCCAAAAATGATTTATGAAAGTAGCAGCCCAGTTATTTGAAAATTGGGGTCATGCTCTTTTCTGATAAATCCAATGACCTTCTTTTTATTTCACTTTTGTGCAAATAATTTTTTTCCTTTCTGAAAATTTTCTATTGCTATTTTGCTTATATAGCAAAGATTTTAGACAGTCACTATATTTTTTATTTTACTTTTTCTCTTTCATCTTTATTCTCTCTCGCTCTTTTGATTAATGTATTTGGTTTTTATTGTATATCTTTAAGGTGCAATGATCACCTCTCAGTGGCCAAATTTTTCAGCCCCTCCTCAGGCCTTTCCCTCCTTGGCCTCTGCTATGCCAGGCCCTGCTGGGCACCATCTCTCCTGCGACAACCACAGTCCTTACTTCCCTTGGCTTCATGATGTCTCTCTCTCCGGGGTCATCTGCCACCTCTCTGACCACGCTCTCTCACTCTGTCTTTTTGATGATCCTTTTCCACCCTCACCTGAAATGTTGCTGTTTCTCTTGGTTCCTCTCCTGACCTTGCTTCCATCTTTCCCACAACTCTGTGCTTGTGCTGCTGCCTCCCACTCTCTCCCCACTGGAATGTCAAATCTGTTCAGGGCTTGACTTGGCTTACACTCTCACCACTCTAGAAATGGTTCCCAAGTTTTTATCCAACACCAAGTGACTCTTCTGAGCCATGCACACAGCTCCCACTGTTTCATCTCCTAACTCAGGGGTCAGCACATTTTTTTCTGTACAGAAACAAATCGTACATTTCTAGGTTTTGCGAACCATCAGTGCCAATCACAATTGTTCTGCTCTGCCATTGGGGCACAAAAGCAGCCACAGACATTAGTAACTGAATGAGCATGCCTGCATCCCCATAAAACATCAGTTACAAAAACAAACGGTGGCTCTAATTCTGCCTCCAAAGAAGAATTGATGGCTGTGATCAGTGAGTATTCCTCCAGCTGAATAAAGATGATCCCACTGGTCCTCTTACTTGTTGGCTGCACATTGGAGCCACCTGAGGAAATTGTAAAACTCCCAGTGCCCAAGCTGTATCCTAAACCAATGAACTCAGAACCTCTGAAGCTTCACAGGTGATTCTGACGTGCAGTGAAGGTTGAGACCCACATACTATCCCACCATTGCCAGCTTGATGAATCCCAGCCCCGTCAGCATGCACGGATTTAACAGGTGGCCTCTATTTATTTAAACTTACATCATCACCTAGGAAAAGTGTCAAGAAGTACCCTAAAGACCCTTTCCTCATAAGAAATTATGTGTCTATTTTGTTTCTTTTTAATACCCTACCTAAAGACAACATGATAAAGTGGAAAGAGTACTGGACAAAGCGTACATTTTTAGGTTTTGCAGATACAAAAAAGTAATGGGAACACTTGCCTTCTGTTTACAATTCTGGCACTCACTCTCCGAATGATTCTGAGTGCACCATTTCACCATTTGCAAAATGAGGAGGTTGTAGTAGGTGGTTTCTGAAGTCTAGGTAGCTCTGATGGGCTATAATTTGTCTTCTCTGCCAATAGTTGTATTTATTACTAAAAAGTTAAACAGCATCATTAATATTGTAGGTAATAGATGATTCATAATACAAAAATAACTGATGTTTACCTAGTGCTTTGGAATATTCAAAGCTGCTGTTTTCATATATATTGTCATGTTTTATCCCCACAACAACCCTTTAAGGTAGCTATTATTATGCCCTGTGGGAGGCAGTCTCTAAAGCGGTCTCCAGTGATCCTGGCATCCTGGTATTCATGCCCTTGTGTAATTCCCTCCTGTTGACTGTTGGCCTGGTGACTTGTTTCTAACAAACAGAACAGGGCAAAAGTTATGAGATGTCATTTCTGAAATCAAGTCTGTATTAGTCTGTTTTCATGCTGCTGATAGAGACGTACCCAAGACTGTGACATTTACAAAAAGAAAAGAGAGAGAGAGAGATTTAATTGTACTCACAGTTCCATGTGGCTGGGGAGGCCTCACAATCATGGTGGAAGACAAGGAGGAGCAAGTCACATCTTACGTGGATGGCAGCAGGCAAAAAAAGAGCTTGTGCAGGGAAACTCCTGTTTTTAAAAACCATCAGATCTCATGACACCCATTCACTATCACAAGAACAGCATGGGGAAGACCTGCCCCCATGATTCAGGCATCTCCCACTGGATCCCTCTCACAAAACGTGGGAATTATGGGAGCTACAAGGTAAGATTTGGGTGGGGACACACAGCCAAACCATATCAAAGTCATGAAGGATTATGCTTTCCATCTTGTTCACACTCCCTCACTTGCCTTTAACTCATGCAGTCTGCCATACTGTGAGCTGCCCTCCATGGATATGAAGATGCCCACTGCACAAGGAAAGGAGGAGAACTCCGCCCAACAGCCAGCCTGGAACTGAAGTCCTCGCCTCCATATTATAATCCAAAAGGAATTGGATCTTTCCAACAGCCACATTAGTGAGCTTGGAAGTGAATCCTTCTCTAGCGAATAACCAGCCAACATCTTAGCTGCAGCTATCATGAAAGCCCTGGAACCAGAGGACCCAGCTAAGCTCCACCCAGATTCCTGACCCACAGAAACTGTGAGACAAGAATTTTTGTTCATTTGTTTTGGGACAGTAGGCATTGGGGTAATTTGTTATGCAGCAAAAGATAACTAATACGTCCCTGTTTGACACATGGGGAAGGGGAGCAGGAACTCAGTATGCCCATAGATTATGACCTTGATGGATAATGGTTTTACTAAGAAACACTATTCAGATAACATCCCAACTCCATTTTGCTAAACCTTGTGTTTGACAGAGTAGGGCCCTTCTTACTGTCTGTGCTATAGAGATGTATTTGGTCTTTGTCCCCAGTTCCTAGCACAGAGCTCCTAAAACCCTTGGAATTTCCTGAGTGATAAAGGTAATGGGAGCCCCTTTTGTTCTAATGAAGCGACTCTTGGTGGGCCCCTAGATGGGTTCCAGATGGGAAATAGTTGCCAGAAAGACTAAGCCTTGATTAGAAGCTTGAAATTTTTAGCCTCTTCAACCTCCAGGGAGGAGAGAAGGAATACAGAGTGAGTTCATCACCAAAGGTGAATGATTTAGTCAATTGTGTTCATGTAATGAAGTCTCCATTAAAAACCTCTAAACAACAGGATTGGGAGAGCTGAAATGGCAGCTCATCCCAGCTCTGCAGGGACAGAAGCTCCTGTGCTCAGGATGCTTGCAGACCTTGCCCTAGGTCCCTCTTCATCTGGCTGTTCATTTGCTTCCTTTATAATAAAGCAAAAATGGTACGTGAAGTGTTTTCTGGAGTTTTGTGAGCCATTCTAACAAATCATCAAACCTGAAATGCGCAGTTGGTTGTGTGAACCTTCCAGGCTTTGTAGCGAAGTTGGACAGCAGTGTGATCACCTGAGGAACTGGTGCTGTGACTGGCATCTGAAGCGAGGGCAGTCTCGTGGGACTGAGTCCCTAAGCCTGCGGCGTTAGTGTCCAAATTGAATTGAAATGTAGGACGCCCAGTAGGTATCCAGAGAGTTGGAGAGTTAGTTGGTGAGAGAAGAAAACCCACACATTTGGTGTCAGAAGTGTTGTGAGTAAAAACAGCTCCCACCCCCAACAAATCCATGAGCATAGGGCCTAGTGGGAGATAAGAAGAATGTTGCCTCGAATTGGCAAACTCCCAAGCCTATGGGGAAGATGAGGAGAGAGGGAGGCTGACAACCAGCTCTGACCTTCGGGAAAACTTCCCATGAGTCATCTCCAGAACCTGTGGGCTTTGGAGCCCTCCGCAGCCGTAGGCGTCAGAGGTCACCACCCCATCTCCACCAGAGCATCTTCCTGAAGTGAGGAGAAAGCCGTGGGCTAGCCACTGAGTTAGCATCTATCTTCTCTTTCATTTGAACTCCACCTTGCGCTTTCTCGTGCAGTGTCCTGAAAGAGCTGGCATCCTTACCCACTTGACAGGTGAGAGAGTCCTTGGCACCACTTAGCCTTCTGAGGCTTATAGAGGTCATGCTGGCTACTCAAGGTCATGCAATCAGAGGCAGTAGCAGAACTGGAAAGCAGGTTTCCTGTCCCACGGTGGCCCAATGTATTTCTCCTAACACCAGCTGTGTGTTCGCTCCCAAGAGCTAAGCAGCAGAGGGGGTGGGATACTTTGAAAGAAACAACCCCAGGGAAGGGGCAATAAATGAAGACTGTGCAACTTGAGGCACTGATGCATTTTGGGGCAGAGATATTTTGAGGCTATAAGGTTGTACTGTGCTACTCAAGCCAGGGAACCTCATGCACGCCCTCCTTATCCTGTGCTTAAGCATGTCCTAGACTCTGGAAATCAGTGGGATTGTAGGTCCATTTCTCTCCCCTAGAACTGGGAGGGGAAGGAGGATGACATAAACTCTTAAATATCATGGAGCCTTTGCTATAAAAACACATCACAACCAGGGGCTGGGGGGAGAGAGGAATGGATGATACTGTTTTATGGTACAGAGTTTCCATTTGGGATAATGAAAATGTTCTCAGATGGATCATGGTGATGGTTACATAATAATGTGAATGTACTTAATGCCACTGAACTGGATGCTTGAAAATAGTTAAAATGGTAAGTTTTATATTATGTATATCTTACTCCAGTAAAAAGAGCAAGAGAGAGAGAACCAAAAATAAAACGAAATTACAAGTTCCCTCTCGAGCCAGTGGGAGGGCTCCGAAAAAGATGCTATGTCCTCTGTGGAGTGAGGATTCTCGGAGACCTTCTCAAACCCAGAGGCCACAGAGGAAGCTATGCCTTTACCCCAGCAAGACTGGCCTGAACTGCTACCATTTGGGCCCTCCCAGCTCCACAGTGTAAGAGAGACAAGCAAATAAACAGCTGCACAAAGCAGGAATGAGGTCAGAATTTCCAAGATGGCGACTCAGGGAATACCAGGGATGGGAAGACTCTTAAAGTCATCTGGTCCAACCCCCTCATTTTATAAGTGGAAGAATTGAGTCCCAGAGAAGGGAAGCGCTGGCCCACACAGGCTGTCAGTCCACAGAGGAGCCAGAAGCCATGCAAATGCACCTGGGTTCAAATCCAGCTCTGGTGTGCTGTGGGACTGCTGCACTGACCTCACCTCTCCAATCCTCAGCTTATCCATCTCTAAAAAAAAAAAAAAAAAAAGAAGAAGCACACTGTGTCACTCATCAAGGTTTTGCAGAAGAGGTCAATGAGATTGGGCATCTCAAGAGCTATGGAAAGGGCCTGGTCTGTGGTGGGCACCCTCTCCCCACCTGGTTCCTCTAAAAGCTTTTGTCTGGACTCTCAGCCATTGCTGCCCCTGCTCTTGTAGCCAACAGAGAAGGAAGTGGGGAGACAGCCTGACCCAGGCATCACCACCCCATGGGGACAGAGTCATCTACTGAGCAGGCCCTGAGAGGAAGGGACGCCCAGAGCTGGCAATGCCTGGGGGTCTCAAAGCTGGTTCCATTCCCTTGGAGCCATTCCAAGGATACATCATTGCCCACCAGAGTCTCCTTCTTCCCCAGGGGGCTGGGACTTCTGCACCCACAAAGAAGGAAGATGGGTCTGGGGCACACAGAGCCAGGTGGTCTTCCAAGGGTTTTGCCACCATCGTCCATTCAAACCTCACCCCAACCGAATGAATGAGGGCAACGACACTTTCATTTTGTAACCGAGGAGGCTGAGATGGGGAGGCTGGGAAGCCTGACCAGCCTCCTAAAGCCAGGAAACAGTTGAGCACAACTTCAATCCAGAGTCCCCAGGAAGAGGAGACAAAACTGGATTTGTGTTTGGTTCCCAGCTCTATACCAGGGCCAAATGATCACGGGCGGGTCATTTCAATTCCTAGACTCGATTTCCTCCCCTGTAAAGGGACATGGATAACATGGGCCCCGCCTGGCAGGTGAGAGGATTCTCGTGGGATTCTCACTCGAAAGCACCTGGCAGACAGGCTCAGGAAATGACCGTGGCTCTTTCCTTCCTCGAGGGGTCACCCCAACACTTCCGCATGCCCCCACCCAGGAGCCCCGCTCGAGCCCGGGTTTGTTGACACCACATCCGGGCCTGCGTGGTGTTGTCACCCGCATTGCACCACCACACCTCACCAGTGACATAACCTCTCCAGTCTCTCCCCCAACCCAGGCTGGTGCAACCCAGGCTCTGCTGACACATCCTTGTTGAAATTCGAAACCAGATACTGTTTGCTTGCTGGTTTGTTGGAGAGCAAAGCCAAGTCTAGCCTCCTTTTCTCTTCTCTCTTTCTCTTTCTTTGCCTTGGAAGCCTGGGAAGACTGCTGGGAGCCAGGAGCTAGAAGTGGACACACATGTAGCAGAGCCAGGCCCAGCCCATCTGGCACATCCCATGGGTTCCTGAGGCGAGATGGCATGAGGCACGAGGTGCATACAGTAAGGTGGTGGTGTGGGTAAACAGGCCTGCCAGTTGAAACCCATTTCTCAGCCATGAGAGCCCAAGAAGGCTTGACAAATAGAGACGGAGCCAGCCTGCATTCCTAAGAGCAAGTCTCTATTCACTGACACATGCCAACCTATTTTTTGAGCACTATGTGCTAGGGTCATTTGCTGGGGACACTGTCATGATTAAGGCCAGATCAGAAGTTTCAGCCTCACGGCCGCACATTCTAAAAAATCGCACAGACAATAGCCAGCTAAACTTACAATTAAACGAGAGTGCTTCTGATTGTGAAAGGTGTTTTGCAGGAAACAAAAGTGCTGATACGATTGTAACTGAGGCAGGGGAATGCTGAGTGGGGTGCTGAGGAGGTGACAATGAGCTGAACCCCAGAAGATGAGAAGAAGCCAGCAGTGCAAAGAGCTGGGGGTAGAATTTTCCAGAAAAGGTTCACCAATGCAAAGTCCACAAGGTAGTGAGAAAGGCTAGCTGGCTTGCTCAAAGATTAAGAAGGGGCTAGACTGGCTGGCGTATGCAGGGTGAGGAAAAGGGGTGAGGCCTGAGATGCCTCCAGGTGCCAGGTCATGCTGGACATGGCAGGAGTTAGGACTTGATTTGGAGGGAGATTTTAAACACATTGTAGGATCCTTCCCTCCCTGGAGCCTTGGGTCCCAAATGCCTGGGGGACTCTTGCTCACAGGCACAGGAAGGAACCGCAGAGTCTGTCCAGATCAATGCCCTTCCACTTTGTAGATGGGTAACAGCCCAGAGATGGGAAGGGACGTGCACAAGATGGGAATGGGCGTGCCCATGGTTGCACCGTGTGGTGTGGCAGAGCAGGAACTGGAACACAGGCGGCTGGAAGTGAAAGTAGAGCTCACGCTTTTTAGCAGTTACTATGTGTGATTTCCTTTTCATCATCACATCAACCCCATTTTTTTTTTCAGATGAGAAAGGGAAAGTGACCTCCTAAGATTCCACAGCGAGAGGTGCTAGGGGAGCCAGGCTCCAAATCAAGGTCAGCACCCAAACTCTTTCCACTGGGCTGCCTTGGATTTACATAGATATCCCTACAGTCCCAAGCTGCTAAGTCCAGACCTAGCACTTACTGAAAGCTGCTGGCAGTTTCTCTGGGAAATACCATGAGTTACAAGCAGATGAAACAAATGAGCCAGTTGCCCTCACGCATCAGTCCATTAAGAAATAAATGGAAATACATTTTTTAAAAAGTAATAAAAAGGCAGGGTGCGGTGGCTCATGTCTGTAATCCCAGCACTTTGGGAGGCTGAGACAGGAGGATCACTTGAGCCCAGGGGTACAAGACCAACCTGGACAACATAGTGAGACCCTGTCTCAATAAAAAAATTTTAAAAATTATTTAAAAAAAGAAATAAATGAACGCTTTTTAAAAAAATGGATCAAGGAAACCATTTATAAATATATACTACTATATGTATACTTTCCATAATCAAACATAGCTCTGAGAATATATATTGAAATGGGCCTAGGGCAGAATTTTTCTGTGTGAGTCATCTGCTAGATCTTGCTCCCTGTAGTGCTGTGGACCTCAAACTTTAGCCGCATCAAATTGGGAAGGTTTGTTAAATCACAGATTGCTGGATCTTATACTCAGAGTTTCTAATTCAGTAGGTCAGGGGTGGAGCCTGAGGCTTTGCATTTCTAGCGAGTTCCCAGGTGATGGTGATGCTGCTGGTTTGAGTGCCACACTTTGAGAACCACTGCTATAGTGGATGCTGTGGTGCCCTACCCAGATGAATCTCCCTCAGGGACAAAGGCTGGCTCAGCTCCCAGGAGTGTTGGCTGCTAACGGCTCAGAGCCCAGTCCCTCCCCAGGAAGCGCCCTTCACTGAAGGGCACTGCCTCACCCAAAGTCATGTCCCCTCACTGGCAACCCACGACTAGCAATGTAGAAGTTCAGAGGCCTCAGTCTGAGAGAATTCTGCAGGATCATCTCAGCTTCAGGGTCCCCCATGCAATCGACTAAGGCCTCTTCTGTGACTGCATCAGAGAGTTGAACTCTGCATCAGAGTTCAACTTCTCCCACTGGCCAATCTGAGATTCTTCACCCGCTTGCAGGTGTTGTTTCCAAAGCACTCCCCAGTAAGTACCCAGGATCTAGATTTCTGTCTCAAAGTTTATTTCTTGGGATACAAGATTTAAGACAGTTGGTATCAGAAGTGGGGTGGTCTAAGGAGCAGACTAAATGAGACTTTATAACTGGATCATCCACTCACTGGCTGGCGGACATCACTGAGGTGACAGGATGGTGGTAGGTGGAGTATGAACAGCCCTTGGGGTGATAGAGTGACATAAATGTGAAGCCTTTCACTGGTGGTAAATTGGGATGGACTACTTGGGGAAGGGAATGAACCAACGGGTGCAATATCTCAGGCTTTTGAGAGGTTTGGATGAAGTACTAACTATAATGACAACAAAATTGGGTGGCTTGCTGAGTGCTACTAACGTGCTACAGAAAGACAGTGGAAATTGCCAGCATAAGGCAAAGCATCAAAGTCAGAGGGCCTCTTTGGTAGCATGTACAGAGTTCCCCTCTCCTGCATCCAAAGGACAGAAAAGGCCCAGAAGCAGGCCCAGGTCTTAATTATGAGGGTAACAGAGCACCAGAAAATTCTCAACCTGGGTAATTCTGTCATGCCAAGGTTAGGGCTTCGATTAGAAAGAAGTGGGGCCCTAAGCTGTTGGATAGGGACAGTAGGGTTCATGCCCTCAAGAATCCTTAAACTCCCAGATACTCAGGACTCTCTGAGCCTGCAGAAGTGTCCCAGGACTCCTAGTAAATACTAGCACTCCCTCCTAGCTTAAAAATGATACAGAAGCTTCTATGTTACATGAAAATAAACACCCCCTTCACCTCTCAGTTTAGACCCCACTTTACCTCCTGACTGCCAAATCCATAACTAGAGCCAAGTTATAGCATTATCCAGCCAGAAAATACTGGGCCTGGTAGACTTCTGTGATAGCAAGGGGGATGATAGGATCCCAAAATAATAGATGCCAGATGGCACTTAACCATCAGAGGGAAGATGATTGCAAATATTGTAATGAGCAGCCAAGTCACCAAAGCAGCTGGGGGCCTGACCCACAGACAGCTATGGAGATGATTAATAGAGCACGACATTCCTGAAGCCTAGCTAGACAGGCAGCTAACAAGGGAATTGCTCAATCTATGCAGTCAAAATAAACCAAGACTCAGGATCCCATGCCAAGCTTCTAGACCTGAACCTATTTTCAGACATGAAACCCATTGACTGAAGAAAAGACCAAACCTCCAGGTAGAAAGACTCTGCACAACCATGTCAAAGTATCTCCCAGCTTTTATTCTGTTCATAGTCAGAAATGTTAAGGACTGTGGATACATGGTCTGAGTTGATACATGGAGATCCAAAATATTATTTTGGCCCTTGTTCGAATGGGAGTGTATGGAGGCCAGGTAACAAATGGAGTCCAGACTCCAGTCCAGGTCACAGCCAGGTCCATGGACTCACCCAGTAGTCTTTCCTCAGTTCCTGGTATACAACTGAAATAAACATACTCGGTAATTGGCAAAACCCCCATGGCTTATGAGACAAGCGCTATCAAGGTGGGGAGAGTGGGTTCCGAAGGTGAAACTTGGGAAACTGCCTCAACCCACCCGCCACTAACAAAGATAGTATTAGATTGGTGCAAAAGTAATTGTAGTTTTTGCATTGAAAGTAATAGCAAAAACCACAATAACTTTTGCACCAACCTAATAAATCAAAATCAGTATTGCATCATGAGGGAATGGTAAACATCAGTGCCACCCTGGAATGACCACCTGGACATTCCACAAAACATTGCATTGGTCAGCTTTATTAACATGACCCTATTAATCAGCAAGCAATGAGCAAGAAGTGGCAAGTACCTTGGAAGTAATGAGTAAGTAATGAATAAGAAGTGACAAGTACCCTGGAGGATTTATTTATTTATGTATTTATTTATGTATTTTGAGACGGAGTTTCACTCTTGTTGCCCAAGCTGGAGTGCAATGGTGTAATCTCAGCTCACCACAACCTCCGCCTCCCAGGTTCAAGCGATTCTCCTGCCTCAGCCTCCCGAGTAGCTGGGATTACAGGCATGCACCACCATGCCCGGTTAATTTTGTATTTTTAGTAGAGACCATGTTAGTCAGGCTGGTCTCAAACTCCCGACCTCAGGTGATCTGCCCGCCTCAGCCTCCCAAAGTGCTGGGATTACAGGCGTGAGCCACCGCGCCCGGCTTTCCCTAGAGGTCTTGACAAGACATAAGCACTCCAGAGGATGAGAGTGAAGATTCAGGGTCCTGCCATATCAGCTTTAATGGATTCTTGGAAAGGCCAGGATATCCCCTCCAAAGTAAAGGGCAAATTATTATATCTTGCACCTCCTACCACAAAGGAAAAAGCACAATACCTGGTAAGCCTCTTTGGGTTCTGGATTTAGCATATTTCACACATTGTAGTAATGCTCCATGCCAATTACCAAGTGACACAGAAGACTGCCAGCTTTGAATGAAGCCCAGTGCAGAAAAAGGTATGCAGTAGATCCTGATTATGGTATAAGTACCCCCAGTACTGGAGCCATAAGCCCAGTTAAAACCCATGGTCTTACAGGTAAGTCTGAAGGGGGAAAGATGCTGTGAGGAGTTTATGGCAAGCCTCAGTAGGAGAATCACAATGTGCACTCATGGGTTTTTGTCATAAAGCCACGATATCTGCAGCTCCTGGTGTGCCACTGGACCCTAATAGAAATAGAGCACTTGACTAAAGAATATCACATGACTATGTAGCTGGAAGTGCCCATCATGAGCTGGGACCTTAGACATGATTTAATCCATCCCACTGGTTTGATAGATCAGGTATCTGAGATTCCACAAGAGGAAGCAATTTACTTTTAGGAAGGCTTTTGGGTGCAAGTAACAGAACTCAATCAACAAAGACTTAAATGAGAGTATGTTTTTTTCATATAAGAAGTCCAGAGGTAGGTGGTTGCTGCAGTGACCCAGCTGCTTATAGATGCTGTCAGAACCCTGGATCATTCTATCTTTCTGCTCTGCCAAGCTTAATATGGATGGGACCATCATGCCTGCTGCCTCATGGTCATAAGATGGTCATTGCATCTGGTGGATAACAGGGGTGCCAGCTTCCTCTATCTCTTCTATCAAAAATCAAAGCCCCCTGTATGAGTTGTCTATTGCTACATAACAAATTGCCCCAAACTTAGTGATCTGAAACACCTTTTTTTTTTTTTTTTTTTGAGACAAGGTTTCACTCCCATCTCCCAGGCTGGAGCACAGTGGCAGAATCTCATCTCACTGCAACCTCCACCTCCTGGGCTCAAGCAATTCTCCTGCCTCAGCCTCCCTAGTAGCTGGGACTAGAGGGACATGCCACCACACCTAGCTAATTTTTGAATTTTTTGTAGAGATGGGGTTTTGCCATGTTGCCCAGGCTGGTCTCAAACTCCTGAGCTCAAGTGATCCACCTGCCTCAGCCTTCAAAGTGCTGGAATTACAGGCATGAGCCATGGTGCCTCTGGCAGGTCTGAAAAACTTTCTATCTCAGTTTCTGTGGGTAAGGATCTAGTATGGCTTACCTGAGTCCTCTGGGTCAAAGTCTCTTACAAAGCTACAATCAAGATGTCGGCTGAGACCACAGCCATCTGAAGGTTCAACTAGGGCAGGATCCACTTCCAAACTTTCTCAGTGTTGTTGGCAGGATTCAGCTCCTCACTGGCTGTTGGCCAGAGGCTTTCCTCAGTTCCTTGCCAGTTGGGCCTCTCCATGAGACAGTTTACAACATGGAGGCCTGCTTCATCAAAGCGATCCAGGGAAGGAGTGTGAGCGTGCTGGCTAGATGGAGGTCCTCTGTAACACAATCATGGCAGTGACATTTCTCCAAGGGAAGCTGGGAAATCACACACCTAGCAAAGGGAGCAGAAAAGCCATGCTGGGCTTAGACCAGTCATTCTCCTCAGCTGGGTTCTGTCGGCAACTCAACTTATATCAGATTACCAACTAGAGATGACCATCACACAAGGTTTTCTTCCAGAGCACCAGGATTGACCAAGACAGATTCTTCTCGCTCAGCCTTGCCCCCAGCCCTGTATCTCCAGAGGAGACAAGTTTCAGGGCAAGGCAACTAAGCTACAGTTTGGAATTTCCACACACCATAGCTCCATGCAAGAAGGGAGGACACTGAGTTTTCCAAACTAAGACAACTTAGGCTTCTGCAGACAAAACAAAGGACAGAGTTATGGAAGAGATCCACGATTCCTATTCTGACTGGAAACACTTTGGCAAGGGCCCTGCTGGCACCCTCATTCAGCCCATTCTGAGCCAGAACTTCAGGGATGAAAGCAGTGGGGATCCTTTTCCTGGACAGCCCTTGGCAAGGCACATGAACAAGTCACAAGCAGAATTGGACCTAAAATAAATAAGACCATATAGACTTGGGTTCGAGCCAAAACCAGGGTGAGAAGGATCCATGGAATGCCTGAGCTAGAGGGAGACCTGAGAGAAGCTTACTCAGTGGTTCCCAAAATGTGTTTCGTGGCACCTTAGGGGTTCCTATCCCTCTTCAACCAGCGAAAATCAGCCTTCTCATGTTTAATCTATAAGATTGCTATAAAATGTGTCATCTGAATAAAATACATTCTGGAAGAGGAAGGGAGGGAAGAAGGAAGGAAGGAAGGAAGGAAGGAAGGAAGGAAGGAAGGAAGGTAGGGAAGGAGCAAGGGAGGGAGGAAGGAAGGAAGCAAGCGAGGGAGAAAGTTATAATCTTGGTAGAGATGGGGTTTTGCCATGTTGCCCAGGCTGGGAAGGAAGGCAGGAAGGAAGGCTGGAAGGAAAAAAGGAAGGAAGGAAGAGAGGGAGGGAGGGAGGGAAGGAGGGAGGGAGGGAGGAAGGAAGGAAGGAAGCAAGCGAGGGAGAAAGTTATAATCTTGGTAGAGATGGGGTTTTGCCATGTTGCCCAGGCTGGGAAGGAAGGCAGGAAGGAAGGCTGGAAGGAAAAAAGGAAGGAAGGAAGAGAGGGAGGGAGGGAGGGAGGGAGGGAAGGAGGGAGGGAAGGAGGAAGGAAGGAAGGAAGCAAGCAAGGGAGAAAGTTATAATCTTGGTAGAGATGGGGTTTTGCCATGTTGCCCAGGCTGGGAAGGAAGGCAGGAAGGAAGGCTGGAAGGAAAAAAGGAAGGAAGGAAGGAAGGAAGGAAGGAAGGAAGGAAGGAAGGAAGGAAGGGAGGGATTAGGAAGTTAGGAAGGGGAAGGATGGGAGGAAGGAGGGATTAGGAAGGCGAAGGAAGGGAGGAAGGAAGGAAGGGAGGGAGGAAAGGAGGAACATGCAGTTATAATCTTTAATCAAAAAGATCTCATACTCAGAGTTCACAAGGAGATATTATGAGTAAATCTTCCTGATATGGGCTAAATCATATGCCCCCAGAAGATATTGGAGGTCTATCCCCAGTACCTGTGACTGTGAAATAGGGAAATTTGGGTCTTTGTTGATAATTAAGTTGAGATGAGGTCATTGGCATGGGCCCTAGTATCCTTTTAAAAGGGGGCCAAGCGAACACAGAGAAGACACGAAGAGAGCACCATGTGAAGATGAGGGCAGAGAGGATGATGCGTCCACAAGCCAGGGATGCGAAAGATTTCCAGCAAACCACCAGGAACTAGGAGAAAGGCACTCTCAGACTTCTCGCCTCCAGAACCGTGAGAGAATGCATGGCTGTTTAAACCACCCAGCCTGTGATCCTCTGCAGCCCTAGGAGACTAACCACCTCCCTACCGCAAGGCCTGGCACTAAGACATCGTGTGACAAGCACAGACTCCCTCCTCCTTCCCTCTTCAGGCAAAGCTGGCAATAGAGAATCTGATGGGGGTGATCGTTGGAAATCTACAATGGCAGGTGGCATCACGGAGGTTGTGATCAGATGCCAAGACCTCATGTCGGTTCAGGGATGTGGATTTAAGGATGAGATGCAGGCTGATATTCAACCAATACGCACCTGTAAAGGTGTTAAAATAATGACATACTCTCATACCTAAGTGGCTAGTTGCCACTGTCCCAAGCCTGGCAAAGGCACCGTCCATCCCAGCCACTCTGTCCCCTCCCCAGCACCCCCAGACCACCCACCTTTAGCATTCAAAGGGCCAGTGCGTACTGCAGAAGGGGAACTCTAGGATTTGGCCAGTGTTCATTCTAATTGGTCACTACCTGTGCCAAATGGCTTGTTTAATATTTGAATAGGACTCTGGCCCCAAACGGAAGTGGAAGAACAAGGCAAGACCGAGGTGCTCAGAGGAGCACAGGACAACAGGATCCCAGTGCCAGAGCTCAGGATAGCCAGGGCCAGACTAGCAACAAGGATGACAGGGCCAAGTCCCTGAAGACAGCCCTGAGGGCTTCAATCCCTAGGATGTGGCCCAGCTCAGCCTGCAGATTTGGGGAGAAGGGAGATGAAGGCCACGTGCCAGGCTGGGGTTGTCCAGGAAAGTCCTTCCCCTCTCTGGGCCTCAGTTACCCCAACTATAAAATCAGTAGACTCTTGACTGCTCTGTGGCCCTCAACTTGAAAATGCAGAGAAAGAGCAAAGGCACCATCTCTTCTCCCCTCCTCTCCTCTCCCCTTCCCTCCCCTCCCTCCCTCCCTCTCTTCTCCTCTCCTCTCCTCCTTCCTCCTGTGGCTCCTCTTACAAGCACCTGCCCTGCAGTTGAAGAAACACGTCCATGTGTTTGTACTTCAAGAATAGGTATACATAGGCTGGGCACGGTGGCTCACCCCTGTAATCCCAGCACTTTGGGAGGCTGAGGTGGGCATATCACCTGAGGTCGGGAGTTTGAGACCAGCCTGACCAACATGGAGAAACCCAGTCTCTACTAAAAATACAAAAATTAGCTGGGCATGGTGGTGCATACCTGTAGTCCCAGCTACTCTGGAGGCTGAGGCAGAAGAATCGCTTGAACCCGGGAGGCGGAGGTTGTGGTGAGCCGAGATCACACCACTGCACTCCAGCCTGGGCGACAAGAGTGAAACTCCGTCTCAAAAAAAAGAAAGAAAGAATAGATATACATGAATAAAGACATCCTAAAATAATGAGAGTCACTGCTCACTGCTGCCTGGCAGTGTGGGGCAGGTGTGGGGATGCTGGCCCAGAATTCCCAGAGGCCTGACAAGGTGTCCCCATCATACCTCATCCTACCACACTGCTCAGTGAGGGCTGTCCAGACAGGACATTCTGGGGAAAGCACTGCAAATCCAGTCCACTGGTTTCTACTGCAGCCTCCCTGGGAAGCAGATGAGGCAGCTAGGGGGTGGGAATGGAGGGTAGCCAGGAAGGGTGAGGGCGTGGCCATTTGTCAAAGTGACTTTGCTTCCGCAGAAGAAACTATTCTGCTTCAAGAGGATTCCCAGCACATCCTAGCACTTAATAAAATGTTATTTATTGTTGGTGAGTTTGGAGCAGTACAGCCTAGAAGAGTGGTTTTCAAACCACTTTTGGCCATGAAATGTATTTTACATGGTGACACAGAACACCTTTATATATGTGCATGTATATATGCATGTGTGTGCAAATATATGAATCCAGGGTGTGTGTGTGTGTGTATGTGTGTGTGTCTGTGTGTGTGCAAATATATGAATCCAGGATGTGTGTGTGTGTGTGTGTGTGTATACATGAACCAAATTTTTCAGAAACCAATCTTTACAGTTTGCCACAAGTAATGCACTCTTATCTTTTCTAGTCTATTCTTTTTTTTTTTTTTTTTTTTTTTTGAGATGGAGTCTCGCTCTGCTGGCCAGGCTGGAGTGCAATGACACAATCTCAGCTCACTGCAACCTCCGCCTCCCAGGTTCAAACAATTCTTGTGCCTCAGCCTTCCCAGTAGCTGGGATTACAGGCGCATGCCACCAAGCCCGGCTAATTTTTGTATTTTTAGTAGAAATGGGGTTTCAACATGTTGGCCAGCTGGTCTCAAACTCCTGACCTCAGGCTATCCACCCGCCTCGGCCTCTCAAAGTGCTGGGATTACAGGCATGAGCCACTGCACCCGGCCTCTATTCACTTTAAAATGATCATGATCTACTAATTGCTTTCATAATCCAATAGTTAACAATCTCCATTTTGAAAAATAGGGGCATAGAAATCTACTTGGGTTTGAATTCAGATTCTGCTACTTCCAAGCTGAGTGCCTTTAAGCAGGGCCCTCAGCCTCTGATTCTCAGTCTGTAACCTAGAGGTTTTAATCCCACCTGCTGGAGAAGGTGGATGTGAGGATTAAACATATATAAAGCCCAAAGCATCACAGCTGGGCATAGCGAGCAGTCAGTAAAAGGCAGAGGTTGATATGATGTCACATGAGAAACTGAGACTCTCAGCAGAAGGAATGAGGATCCCTTGTCTAAGCCTCTAAAACCCTCATCTTCTCCACCCCTAACCCATCACACATGTATCCTTCCCTGCCAATGGCTGACAGCAACACGGAGCTCACTACCTTACAAAGGAGCCAGAGCAGCTGGGTCAGGTGCTGAGCCACACGCTTTAGAAGAGATATCCATGAATTGGGCACTAATCCTGCCCTGGAGGAGCTTAGACTCCAGAAATGAGTCATAAATCCAATTAGTATATAAACGGGTGGTGTCCTACACAGAGCAAAGACAACAGAACTAGAGTCCAAAGATGAAAGCTGTTCCTTCTAACTGTGGAGATCAAGGTAGTGCCCGACGGCAGGATGCAAGTCTACCTTGCTCAGCAAAGGAACCCCAGGGCTCACTACAGCCCTGGGCATGTAAGAAGTGCCTTATAGATACATATGGATTAAATCATTTAATACATCAAAAAGAAGATGGCCTGGGGAGAATCCAGACATACAGGAAGGGACAGAAGGAGGACATTCTAGGCAAGGAATTGCAAAAAGAGTAATTTCCAGGGAGATCCAGAATGACATTTAACTTTATGAATCCAAACCCATCCCAGGGAAATCCAAATTAATTGCCCTACCACCCCCTTATTCCCATAGTCCTGTATTGGCCAAGAAAAACTGAAGATGGGAAATAGGAGTCCAGATGTTGGAACTTGGATCCCAGTCCTGGGTCTTTCCCCAACAATCCCGGTGACCTTGGGCAAGTTATTCCCCTCAGCCCTCAAAAGAAGGATTTGGACAAGATAATCTCTAAAATCATTTTCAAGTCTATAGGCCCTTTTTTCCATGAGACCCTTTTTCTTGCCCTCTCTCTCTTCCAGCTATCCAGGGACAGTCCATTCTGAATTGCTATAATCATTTGTTTGGCCCATAAATATGAGCTACCAAGAGCTGGCTGGATCCAAGGTATTCTGGTTACTATTGATATGAAATAAATTATTCCAACATTTAATGGTGTAAAACAACCAACTACCATTCTATCTTGCTCATGAATTTACAGGTCAATAATTCAGAAAGGGCATGATGGGCAGCCCTTGCTTGGGAGCCTCTCACAAAGTTGGATCAATGCCAGTCGGAGCTGGTACACTCATCTGAAGCCTCAGTTGGGCTGGACATCTAGATTTGCTCAGTCACATGAAATCTCAGTCCAAGATGGCTGGCAGCTGAGGCTGGCTCTTGGCTAGGTGTTTAGATGTGCCTCTCCAGCATGGTAGTCTTGGGGTTACTGAACTCCATGCAAGTTGGCTGGCTTCCTCCAGAGTGAGTGACCCAAGAGAATCAAGCAGAGGCTCCACGGGCTTTTACGACCCAGACTAGGGATCATGGGGCAAAACCTCTGCTGATTCTACTGCTCACGAGAGACTCACTAAGGCCAGCTCAGATTCAAGGGGAGGAGACATAGATCTCTCCTGTCAATGGGAGAAGTGTCAATGAATTTGCAGGCTTGTCTCAAGACTGCCACACCAGGCCTCAGTAGAATATGACAGAGCCATCTGTGGCCTTGGCCTTCCCTGCCAGCCCCATCTCCATGACCTCAGTGCCCTCATGCCATCCTGAGACACAATGGTCCCAGATCTTATCCTATTAGTTCCCTCTTCTCTTCAATCAAACTTTGCCTGCCCCACGTCCTATTCCTTCAAGATCTCAGTCTGTGCAAGATCCTCAGGGATCCTAATAGATAACAGAACACCTGAACCTTGTTTAATAGGCTCATCTCTGGAAGACCTCTCACTGAGTGACCCAAATAAGGCAATTACAGACACTGTGGCAGGTAAGGAGATGCGACACATATTTTGAATTCTGCTGGGTTTCTGATGTCCACTGACCTTGAATTTGGAGTATATAATGAAACAAAAGATCCATGAGATCAACAGAGCTACACATGGGGAAATATATCTGAGACTAGTTCCTAATTTCTCTCTAAACCTGCACATGGTTTTAACACATGGTTGTCAGGCAGAACGCCCATCCAGATTTGAGCTGAGCCAAACTGAGACAGCACTATTTCCATCAGCAATACTCTGAATTAGCATTTATTGTATCTCTACCTCTTACCCAATATTAGGCCAGTAACGCAGTTGGCTAAGCCAAGTCCAAAGAAACTAGTTAGGACTGGAATTGGGTGGATGATATTTATAGGATACACTGTAATGGGTAACATGGAGTAGAATGGCGTGCACTGGAAGGGAATGTGCTCCACATTCACTCCTCAGGGTCTTGATAATTGCTTCCCTTTCTGGAATGTTCTACCTCACATATCTATATGGTAGGTCTTTCACTTCATTCAAGTCTCTGGTCAAATATCACCATCCCTGATGACCCATCACTCTCACATCCCCTTCCCTGATTTATTTTTCTGATCTCTACCATGAATATTCATATATATTTGGCTTATTCTCTGTCTTCCCCACATAAGAACATAAGTTTCAGCCAAGCGCGACAGCTCACTCCTGTAATCCCAGCACTTTAGGAGGCTGAGGTGGGTGGATCACTTGAGGTCAGGAGTTTGAACCCAGCCTGGCCAACATGGTGAAACACTGTCTCTGCTAAAAACATAAAAATTAGCCAGGCATGGTAGTGCGCGCCTGTAGTCCCAGCTACTTAGGAGGCCGAGGCAGGAGAATTGTTTGAACCCAGGAGGCAGAAGTTGTGGTGATCTGAGATCATGCCACTGCACTCCAGCCTGGGTGACAGAGCAAGACTCTATCTCAAAAAAAAAAAACAGAACATAAGTTTCATGAAAGCAGGGCCTTTGTCTTTTCCTGTTTACTGCTGTATCTGCCCTTCCTAGACCAGTTTCTGGTATACAGTAGGCCTTCAATAAATACTTTTTGAATGACTGAATCATTCAACAAAAGGAAAAGATAGAATGGAATCAGCTAGGTTGGCATGGGATGGGGAGGGGCAGATAGTTCAAGATAAAAGGAAGCAAAAAAAAAAAAAAAAAAAAAAACCAGAACATAAGTTTCATGAAAGCAGGGCCTTTGTCTTTTCCTGTTTACTACTGTATCTGCCCTTTCTAGACCAGTTTCTGGTATACAGTAGGCCTTCGATAAATACTTTTTGTATGACTGAATCATTCAACAAAAGGAAAAGATAGAATGGAATCAGCTAGATTGGGGTGAGATGGGGAGGGGCAGGTAGTTCAAGATAAAAGGAAGCAAAAAAAAAAAAACTCAGTTCAGAGAAGAAGACTGGAAACATCTGGGGAGCTTTTATGCCACATAATGCTCAGGTCTACCCATAGATATTCAGATTCAATTGGCCTGGGGTGGGGCCCAAGCACCATTATTTTTAAAAGCTTTCTATGTGATTCATATTTGCAGCCAGGAGTGAGAAGGACGGTATTACCATATCCTGGTTATAGAAATAGGTTAACTTTAAGCTCAGCTGTAAGGCTTATGCATAGAAGAGATACCAGCCAGAACCTAGAATCCCAACAGCCTGTCTGTAAGGGAGCAGGTTCACCAACAGCAGCAGCCACAGAAAATCTCTTGAATTTTTAACCATTACCCAACAGAGCATGTTATTCTGAGCAGGGTGTGTATGGAAACTCTCATCTCTCAGCTTCAATACCTGATGCTGCCATGGGTCCAGGCTCTCTGCTGGTGCATCCTCCGTGTCCTCTCTGCACACTATGAATTGGGCAATCCTAAAGGTCATTCCATCTTTGCAGAGAGATAAATAGGACACCCTGGAACTTCAGTCTTCTCCAAGACAGACTGTCCCCTTTGTCTTTCTTCTGCTGTCCAGCTAATCGCAAAATCTCCCTCTGCTTTGGGCCAAACTAAGCAACATTATGAAGGAGACCCAAAGTCTGACATCAACAGTGACTTCAGGTTTTCCTCTCTCCAGTGCCCTTTGAGGCTCCCCAGCTTTTATCCAAATCTACTTCAGTTCTCTAGAAAAAATAATGACAATGATTGATGATGATTGATGATGATGATGATGATGATGATGATGATGATGATGATGGCAACTACTTTTTCCTGAGCTCTGACTGTAATAAATCTACCATACCTTGCTATGATGCTCACTTCACATAACAATAGCTAGCACTTACCAAGCATGCATTATGCACCAGGCACTCTTCCTTTAATTTTGCATCTATTAGCTTATTAATCAACTCTATGAGAAGGCACTATTATCCTCATTTAAAGAGGAGAAAACTGGGGTACAGAACAGTTCAGTGACCTGCCCAAGAACACACAGCTGATCATTAACAGACCGGGGTCTAGGCCCCCGGCTGCAGAGTGGGGGTTCTTTACATTATATCCGGCTGCCTTGGGTAATCCTCGTGTGTTTAGATATTATTACCTGATTTGACAAATCAGAAAACTGAGGCTCAGCTATGTCCTAGGACTTTTTCCAAGCTGTGGTTTTGGTTTGGGGCCTCAAATCCAATACTGTCCGATTCTAAAGCCTGACGACTCCCAACCACCCTTCCACTCTCCCCCTTAGTTCTCATGCCGCTGAGCTTGGGGGAGCAAGGGGGGCCTCCCCTACCCCTAGCAGGTGTAATTTGAGCCTTCTCCTCGTGGTCAGGAATTTCTCATATGGGCAACCCAGAGAAGGGGTGGCCTCTGGATTTCTGGATTCAGACCCTGTGTGCCACCACTTGAAAGCAGTTACACTAGGCTGCGCCCACCCTAACTTTCTCCCTGGACCCCAGGAAGTGCAAGTGATTGCTCCAGACTGATGGAGGGTCAGGAGGTTCCAAATGGCAGGCTCAGGTGGGTGAGAGAGGATCTTTGAGTCACTGAGAAAACCAAAGACTTGGGTCCCTGCAGCCCCCGCTCCCAGGTCCAGGCGACCGCACCCCAATACTTTGGAAATGTGTAATTCACACCCTCATCCTCCTCCCACAGACCTGGGGTTCAGGCTCTGCTGATTCATTTTGAGAAGCTCCACTTTCCACAGCAACATGAGGAAGGGCTGTCCCCCGCCGGAGCCATGTGTGTTTGCTATGATTCATCAGATCGTCTGCAATCTCCTCAAAAATAGCCCTTACGCAATCCAGGAGCTGCTGGGAGCCTCGCAGCGCAGGGGCTTCCCCTCTGAGTCACCCTGTGGGCCTCGGTCCATTTCCACGCGGCCACGGGAACACGGAGGGACAGGAACATGCCCGAAAGAGGAACTTGGGGAATTAGCAAATGGGGTGAAGGCAGCCCCTCAGTGTTGGCAACTGCGATGAGGCAAGATCACAGCTGTGAGGATCCTGTAGAAGTGAAATATGCACCATAAACAAAATCTCCCAGGGCCTAGGGTCACCCCTGCCTCTTGCCCTCTGGCTGTGGGGGTCTGTAAAAAGGAAGAAGGGGACAGGGCTGATTTGCTCTTTCTGCAGATTCAGGTGTTTGGTGCGGGACAGGCTACAGGCTGACGCTGCTAGAAGCCTAGGCAAGAGGCAGAGATGGACGGAGAGGATAGAGAGGTTGGTTCCACCCCTGCTGCCCTTCAGACCTTCCCACTCCTCCAGTGTTTCACTTCCCGCTGCTCACAGAGTCAACCGGGGGAGCTTGGAACACACACGATGCTCAGGCCCCAGCTCCAGAGTTTCTGATTCAAATCACTGGAGTGGGGCCTGGGCATGGGTGTTTTTTAAAGCAGATGTTGTAGGGGTAAGAACTACTAGTCCAGTCTCTCACTTGCCTATGAAGAAACTACACCCACAGAGGGGAAGGGATGTACCCAAGGTCACACAGCAGCTAATGACAAAGATTAGACTTGAACTTTACACTGGCCTGCAAAGCTATGCATGATCTGACCTCCCCAACACCTCTCTGGACTCTTTGACTTGATATTCTCTCTCTCTTTCTCTCTCTACCTCCCTCTCTCCTTCTCTTCCTCTCTCTTCCTCTTCTGTCTCTGTCTTTCTCTCTCTCCCTCTTCTATCTCCCTTTCTCTCCTTCACTCCCTGTCTCTCCTTCTCTCTCTCTCCCTCCCTCTGTCTCCCTCTCTCTCTCACTCTCCTCTCTCTCTTCTCTCTCTCCCCTCCCTCTGTCTCTCTCCTTCTCTGTCTCTCTCCCTCTCTGTCCCTCTCTCTCCCTCTCCCTCACCTTCCTCTACCACTCTAGCCACCTTGCTCAAACACTGAGCACCCTCCCCGCTCAGGGCATTTGTACTGACTATCACCTCTACCTTTACCCCTAACGGTGATTCACCTCTCCCATCATCCCAGGCTCTGTCCCAATATCAGCTCCTCACACCACCTTCCTTGGCCACTCTTCCAAGTCAGTGGCCCTTCCATCACTCTCCATTCCCCCACCTGGCTTTATTTTCTTTCATGGCACAGCCTGACCTTATATCTTTATTTGTTTATTGCCTTGTTCCCCATGGGATGTGAGCCCCAGCAGTGTCAGGCTCTGTCTTCTGCTGCATCCCAGCACTGGCTCAGTGCCTGGCACGTGGTACCTGCTCAGTACGCATTTGTGAGATGCATGGATGACACCCTGCGGTGTTCACAGGAATCCCAACGTCCCTGCCCCACACCCCACCAGCCCAGTGTGCCAGCTCTTGAACAAGCCCAGTGTGCCAGCTCTTGGACCAGCCCAGTGTGCCAGCTCTTGGTTCATCCCCAGGGTCACATGCTTCTCTTCAGGGACCAGCTCATGAATGCCATGAAACAAGACCAGAACCCCAATCCTTTCTTAGCACAAACAGTATCTCTAAGACACACCCATGAAGGACCAAGGACTGCTTTGTAAGCAGCATATGGGGGTAATCACAGTCAGAAAACTGTTGTCCCAGCCCAGGAGCCTTTTGGGGAGGCCCTTCTAATGATGCTACCACTGACCAAAATGTGTTCAGACTCCCACAGGGCCTGGCCTTCACAATCAACTGGCCCCCACCTCTTTAATTTGCAGCCACCATTTTGTTTTCAACCAGTCACAGCTCATGCATGTATAGCTGTTTATCCATCACAAAACAATTTCACAAATATGCTCGGTTCCCACAGTAAACCAGGGCGCTAGGTGTTACTGCCCTTCATTCTACAGACAAAGCCCCTGGGGCCTAGAAAAGTCACCTCACCAGCCCCAGACCACACAGCTAAGGATGTGGCCAACATCACACCTGAAGCCAAGTCTTGGCCAAATCTAGCCCTTCACTCTGGCCTCCAGTCCAGCTGTCGCTGCACGTGGAACGTGATTTACCACCCAAGCTTAATACCAAGCTTTGTTCTGCATTGCGTCTGGCTATTGGCAGGAATCAATCTCCTCCTCCAGGAAGATGGAAGGTTTGCTGTGTTTGAAGAGCTACAAAAGATCAGGCCTCAGCTTCTGAAAGACAGTCCAGAAGAGTAACTGCTGATGCTCCAAGCAATCTCACCTATTTCAGCTTTTGTTCCCCAAAAGCAGAGCCTGAGACAAGGACTAGGGTTCAAGCCATTTATTTAGGAGATGACCCAAAGAAGCAGGAGTGAGAGTTGGGGGTGGTGAGTTGGGGAAGAGGAAAGTCAATGCAACTGTGCACCTTTTTTTTTTTATTTGAGAGAGAGTCTTGCTCAGTTGCCCAGGCTGGAGTGCAGTGCTGCAATCTCGGCTCACTGCAGCCTCTGTCTCCCAAGTTCAAGCGATTCTCCTGCTTCAGCCTCCCGAGTAGCTGGGATTTACAGGCACACACCACCACACCCAGCTAGTTTTTGTATTTTTAGTAAAGACAGGGTTTCATCGTGTTGGCCAGGCTGATCTCAAACTCCTGACCTCAAGTGATCCTCCTGCCTCGGCCTCCTAAAGTGCTGGGATTACAGGTGTGAGCCACCGCACCTGGTCCTAAGTGTGCACTTTTGAAGTCACCCTTTTAGGCACGGAGCTAGATTCTCTGGGAACCTCTGAGTTCCCAGCTGTGCTTGCACTAGGCTGAGTGAGCTCCCGAAGCCCAGCCTGAGGCAGAAAATCAGAGAGTCACGCATCTCCAGCACCTTAGGTGGGAGGCTGTGAGCAGACGTCTGAACTCATAAGGAACCATCCCCCCACCTCAGATGCAGCTAAAAACCAGAGACAGGCCGAGAGGATGTGCTGCAGAGCTTCAAACGCATCTCCTACAGCAACAGCATTGGAACAAAGACTGTCCACAGTCTCCCCTGGTGACAGCTTTAAAAGTAGTCCAAGTGTGTTTGCTTAAAAGGAAAAGCTGATCACACTTCCCATCCAGTTATGACCATCAAAGAGTCACGATTATATATGTCAACAATTTCTCAGCAACTTCCTGTGACTAATAGCTGGAGCAAGGGGCCTTCCACCAGCCTACAGCAGCCCAGAGGGCTCCTGGGTCCCCTTTCTGCGGTCTCCAGCCCCTCACTCTAAAGCTCTATCAGGTACCCGTTCTTCCCTGATGAACCCAGGCTCTGTCTCCATCAGGCCTTTCTTTCCATAAGAGGTCTTCCCCAAGCCTTGTTGCTCAGGCTCTGTGATTGGGAAAGCTGGAAAGGCCTGTGCCTTTCACCCAGACTCCTGCGGAAGTGTTGGGCCAAGGCCTTCCACAGATAGAGGCATCCGGTCCTGTAGGCTTCTGTGTGTAGACCTAGGACTAGCCACATAATTTGTAGGTAGGGCCTCGTGAAAAAAAAAAAAATACTGCAAGGCCCCTTGTTCAAAAATCATTAGGAATTTCAAGATGATGACAGCAGAACCAATTAAACCAAGTGGGTGGTCCTTCTGAGTGTGGGACCCTGTGCGATCACACGGGTCACATGCCCATGAAGCTGACCTTTGTAGACCCCAGCTCTCTCAAAGAAATTCCAAAGAGGCAGGGTGGGCTACTTCAAAAGCGACAGCTTTCAAGCCAAATGATCCTGGTTAACATCCTGACTTTTTTTTCTTTCACATGCTCTGAAACTCTGATCGGAATTTCTTCACCCCTCTGGGCTTCAGTTTCCTCCTCTGTAGAGTGGGGATGAGATGGCAAACTGCATGTAATGTAGGTGGCACACGAAAAGCACTCAGCAAATGTGAGCCCATTGCTGTCCCTCCCCTCCTCCCTCCTCCATATCAATTTCTTCCCTTTCAGGCTCAAACCAGAACACACACACCACCACCATCACCACCATCTTGGCCAAGGTCTTAGCCGCAAAGTAACAGCTGGAGACATTTGCGGGGGACAGTGTCCCAGCAATGCCACCTAGGGTTGGTGTCCAGTGTGTAAGGGGCCTTGGACCCCATGTACTCATTTGTCTCTACCCCTACCCAAGGCCAGGCTTTGTCAGGCTGGAACCATCAAGTCTGGCTGCAGCTCTCCCTCTCCAAGGAAGGGCCAGAGGTTCCCAAGGTGGCAGCTCTTTTTTACCCTCCATTTCTCAGGCAGGAAGGAGAACAAAGGCACAGTAAGCTTGCATTGGGCCTCCACTGACTCATCATGGCACCGTGGGCAGGTCACAAATGGTGACGCTGGGCCTCAGCTTTCCTATCTCTAAAATGGGGCTAATGATGCCTGCCAGTGACCTCGGCGACAGGATGTTAGGAGAGCACTCATTAGAGTTGCTGTTGCTGCTGTCGTGTGCTTTAGCTAATAATATGCTGCCCTGGTGAGGCCCCAGAGGGCCCTGGGAGCTTTGGGAAAACATCCTCCTCCATCTTCAAAGTATCCCTAGAAGCAAGTGGGAGGCAAGTTGTAGGTTTTGGGGAGGGAGAAAAGGTAGCTCAAGAGGCAAGCACCTGTGTGGCAAAGAGACGGCTGGGGATGCATGCCCGGGGACTGCAGAGGGGAAGGTAGTGGAAGGTATTTAACCTTAGGTGGTGGACACAACTGAGTTCAAATCTCTCCTCTGCTGGGAATAAGTCAGCAACTTCCTGTGACTCTTTGATGGTCATAACCGGATGTGAGGTGTGATCAGCTTTTCCTTTTAAGTAAACACACTTGACTACTTTTAAAGTTGTCACCTCGCCAAGCTTCATCCTGAAGTGAGAAGAGAGATGCCCACTTCTCAGAGTCATGGTGATGACAAAATGAAAGCACATGAGTGCAAATACCAGCACCTAGTAGGTGCTCAGTAAATGTGTGCCCTGGACTGTCCTGCTTCCTCCCTAAGGAGTAAGGAGTACCACGTGCAGGACTGCCTCAACTCAATGTCCACACTGGATACTTTCTGTAAAAGTGGTTTATTGAATCATCTCATCTTCATAATTGCATTTGATATCTTTGTTAGGCCACACGACATACAACTTTGGATTCAGAAAGTATGGTGATTATGGGTGACTAGGTTTTCGTGGTCCTCCTGGGAACACATGGTTCTGACCTCCCTGCCCAGAAGAAATGCCAAGAGGTGGTAGGGAGGAGAGGGAGACCCACACTCCTGTCACAAGCAAAGCCTGGTGGAGACACAGATGTTTATTAAGTGTCTGTTCAGTTCCCTCAGCCCTGTGCAAAGGCCTCGCATACCCATCTGATTGACTCCTCTCACGTGAGAAAATGGTGGCCCAGAGAAGTTGAGTGACTTGCCCGAGGTCACACAGTTATTAAGAAGCAGAGCCAGGATCTCTTGGTGTCCCATAAGCCCATGACAATGTGACGCCTGAGGCCAGAAACCTGGCTTGAGTTGGCAGCAGGTTGAAAGACTGTCTTTCCCAATCTTTCAGCTTAAGGCTGAAGAAGCAGGTGCTCAGAGCAGACAGGGAAACAGTCTGGGGTGACTAAAATCAAGCCAGGGCCTGTGCGAGGGCCTTTTCTTCCGCCTTGGTTGGGGTGGGCTGGGGAGGTGAGTGGGTGGGGCCTCTGGGACACTAACCACAGACACACACTGGCTTCTGGTTCAGGGACCCGGAGCAGCGGGATCCCTGTGCGTGGGAATGGGAGTGCCTCCTTCAACCCTCGCAAATGTTCTTTAGTCAGTCATCAGCCCGCTAAGCGCCGACTGTCTGCCAGGCCTTGGGGATGCCAACGAGAAAAACACAAGGCTCTGTCCTCCAGGTGGGTGGAGCTGGGGAGACAGAAGCTCGGGAGTTGACTGGTCCAAGGCCACACTGTGCTTGGTGGCAGAGCCGGGACAAGAATCCAGAGCAAACCTTGTGTTTTTGCCTCTACACTGGGTGTCACTGGGCCAACAGAAGAACTCCAGCAATTAACAGAAGAATGGCAACTAAGTCATCTGTTGTCCAGACCGGTACACTTTCGAGAATGAAAAGCAGTGTTATTAATAATTACACTGAGACAACGAGCACAAACCAGGCTGTCCCTGGCCTACTGGGACTCACGGTCACATGAACCATGAGGCTGTGATGTGCCCCACGCAGTGACAAGGGCTTTCTCCTCACTGAATGGTCATACCACGCCTGAAAAGGAGATGTTAGTATTCTATCTCCATCTGACAGATTCAGAGCCATGATAAAACCTGCTCAAGGGCTGGGCACGGTGGCTCACGCCTGTAATTGCAGCACTTTGGGAGGCCGAGGCAGGTGGGTCACCTGAGGTCAGGAGTTCGAGACCAGCCTGATCAATATGGTGAAACCACATCTCTACTAAAAATACAAAAATTAGCCAGCCATGGTGGTGGGCACCTGTACTTCCAGCTACTCAGGAGGCTGAGACAAGAGAATTGCCTGGGAGGCAGAGGTTGCAGTGAGCTGAGATTGCACCACTGCACTCCAACCTGGTCAACAGAGCAAGACTCTGTAAAAAAAAAAAAAAAAAAAAAAAAAAACCTGCTCTAACAGGCAACTGCAAGAGACAGGTGAGTGGACAGGCTCCATGTCCTGAGGGAAGAACGGCAAAAGCAGAGTGAACCATCAACTGGTCCAGTTCACCTTGGAAAGGAGATTATGGCTGCTGTCTGTTCATTGTGCCAGAGCAGTGCCCATGGCAAACTGGTTACTAGATATTTTAAGAATTACCCTCTCTAGAAAGGGAGCCCAGGGGCAGCCCAGGAGAGCAGAGGGCTCCATGGGATCGGGGCAGAAAGGGTCTTGCATAGCCAGGAAGGCCTCTCATTCCTGGAGCTACAAGAGAGCTAGAAGGAGCCACTCTGTGTGGCTTGGCCCCCTTGGGCGATGGCCTCTCTGAGAAGGAAGTCCTCGGCTTCCTTCCTTTTTTTTTTTTTCTAAACTGGCTCGAAAGCAGCCACCGTGGGGTCTAAGGACCAGCAGGGCACTGAGAGAGGCAGCAACCCCAGCCGCGTGGACAGAAGGCAGTGCCCAGAGTCAGGACCAGGAGAAGCACAGGAAAGAGGTCTGCAGGCCAACCTTCACAGGTCCAGCCAGACCCAGCCATGGGAGGTCATGCCAGCCCTCCACCTATGGGAATGGAGAGGGGATCTGGGGTCTGCCGAGGCCTCACCACAGTCCCTTGCAGTTTAGGGTCCAGGGTGCACAGCCGCCCCCACCCCCACCTCCCAGCCGTTTGCTTTCTAACAGGAAGTTCCTTCCTCTTTCTATGTTTCCCCCCTTGGCTGTACCCAGCTATCCTCAGCCCAGAGCTTGGGGTGACTTTCAGGAACCTGTCATTGTGAAAAACTCAAACCACTCCCAACTGGCTATCTCTAACCACCTGGGGTGAGAAAGGTCCCGTGAATCCGGACAGCAGAGCCACCAAGCTGTCAGGATGGCCCCTGACTTCCAAGGAATAAGAGCCATGGTCCTTGCAGCAGTCTCCCCCGCCCCTCTGAAACCCCCCACACACATTACACACAACCAGTGGAGGGAGCCCTGGGGCAGAGCCTGGCAGGAGACACAGGGGGCATCAACTAGGGTGTCAGCTGTAGAAATGAAGAGGGTGGACAATGGTGCCAACAGGACATGGGGATGGATTGTGTGCAGATGCAGGATAGGCTTCTGGGTGGCCTTGGACTGACCAACTTTTCCTCACTTTCTTGCTTGTAGTTCTCAAGAATTACTAGAGAAGCTAGGTGGGAGGAAGAAGGTCTAGGGTTCTGTAACCCTGTAAGGTGAATATGGTTAACAATAATTTACTGTACATTTCTAAAAAGCTAGAAGAAAGGATTTTTAATGTTCTCAAGACTGAAAAAATGATCAATGTTTCAGGTGATAGACATGCTAAGTACCCTGATTTGATCATTATACTTGTATTCCATAAATACCACTCTGTATCCCATAAATATATACAATTATTACATGTCAACAAAAAATAAAAGGGGAGGCCAGTGGCTCACACCTGTAATCCTAGCACTTTAGGAGGCCAAGGTGGGTAGATCACGAGGTCAGGAGCTCGAGACCAGCCTGACCAACATGGTGAAACCCCATCTCTACTAGAAATACAAAAATTAGCTGGGCATGGTGGTGCATGCCTGTAATCCCAGCTACTCAGGAGGCTGAGGCAGGAGAATCACTCGAACCCAGGAGGCGGAGGTTGCAGTGAGCCAAGATCATGCCACTATACTCCAGCCTGGGTGACGGAGAGAGACTCCATCTCAAAATAAAATAAAAGAGGAAAAAAATAACTGATAGCCGTAGAATGTGCTGGGAATGCAATATATCTTCCATACACATGCCTCCCTAGCCCACTCCCTTTGACAATAAGCAGAAGACGAAATTCTCGCTCTGGAAACATACAGAGAAGAAAGGGGTGGGAACTTCCAGGGAAGCTTTCTTTGCTGATAAATAGACATTCCTGTGAAGAGACAATCCCTCGTCCTCTGCTGGCCACTGTCATGCCTGCATGTGACACCTGAATTAGCAGTAGCCTTTCTGTGGCCATGAGGCGACATGGCCAAGGCCAAGTCTGTGGGCTGAGGGTGGCAGTACAGAGGGAAGAAATTGAGTCTCTGGTTGGGCGAGGTGGCTCACACTTGGAATCCCAGCACTTTGAGAGTCCAAGGCCGGTAAATCACTTGAGGTCAGGAGTTCAAGACTAGCCTGGCCAACATGGTGAAACCCCATCTCTACTGAAAAAAATACAAAAATTAGCCGGGCATGGGGCGGGTGTCTACAATCCCACCTACTCGGGAGGCGAAGGTTGCAGTGAGCCGAGATCACGCCATGGCATCCCAGCCTGGGCAACAGGGCAAGATCATGTCTCAAAAAAAGAAAGAAAGAAAGAAACTGAGTGCCTGGCAAGAGCATTGAGCACCGTATTGGCCAACCTCAAAACACTCAACTTCAGGATTTCTTCCTGTCTGAAGTGAGTTGAGGCTTTCTGTAACCAACAGACATCCTTATCCAACCCCTGGGTCCAAATTCAGACCACCCCTGGGTTCTGGGCTCATACTGTACTTTCCCGCTTCTGTGCTCTTTTTGGCATGGTTCCTTCTGCCCATCTGGGAACCTTGTCCTTCCCTCAAATACCAACTCAAATCCCTATATGAGTCCTCCCTTGAACCCATGGACCAGAGGCAGCAAGTCCTTCCTCAGCACTTCATTTGCAGCTTCCTCCTAGTGCTTTCCACTCTACCCCATTCCTTGGGGTCATTCACACGACATCTTAGTGCCACTGCTAGACTGTAAGCTCCAGGAGAGGAGAGCCCATGCATTATTTATACCCAGAGACCTCATAGCGCTCTTAGAGGTATCTACTTGCCGCTTTACCAGCTTCTGATAGTCCCTACTCCCAACTGCATTCTTTTTCTATCATTGCTGTAACAAATTACTACAAACTTAGAAGCTTAAAAGAACACAAACTTATTTTATGACAAATCTGGAGGTCAGAAGTCCAAAATGAATTTCACTGGGCTAAAATCACAGTGTCAGCAGGACTGTGTTCCTTCCCAGAGGCTCTAGGGGAGAATCTGTCCTTTTGCTTTTTCCAGCTTCTAGAGGCCACCTGCCATTCTTGGCTCACGGCTCCTTCCTCCGTCTTCAAAGCCAACAATCACATCAGTCCATCCTCTGCTTCCATCACCACATCTCCTCCTCTGACTGACTCTCCTGTCTCGCTCTTATAAGGACCCTTGTGATGACATTGGAGCCACTCAGAAAACCCAGGATCATCTCCCCATCTCCAGATCTTCAACTTAATCACATCTGCAAAATCCTTTGTGCCATGTGAGGTAGCATATTCACAGATTCCAGCGATTAGGATATGAACATTGGGAGGCGGGGAATTATTCTGCCCACTACACCAACTAAAACCCTCAGTTCAACAATCAGAAATTCGTTAGAAGAACAGGCCAGGTGCCATGGCTCACACTTGTAATCCCAGCACTTTGAGAGGCCGAGGCAGGCGGATCACTTGAGACCAGGAGTTCGAGACCAGCCTGGCCAACATGGTGAAACCCCATCTCTACTAAAAATACAAAAAATTAGCCGGGCGTGGTGGCAGGCAGCTGTAATTCCAGCTACGGGGGAGGCTGAGGCATGAGAATCCCTTGAACCCGGTAGGCGGAGGTTGCAGTGAGCCGAGATCACGCCACGACACTCCAGCCTGGGCGACAGACAGACTCTTGCCTCCAAAATAATAATAATAATAATAATGAAAGAAAGAGAGAGAGAGAGGAAGGAAGGGAGGGAGGGAGGGAGGAGAGAAAGAAAAAGAAAGAAAGAAAGAGAGAGAGAAAGGAAGGAAGGAAGGAAGGAAGGAAGGAAGGAAGGAAGGTGAATAAAAGAAGGAAAGAAAGAAAGAAAGAAAGAAAGAAAGAAAGAAAGAAAGAAAGAAAGAAAGAAGAAAAGAAAAAATAAAATGAAACAGCATCATCAAGATTAGGACAGTCTCAGGGTCAACTCAAGCTCCTGAATATTACAACACAAATTTCCAGCTTGGCATTTCTCAGAATGTAGCCAAGTGGAGTTCATTTAGCTTGGGTCATAAAAGAATTGGACCCAGAGTTGGGACAAATAAAACAAATGCCAAGTTATGGGAGCTGAGTGATAGGGAGAACTGATGCTAAGTTCCTGATGCTGAGACTTAAAGATCTTAGACCTGTCATCTCCAGGATTGGTCCTAATACTAGGGCTGGGTTAAAGCGGCCCCCAGGAGAAGGAAGAGCAAACACATGGAGGCTGGAAACTCAGTAGGACCTGTGGCAGTCAACACTTATCCGTCCTGCGTTACATGGCCCCAAGCCTTGCTTTTTGCTATCAAATAAGTAAGTCCACCATGAGTGTCAGTAGCTAGTGACAAATTGTTCTATTATTCATACCTTGGTAGAAGTTTTCCAGTAAATAAGAGCCTTAGCCCAAAGGAAAAAAACCTCATGTGGTAAAAATAGAGGTGGCATGTCAAGCTGATGGAAGAGCTATCTGGCTGCCCGAGGACAGTATACACAGCATCGAAGCTCCCCCCTCAACTGTACTGGTCAGACTAATGCTGGTCCCCTTGAGCAGTCAGAGCCACATCCAGGCCTTGGGACTCCCAAGGCTGTGTGCTCCACAGACATGACCACCATCTCCCCTGAATGGGCCCCAGCCCAGCAGGGGACAGCTCCTCTGCACCCTGAGAAGGAGTGCATTAAAAAGCGAGGGAGGGAGAGAAAGAGACAGTAAACAGAGTTTTACAAAACTTAAAAGTGGTTACGATCCAATAATCAAAGGCAAAACACGTTGCCTCCAATTCCCCTTTGAAGCTATTTCACAAACTAAATTCCTTTCCTTTGACCAACTTTCCCAATCCTCACATATTTACCTTGCGGGGGAGGCTGGTAACATACTCAGAGCCCCACCCCCTGTGGCAGGGCTCCACTAAACGCACACCCCTGGGGGGCCACCTCCAGCTCTCCCCCAGAGCCAGCCACCCTTCAGCGGGACAGGGGTTCCAACCAAGGATCTGAAATTCTCACAGTCACCCTCTCAGCAGGGCATGAGACTCCCATTTTACAGGTGAGAAAACTGAGGTTCTGAAAAATTTAAAAACTTACCCAAGTTTCACAACCAGCTAGTGATGAACAGGGCTGGAATTGGGACTCTGGGCTAGTCATCCTCCACACTCAGGCTTCTATCTACCGTGTGAGCAGCTTTCCAGCTTTTGGTCTTTACACTCTTAATTATGGCGGCCTGCAACAAGCTTTATTTTTATGGATTATATCTATCGATATTTGCTGTATTCAAAATTTAAAATAAGAAATTTTTAATCTTTATTAATTCACTTAAAATAACAATGACAAACCTATTACACATAAATAAAAACAATATCTTTTCATTAAAAAAAAATAAAGGCTGGGAGCAGTGGCTCACGGCCTGTAATCCCAGCATTTTGGGAGGCCAAGGCAGGCGGATCACCTGAGGTTAGGAGTTCGAGACCAGCCTGGCCAGCATGGTGAAACCCCATCTTTACTAAAAATACAAAAATTAGCCAGGCACAGTGGCACATGCCTGTAGTCCCAGCTACTCGGGAGGCTGAGGCAGGAGACTAGCTTGAACCCAGGAGGTAGAGGTTGCAGTGAGCCAAGATCACACCACTGCCCTCCAGCCTGGGCAATAGAGTGAGACTTCGTCTCAAAAAAAATAAAAATAAAAATAAATAAAATTTTTTTAAAAATTTCCAAAACAAAACAAAACTAAGTGAGAAGGATGGCATTGTTTTACCCTTTGCAAACCTCCTGAATCTTGGGCTTAAAAGAAAACACCTGGATTTTCATATCTGCTTCTGTATTCAATATATTGCCATACTCTGTTTGCATTAAAGTATATGAAGAAAATCCTAGGAGCTCACCTTATGAAAGGGTCCCTAAACCAGACTTTGAGAATCACTGCACTACATCATATTACTTCATTTCTGATGCCTGAAACCTACGTTCCTAAAACTCTGCTTACACAAAGTAGATGCTTAACATGTTTGCTGAATGAATAAATGAGCAAGGCTCACCAAAGCTGGGTGAGGGGAGAAAAAGGTCAAGTCTTTAGGTCTAAAAGCAAGTTTGAGCTTTATCTGTGGACTTCAATTATCCAGAAGTGTCCTTGCCATGAGATGGAAGGGGAATAGGAAAGTCAGTAAAACTTTCTAGATCAGGGCTGCTGTGAATGGTTGTGCGGGTTGCAGACTCTGCAAAAACATCCCAGATGGTGTCAACCCATGTTCTGCTCACCATGCCTGCGCCCTGGAGCAGGGCTGAAGAAGGGAGCACTTTTCCGATTTGCACAATGCTGCTGGGTGTGCCAGCAGCTGCCACGGCCCTACCCCATAGATGTGAGTCTCCCAAACACATCTGGGTGTGGTGAGGGACAGGCAAGTCCCAAATTCTTGGAGAGGGTGCCGGGAGATGCTGCAGAACCCCCTGGGCTGAGCCAGCAGATAGAGCTTCACAGCCTGGAAATGAATCCACATTTCAGATCCTCTGGGGTTTTTTTGTTTGCTTTTGTTTTGTTTTTTTAAGACAGGGTCTTGCTCTGTGGCCCAGGCTGGAGTACAGTGGCGCATTCTCGGCTCAATTCAACCACCACCTCCAGGGTTCAAGCGTTTCTCCTGCCTCAGCCTCCCAAGTAGCTGGGTCTACAGACACGTGCCACCATGCCCAGCTAACTTTTGTATTTTAATAGAAATACAACATGGGGTTTCACCATGTTGGCCAGGCTGGTCTCGAACTCTTGACCTCAAGCGATCCACCTGCCTCGGCCTCCCAAAGTGCTGGGATTACAGACATAAGCCACCATACTCGACCAAGATCCTCTTACATAGCCTGGGCTACCTCTGGATCAACTACAGACCTAGCAAGTGAGGGCAGGCAACCACATGAATTGGCACCCACTGTATGCACAGCCAGTGTATGCCCTGGAAAAGGACACCCAAGAAACAAGCAGCATGGCCTGCTTTTCATGGCTGTATTGCAGTGGTTCTTAACATGGAGGTATTTTGTCCTCTGGGAACATTTGCTAATGTACAGAGACATGTTTGGTTGTCACAACCTTGGATGTGGGCAGCGGGGAAGCTACTGGCATCCAGGGGATAAGAAGCCAGGGATGCCGCTGACATCCTGCAAGGAACAGGACAGCCCCTCCCCAACCACGGCAAAAAATTATCCAGCCCAAAATGTGAATATTGCTGAGGCTGAGAAACCCTAGTGCAATGAAAAGAATATGGGTTCTAATCTCAGAGGGACTGGGTTCAACTCCCAGCTGTGCCGCTTTCTAATTCTGTGCCTATAGGCAGGTCACTTACTTTGCTTCCCTTTTCTGTGAAATGGAGAGAATAATACCTACACTGCAAGACTGTTGTAGAGATCAAATGACAAGGGCTATGCCTACACTTGCCAAATGAAGACAGCGGCCCCGCCGACTCAACAAGCTGGTAGCAGTAGCAATAATCACAATAACCCATGCCCAGTGTCTGCCATCGGCTGGCACTCTGCTAGCTGCCAGGGGAATGACATCTGTCTCTATTTCCTTTCCGGAAGTTCACAGCCCAGCAGCCAAGCAAAAGTTCCACGATCACAGCTATTTAAGTCGACATGCATGTAAACAGAGGATGGAATGTTCAAAAATAAGAGGGCTTATGGGTGGAAAAGTGTTTTTTTCTCTCTCTCTTCTTTCCAAAAAAAGAAATCTTTCATGTTATTTTTATGTTGTTTTTCCCATCAAAAGAAGAAAAGAGGGAGGAAAAGTGAACGCAACTTGTTTTCCAAAAAGCATGTAAATGATTGAATATGAACATAAATGCTCCTCATCTTAGGCCCTAATAGTGATCTTGGTGTAAATCTGATTTTCACGTATCAAATCATTTTCTAATGCATGATTGATATTTGGCAAAGGCAAGTACTGGACCTTTGGGTAAAGTGAAGAACAGCCCCTTCATTCATCTGCTATGAGCTTCTGCACTTTGCTATTTTGTAAAGCTGGGCCCACCTGCAGAACCCAAGTTCCCTCTAAATGCCAATCGGTAAAAGGTCTGTGCAGTGAGTGGAAGCAATCAAAGAGGGCTTCCAGGTGGAAGCAAGGTTTGTGACACATTTTTGAAAGCAGAGATTCATGAGAGGGAGGGAAGGCCACCTCAAGGGCTGAAATGACACAAAAGCTCAGAGACAGCAGCTACAGGGAGGCCAGCCCTGGGGAGGTCTTTGAAGTCACCTTCTGAGCAAGGGTTCCCAGCAATGCTCAGGCCCCAGAACTCGCAGAGGGAAAAGCTGGTAGGTCAGGTAGAAATGAGTCACAGAGGGCTGGGCACAGTGGCTCATGCCTGTAATCCCAGCACTTTGGGAGGCTGAGGCAGGTGAGTCACCTGAGGTCAGGAGGTCCAGACCAGCCTGGCCAATATGGCAAAATCCTATCTCTACCAAAAATACAAAAATTAGCCAGGCGTGGTAGCACACACCTGTAATCCCAGCTATTCAGGAGGCTGAGGCAGGAGAATTGCTTGAACCTGGGAGGCGGAGGTTGCAGTCAGCAAAGATCATGCCACTGCACTTCAGCCTAGACAATAGAGTGAGACCCTGCCACAAAAAAAAAAAAAAAAGAAAAGAAAAGAAAAAGAAAGAAACGAGCCACAGAGTCTTAATCTCTGCAGTGTCCTTCAGAGGACACGAAGGCAGGGCCACTGCTGTCACCTCAGTCTCCTCAAGGCCCCTGCTGAAAAGCTGGGAGCCTCCTGTCTCACCCTCCTGGTCTCCATGCCTGGCCCACACTGGAGGCCCCCCACCTTGCTGACTCTCCATCCCCGGCAAGCTCTGGGCTCTCCTCTGTGCTCCCAGATCCCACACTCAGAAAGCTGGGGCGTCCTGGGCAACTCACTCCCCCTCTCTGAGCCTTGGCTTCCTGGTTTTTCGGGTGAGGTTGACGACAGATTTACCTTCTAGGTCTGTTGGAGGAACCCTGAGATCCTGAGGAAAGTGCCCCTGCCTGGTACCCACCGGTTCTTAAGGAAAGGTGCATGTGGCTCACCAGCTCCCCACTCCCATGCCCCCACCCCTTCCGGCTGCCTCTCCCACACTCAGGCCAAATACCACCACCTCCTTCACAACAAGCACTTTGGGGAGACCCTGCCTTAAACACAAAGACAGAGGGACCCAGAGCTTTACAGCTTGTACAGATCAAGTTTTAATCAAGATAGATGAGGGAAGAGCACGGTGGCTCACATCTGTAATCCTAGCACTTTGAGAGGCCAAGGTGGGTGGATCGCTTGAGGACAGGAGTTCAAGACCAGCATGGACAACATGGCAAAACCCTATCTCTGTTTTAAAAAATATAAAAATTAGCCGGGCATGGTGGTGCTTGCCTGTAATCCCAGCTACTCAGGAGGATGAGGCAGGAGAATTGTTTGAACACAGGAGGCAGAGATTGCAGTGAGCCGAGACCACGCCCCAGACAGAGCGAGACTGTGTCTCAAAAAAAAAAAAAAAAAGACAGATGGAGGGAGCCTGACTTTGAATACCCCTCCCTCCTTGCTAAACCCACCCACAATCCCCCACATACATTCACACAAAGAATAACAATAATACCCATTGCCGTGTGCCTACCAAGTGGTGGGCTAAGCATTGCACACACCAGCACATCTGCCCTGCAAGGAAGACACAGACATGCATGGAGATCAAAGCTTAGAAAAGGTGAGTAACTTGCCGAGGACTGGTGGCTGGCAGAGTCACAGGCATGATATCTGTTTCTTCTGCTAGACCACCTTCCTAATCTTCTCACCTGCGTGCAACCCTCCCCCCACGTGCATTTCAATCTCCCCTTCAGGGCAGCACTGGAGTTTGGCCCATCCATGCCCTGCCCACCCCCAATCTCCTTCTCCCATGTCCTCCTCTATTAGAAAGGCTAGAAAATTAAATATTCATCTTTCCTCTCTCCCTTGCAGTGAAGGGTCACCGTGCGGCCCAGTCGTGACCAGTGAAATATAAGCAGAAGTCTGCTGGGAAGAGGCATCTGGGAAAGTTTATGACTTTCCCAATAAAAGTAAACAGCCCCAGCTGGTGTGATGTACTGCTCCTTCCTCCTGCCTCGCCTATGGCCATGATGCCTAGAGGTACAGCAGCCCCTTCCTGGAAAGATGAAAGTCAATACTCTACAATGGGGCAGAGAAGATGAAAAGAGCCTGGGTCTCAATGCCATGGTTGAGTTTCTGCCCCAGCTCTTCCCTGTCTACCTCCAAATTTCTTGTTTTGTGAGAAAAACAATCCCCTAATTATTTAAGCTTCTGGGGGCTGGGTTTTCTATTGCTTGCTGCTGAATGCACTTTTTTTTTTTTCTTGAGACAGGGTCTCACTCTGTTACCCAGGCTGGAGTGCAGTGACATGATCACATCTCACCACAGCCTCTACCTCCCCAGGCTCAAGCAATCCTCCCACCTTAGCTGGAACCACAGGTGCATGCCACCACGCACAGCTATTTTTTTTTTTTTTTTTTGTAGACATGGGGTTTTGCCACGTTGCTTAGGCTGGTCTCAAACTTCTGGACTCAAGCAATCTGCCTGCCTTGGCCTCCCAAAGTGCTGGAATTACAGGCTATGCCACCACACCTGGCCTGAATGCACTCTTAATACCCTATTCACATCCTAATCCTACACCCCAAACAAAACACACATACACCCCAAGTCCCACCTGAACACCACTGTGTAATACCATTGCCCCATATAACACTCTCCCACTCCCTACACCCCCAAGAACAACCCACCCTAACGCCAGCATCCACTGTGTGCACCCACCCCTAATCCTAATGCTGGTTGAAGCATTTATTCTATTATCCGCTGCCCTTTTACAAGTCCTCACCATTCAGGACCCAGTAGCCTCTTCCCTCGCCCTCTCCACTTCATAAACTGAGCTTCAGAAACCACTTTCACCATCATGCAATTACTTTGGGAAGAGAACTGACATCTCCTGAAGGCCGGTGAGAGTCTAGTCACACTTCTCCTTTCTGAGTTAGGACAGATTTATCTACCTGAGATCACACAACTCTCTCATGAGGCAAAGAAATTCTGCTCTATGGAGAAAACAAAGAAAACAAAACAACCACCCACCACCCCCCCCCCAAAAAATTGCCTTTGCCTTCTCTTTAAAAACTTCATTTCAAAACACTGGACCATGTGGATCATTTGGCAAACATGGTGTTAGGCAATGCCTCCAGGGGCCAAGAAGAGACACTCAGGGAACATCCTCCATCCAGGGTGAGCTAATCAGGGTGACCAATGACTCTGAAGTGGCTGAGCCAGGCTCCCTCACTTAGATGGGTGCAAGGGAACTGGAGAAAGTGTCCAGACACTCAGACCCAGCACCCTTCTTTCTAAGGCCACAGTCCCTCATAATTAATTAACAGCCTGCCCTGAAGATAGCATGAGTTGCCGCTGCCCTTGGGGTGGAATGGGCGAAAGGCTGGGACCAGCCCCTCCCACCACTCTACAGCACAGTGTCTCACCACCAGTCACTCTGCCCTTTGCATCCAGATCCTGGCCTTCTATCTGTCCACATTACCTGTTACCCAGGGAGGAACCTACTCCACACACAGCTCTGCCCTGCTGATGGAGAACTGGCCGCCGGGCACAGACCCAGACCAGGAAGACTTGAAGAGAGGGGAGGAAGACCAGAGCAGACCAGGGCAGAGTTGCATGACCTTTGGCAAGGTACTCTGAAGTGATTATAAATCCCTTGATAGCTACTCAGGAGGCAAGATGAGACTGGGAGGGGATCTGGAGGGTCTACAGTAATCAGGGAGGAGCTGTGCAGTGGGAGGGAAAGGAAAAAGCCCAGAAAATCTTCAGGAGCATCTCCTAAAGTTTGAAGTTCCTGGGGATTTGTGACATACAGAGACCAAAGAAAGATCTGTGAGGTTGCACGTGGAAGGAAAAAAAAAAAAAATCCTGGGAGAGCTTTGTAGTGTCAACAGCAAAGAAATGAAGGGTTTGGGCCAGGTGTGGTGGCTCATGCCTGTAAGCCTAGCACTTCGGGAGGCTGAGGTGGGCGGATCACCTGAGATCAGCCTGGCCAACATGGTGAAACCCAGTCTCTACTAAAAACAAAAAATTAGCCAGGCATAGTGGCAGGCGCGTGTAATCCCAGCTACTGGGGAGGCTGAGGCAGGAGAGTCGCTTGAACCCAGGAGGCAGAGGCCGCAGTGAGCCAAGATTGTGCCACTGCACTCCTGCCTGGGTGACATGGCGAGACTCCATCTCAAAAAAAAAAAAAAGAGAGAGAGAGAAATGCAGGATTTGCGAGATTGGCTGTGAGGAACAAAAACATCATTTGACAGTTGGAGAAATGGAGGCAGTATCAAAGTGGCTGAGGAGACAGTCACAGAGGTGGCTGGCCAGAGGCCATGAGGATTCTCTTGAGCTGGGACAGTCAAACTTTGCTTAACAACAGCCCATGGTCAGAAACACTTCTTTTTTTTTTTTTTTTTTTTTCTTTGAGACGGAGTCTCACTCTGTCGCCCGAGCTGGAGTGCAATGGTGCGATCTCAGTTCACTGCAAGCTCTGCCTCCCAGGTCCACGCCATTCTTCTGCCTCAGCCTCTCGAGTAGCTGGGACCACAGGCGCCCACCACCGTGCCCGGCTAATTTTTTGTATTTTTAGTAGAGACGGGGTTTCACCATGTTAGCCAGGATGGTCTCGATCTCCTGACCTCGTGACCTGCCCACCTTGGCCTCTCAAAGTACTGGGATTGCAGGCATGAGCCACCGCGCACAGACCAGAAACACTTTTTCTGCAGTGACCCAATATCCACACATAGAGGGTGACCTGTGTGCACACACACACGTGCATATCTACATATAAAAGAAACAAATGGAGGAGATGGATTGGAGTTGGGGTTTGGGGTGTCTGTGGCAACTTCATCTGGCCCTTAAGGGGCAGGACAACTCCCCACAACATCAGGGTTACACATGCAAGAACACAAAGAACATGCTCAGAACACCCCCCTGGGTGCTGTGTCTGTGTCTTTGTTCCTGTGGGTCATGCGACTGTATCTGGGAGCCTGGGAGTCCTCCTGTCCGTGTCTGTGTATCTGTCTCTGTTTGCCCCTGTAGACCATAGGAAAAGAAACACAAACTTCTAGTGTGAAGACGTTTTCACAGTTCTTTCTCCATATGTCTGGGACCCTCTGTGTCATGGGGCTAAGCGGAGCCTGGGCAGAATTCTGGCTTTGCTCTGGAATCAGAAAACCTTAGAACTGAAAAAGACCTTGGAAACACCTTGGCCCAAACACCCCGTTTTAGAAATGGAGAAAATATGATGCATATTATGGAAGAGCAAAGAAGCTTTGAGGAAGGACAAAAATATCTAGAATTGTGTAGGAACGCTTTTACACTGTTGGTGGGAGTGTAAACTAGTTCAGCCATTGTGGAAGACAGTGTGGTGATTCCTCAAGGATCTAGAACTAGAAATACCATTTGACCCAGCCATCTCATTACTGGGTATATACCCAAAGGATTATAAATCATGCTACTATAAAGACACATGCACATGTATGTTTATTGTGGCACTATTCACAACAGCAAAGACTTGGAACCAACCCAAATGTCCATCAATGATAGACTGGATTAAGAAAATGTGGCACATATACACCATGGAATACTATGCAGCCATAAAAAAGGATGAGTTCATGTCCTTTGTAGGGACATGGATGAAGCTGGAAACCATCATTCTGAGCAAACTATCACAAGGACAGAAAACCAAACACCACATGTTCTCACTCATAGGTGGGAACTGAACAATGAGAACACTTGGACACAGAGTGGGGAACATTACACACCGGGGCATGTCGTGGGGTGGGGGGAGGGGGGAGAGATAGCATTAGGAGATATACCTAATGTAAATGATGAGTTAATGGGTGCAGCACACCAACATGGCACATGTATACATAAGTAACAAACCTGCACGTTGTGCACATGTACCCTAGAACTTAAAGTATAATTAAAAAAAAAAAATCTAGAATTGTGTCTTCCAACACAGCAGCCACTAGCCACCTATGGCTGCTGAGCACTTAAAATTGACTAGTCCAGATTGAGATGTACTATAAGTACAAAATATACCCCAGACTTCAAAGACTTTATATGAAAAAGTATGTAAGATTGTTCAATAATTTTTACATTGATTGCATGTTGAAATGATAAAAATTTTGATTAGGTTAAAATATATTATTGAAATTAATTTTACTTTTTAATTATGACTACCAGAAAATGTCAAATTATGTATGCAGCTCTCATTTCTGGCCCACTTTATATTTCTATGGGACACACTGATCAAGAGTCTTGCATCAGACATTTAACGTCTCTGAGTCTCGATTTCACCAGGTATAAAATGGGTGTCGTGATGCTTATCTCTTGGAGTTGTTGTGAGGATTAATTGAGAAACCATGTGAAAGAGCTTTTAAATCTTAAGAAGCTGTTCAGATAAAGAGGTGGATATGGTGGTGGTGATGATGGTGATGGTGGTGGTGGTGGTGGTGACGACGGTGGTTGTAACTCAGAACTTGGCCAAGAGGGAAGGGGTGAAAGGATAAAGGATTTAATAGTTTGACCTTCAGGAAAATACCCATAGGGGTCAGCCATATGCATGTGATCACCCACCCACCATAATTTTGGTGCTGGAGAAACAATGACCACTCCCAAACTCACAGAACCATTACCAAGACCAAGCCTTTCAAAACCCCAAGTCACCATGTTCTTGCTCAGCAACCATACCACACCATCCTCCGCCTCTGCAGGTCCCTAGCCACCCCTCCAGCCTCCTCTGACACAGGAGGCTGTCTCCTCTCAGGGTAGCACGAAGCCCTTCTCCCCAGGGCACCCTTCCTTACGAGGACAACTCCACATCTGAGTGGGATTTCCCAACAATGCTTTTTCTCTGCTCTTTGCCAGAGGCCCAGGGTCCCAGAGGGCTCCAGAAAGAGGGAGATAGCCCCAAATCTGGCCTGAGGGGACCAGCCCCTTCCTGGGACCATCACCCAGGGCAATCCCTGTTGCAACGGTGGTCTCGTAACAATCGCTTACAAACCCGGTTAGGCAAGCTGCTTTTGCGTGATGGGGCTATCTTGAGTAAACAGCATCCTCTGTCCCCTGCCGGTCACTTGCTCAAGACATTGCTGGACATTGCATTACAGCCACTGACACACGGAGTTTTGAAAATGAAAACAGGCCCTCTGGCTTATGATCAGATAGCATTTAACTCATTTATGATTGCGCCATGTTTTCCCAAGACCCAAGGGCCACAGAACGGATATTGTCACAAATGCAAACAGAAGATGCTGAGGACAGTTGGAGCCTCGGGTCACCTACAAAATGAGGCTTCCAAAGGCCAACAGGCAGGTGAGGTCTGCATCACCTTGGCCTCAGTTATCCACACATGGGCATCTGGGGCTATGTAGCTTCTTAGGCTAAGCTGGGACACAGGTTCAACCCCCAGGGGGTTGAGAGAGTTAGTGTTGTTCCATTTCATCCATTTTACCCCTTATTCTGGCTACCTTTCCTGCTGATACAGATCAGGAATTGAAAGGGGTGGATAAGGTCTATTTCTGGTATCTATTACTGTGTAACAAACCCAAACATACTCACTTAAAATGACTATTTCTTATTTCTCACAATTCTGCTGGTTGGCCAGACAGTTTTTCTGCTGATTTTGGCTGGTCTCACTCACATGGCTGTACTTTGCTGGGTGGTCAGTGCAAGTGACTTTGGTCAGAAAGTGAAAGATGGCCTCACTCATGACTCCACTGCTAGCTATTGGCTGGTCACCTTGGCTCTCCTCCACGTGGTCTCTCATCCTCCAGTCTGCTAAATGCTTCGCTTACATAGTGGTCTCAGGAGAGCCTTCCAAAAAGTTGAAAGCCACAGAACCTGCTGGTCAGAGCAACTCACGAGACCAGCACAGGGTCAAGAAGAAGGAAACAGGCTCTGCCTCTTGATAGAAATTGCCAAAAAATACAGTTTTCAAGCTACCGCAAGGCAAAAGAGTATAAATGCCTCCATGGAAAACTTCCCAGCATAGAAAATAATCTGGTAAAGTTATATTTTCTGAATCAACAATCCACAGTCCCAGACTAACAAAGGTCTTCCCTCCAATTCATGAATGTGTGGACAAAGGTGAACCAACAGGCTCATACCAAGTTATATATTGAATGCCGTGTTTCTCAGCCCTGGCTGAACATTAAAGTTACTTGAGGAGCGTGTCCAAATCCTACGTCCCTGCTGAATAAGAATTTTGATTGGGATGGGGAAGTGGGAGGGGATTGGGCTGGTAATCTACATTTTCAAAGGTTCTCCCAGTGATTCTGATCCACAACCAAGATTAATAACTGCAGGATTAGCAAACAAACTTTATGGGAAATAAGGTCAGGCAGGATATCTAGAAATATGGGTCATGAGCCTATCTATCTTTTACAGATAGGTTCCTGTTAAATCCAATCTTAAATCCAGATCCTTGTTGGAGCTATCAGACTCTAACATTGGGGTCTGGACATGAACTAGACACACACCCTCTCTCAAATTATAGCTGCTACTCACCATGGACCAAGCCTTGTTCTGTGGACTTTCTGTGCGTGAACCCATTCAATCTCCACAGCTCCATGAGGTGGATACTGTCATAAGCCCCATTTTACATATAGGGAAACTGAGGCTCAGAAAGGTTACATGATTTTTCCTAAGTTACACAGCTAATAAGATGATAGGGTTGGAACTGAAACCCACCTGGCTTCAGAGTCCATTATCTTAGCCATTAAACATGTGCCTCACTCAGAGCACACTGTCCAGGGTAAGGAAGTTGACAACCCACATCAGACTATGAGCATTCTGAGGAGGAAAAGGAAGGGGCCAGGAGGAGGGCTGTCTGTTTTCTTGGCTCATTGGCTGTTCTCAAAGCAGTGGTTTGCCACTTTGCACATTAGAATCACCTGGGGAGCTTTTTCAAACTAGGGCTGAACCATCCGCAAAGATTGTATTAACTTGCTTTGGGTGGGGTCGAGTCATGGAAGGTTTTTAAAAGCTTCCTAGGAAATTCTAGTGCACAGCCAGAGTTGAGATCATAGGCTCCACGGTTGGGCAGGAATTTATCATTCTCAGCAGGGAGGAGGATGGTGGCCCCAGTGTTGGAAGCATCTGTGAACTCTATACCCCAAGAACTTCCTAGAAATCAAACAAGCTCAAGCCAAAAGGAACCTCCTGTATCACCTGGACCAGATATCCCCAATCCTGGTTATACACTGGCAACACCTGGGTAGCTTATAAAATGCCCCACCCCAGATATTCTGATTAAGTGGTTCTGGGATGGAGCGGGGGCATCAGCATCTCTTATATCCATCCTCTCAGGTTGATTTTTTTTTTTTTCAGACAGGGTCTCACTCTGTTGCCCAAGCTAGAGTACAGTGGTGCATCATGGCTCACTGCAGGCTTGGCCTCCTGGGCTCAAGCCATCTTCCCACCTCAGCCTCCCAATTAGCTGGGGCTACAGGCGAGTACCACCATGCCTGGCTAATTTTTGTATTTTTTGCAGAGACAAGGTTTCGCCATGTTACCCAGGCTGATCTCAAACTCCTACACTCAAGTGATCCACCCACCTCAGCCTCCCAAAGTGCTGGGATTACAGGTGTGAGCCACCGCACCTGGCCCAGGTTGATCCTAACGTGTATCCAGTTTGGGAACTACTGATGTAGTCCCAGACTCTCAGTTTACAGATGAAGAAAATGAGGCTCAGAGAGGAGCAGTGACTTGCCCAAAGTCACACAGCATGCTTGCTCCAGAGGCAGGGCTAGAGCCCAAACTCCTGGCCAGGGCTATTTCCATGCTGTAACCCCTATGGTTTGCAAAATTATTTCACATATATTACCTCGTTGGCCTATACCTTGCCAGACTGCATTGCTTCCTGCCACCATCCTCTCATTTCGCAGAAGATGAGATGGGGCTCAAAGAAGTGACCTGCCCAAAGCCACACAGTGGCAGGAGCCAGAAAAGAACTCAGGTCTCCTGACTGCAGATCATGGGTATGGCCTCACCCAACAATGCCCATGGCCAGTCATCTGCCTGCCAAGTTCCAGCATGTGAGGTTTTCCTGAGCCTCAACACCAGCAGCTGAAGGTTTGGACACCTCCAGAGGCCAGGCTGTGCAGAAATCTCACAGCAGACAGTTGCCTGGTGCCCTGGAAGTTCTACTCACCGATAACCCCTTACCCACCGTTCTGAGCATACTGAGATTTCCTGTTTAAAACAGGTTTGCATCTGTTATCTCCAATGGTGTGTTAATGACAATCCCCATTTTACCAAAGGGCAGATGGAAGCTCAGAGAGCTTTGAGGACATTGTCTCAGGACCAAAGCTAGCCTAGAACCAGAATCAGGTCTTTGGACTCTAAGGCCAGCCCCTGGGGCCTGGGGGGCCTGGGACCTGCCTGCTTTGTGAAAGTTTTCCCACGCTGCCTGAACAGATGGCCAGAAGAGCTTAAACCAGAGATTGGGGCAGGGTGGTGTGTGTGTGTGCCCCAGTTTGACCAGCTCTGGTTTCTGGTTACCTGCTGCCAAAAAACAAATATTTCCCAAAGTGGTAGGTGCAGGAAACAGACCTCACTTCTTTAAAGCTCAAAGTAGGCAAGCCATTTCTACCTTCCTCCCTTTTTCTCATCTAACCATTTGAGGATAACAGTGATTAAATGCCTGCTTTCTGGCCAGGCACAGTGGCTCACGCCTGTAATCCCAAGTTTGGGAGGTCGAGGCAGAAGGATCATTTGAGGATAGGAGTTTGAGACCAGCCTGGGCAATACAGTGAGATCCCCATCTCTACAAAAATAAAAATAAAAAATAAGTCCGGGTGCCATAGCTCGTGCCTATAATCCTAGCACTTTGGGAGGCCGAGGCGGGCAGATCACTTGAGGTCAGGAGTTCAAGACCAGCCCAGCCAGTATGATGAAACCCCGTCTCTACTAAAAATACAAAAAAAATTAGCCAGGTGTGGTGGCGCATGCCTGTAATCCCAGCTACTCAGGAGGCTGAGGCAGGAGAATCGCTTGAATCCGGGAGGCAGCAGTTGTAGTGAGCCAAAATCACACCACTGCACTCCAGCCTGGGCAACAGAGTGAGACTCTGTCTCAAAATAAAATAAATAATAAAAGCCTACTTTCTCCTTGTCTACACCCCCTGATAGTCGCTAGACATAGGGAGCTGGGCCTTGAGGAAGGGCCCAGGATGACCTGTCATTTATTTTACTTACGAAGCACTGATACAACTCGCTGCTCCAAGTGCTCTGAAACATTCATTAACTCATTTCAATTTTCACAACAGCCCTATGGGAGAGGGGAGGGCACTGCTCCTCTCCCCACTCTAGAGATTAGGAAATAAAATACAGACAGGTTAACTGACTTGCTCAATGTTACACAACTAGAAAGAGGCAAAGCCGGGATTTGAACCTAGGCAGTCTGGCTCCAGAATCCACGTTCTTGACCACTGTGGTTTACTGGGCAGCATTTGCCTGAGTGTCTGGTGCTACACCAGTCTCACCAGGGAGACTCCTAAACACAGTGCAAAGTGACACCTCATGCTCAACTGGCTCTTAAATCCAGATGAAAGAGTGTAAAACACTAACCATTTTCTGGGGTTGTCACGGTGCGTGCAAGTCCACATGGACGCCCATTTCAGGACCTCGCCACCACCTTCCACCTTCCTTCTTGCATTCACTGCTGTGATTAGAGTCTGCACGCCACCTGCATCCACTCTGGCAGTTGGTATTGTAATCCCCCATTGTACAGGTGAAAACACTGGGGCTTGGGGAGGGCGTAAGTGACCACAAAGCTAATAAGGGGCAGAGCTTGGAAGTCAATCCCCTGCTACTGCTCATTACATCATTTGCATCTTTCCAAGACCCCTCAGGAGGGATTCTGCAGGAATTGTGGCTGCTATTCTGGGAAACGGAAGGTGCGAGTCACGTGATCAGTGTGAGAGTCCAGGCCTCTTAACTTCTGAGCGGGTTCTCTTCCGCCTCTTGCTTCCAGCATTTGTCCATGTCCATTGCTACCATTCCAACACCTCGGTTCCTAGAATGGAGGGACACATTTGACTGCTGAAACCTGCTCAGTGTAGACTCTAGCATCTCCAAAAAGCCGGGTAAACTCTCAACCCAAAGGAGAGAAGCCAAGTCTTGCTCAGCAGCTATTTTAGGGCCTGAGAGCTCCCCATGCCCCTCTCGGGATGTGGGGATGTCGGGATGTCGGGATGTCCGCAGAGCCAGTTTTACCCTCCCGTGGGTGCGTGGTGGGACCAGTCACCGAGGGAGGCAGCGCCCGGGTGCAGGTGGGCCGTGTTCTGATGGAGCTGGTGGATGGCAATGCCAGCCACAGAGAACTCGGTAATGACGGGAGCCAGCATGGGCGAGCACTCACTAGATGCCAGGCGTCGTTCTATGTGCCTCAAGCCCCGCAACCACCTGGGCTGTGGGCTCTAAGGGGCCCTCAGAGCTTCGCTGCCCTCGGAAGTGATGGGATCTGAGGAACACCTATCACCTAGATTGGCAGGGCACTGGGCCATGGCCTTAGGGTCTGCTGGGGTCCAACCATAGCCCTGAGATCCTGGGTCCTGCCCTCTGTACCCTTTCCCAATCTCCATTTTGCAATCCATCAGCCTGACCCAGTAAACATCTCTAGCCCGAAGAGAACCCATCTTCCTGACCCTTTTCTATGTGTTTCGAAAAAGAGCCCAGGGGTGTGGGGGAGGGAGGGGGCCTCAGGCATCTGATGGGAGGCTGGGAGAAAGCCACTGAGCTCTGGTAGGCTGCCTGAGTGCCAGCCACTTTACCCAAGCTTCCTTACCAGTACCAAAGGAAGGAAACAGAATCCCTGGAGGGGAAACTAGAAAGCGGTCTTCTCCATGGCTTATCTGTTGGGGGATAGAAGGGCGCAGGAGGGAAGGGAAACTATAGGTCAAAGTTCAGAGAAATATTTTCCAGCTGCCTCAGGCTGGCTGTGCAAAATTAGACAGCTCACTAAACATCTCTGAGGGAGTTTTCTCTTTTGTAAAATGGTAGAACATCCTGGCCCCCTCCCTGTTTCATAGGGTTAATGCCACTCTCATGTTGTTTCAACAAGAGCTCCATGAAGTATAGAGGGCATATTATATCTTCTTCACTGTCCGGTTGAGGAAACTAAGGCACAGAGAGGTTTATTCCTTCCACCAAATATTTTAGAAGGATCCACCAGGTACACAGGGTTTGGGAACACTTTGTGTGAGCCCAGAAAAAAAAAAAACAAAAAAAGAAAAATGAATAACTTGCTGGAGGCACCAGGTAGAGAAGCCAGTGGGAGGAGACCCAGCCTCTAAAGCGACTGCCTTCCAGCAGTGGCGGGTCCCAGGGCCTGCCGGCACTGATACAGCTCCTGCCGCTCTGAGCGCTCTGAAACATTCAGGAACTCATTTCAGTTTTCACAATAGCTCCATGAGAGGGGCACTTCTACCCTCCCCACTTTAGAGATAAGGAAATTAAATACAGAGAGACGGGCAGATCGCCTGAGCTCAGGAGTTCGAGACCAGCCTGGGCAACATGGCAAAACCCCATCTCTACAAAAAAATACAAAATTTAGCCCGGCATGGTGGCACAGGCTTGTGGTCCCAGCTACTTCGGGTACTCAGGTGAGAGGATCACTCGAACCTAGCAGGTCGAGGCTGCAGTGAGCCAAGATAGTGCCACTGCACTCCACGAGTGACACAGCGAGACCCTGTCTCTAAAAATATAAAATAAAATACAGAAGGGCCCGCTAACACTTTCCCCATACATGGATGTACACTTTCCCCATCCATCCATCCGTGTACCTGCACCGCTGTGGCACACTCACTGGTTCAAACATCTGTTTTCCTCTTCTGAGTTCCAAGCTCTTTAAAGGAAGACCCATGACTCACGATGATTCTCATGCCTGGGGCCTGATAGCTAATATCTGGTCCTTTGTGAGTGTTTCATAAATGCTTGTTACATGAATGAATAAATGAATGAATGAATTGCAACAAGGGGAAGTGCGGGAAGGGCATTCTAGTAAAGGAAACTGAGTCAACGTAAGTGTGGAGATGGGAAAGCCACAGCCCGCCTGAGCAGGGCTCTCCCCTCCCCCATCCCTGGGACACCATGTGCTGCAGCCTTAAAAAGGCAGGCTAGAGGATATGGAGAAACAGGAACACCTTTACACTGTTGGTGGGACTGTAAACTAGTTCAACCACTGTGGAAGTCAGTGTGGCGATTCCTCAGGGACCTAGAACTAGAAATACCATTTGACCCAGCCATCCCATTACTGTGTATATACCCAAAGGACTATAAATCATGCTGCTATAAAGACACATGCACACGTATGTTTATTGAGGCACTATTCACTATAGCAAAGACTTGGAACCAACCCAAATGTCCAACAATGATAGACTGGATTAAGAAAATGTGGCACATATACGCTATGGAATACTATGCAGCCATAAAAAATGATGAGTTCATGTCCTTTGTAGGGACATGGATGAAATTGGAAATCATTATTCTCAGTAAACTATCGCAAGGACAAAAAACCGAACACCACATGTTCTCACTCATAGGTGGGAATTGAACAATGAGAACACATGGACACAGGAAGGGGAACATCACACACTGGGGACTGTTGTGGGGTGGGGGAGGGGGGGGATAGCATTAGGAGATATACCTAATGCTAAATGACGAGTTAATGGGTGCAGCACACCAGCATGGCACATGTATACATATGTAACTAACCTGCACATTGTGCACATGTACCCTAAAACTTAAAGTATAATAATAATAATAAAAAAATAAAAAAGGCAGGCGACCCCACCTAAGAAAAGGCAGGGAGCTGGTGCAGGACCTGTGCAGGGGAGAGGAAGTGGCACTGCTCGGCTCGTCACCCTCCCCTTTCCCATGCCAAACCCCTTCTTGGGATGAGAAGATGAAAGATATGTCTAGAATTTCTTGATATTGGCCTAAGATCTTCTATGAGCCTGGTATTAGGGGCTTTTCATATCTATTTCATTACCTCTCTTCCTAACACTTCATTGAGGTTGGTGGGACATTTTAAAATCGTCATCATTATTATTACAAAAGTAATACACATGTGTTATTTTTTAAAATTCTTTTTTTTTTTTTTTTTTTTTTGAGACAGAGTCTTGCTCTGTCACCCAGGCTGGAGTGCAGTGGGACTATTTTGGCTCACTGCAACCTCTGCCTCCGGATTCAAGCCATTCTCCTGCCTCAGCCTCCCAAGTAGCTGGGATTACAGGCATCACACCAGGCTAATTTTTGTATTTTTTTAGTAGAAACAGGGTTTTGCTGCGTTGGCCAGGTTGGTCTTGAACTCCTGAACTCAGGTAAATCTGCCGGCCTCATCCTCCCAAAGTGCTGGGATTACAGGCATGAGCCACTGCGCCTAGCTGCTTAAAATTCTAATAAAGGCCAGGCTCGGTGGCTCAAACCAGTAATCCCAGCATTTGGGGAGGCCAAGACGGAAGGATTGCTTGAGCCCAGGAGTTTGCAACCAGCCTGGGCAACATAGTGAGACCCTGTCTCTACAAAATAATAATAATAATAATTAATTCTAATAGTGGAATAGAGGGAAAGCACCATGCCAAAGCCAACACAACCTCAGCCTGGTGACGAAGGCAGCAGGAAGAAATGTGGGTCCCAGAGGGGCCTGCTTCTCTTCACACCTGCCTCCCTGACGTGGGTCCCCATCTCCCCAGCACCAGCCCCCATCCTCCCAGCCCAAGGAAGTCCAGAGTGGAGCAGAATGGGCCATACATTCTTCACAGATGTCACATCCCTCCCACAGCAGCATCTCACAACTGATGGTATGTTATATTTGACCAAATAGGGTAGCCCACTGCAGTGGCAATTTGCCTAAACAGGGACCAAGATTCCTGAGTTCTAGCCCCACAGCTCTGCCAAAACCTTACTGAGTGACCTCAGGCCAGCCTCCAAATCTTTCAAGCTCTACGGCATCCTTACCAACAGAATGTTCATTCTAATACGTCTTCCCAAACTAACTTCAGATGAAGTTAGTGTGATTTTAATTGTGGGCTACAACCAAGCTGTAAGCAGTTATTAATTTGAGAAAGTAATCCCAGGATCACACCATTGCACTCCAGCCTGGGCAACAAGAGCAAAACTCCATCTCAAAAAAGAAAGTAATCCCAGGACAATATTGAGCAAATAGCCTGCAGTGCATCCTGTGAAATAGTGATGCAGGAGGGCATTTCTGTATTCCAGGACTTCTTGGGATTTCAGAATGAGTTTATAGGATTTTTTTTGGTAGTTTTATTTATTCTATCAGCCATTTAAACAAATATTTATTGCTGCATTTTTTTCTAGTGTATCATTGTTTTACTGCCCTTGTAGTACTGAAATTTAGTTGGAAGAATAAAACATTTATTTCTTAAAAAAAAAAAACCCGAAGTTTGATTCTGAATATGTTATGTTTGAGGACTCTCTAAGATATCCAAGTGAAGCTGTCAAGACAGATTGCTAGAGTTTGAATGCCTGCCAAGGCAAATTAACTCTCTGTGCCTCGATTTACTTAACTAAAACACAGGTTTACATACCATTACTACCTACTACATAGGGTTAAGAATGAATTCACTTGGCCGGGTGTGGTAGCTCATGCCTGTAATCCCAGCACTTTGGGGGTCCGAGGTGGGTGGATCACTTGAGGTCAGGAGTTTGAGACCGGCCTGGACAACATGGTGAAACACCGTCTCTACTAAAAACACAAAAATTAGCCAGGCATGGTGGCGCATGCCTGTAATCCCAGCTACTCGGGAGGCTGAGGCAGGAGAATCACTTGAACCCCGGGAGGCAGAGGTTGCAGTGAGCCGAGATCATGCCACTGCACTCCAGCCTGGGCAACAAGAGCCAGATACCATCTCAAAAAAAAAAAGAAAAAAAGAATTGATTGACTTAATACAATGATTCTCAGCATTGACTGCACATTCGAATCACCTGGAGAGCTTTTAAATAATTCCAATGTTCAAGCTTTGACCCCACAAATTTTGACTTTACCAATATCAAGTGGAGCCTGGACATTCATATTTTTTACCTACATGATTCAAATATGCAACCAGGGCTGAGAACCACTGAACCAATTCTGTAAAGCACACGGCACAGTAAGCCCCCACAGTAAACACACAATGAAGGTTAGCTGTTGATCTGGGCATCATACTAGGTCAGCCGGAACCCTGGCTGTCAAAGAAAAATGTTAGACTCCCCAGGTTATAGATGAGAAAACCAGGGCTCAGAGAGGCTGGCAGACTCGCCTGCAATCACACTGCAAAGAAGCACCAGGTTCTGGCTCCAGAGCCATTGCATGGTAGTGCTTCTCCGATCTGCAGAACACGCGGCCTGCTCTCAGCAATCTGCAGAGCCTGGCAGCTCTGACAAGGCCAGACAACGTTTTCCACTGGATCTCCACACATCAGCAAATCATGAAATCATTTTGGTCATTTATGAGTAGCCATTTCTTACATGAAAGAGAAGAGAAAGAAAATATCAGGCTGCATCATGGATCACAGCAATCACTTTACCAAAGGAGGAAAACTCAGGCCCAGAGAAAAAAAGAGACACTCCCAGGTCACATGACAAATTAGAATCTGAGTCAGGATTGCTTGTTCATCCTTTCAACAACCATTTATTGGCTGGGCGCGGTGGCTCACATGTGTAATTGCAGAAGTTTGGGAGGCTGAGGTGACGAATTGCCTGAGCTCAGGAGTTTGAGACCAGCCTGGCCAACATGGTAAACCCCATCTCTACTAAAAATACAAAAATCAGCCAGGTGTGGTGGTGCATGCCTATAGTCCCAGCTACTTGGGAAGCTGAGGCAGGAGAATCACTGGAACCTGAGAGGCAGAGGTTGCAGTGAGTTGAGATAGTGCCTCTGCATTCTAGACTGGGCAGCATAGCAAGACTCTGTCTAAAAAAAAAAAAAACTTTGATTGCACACCTGCTATTGTGCCAGGCTTCATGCCAGGCATCCGGGAATCTTTGGTTTACATAATCCGATATTCATCAATAAAAATTAGCACAAAATAACTAAGTTTGCCTTAAAAATATATAAAGTATAAAACATTGTAAACATTTATGAAATAATACTTTTGTCCTCTCCATAGAGCAGTCCACCAATCTTTCCAGGCAGGACTTGGAATCAGGAGTGACATGATCTGATTTCTGTCTTTAAAGATTGCTTTGCCTACTGTGTGGCTTCTAGGGGGTGAGGATGGGAGTTGGAATCCCCATTAGAAGGCACTGTAGCAGTCTAGATGGAAGTTAAAGACATCTGGGGCTAGGCTGGCACTGTAAAATCCCATCTGCAGCTTTGTGAGTGGCGCTGAGCTTTAGTTTTATATATATATATATATACACACACACATATACATAAAGAGAGACAGAGACAGAGAGAGAGAGAGAGGTGGGGGACTATATTCTGAAAGTGAAATCGATAGAATTTGCTGGTGGTTCAAATGATGGATGTGAGAGAGGTAAGTCCAGGACAGCTCTTTGGTTTGGAGCTTGAGCCCCTGGGTGCCGTTAACTGAAAAAGGGAACACAGAGAAGGAAGCAGGTTAGTAGAGGAAGACCCAAAGTTCCGATTATGTTATGCTTGAGGAGTGTCTAAGATGTCCAAGTGAAGCTGTCAAGACAAAAGTGTTGGGAGTCATCCCGTGTATAGATGATATTTAAAACCAAGAAACGGGATTGAATCATCGGAGGACATTATGCAAACACAGAAGAAAAAGGCTCAGGAGTGAGCCCTGGGGCACTTCCACAAGAAGGCAGAAAGGAGAGGAGGATCCAGCAAAGGTGATGGAGAAAAAACACATCAGTAACAAGGTAAGAGAAAAAGAGAATTGTGTCCTAGAAGCCACGGGAGAAAAACGTCCCCAGACAACAGACAAACCAAGTGCTACCAAGACCTTGACCTGTGCCTCTTTTTCTGAACAACATTGCTTCTGAGTCCACTTGAAAATGCTACTGAGTCCCTTCGATTCTAAGATATGTGATTTGTTTCTGAACTCTAACATTGCTGAAATCAGGGTACCACGTACAATCAATATTTGTCCCCACCAAACACACCAACCTTGCCAAAAATAAATAACAGCTGTTAATAAATCAATACGGCATCTTACAGTCGATCAGTGGGAAGATATGCTGTTGTGATGATGAGGAGAGATCAGGCAACAAAAGAGAGACAAGAAGGAAGGTAGCGTTTATTTAGCATCTCCTGGAGACTGAGAATCATCAGGCTTAAAGCTTCACGTTTTGCCTCATCTAACAGCTGGAGAGAGGAAGAAACTTACAAAGGAAGGAGAAACACTTTCCAGTCTAGCATGATAAAGGAGCTTGTAGTGTCTTATCTTCAAAAAGCAATAGGCTCTCCAGCTCTAAAAGGAGAAAGCCAAGTTCATTTTGGTTTGCACATCCCTCACCCTCATCCCCCTGAAACACCACCAAAGAAATGACAATTTCAGCCAACACAGTGCTTTCTCAAAACTTGTAAAAAAATTTTTAACAGGTGTAAACACAGCAAGTGTTTTCTGAAGTCAAAGATGCTTACAAAAAGCCAGGGAACAAATTAAAAAGCAGTCAGCAGATACAGTACTTGGTTTTGTGAGAGTGGGCTTGGAGGTGCTTTCCAAAGTTTGGCCTCGTTTCTGCTTAACTGACTAGGCATGATGACTTGCTTTTGAGCCGAGTTTACTCAAATCTCAAATCCACCATCTTTGAATGGAAGACGCAACGAGCTTTGTGTCATGAGGGGAGAGATACCAAAAAATAAACCAGATTTGTTCTGCTAATTTGTAGTTGCTGATCCACTGTAAAATTCCATCAGCAGCTTTGTAAATGGCACTGATATTTGGTTTTCTTCTTTTTTTTTTAAGTCCCAACATGAGATAGTATGTTGATAGATGAAAGTTAGGTAGATAGGTAGGTGCATGATAGATAGATTGCTCAATTGATCAAAAGAAAGAAAATAGAAATATAGATGACAGCAGGGCGCAGTGGCTCATGTCTGTAATCCCAGCACTTTGGGAGGCCAAGGCAGGCCTGAGGTCAGGAGTTCAAGACCAGCCTGGCCAACATGGTGAAACCCCATCTCTACTAAAAAAATACAAAAATTAGCTGGGTGTGGTGGTGGGTGCCTGTAATCCCAGCTACTTGGGAGGCCAAGGCAGGAGAATCACTTGAACCTGGGAGGTGAAGGTTGCAGTGAGCTGAGATTGCACCACAGCACTCCGGCCTAGGCAACAGAGCAAGACTCCGTCTAAAAAAAAAAAATATATATATATATATATGTATATATATGTAGATAGATATATATATGTATATATATGTAGATAGATATATATATGTATATATATGTAGATAGATATATATATGTATATATATGTAGATAGATATATATGTATATATGTAGATAGATATATATATAGAAAGTATCTATATCTATATAGATATAGAATCTATCTATATACATATATATACATATATATCTATGTAGATAGATAGATAGATGATACATGAAAATAGGCCAGGCACAGTGGCTCATTCCTGTAATTCCAGCACTTTGGGAGGCTAAGGCGGGCGGCTCATGAGGTCAGGAGTTTGAGACCAGCCTGGCCAACATGGCAAAACCCTGTCTCTACTAAAAATACAAAAAAAAAAAAAAATTAGCCAGGTGTGGTGGCAGGTGCCTGTAATCCCAGCTACTCGGGAGTCTGAGACAGGAGAATCACTTGAACCCAGGAGACGGAGGTTGCAGTGAGCCAAGATCATGCCACTCCAGCCTGAGCAACAAGAGCCAGACTCCATCTCAAAGAAAATAGATTATTGATAGATAGATAGATAGATAGATAGATAGATAGATAGATAGATAGATAGATAGTCTCTAATCCTGATAGGACTTTATAGGTGTGTTCAATTCCAACCATAGGGAACAGGAAATAGAACCCAAACCTTTATTTCCTGCAGAGCCAGAAGAGAAGGTAAAGCCAGACTCCCCCTCTCTGGATCAAATATAGTACCTGACAAAGACACATCCTCAGCAGTTTTCTTTTCTCTATTTCCAGGGGGCGGCATTTTCCTCCTTGCCTGGGAGGTGCACCTTTTGATCATTATCAAGCCATCTGTCAGCACCACTCTACCTGGCCCTGGCTTTCTTCTCCCGGAGGCCCCATCTCTCCCTCTGTAGCCACACCAAGATCATCCTAGAGATGCAGACTGTCACTTGGAGCAGCTGGGAGGGACCAGCCACTTCAGGAACTGGCCAGGGCACCTCAGCTTTCCCAGACAGAGCAGCAATGAGCACACCAAGGGCTGGGTCCCACAGGGCCTTCCCACTGGGACTCCTGGGGAGTTCTATCTCCCATCTCCTGGTGAAGCAATCCACATAATTAGCCACATTAATATCCAGCCCGTCTGAGGCTGCCTGTCTCAACCCCAGCCTGTCGCAACGAGCACCTAAATGACTATTCAGCTCCCTTCCAACCAGCTGAGCAGAGAAAAATGGGGTCTCCCTCCGGGACAGCTGCCTAGCACCCTACTCCCCTGGGCTGGGCTCTGTCTCCAGGACAGGTTTTCCCAGAAACCCGACCCCTACGGCCACAAGGACATCATTTTGACATGGCAGCCCCAGGGACTGTAGACCTTGCTTTGGGTTCTGAACATTTTTTGGAAGGCTGTTTTGTTAACCAACATCTTTTCAGCCCTTTTTTCAATAGGCAAGGCCCCACAAAGGGTTACTGAAATATGCTAAAGAAGACTCTCTGACCTTCAATTTCCTATGATTTCATTGTAGAAAAAAGACACATACATCTGAAGAGATACATGGGGTGGGTGGGGAGCAGGGCTAATGTCGCTGTTGACTGAGTGCCCTGTTCCACACCCTTTAGTAAGCATCATCTCATCTATTTCACACAAGTATCACTAGCCCCATTTTAAAGGCTCAGATTGGTCAAGCAGCACCCGAACAAGAATGTTCTAATAATAACAATCTGTGTGGCCTGGGAGATTTGTTTTACCTCTTTGAGCCTCTGATCCTGGTGAAATCTAGAGCTCGCTAGGTCCCTGTCTTAGTTACTCTGCCAGATTCAATCCAGGTTGGTCTGTCCGCAGAGCCCAGATGTAACCCAGGCTCTGCTGGCCCTGCAAGAGTAGTGCAGGACTATTCGCAATAGCAAAGACACGGAACCAACTGGTGCCCATCAACGGTGGATTGAATAAAGAAAATATGGTACAGAAACACCAGGAAATACTACACAGCCATAAAAAGGAACAAAATCATATCCTGTGCAGCAACATAGATGCAGCTGGAGGCCATTATCCTAAGCAAATTAATACAGGAACAGAAAACAAAATATCAAATGTTTTCACTTATAAAATAGAAGTCAAATATTGGGTACCCATGGACATAAAGATGGCAACAATAGAGACTAGGGATTACTAGTAGGGGGAGGATGGAAGGAGGGCGAGGGTTGCAAAACTACCTATTGGGTACTATGCTCACTAGGTGAGTGATGGGATCATTCATACCCCAAACTTCAGCATCACACAATATATCCAAGTAACAAACCTGCACATGTACCTCCTGAATCCAAAATTAGAGTTGAAATTTTTTTTAATCACATAAGTGAAAAACAAAACAAAAAAGAGTGATGCTGGAAATCGTGTCCACAGCCAGTTCTGCACTGGTTGGGAGGGACAGGGCTGTCACAGACAGTGAGGGAACCTGATGGGCAAACAGGGATCGGAGGAGGACTGCAGGGAAGGGGCTGCATTTTACAGGCCTAGGCAACAGCAAAGGCTCAGAGTGGAGGAACCGGCAGGGCAGATTCAGGGGTGAGCGAGGAAATGGAAGCGACTCTCAGACCTGTGGCTGTGCCTCTCCAAGCTCCTAGAACCTTCCTTTTCAGAATTTTCCATTTCCTAAGAGTTGAGGCTGCATTGCTCAACCATTGCGCTCTGTTTCTCATGGGTGTTCCAGGCCCGTTCCCAGAGATGATATCAGACCCAGGTCGTGGATTGCCACATGGATTCAAGTCAGTAAGGGTTGCCAGTCAGTAAGGGTGTGCAGGGTACCTTCTCCTTAGTTGCCTCTCCTGGCTGCACCCAGCTCCCCCTGGCCTTTTCCCCCTCCAAGGCCATTCCAAATGCTGACTTCTGGCCTTACTCCACCCTGCAAAGCAGCACGGCATCATGACTCTGTTCAAATCCAGACATTACTACTTAAGAATTCTGTGCCCTTGTGCATGCTATTAGCCTCAGTTTCCCAATCTGTAAAATGGGGGGAACCCTAATACCTATTACAAGGGTTTGCTGTGAGAATTAAATAAATGTAATACCTGTGTGGTTTCTAGGATTGCACCTAGGACAAGTCAATACTCCATAAACTCGTGCTGGCAATGACTAATCAGCATGTATGTAGGCTTCCTTGATTTCTTCCTCTGGGAATCACTGTGTCTCTGTATTAGCATAATGCCTATACCAGAAGGTGCCAAGGAAAGTTGTGCCAAGTAATTGACGTGACTTGAATTGGAAAGATGAAAGACAGCACTGCCCAGAGGTTAATGCATGGGCTTTAGTGTCCTGTGGCCTGTGTTTGCATTCCAGGCCTGCTACTTACTAAGGGTAACCTTGGTAATTACTTAATCTCAGTTTCCTTATCCATAAAATGGAGATTAACATAGTTCCCACCTATAAGGATTTCTATGCACATAAACACAATGATACCACGAAGAGTTCAGCCCAGCTCAGGGGCTGGAGCGTAGTGAGCTAGTATTGCTCTTGTTAGTACATGAAGTTGTTCTCTGAGAGTTCACCATCTCTTTAGAGAGCCAAGTCTCAGACACCAGCTATAGAGAACCAAATAAAGACAGGGGTTTGGCCGGGCGCGGTGGTGCATGCCTGTAATTCCAGCACTTTGGGAGGCTGAGGCAGGTGGATCACCTGAGGTCAAGATCAGTCTGGCCAACATGGTGAAACCCCATCTCTACTGAAAATACAAAAATTAGCCAGGCATGGTGGCAGGTGCCTGTAATCCCAGCTACTCAGGAGGCTGAGGCAGGAGAATCTCTTGAACCTGGGAGGCAGAGGTTGCAGTGACCTGAGATTGTGCCACTGCACTCCAGCCTGGGCAACAGAGCGAGACTGTCACACACACAAAAAAAAAAAAAAATAGAAAAAGAAAAAGATAGGGGTTCACTCTTGGTACCTTCTTTCTCCCACCTCAAAATTTAGAAGTCCCCTTCCCTTAGTCCATCAAGTAGCTGTGCAGGAGGTAGCCTAGGTATGAAGAGGACGAAAGTCCTTGTTCTGCCTAATACCATCTGTGTGGTACTGGGCAGGTCACTGCACATCTTCAAACCACAGTTGCTAGTGAAACACAACGCCAATTAAGTTATTCACATAATTGGTCTACCTAACCCTTCCTTTTCGTTTGCTGAGGGGAGAGAAAAAAAAAAAAACATAGGTAGAGATGTGCCTAAGCTTTGGTTCCTGCACCTTTATTGAACGTCACTGTGTCTCAGCACTGGGCTAGGTGCTGGAGATACAGTGCTGCATGGCATCTTTGGCAAGAGGCAGAGGCTTCAACAGAGAATTACTTAAAGAGTGCTAACTGGCTAACATGCATTGAGTGCTTACTCTGAGCAAGGCCCCATGCAAAGGGCTCTGCGAGGATGGTCTCTTTCCACTTTGCTGCACTGCTGCGTTATAAGTACGATTATTATCATAGCCATTTTACTGATGGAGGAATTTAAGCAGGTTATATAATAGAGTTACACTGTTAATCAACTGCTCTGAGGGAGGGAAGTGCAGATTGGGGAGCGTGGAAATGAGTGGGAGCAGAGGATTCATCAGGAGAGAAGACTTCCTGGAGGAGGTGATGTCTGCATCTTGAAGCATGAGGATGAGTCAGCAAAGGGGTGACAGAGGGAGTGTTTAAGAAGAGGGGACAGCAAGGGCAACAGCCAAGAGAAAAAGAGACCGTAGCCTATACAAGGGGGATGTGACACAAATGAAACAGATGATGGTGGGTCAGGTGACTAAGGACTTGATGGCTAGCTACTGAGGGTTGGACGTTTTACCTGGAAGGCAATGAGGGCCTCTTGAAAGGTTGTAAACAAAAGATCAGATTTACCATTCTGGAAGCTCTGTTGACCGCCCTCACAAACATCCAGGCTTCTTCAGGATCCCATCTCCAAATGGGAGTCTGCCCCAAGCTGTGAGCACCTCTCAGTCAGTGCCAGGCCCATTGCTTTCAATTCCATGCTGTGTACTGGCAGAGCTACTTTATCTCTCTGACCAAAATTTCTTCATCTGCAATGTAAAAATAACAGTCCTGGCTGGGAGTGGTGGCTCATGCCTGTAATCCCAGCACTTTGGGAGGCCAAGGTCGGTGAATCACTTGAACCCAGGAGTTTGAGACCAGTCTGGGCAACAGAGCGAAACCCCGTCTTCACAAAAAAATACAAAAATTAGCCGGGCTTGGTAGTGTGTGCCTGTAGTCTTAGTGACTCAGGAGGCTCAGGTGGGAGGATCACCTGAGCCAGTGGAAGTAGAGGCTGCAGTGAGCCATGACAGCACCGCGGCACTCCAGCCTGGGTGACGGAGTGAGATCCTGTCTAAAAAAATAAATAAATAAATGTAATAAAATAAAGATAACCATTCTGCAGTAGGACTCTCTTGATAATCAACATGGGATAACGCATGCAAACGCCCAACCCCGCACCTCCTACATGGACGTGCTCAGCAGAGGTGGTTCCTTCCTTCCCTCCTCCTTTTCCTAAGCTGCATTTTCCTTGTTTTTACGCTGAAAATAAACACTTTATGTGCATGTTATATGACTGATCCATGACTGATTGATGGGACCTTTGGTATTTTCCACAAATCAGCAGTTTTGACTATTCACAAGCAACCCTGAAGGCCCCTGACACACAGCCATTTTGAGTTTAGCTGAAGCTCAGATTAGAATTGCAGGAGCAATAAGGCCTGTGTGAGAGGCAAGATGTTTACCAGTTGAGTCTGACCACATTAGTGAGGTTAAGACTCAGCTGCTGTGACGAAGAGGTCCTAAAATGCAATAGCTTAAACAATATTGAGGTTTCGCTGATAAAACATTCCCAAGATGAGCTGTCCAAGTCAGCAGTAAGGCTCTGCTCCACCTCCAACTTAGAACTACCTTAGACTGTTATGTGACCCAGTAACACCTGTCTTTAACCATGACACATTTCGGGTCTATTTGTTACAGTAGTTAGCCTACCCCAACGAATACACTCCATTTTATAAATGTAGACATGGACACACAGAGGTCCCTAGGAGGAATAAGCTTAGCCGTTATTACCATGAAGTTGGCCATGAAGCTCAATGGCAAGGACATACTGGTCACATTAGTGTTCATCATGGACATCAAGGCCAACAAGCACCAGATCAAAGAGGCTACGAAGAAGCCCTATGACCTTGACTGGCCAAAGCCCATACTCTGATCAGGCCTAATGGCATAAAGAAGGCATGCATTTGCTCCCCGGCTACAAAGCTTTGGACATTGCCAACAAATTGGGATTATCTCAACTAAGTCCAGTTGCCTAAACATTTTTAGCATCTTTTTAAAAAGTAGCTTTCCATTTTGTATTCTCACCAACAGTGTGTGAAAGTTCCATTTGCACCAAATCCTCATCATCAGTTAGCACTGTCAGTCTTTTTATTTTATTTTATTAATTGAGACAGGGTCTTGCTCTGTCACCCAGGCTGGAGTGCAGTGGCATGATCATGGCTCACTGCAACCTTGAACTCCTGGGCTCAAGCTGGGGCTACAGGCATGTGGCACTGCACTTGGCTCATTTTTTTTTTAATGTTTTGTAAAGACGAGGGTCTTTCTCTGTTGCCGAGGCTGGTCTCAAATTCCTGACCTCAAGCAATCCTCCCACCTCAGCCTCCAAAAGCACTGTAATTACAATCATGAACCACCATGCCTGGCCCAGTCTCTTTCATTTTAGACATTTTAGTAGGTATGTATTGGTATTTCATTGTGGTTTTAATTTACATTTCTGTAATGACTAATGATGTTGGGCCTCTTTCCACATACTCATTGGCCCTTCATATATATTCTTTGGTAAAGTATTTATTAAAAATCTTTTGACCATTTTTAATTGGATTGTTTGTCTGGCAAATATTTTCTCCCAGTCTGTAGCTTATCAACTCATTTTCTTAATAGCATTTTTCAAAGAGTATAAGTTTTCATTTCAACGAAGTAGAGTGCACTATTTTTTTATTTTGTGGTCTGTGCTATCACTTGTTTTTTATGATTTAAAATAGTTTTATACCTCATCCAGAAAATTCTTTGCAAGATGAAACTGGATGATCTTAGAAGGTTAAATTTAACATCAGAATTTATTTTGGGGGCAAGGGGCTAGGTTTTCATTAGGTGTGTTGTGGCTTTTAAAAAATCTTTGTTTATGACAGTGGTTACCATATGAGACAGAAAAAATTAGGGTGATTTGAAAAAGCAGTTCAGAAGTTTTGTGAACACAAGACTCAGCAGAAGAGTGACTCAGGAGAAGGCCAGGAGGCATGCTTGTAAATTGAGAGAACTAAGATTTGAGGACAAATTCCTTTTGAATGTCAAGTGTCCAGTATGGTGTCTTTCTTAAGCAAAGCTACAGTGCTAACAGAGGAAAAAGTGTCACCAAGTTAGCAGGAGAATGTGGCAGACAAGACCCATGGTCCTGGCACCGGCCACATCTTAAATCCGCGGGTGGTCCTCCAACCCCACCCCCCAACCTGTGCTTGACCAAGAGAAAACTATTTCTGCTGCTTCACCAGGCTCCTGGAAGGGCCAATTTATTCCCTCCCACGTTGAGCAGACTTTAATAACTAAAGCATATGGCTTCCTGCAAACAGGCCCAGCCAGGAATTAACTCCTTCCTTCCTTCCCCTGCAGTTATAACCAATTAGATCTTTCCGGACTAATGCACGCCCCAGCTCACCAGGAAGGAACAACAGTCGATGGCAGATTTTCCATGGCTTTCTCAGTGTCCTGCTGGCCCTGGATCTCCCTGGAGTCAGCCCAAGGTATTTCAGGGTTGACATTGCATGACATTATATGGCTGCTTACAACCAAGCCTGCAACTGCTGACCCAGTCTAATTTGAGACAGCGTTCATGCTGGCTGCTGTTATGGGCCCATGCTGCAGGTATTCCCATCAGGGCCCTGTCCCAAAAGATGGCATAAAAGGTCACCAGGTTTGGACTAATTGAATTTAAAAGGCTATTTGTCTGAATCTGGATTTTTAAAGAGAAAGATACACAGTATAATGAAAAAGAAAGTGATTGGGCCGGGCACAGTGGCTCATGCCTGTAATCCCAGCACTTTGGAGGGCCAAGGCAGGTGGATCACTTAAGGTCAGGAGTTCAAGACCAGCCTGGCCAACATGATGAAACCCCATTTCTACTAAAAATACAAAAATCAGCCAGGTGTGGTGGTGCACTCCTATAATCCCAGCTACTCGGGAGACTGAGGCAGGAGAATCGCTTGAACCCAGGAATTTGAGATCAGCCTGAGCAACATAGGGAAATCCCATCTCTACAAAAAATAAAAAATTAGCCAGGTGTGTTGATGTGTGCTTGGGGTCCCAGCTACTCAGGAGGCTGAAGTAGGAGAATCGCTTGAGCCCGGGAAGTCAAGGCTGCAGTGAGCCATGATCGTGCCACTGCACTCCAGCCTGGGTGACAGAGCCCAGCATTGAAGATGAGGTGACAGCTAAAGAAGATGAAAAGAAATGGCTGGAGGAAGAGAAGGGAGGGGAGGTGACTTGGGGGCCCCAAGGAGTCTCAGGGAAAATATGGAAGCCATGAGGAGCATCAGGAAGAGAAGACCTAGCCATGCTGGGGTGCTTGGCCTTTGGTAGGTCAGTTATTGCTGAGAAGTGGTGGAGAACAAAGCCACGTTGATGCAGGTAGATGAATGCATTACAAATGAAGGGAAAAAAAAGGAAGTACAATAAAAAGCCAAAGCCAGTGGAGTCAAGTGATAGCATCAAGACAGGGAACATCTTGGTATATTAAACAGTCACAGGAAGGAGTGGGAGAAAATAAGGCCAGAGAGGAACAGAAAGAAGTGAGAAGCCAGGAGCTGCACTGGATCAGTGGATGGAAGCCAGCGCCCAGGCCACAGTGGTGTTTGGTGAAACCCTTCACAGGGGGCCACCAATACGGAATGAGCTCGGAGAACTTTGACTCATGAATGATAGACAGCAAGGGCAGAGAAGTGAACAGCCCTACTGACACTGCGACACAGTGCTAGGAGGTGGCCAAGGGAGACCGGTGTGATAAATGGGATTTCACCCAAAGTTCCAGGGTCTAGAAATGTGCTAAGGGCAGGGCGGGGTACAGGGGAGTTGGGGAATCACTGCATTTGGCCATGGGAGGCTCAGAAGGAGGTGAGGATGAAGTCCAAGTAGGAGCTTGGACATGATCTCAATTCTTCCCTAAAATGTGGGAGTCCTCATCAGCCATTGAGGGCAGCGGTAAGGAAGAGCAGAGAATTCAAGATCTGAAGAGAAATTCTAGTCTTTTGAAATTCCATGGTCACAGTAGTTTTGCCTAATATTTGTCTTAATCCTTTGCAAAGTGCTTTCATTGACAGTTGTGTTCATTTGGGAAGAATTAGTCCCCTTCTACAGAATTGGGGGAAACTGAGGTTTAGAAAAGTTCAGTGGCTTATTCAAGATCATACAGCTGGAAATGGCACAGCTGGGACTGATATTCGTGTTTCTGTGATTCAAGGTCCAACCCTGTCTCCCCGACCCAGGGAGCTGTTAAAATCAACCCGACTATCCATTTCTTAGGCATCCCTGTGTGCTAGACACCATGCTAAGGCATTGCCGGTGAATTTCACACTAGCAGACATGTTTGTTGTTTGCCCAACACCTGCTACACTCTCCTGATTTTACTTACACAAAACAGCCCAGAACTGGAAATCATTCACATGTCCATCAGCAGGTGAATGGAGAAGCAAATTGTGATGTCTCCATACAGTGGAATATTACTCAGAAATAAAAAGGAACCATTTGCTGGTATACACAAACACATGGATGCATCTCAGAAGATGCGAATATACACAAAAACGTGAGTGCATCTCAAAAGATGCTAATATACACAAAAACATGGGTGCATCTCAAAAATATCACTTGGCATAATGCATCCATGTCTTTGGATGCATCTCCAAAGATCACATACGTAGGCTTCCATTTCTATGAAACTGTAGAAGCAGGTAAATCTAATATGTAGTAGCCGAAAACAGATTAGTGGCACCTGAGATCAGGGTAGGGTGGTGAATTGACTGAGAAAGGATACAAGGGAAATTTGAAGTGATAGAAATGTATCCTATGGCATTATGGTGGTGGTTACATGGGTACGCACATCAAACTGTATATGTGAAATTGATGCATTTTATTTTTGAAAATTATACTTCATTAAAGAAGACGATGCAAGGGCCAGGTGCAGTGGCTCACGCCTGTAATCCCAACACTTTGGGAGGCCGAGGATGGTGGATCATGAGGTCAGGAGATGGAGATCATCCTGGCCAACATGGTGAAACCCCGTCTCTACTAAAAAATACAAAAAATTAGCTGGGCGTGGTGGCACATGCCTGTAGTCCCAGCTACTCGGAAGGCTGAGGCAGGGGAATCACTTGAACCCAGGAGGCGGAGGTTGCAGTGAGCCGAGATCGCGCCACTGCAATCCAGCCTGGGCGACAGAGCAAGACTCCGTCTCAAATAAATAAATAAATAAGACAATGCATAAAATAATTTTAGCATTTGAGATGAATCACAGAGATGAATATAATACAAATATATATAAATAAAGAAATGGAGGAAAGAAAGGCTGAACTTAACATGAAGCCAGAGACAAAGTGAATTCACAAAGCCTACATCGATTGCTTAATTGAGGGAAACTACAAATTGGGCTCTGAGCTTCCCAGAGGCCAAAGCAAAAAAAAGGAAAAGAAATATTCACAATCTTTCATACGTATGAAAAAGAAAATAACAGTGTTCATAAAATTGGATCATAGAGATATGGCTTGTAAGTATTATGAGAACACACAGAAGGAAGTGACTAACTCTGTTTAGGAAAGTGAGGAAATGCTACAGAGATAAGGGTTTAAAAAAAAAAAAAAAGGCCAAACAAACAAAAAAACAGTGAATGCTGACTTCAGGGAGGTTGAATGTGAAAGGGGTGGGATTGAGCCACTGAATGGGAAACAATCAGCTGAGCTCATGTCCTAGATGTCCTTCAGCTCTAAAGAGGTGAGATCAGAGGCCATGGTCTCAGAAGCAAGAAGGAGGCTGGGGCCCAAGGAGGGAACTGTCGTCCCACAGCCAGGAGAGGCATTTAACATATTTACTCACCAGTTTGCCATGGATCTATCCAAATCAGCATCAGACCCCAGCTGGACCATGTCTGGAAGGCCCTTGTCATGTGGGTATTATATCTTTCACTGTTGGATCATGGGGAGGTGAAGGTCCCAGTGGGTAGGAGCCGTTGGGGAGGTGAAGGGAGTTACTAACCCATAAAGAGCATGTTAGTATTTCAGTAACAATCCAGGCAGATCGAGCCCAGCTATCAGCTGTGGGTCGCCCCTGCCCATACCTATGACCTCTCCGCCCAGCTGCCTTCCACAGTCCAAGTCATGCCTGATTATCACCAGCTAATGAGAATTCCTGGCCTTGGTCTACTGCCCACACTCAGGAATTCGCTATTCATGAGAAACGTCAGCTTTACGAAAGTGGGCCCTGTGTGTCAGCTCTTTTTCCCACATTCAGGGTTTACAGCTGACAGTAGTTTGTTTCACATGATTTGCTGATGGGGGAAGAGGCCGTAATCCAGGAAACTGCTCTGGCAAATCACCCCTGGGCCAACAGAGTATTCTGGAACATTCTTTTTATGTTTCCCCTTAGAAATCATTTGGAAAGGGAAGTGTTGAGATTTAAACAAGGCTAGAGAGGAAGATTTCATGCCTGAGGGAATAATGGAGCCAAACACTGAAGCTGCCACACCTCAGCTTCAGCGATTCTCCTGCCTCAGTCTCCCAAGTAGCTGGGATTACAGGCACCTGCCACCACACTCCACTAATTTTTGTATTTTTAGTAGAGATGGGGTTTCACCATGTTGGCCAGGTTGGTCTTGAACTCCTGACCTCAGGTGATCTGCCCACCTTGGCCTCCCAAAGTGCTGGGATTACAGGCATGAGCCACCGCACCTGGCCTTACATGACTTTCTTCTTTTCCTCCTAATCAGACCTCTGGACCAACAGTTGACAAATTTCATAAATGATGACAAAGGCAGCCTATGGAACGATGATACTCTAGGGTACCAGCCTGGGAAGAAATATCTTAGAATGCAAACTTCCTCAAACACAGGGACCCTGGATTTTAGGTGTTTGACTTGGTGATCTCTGAATGGGGCTGAGCACAGGAAATAATAAAGAGCTACAAATACTCAGAGAGAACAGGAAGGGCTGAGCTCCCGTTGGCCACTTGACATAGTGCCAGCTTTCTTCAGGGTCCTACTCCACCCCTGCCAAGTTTCCAGTGAACCACAACATCATAGAATCAATTACATTCTCGTGACTGTTAATATGGCACCGTGAGGTTCACACAGGCTCTCAACCAAGCCTTTCACCACCCCAGCAAGGAAAATTCAGAAGGCTTTACTGAGACTGGGAAACTGAGGCCCAGAAAGAGGCCCCAAGACACACAGTTAGTCAAGGGGAAAACAGGCTAGCAGTCAACAGTTTGGTCTTGCAGTCAGAAGAATCTGCATTGAAATCCTTACTGGCTCCCCTCAGTTTGTTACCTTACTGTCTGAGTTTGTTTCCTCCTCTGCAATACGGTACATGCTTCCGGAATAAGGCTCCAGGGCCACCCTGCCAGGGATCCTAGGTCAACCACTTAGCAGCTGAGTGATCATGGGCTGGTTACTTAACCACTCTGTGCCCTGGTTTACTCATCTATAAAATGAGGATAATATTTGTACCCACCACACGCACAACATGCGTTACTCTCACAGACATACGTTAAAAACAAAGAAGTCGGACCCAAAAAGGCACATCCTGCATGATTCATTTATCTGATGTTCGAAAACAAGCCAACTGTTTAGTGGGAATGGGGCTTCCTTTTGGGGTGATGAAAATGTTTTGGAGACACAGAGAGGTGATGGTTGCCCAATATCGTGAATGTGTTCAATGTCACTGGATTATTTTCTTTAAAATGGCTAATTTTGTAAATAATGTGAATTTCACCTTAATTTTTAAAAATAATTAAGTTATTAATTTTGAAAGTGAGCCAAACTCATTGACAATGCTGGAAATCAAAATAGTGGTTACCTTCTTGAGGAGAGGGTGGTGGTAATGACCGAGAACGGCCATGAGGAAGGCTTGGAGAAAACTTCTATAGCTTAACCCAGGTGGTGGGGGCATGGGGACACATAGGTAAAAACTGATTAAGCTCTGTGCTTAAGATTTTTGCACTTACAGGGCTATTGTGAAATTAAGTGAGGTAATCCATGTCTAGCTCTTTAAACAACCCTGACACATAACAAATGCTCAATAATTAGTAACTCTGGCTGGGCACGGTGGCTCACACCTGTAATCCCAGCACTTTGGGAGGCTGAGGTGGGTGGATCACCTGAGGTCAGGAGTTCAAGACCAGCCTGGCCAACATGTCGAAACCCATTTCTACTAAAAATACAAAAATTAGCCGGGCGTGGTGGCACATGCCCATGGTTCCAGCTACTCGGGAGGCTGAGGCAGGAGAATCACTTGAACCTGGGAGGCAGAGGTTGCAGTGAGCCAAGAACGCACCACTGCACTCCAACCTGGGTGACAGAGCAAGACTCTGTCTCAAAAAAATAATAATAATAAAGAAAGAAAATTAGTAACTCTTATTAGTGCCATCATTATCGTATGCAGTCTGGAAGGTTGGATGAGATGATACACATAAGTCACTTAGGCAGGAGTTTTGTATATGCCCCAATAGAGGCAATTTTCACTAATATTAAATCAAACCCAAACCTCTGGCTCAAGATTCAGAGTGCTTTGCAAAGTGCTGTCCTGCCCACTCCTAGGGATTGGTTTGACATGTGCTATGTGGAAGAGAGCCAAGGATTTAAGGATTAGGGCTTGGTACACCGCAGCACAGCCTCCGGATAAGCTGGCTTCCCTCCCTCAGGCGAGTCTGGGTACAAAGTAAACCAGTTGCCATCACAAAGGCAGACTTTGGAAGAGAACAGTCACCTCACATTCACCCAAAGGTCGATGGTATCTGAGAAAGAATGGGCCAAGTTAAATCTAGCTTTTATTGTCCCCTGACTGGTGGGGGACTACCCTGCTCATTAATCTGCTCATTTGATTGGCATCCTTTCCTGCCCAATTCCCTTTGACTGGCATGCTTCATGCAGACCCAGAAGGGTAATCTTCCCTTCATTGGGCCACACAATCCCAGGTACATATCCGCCTCTCCAACACCTATGATGTGGGGCCGTGCTCATACATCGGGTATCTCTCCTTCCAAATCCCAGATAAGAGCCCTGTTTCAGTCAACTTTTCAGCTCAAGGGTGGCTCCTGGAACACAGCAGGGACTAAATGTGTAAAGGAGAAAGGGACAGAGGGAGAGGCTCCCTAGTTGGGTAGATCCTTTCTTTTTTCTTTTTCTTTTTTTTTTTTTTTTTTGAGACGGAGACTTGCTCTATCACCCAGGCTGGAGTGCAGTGGCGCGATCTCTGCTCACTGCAAGCTCCGCCTCCTGGGTTCATGCCATTCTCCTGACTCAGCCTCCTGAGTAGCTGGGACTACAGGTGCCCGTCACCACGCCTGGCTAATTTTTTTGTATTTTTAGTAGAGATGGGATTTCACTATGTTAGCCAGGATGGTCTCGATCTCCTGACCTCGTGATCCGCCCGCCTCGGCCTCCCAAAGTGCTGGGATTACAGGCGTGAGCCACCGCTCCCGGCCGGGTAGATCCTTGAGAACAGAATCAGTTCCCTCCCTTCTGATTCTAAAAAGATTTGTTTGGAAAGAAAGCACAGAAACAGATAGGGGTTAATCCGGAGCGGGCTGAATATGCAACTGCTTCCTGGTTCCTTCTGAGTCAGTTCAATTCCCTTTAGAAAGAGCTACCAATATCCAGAAATGGCAGTATTGTTGCTTTGTGGGGGGAAAGTGAAGTCGAGGGTGGAAAGCATTTGGGAGGTGGGGTAAGTGGGGGATTTGTGTAATTTTGTTTCATTTTGTTTTCTGTTTGGGGATTAAGTCCGCCTATCCCTTATCAGCATGGCAATTTCGCAAGCATATAACGTCAACCACAACACATTTTCATCTAAACTAATAAGCTGCATTTAGATCTGAAAAACAGGTGCAGCTCTTGACCTCTGGGGACATCCCCCCAAAAAACCTATGCCCTCCAGTCTAATCGTGAGAAAGACATCAGACAAATCCCAGTTGAGAGACACTGTACAGAATATTTCAGCAAAGCATTCCTCCAAATTGTCAAGGTCATTAAAGACAAGAAAGTCTGAGAAACTGTCACAGCCCAGGGGACCCTAAGGGGCACGGTGACTAAATGTAATGTGGGATTCTAGATGGAATCCTGGAACAGAAAGAGGACCTCAGATAAAAACTAAGAAAATCTAAATAAACTATGCACTTTACTTAATAATAACGCATCAGTAATGGTTCATCAATTGTGACAAATGTGCCATCCTAACGTAAGATGTTAATAATGGGAGAAACTAGAGTATATGGGAACCCTCTGTGCTGTCTTTGAAATTTTTGTAAATTAAAATCTGTTCGAAAAAAATCAGATTTTTGTGTTTTTTTTTTTCTAAATGAAGTACTGCAGAGCATTCAATGTTAGTAACAGGCTGGGTGCAGTGGCTCGGGCCTGTAATCCCAGCACTTTGGGAGGCTGAGGCAGGAGGAGCTCTTGAGACCAGCCGGGGCAAGATAGTGAGACCCCATCTCAAACAAAAAAAAAAGAAAAAGAAAAAATTCATTAGCAGGGCATGGTGGCATATGCCTGTAGTCCCAGCTACTAGGGAGGCTGAGACGGGAGGATCGCTAGGGCCCAGGTCGTTGAGGCTGCAGTGAGCTGTGATCATGCCACTGCACTCCAGCCTAGGCAACAGAGCCAGACCCTGTCTCAAAAAACAAACGAAATATTGAAAAACCCTTCCCCCTTGCCCCCTCAAAAATGTACCCAGTCATCAAGAGTTTAACACATCAAAGATTTCACCTCTCTTGTGTTTCTTCCCCCACAAAGTGTCAGACCCCATTTGAAGTCCCAAACTATTGGAGTTCAGATGGGAAAATGATCTATGCCTGAGCTGCCCTACATTTCAGCATTTCAAGAATAAAAACAGACCAGGCACCGTGGCTCACACCTGTAATCCCAGCAATTTGGGAGGCCTAGGCGGGCGGATCACCTGAAGTCAGGGGTTTGAGACAAGCCTGGCCAACATGGCAAAACCCTGTCTCCACTAAAAAATACAAAAATTACCCAGGTGTGGTGGCATGCTCCTATAATCCCAGCTACTCAGAAGGCTGAGACAGGAGAATCACTTGAATCCAGGAGGTGGAGGTTGTAATGGGCCAAGATGACACCACTGCACTCCAGCCTAAGCAACAGAGCAAGACTCTGTCTCAAACAAAAGAAACAAACAAAAAAAGAATAGAAACACCGGGTGGCAGGCACCTGCAGTCCCAGCTACTCAAGAGGCTCTGTCAAGAGGATCACTTGAGTCCAGGAGTTTGAGTCCAGCCTGGGCAGCACAGAGAGACTCATCTCTAAAAAGGAAATAAAAAATAAACAGAAATGTTTAAAAATAAATAAAAATGACTCCAATATTTTCAGCTACAAACAACATGTTTATTCCAGATGTCCAAACTTCACAATCTATTTGTTTTAAAATATATATATATATATCGTAATTTTATTGCATGCCAAGCACTGTGCTAGGCACTAGAGAAACACTGACAAGAAAGACAAACACAGCCCCTTCCCTCCTGGGGCTTAGTGTTCCTTTCTAGGATGCATGATACACAGCTGAACCAGTAAAGGGCTATGGGGGTAACAGTGACCAGGAGAACCTCTGCTCAGAGTCCTTGCCAGGAACAGCGACCGGTGGTCGGGAGCCCTCTGAATCCTCTGTCTGCGTCTCTCTTCAGACCAGATTGCTGATGAACTGCGGTTGGATACAGCCTATGGCATTCGGGTCAGAAGTATTCCAGCCCAAGTATTTAGGGGCTTGAAATTTGTCTTAAAGGCAAGGAAAGACTTTTTACAGTGGCCACATGACTTTGGCAAGTCACTAATAACTCTTAGCCCATCACTCCCTGAGCATCCAGGGAGTACAGCCACTGTGCTACGGTGGAAGAGATGGCAATTACAGAGGGAAAAGAGGCTGGAGAAGCTTGAGGTCTAGTGCCAGACACAAACCAGAAAACAGACTGTGGAAATACAGTGTGGTGAGTGTGGTGGCCTGCAAGGCACCCCAGGACTAGAACCCAAAAACAGAGGCTTTTTCAAGAGATCAACTTTATTGGGCTGGGCGCAGTGGCTCACACCTGTAATCCCAGCACTTTGGGAGGCCGAGGTGGGCGCATCACCTGAAGTCAAGAGTTCAAGACCACCCTGGCCAACATGAAGAAACCCCCGTCCCTACCAAAAATACAAAAAATTAGCCAGGCATCATGGCAGGCTCTTGTAATCGCTGCTACTCAGGAGGCTGAGGCAGGAGAATCGCTTGAACCCAGGAGATGGAGGTTGCAGTGAGCCGAGAACGCGCCACTGCACCCCAACCTGGGCAACAGAGAAAGACTCCACCTCACACACACACACACACACACACACATATAAAACAGCTTTATTGAAGTGTCATTTACATAAATAGAATGCCTCTGTTTTAAGTGTACATTTTAAATTTTATGAGTTTGACAAATGTGTACACCTGTTCACCACCACCACAATCACGTATAGAATATTTCCATCACCCCCAAAATGTCCTTTGTGCATCTTTGCACTCAATTCCTGCCACCCACCCCCCAACCCCTGGAAACCACTGATCTGTTCTCTTTCATTATGGTTTTGCCTTTCCTAGAACTTTCTGGAATCATACAGTAGATACTCTTTTTTTTTCTAGTTTCTTTCATTTAGTCCAATGCTCTTGAGACTCATCCATGCTGTTGCATGTATCAGTGTGTTCCTTTTCATTGCTGAGTAATATTCCATTGTATGGATGTACCACAGTTGGTTTATACAATCACCAGTTGATGGACATTTGGGTGGTTTCCAGTTGAGGCTGGAGAAATAGACAGCAACAGCAAGGGTACTGTGCTAAGGGAAGATGACGGGAAGACACAGGAAGATTTGCAGCAAGAGGATCCCTTGTAGTTTGTGCATTGCAGTCTGACAGTGACCTACTGAGGACTGACACTTGTTTGTAATGGCCACCAGATACCCAGGTACAGAGTTTAATAGGAAGTAGAAGAAGATCCATGCTGAATATGTGGAAACTGATATGTAATGGTTGAAGCCATGGTGTTGGTGAGATCACCCAAGCAAAGCACACAGAGGGTGGAGTTATCTGAGTGCTCACCTTTCTCCCCCGTGAGCCTGGGAGAACCAGCTAAGTGCAGTGGTTAAGAGTATGTACTCCAGAGCCAGACTTCTGGGCTTCAAATGCCAGTTGTGTGATGTGGGAGCTGGCATTTGGTCTCAATTTCCTCATCTGTAAAATGGAGGATAAAAATATACCTACCTCATTGGCTTGATATAAGGGTTATATGTGTTCATTCATGCGTAGCTCTTAGCACACTATCAGGCACTTGCACACAGGAAGTGCTACATAAGTGTTAGCTATTTTTAATATCATTTTTCTTTTAAAAATCTGGGGTGTAGGTATCACCAAGACTTAAATTTGAATACCAACCCCATGCATGAGAAGCTGAAGGACCCTGTGAAATTTAACAGCTCTGAGCTGAAAGTTCCTTACCTGACAAATGAGAATAATAATTCCTCTCTCATTTGTTGGAGGAGTAATTGAGTACAGGATGAAAAGTAGAAACTGACTGGGCACAGTGGCTCACACCTATAATCCCAGCACTTTGGGAGGACGAAGCGGGGGATCACCTGAGGTCAAGAGTTCGAGACCAGCCTGGTGAAATAGACCACCATGCCAACATGGTGAAATGCTGTCTCTACTAAAAACACAAAAATTAGCCGGGTGTGTTGGCAGGCGCCTGTAATCCCAGCTACATGGGAGGCTGTGGCAGGAGAATTGCTTAAACCCAGGAGGCGGAGGTTGCAGTGAGCCAAGATCGTGCCACTGCACTCCATCCTTGGTGACAGAGCAAGACTCCATCTCAAAAAAAAAAGAAAAAAGAAAAGTAGAAACCATCAGAGACCTCTCCTGTGGGGTTAATCTCTGTTTTTCTCCTCCCCTCCTCTGTGTTCCCACAGAACACATACATTCCTATTCCAGCTCTTTCCTCACTGCTATGGTGCACTGCTTACTGGTGTATTAGTCAGGATGGGCTAGGTTATGCTGCAGTAACAAACAGCCCCCAATTCCCAGTGGCTTACAATGACAAAGGTTTCTTTCTCACTCACCCTACATGTCCACCACAGGTTGACTGCTGTTCTGTTCACCCATCATTTTCACTCTGGAGCCCAATTGAACAGTGCAGCCTGTTTCTGAGGGCATTGCTGGCTGTTATGAGAGACAGAAAAGAAATGTGTTAAACCTGGTGCTGGCCTTAAGGCTTCTGTCCAGAAGTAACACATGTTTATCCTCCTCACGTTTCATTGTTCAAAGCAAGTTAAATGACTATACCTTGTTGAACATGGCCATAATCTGCCATCCATTTAAAGGGAGGAACAGTGAACTTTGGTGGATAGTAATATTATATCACAACTGGGCTACATCTGCCACTAAACAGAGCCTCTGGAAGGCAAGGTCTGGGCACTAGTCACAGCCACACCCCATGCCTGGCACAGTGCCCCCAAGGTTTGGTGAATTAAGCAAGGCTGAGGGCTCTTTAACTTGGCCTGGAGCATCTAGATTTACTCTGCCCCAAGATGGAAAGCTCTCCTCTGGTCACCTCTCCCATAGAAAGGGGAGTGAACCCATCATCACCAGGAGGCAAGCAGTCTCCATGCCAGGTCACCAGAAGAAAGTGTGTCTGCTGGCAGGAGGAAACTGCCAAAGGTGCCAGCTGCTGCCCAGGGGACCAAGCCTCATTTGCATGTTGGCACAATAACAGTAATTCATCAAGTGCTTTACAAGTGTTGTTTCATTTGACCTTCAAAACATTCCTGTGGACCTCAGGAGGCACATAGCTCACAACATCCCCAGCAGGAAGATAAGGCCATCAAGACAGTGAAGTACGAGCCTGAGCAACATGATGAAACCCCATCTCTACAAAAAAAAAGTACAAAAATTAGCCAGGTGTGGTGGTGTGCACCTGTAGTCCCTGCTCTTCAGGAGACTAAGGTGGGAGAATCCCTTGAGTCCAGGACGTCAAGGCTGCAGTGAGCCATGATCATGCCACTGCACTCCAGCCTTGGCAATAGAGTGAGACCCTGTCTCAAAAAAAAAAAAAGACAGTGAAGTAGAAATTGGAACCCTGTGCACTGCTGGTGGGAATTTAAATGGTGCAGCCACTGTGGAAATCAGTAACGTCAGTTTCTCAGAAAAGTGAACATAAAATGACTATATGATCCAGCAATTCCACTTCTGGGGGTATATGTAAAAGAACTGAAAGCAGAGACTCGAACAGATATTTGTACATCCATGTTCATAGCAGCATTGTTCACAATAGCCAAAATGTGGAAGCGACTCAAGTGCCCAGGGATGGGTAACCAAAATATGGCAGTATATTCATACCATGGAATATTATTCAGGCTTAAAAAGGAAGGAGATTCTGACACATGCTACAACACGCATGAACCTTGAGAACATGATGCTAAGTGAAAAAGCCAATCACAAAAAGACAGATACTGTATGATTCAGTTATATGCGGTTTCTGGAGCAGTCAAATTCATGGAGACAGAAAGTAAAATGGTAGTTGTCCAAGGAAAGAGGGAGGGGAAATGGGAAGTTTATGTTTAACAGGTATAGAGTTTCCATTTGGGAAGATGAGAAAAGTTCTGGAGATGGATGGTGGTGATGATTGCACAATAATGGGAATGTATCTAACACCACTAAATTGTACATTTTAAAATGGTTAAGATGGGGCTGGGCATGGTGGCTCATGCCTGTAATCCCAGCATTTTGGGAGGCTAAGATGGGCATATCACCTGAGGTCAGGAGTTCGAGGCCACCCTGGCCAACATGGTGAAACCCCATCTCTACTAAAAATACAAAAATTAGCCTGTCACAGTGGCCATCACCTGCAATGCCAGCTACTCAGGGGAGTGAGGCAGGAGACTTGCTTGAACCCTGGAAGCAGAGGTTGCAGTGAGCTGAGATCGTGCCACTTCACTCCAGCCTGGGCAACAGAGTGAGACTCCGTCTCAAAAAAAAAAAAAAAAGGTTAAGATGGTAAATTTTATGTCGTGCATATTTTGTACCACAATTCTTTTAAAAGGACCAAGGAAAGTGACTTGCCCAAGGGCATGCAGCTGGGAAGAGAAACAGCCATAACCTGAGAATCTGAGTGCAGTGCTCTTTCTCTAATACCGCATGGCTTCTCACCATGACTGCCTTTATCTCTGTATTAACCTCACCCACAGTCACCTCCCCACCTGAGTGTGGAGTGTCTCCCTTCCCCAGCCCTCATCCTGCTTAGTGGGTAGAATATAGTGTTCTTTGTCACTGAATCACTCATTCATTCATTCAACACACATGATTGGAACACCTATTATGTGTCAGACACCCCCTCTACTCTAGGTGTCAGGCACAGAGGCCAGTCCCTGCTCTCCAAGGACTCTCGGGCTAGCAGCAATTTCAGTGTGCAAAGCACTGGGAAATAAAGATGAGCAGGAATCTTCAGGCACACAGTGGACGAGGGCCTTAACTCTGCCTGGAGATATCAGGGAAGGCTTCAAGGTGGAGAGGACATTTGATCAGAACCTTGGAACATGAGTAAGAGTTTTCCAGGAGGAAAAGGAGAATATATTCCATGTAGAGGGAACAGGGTGTACAAAGGCATGGAGAGAAGAACAAACAGATGGTCAAAGAATCCCAAGTTATCAGAGTTAGGCCCAGTATTCGGGAAGTTGGGAAGTTTGCAGAGACTACATCATGAGGAACACAGTATGCCAAGCTAAAGAGTCTAACTTTCTTCTTATGGGCAACAGGGTATCATTATCAGATTTAGCAAGGGAGTGGCACAATCAGATTTACATTTTAGAAGGGTAGAGAATAGCTCATAGGGAGAAGTTCAACGACAAGAATATTGACAAAACCCAGGCAAGACGTTAGGAAAGCCTGAGCCAGGGAAAGGCAAGGGGGATGCAGATGAAAAGTAGAAACCATTCAGAGACCTCTCCTATAGGGTTAACGTCTGTTCTCTCCTCCCCTCCTTTGTGTTCCCACAGAACACTATACATTCCTTTTCCAGCTCTTTCCTCACTGCTGTGGTGCACTGCTTACTGGTGTATTCGTCAGAATGGACCAGGTTATGCTGCAGTAACAAACAGCCTCCAGTTCCCAGTGGCTTGCAATGACAAAGGTTTCATTGAACAGATCAGTGGTTTCCAACATGCCACTGGAATATCAGCACCTTAGGACAGGAGTTTTTGCCAGTTTTATTCACTGCTATATGCTCATTACCTGGCACATAGTGCGGTCTCATAAATATTTGTTGAGGGACCAATAAATACTTGTTGAATGGTCAACATCAGAGGTAACTAGCAGAAACAGGGCTTAATGAACATTGCGTGTGAGAAATAATGGAAAAAGAAGAGTTTAAAATTACTCCCAGGTTTTTGTGTTGACCAACTAACTGGGCCAATGGCTATGTCTCATCAAGCTAAGACAGCTGGTAACCCGAGAAGCTTTCAGTTTGATGATGATACTTTCAGCTCTAGGCTCTTTGAGTCTGAGCTGAGACAGTTGTCATCCAGTTGGAGCTGATACTCACCCAGGTAGTATCGGATTTACAGGCCTGGAGTTGGAGAATAAGATCTGGGCTGGAGACAGACATTTGAGAGTCCGGAGTGGTGTTTGAAGCTATCGAAAGCAGGCAGTGCTCCAGGGAGGTAAGTCTCCTCCTCTGGAAACAGCGGGCCTCAACTTTTTGGCCAAATTTCCTTTTCTCTTTTTTTTTTTTTTTTGAGACAGAGTCTCGCTCTGTCACCCCAGCTGGAGTGCAGTGGCGCCATCTCAGCTCACTGTAACTTCCGCCTCCTGGGTTCAAGCGATTCTCCTGCCTCAGTCTCCTGAGCAGCTGGGACCACAGACGCCCACCACCACGCCCGGCTAATTTTCTGTGTGTGTGTGTTTTTTTTTTTTTTGGTAGAGACAGGGTTTCACTGTGTTAGCCGGGATGGTCTCCATCTCCTGACCTCGTGATCCACCCGCCTCAGCCTCCCAAAGTGCTGGGATTACAGGCGTGAGCCAACGCGCCCAGCCCCAAATTTCCTTTTCAATCTAGCATCCATAGCATCCCTGCTATCATCCTTTCCCAGAAAAATCCTAGAGAAGACCCCACACACATGGCGTCCTTGCAGATTCAGCCTCCCAGCCTCTGGCCATGCTCTTCCCCCTTCTACACAGGCTTCTTGGTCGGCTTCCTCCTTCCATCTGCCCTGACCCCCAGGCAGGGCCCAGCTCTGTCCTCTGCCCTGGAGCTGCCTTCAGCTAGGCCCAGACCAAAGAGTTCTGAATCTTCAGGATTCCAGAACTATTTGACACCCCACACCACAGCTTTTAACACAGTACTGGCCTTCTTTGTGATTTGAGCATGTGTCACGGCTCATGTAGCACTGACAGTACCCACTGCAGGCAAGGCCAGAGCCTGGGGCTAGCGAGTCTTCTCTCCCACTGCCCAGCCCTGGTGCAGGCTGCCACCACCAGTGCCCTCTGGGATCGGGACAGTGGCCTTCCAGCCCTTCTCTCAGCTACAACCTTGCCTCCCCTCCTGGATCCCCAACCCTCCTACCAGAGTCATCTGCCTAAACACAGGTCTGCTAACATCACTCCCCTACTCCAAACCTCCCGGTGCTCACAAAGGCCACAGGACAAGGGCCAGACCCCTCAGCGTGGCATGTAAACTCTCTTTCAGCCCTCCCCAACCTACCCTTCCAGTCTGACACTCCACTATGCTGCCCCCAAAAACACAACGCCCCTGGCTGACTCTGCCTCCCCCTCTAGAGCCTGAGTTTAACACCTGGCTCTATCACTTACCAGCTGTGTGACCGTGGGCAAGTTATTTAACCTCTCTGGGCCTCCATTTCTAGGCCTCAATAGAATAAAGATCATAAAAGTATCTACGTCTGGCCGGGCACAGTGGTCCACGCCTATAATCCCAGCACTTTGGGAGGCTGAGCCGGGCAGATCACCTGAGGTCAGAAGTTCAAAACCAGCCTGGCCAACACGGTGAAATCCCATCTCTACTAAAAATACAAAAAAAAAAAATAGCCGGGCGTGGTGGCACACACCTGTAGTCCCAGCTACTTGGGAGGGTGAGGCAGAAGAATCACCTGAACCCGGGAGATGGAGGTTGCAGTGAGCCAAGATCGTGCCACTGCATTCCAGCCTGGGCAACAGAGCAAGACTCCATCTCAACAACTACAACACCAACAGAAAAGTATGTCCTAAGGCTGTCGAAAGGATTAAATGAGTTAACGTGTGCAAAACACAACAAGGCTAGGTAAACGCCAATAGCTGGGCTTACTGTTATTATTATTATTCCCACCACTGAGCTTCTGCTCAGGTTGTTCCCATGATCTCAGTATCATGGTTGTTTCTGTTTGCCCTTCATCAGACAGCAAAGGCCTGCAGTTAGACACTGTCCCTCATTCCCCTCTGTCACAGCCCCCAGCACAGCCTCCCACAGCCTCCAGAAGAGCTCTTGACACATAGTATGGCAATGTGGTTAGTAAAATTTCACAGGCTCTGGAGCCTGACAGTCTTGAGTTCACATAGTGGCTGCAACACTTACTAGCTGTGCAACTATGGGTAAGTTACTTAACCTCTCTGAGTTCCAATTTCCACATAAGGAATGAGGATGCCCATCCCACTCTTGCAGAGTTGCTGTGAGAATAAATCCGACAATATCTGAAGACTGCGGACAGTGTCTGAGGCAGCAGAGGCCCTCGGTGAAGGTTAGCTTCTTTCCACATTCAATACATGTTGAAGTCACATCTTCCACTGTTTGAGTGTAGGCACGTTGAGGGCAGGGATTAAGCCCAAGTCCTGTGAATGAGAAAATTTGTGATCTTTTAAGTAGATGCTTGGCTGGGCGCGGTGGCTCATACCTGTAATTCCAGCACTTTGGGAGGCCAAGGCAGGTGGATCACTTGAGGCCAGGAGTTTGAGACCAGCCTGGTCTCGTGGTAAGCAAAAACAACATGGCAAAACCCCATCTCCACTAAAAATACAAAAAAGTTAGCCAGGCATGATGGCGCGCAACTGTAGTCCCAACTACTCAGGAGGCTGAGGCATGAGAATCGCTTGCACCAGGGCAGCGGAGGTTGCAGTGTGCAGAGATCATGCCACTGCACTCCAGTGTGGGTGACAGAATGAGACTGTGTCTCAAAAAAAATAAATAAATAAAATAAAATAAGTAGATGCTGGACAAATATCTGAGCCATGGCAGTGCTATGTGAAAGGAGCGGTCTCCTTGGTCCCTGGTTTGGGGTGGTGAAGATCAACTCTAAGTGGTCCTTAGTGGGGGTTGGGCCATGTTGGAACTGGAGGAGGCAGGAGGTTAGCAATGAATTTCTATTTGTTGCTAACTTTCCCCTGGGCAAAGGCTCTGTAGTCTGACTCCTTAAAGTGGAATGAATGACGCGCCTCCCAAGGACTCCTGGCTTCCCTCCCCACTTCTACCTCCGGAGGCTGTGCGACACCAAGGAGGCTCCAGAGACCCTGTTTTCCTGGTGCCAGAGACCAGCGGAATATCACTGTGGCTGCAGCAGGGAGAGAGGAAGCCATCTCTCTCCTGGATCAAGCTATATTTGACTTGCTAGGCAAGGCCATCCCCGCAGGCCACATTCCGTGGCCCCAAGCCAGGCTGGTGTGTAATATGCTCCGGCCACCCTGTCGTTACCTAATGCTTTCCTAATCTGCAGCTTACGCAAGAGGAGTACAAATCTCTGAGAACACCAAGAGAAACACCCCACCAGGCACCTCCCTGGCCGACCTGCGTGCTGTTTTCGGGTTGGTGGTTTCATCACGGAGGTGCTCGCTGTTGGCTACCATGAGGGCCACCTTGGTAGGCCATTTAGAGCCCCATTTCTCACATGAGGACTCCCCCAGTCTGCACCTTCACCCCTTCTCTGACAACACTGACACTGCACTAGATATTCTATTTGACACAGAGCGGGGGACGAAGTCTTGCACCTTTCTGTCTTGCTATCTGTGAAGCAGATCTTTCAACAAATGCTGCTGGAACAATTACACAATTAATATTAAAAAAATATTGACTCTACTTCACACCATATGTACAAATTAACTCAAATGAATCATTGACCTAAATGTAAAACCTAAAACTACAAAACCTTTGGAAGAAAATAAATAGGGGGTATAATTTTGTAACCTTGGGTTAGGTAAAATTTCCAAGAATAGAAAATACACAAATACGTGAACCATAAAAGAAAAACATGGATAAATTGGACTTAGTAAAAATATAAAACTTTACTTCTTCAAAAGACACTCTTTAAGACCATAAGCCGGGCGCGGTGGTTCACGCCTGTAATCCCAGCACTTTGGGAGGCTAAGATGGGCGGATCACGAGGTCAGGAGATCGAGATCGTCCTGGCTAACACGGTGAAACCCCGTCTCTACTAAAAATACAAAAAAAATTAGCCGGGCATGGTGGCGGGTGCCTGTAGTCCCAGCTACTCGGGAGGCTGAGGCAGGAGAATGGCGTGAACCCGGGAGGCGGAGCCTGCAGTGAGCCGAGATCGCGCCATTGCACTCCAGCCTGGGCGACTGAGCAAGACTCCATCTCGAGAAAAAAAAAAAAAAAGACCATACAAAGACCAGCTATAGACTGAAAGGAACTATTTGCAAAACATATATTGGAAAAAGAATTCGCATCTGGGATATAAAAGGAATTCCTACAACTCAATAAGAAAACCAACATCCTGGCCGGGCGTGGTGGCTCACGCTTGTAATCCCAGCACTTTGGGAGGCCAAAGGCAGGCGGATCACTTGAGGTCAGGAATTCAAGACCAGCCTGGCCAACATGGTGAAACCCCGTCTTTACTAAAAATACAAAAATTAGCCAGTCGTGGTGGTACATGCCTGTAGTCCAAGCTACTCAAGAGGCTGAGGCAGGAGAATCACTTGAACCCGGGAGGTAGAGGTTGCAGTGAACTGAGACTGCGCCACTGCGCTCCAGGACAGGGCAAGACTCCGTTTCAAAAAACAAAAAGAAGACAGGAGAATAAGCATTTGAAAAGATGCTAAACCTTAATTATTCATTAAGGAAATGAAAATTAGACCACAATGAGATACCATACACATCTACTAGGATGGCTAAACTATAAATAAATAACTAAATAAACCTGACATACTGAGTGTTGGTGAGGATGTGGAGCAATTAGAGTTCTCGTATATTGCTCATGGGGATGCAAAATGGTGCAGCCACTGTGGAAAACAATTCAGTGATTTCTTATCAAGTTAAACATATGGCTGGGTGCGATGGCTCACACCTGTAATCCCAGCACTTTGGGAGGCCAAAAGTTCAAAGACCAGCCTGGGCAACATGGTAAGACCTCGTCTCAAAATAAACAAAATTAGCTGGACGTGGTAGCACACACCTGTAGTCCCAGCTACTTGGGAATTTGAGGCAATAGGATCACTGGAGCCCAGGAGGTCAAGGCTGCAGTGAGATATGATCATGCCACTGCACCCCAGCCTAGACAAGAGAGAAAGACCTTGTCTCAAAAAAAAGTGACCCAGCAGGCTTATTTCTAGGTATTTACCCAAGAGAAATGTAAACATATGTCCACACAAAGGCATGTACACACGTTTGTGGCAGCTTTATAATAACCTCCAACTGGAGACATCCAGATGTCGTTCAACTGGTAAAGAAATAAACAATATGTGCGGCCAGGCGCTGTGGCTCACGCCTGTAATCCCAGCATTTTGGGAGGCCAAGATGGGCATATCACTTGAGGTCAGAAGTTCGAGAGCAGCCTGAGCAACATGGCAAAACCCCGTCTCTATTAAAAGTACAAAAATTAGCTGGACGTGGTGGTACACGCCTGTAATCCCAGCTACTCGGGAGGCTAAGGCAGGAGAATCGCTTGAACCCAGGAGGCAGAGGTCGCAGTGAGCCGAGATCGCACCACTGCACTCCAGCCTGGGTGACAGAACGAGACTCTGTCTCAAAAATAAATACACAAATAAATAATAAACAATATGTGGTACATTCATGCAATGGAATATTATGCAGCTGTAAAAATGGCCACATTACTGTACATACAGCAGCACAGATGAATCTCAAAAGCATCACGCCTTGTGAAAGAAAGTAGACACAAAATATTGCACACTGTATAATTCCAAAACTTGAGACGAATTATATCAGTGATTGCCAAAGGCTATTGGTAAGAGTTTGGCTATAAGCAGGCGTGAGAGATTTTTTTGTGGTGATGGAAATGGTCTATATTATAATTATGGTGGGACTTAAACAAGTGGATGCCTTTGTCAAATCTTATCCACCTGCAGGCCAGGCATGGTAGCTCACGCCTATAATCCTAGCACGTTGGAGGCCAAGGTGGGCAGATCACTTGAGCCCAGGAGTTCAAGAGCAGTGTGGGCAATATGGTGAAACCCTGTCTCTATGGTCCTATAAGCATTAAGATTTCAAGATATCTGACAAAAAGTTTATTAGATTATAAGATCTACGATGACAGGAACTGTAATCTGTTATTTACCTAACTCTCCAATGTCCATCTAAATGACAAACATTTTGTGGGGAGAAACACTTCTTTCAGGAGAGAGTGGAAGTATCACAATCACAAAAGGAGGGAACAACTCCATTTCATATTCCTATCTGTTGGAGAATAATTTCTATGATTATTTTTGGAAAGTAAAATAAATTTGATTTCACGAAAATAATGGCAAATCAATCCTTTAAAATTTAAATCACTGGCTGGGCACAGTGGCTTACGCCTGTAATCTCAGCATTTTGGGAGGCCAAGGTGGGCGGATCACTTGAGGTCAGGAGTTCAAGACCAGCCTGGGCAACATGGCAAAACCCTGCCTCTACTAAAAATACAAAAATTATCCAAGTGTGGTGGTGCACACCCGTAGTCCCAGATACTTGGGAGGTTGAAGTGGGAGGATCACCTGATCCCAGGGAACAGAGGCTGCAGTGAGTCATAATCGCACTACTGCACTCCAGCCTGGGTGACGGAGTGATCAAAAAAAAAAAAAAGTATCCACCTGTACACTAGACAAGGATTAATTTTATTATAGTGAAATTCTACATCAATAAATATGATTTTTAATGTAACATAAAATCCCAGCCTGTGAAACATGGGGAGACCTTGTCTCTACAAAAATTAGCCAGGCAAGGTGGCCCATGCCTATAGTCACAGCTACTCAGAAGCCTGAGGCCGGGGGATCGCTTGAGCCCTCCTTAAGCCCAGGAGGTCAAGGCTGCTGTGAACCAGAGATCACCCCACTGCACTCCAGCCTGGGCGACAGAGCGAGACTCTGTCTCAAAATAAAATAAAATGTGAATCTAATGGGACTTGCCCTTCTCATCATGAAGATAAAATGACACCAGTGATAGTCACAGCCAATGTGTCTCAAGCACAGTCTCAAAAAATGTACACACATTGTCTGATTTAAGCCTCGGTTTTGCTGTCCCCAACACACACAAAGCACTTTCCTGTTCCAGGGCCTTTGCACTTGCTGATCCCTTTACCTGGAAGACTCTGCCTCTCACTTTCCTCAGGTCGCTACTCAAATGTCATCTCCTCAGAAGAGGCCTTCTCGCTGCCATTCTATCTAAAATAGTGTCTCCAACCTGTTCCTCTCAGCACTAGAGATGCTGATGGCTGGACAAGGTCAGAGAAGCCAGACTGCTCTCTGCATGTAAGCAGGAGGCTAGAAGGCTGCCTGACTGCCATGTTTCGGTGGCATGTAAAGCATGTAAATAAACATACAAAGCGTATAAATCAGCGAGGCTCTGGGCAGGAGTAAAGAGCAGAATGATGCTTTTTCGTCTTTCTTTTCACTCCCTCCATCCCACCATACAGTGGGATGCAACCTAGGGTTCCTTGGAACACAGTTTGAAAACTACCACTCTGGAACCTTGCTGATTTAGTGCTCACTTTGGCAGCACATACACTAGAACCCCCTGATTTAATCATTATACAAATATTCATATTTACCACTATAAAGCATCATTCTAGGTACTGGGTATCCAACAATAAGCAAAACAGATAAACGTGATGGATTTCACTTTTATGGGATGACTTGCATGCAACGAGTGCTTATCATGTGCCAGGCGCTGTTCTGAGAGCTTTTCATGTATTAACTCATTTAATTCTTACCACAACCCCACAAGACAACTACTGCCATTGGCTTCATTTTAGAGACAAGGAAACTGAGGCCTGGGGAAATTAAATAACTTGCCAAAGGTCATACACCAGGGAGTGGCAGAGCTGGATCTGAACCCAGTTAGGAGTCCTGCCTAGTTCTAGCCTCTGGTGTATGATCTCAGCAGGTGCACGTGAGCCTGTCTTAGCAATGTAGGCCCCTCTTCCTGCCTCTCCAAGACTGGGCTCCAGGTGAAACTGGATTCCATGTGACTTTGAGTTGATGCAAGTGGCATTTTGTACCTGCGGACGCTGAAAGGCTCATCTCCGGGTATGGGAGAATGTTCTGTCTGGCCCAAGTGCTGAGTTTATTCTGGTCACTGCTACACCGTTTCATCTGCTGTTGGGAAGATGACCGCGTCCAGCAGTTCTGCTGGTGTTACTGACATGACAGGGTGAAACTGATATGTCTGCAACCAGAACGTCAGCACCAAATTAGGAAGCAGAGTGGGGACACAGCCAGATGAATGCTGAGTAAGAGCAGATAGCACAAACTCTTCCAACAGGAGGGTGGGAGGGAGCTTGGAGGTCATTTACATCCAGGCCACCCATTTTGCTAACAGGGAAGCTGTGGTCTCGAGAGAGGAGGTGGCTTGCCTAGGATCCTCTCAGCTGTGTTCTCAGGCTCCTGCCATTGCTTCCAAGGTACAGGACCGCGATGGGATTGGAGGCAGAGAGACCAAGCCCTCCCCCAGTCCCACTTGAGCAAGTCACTTAACATCTGAGTCTTGGTTCCCCATCTGTACAATGGAAATGGTAATATCCCTCAGGGAGGCTGTCAACATTCCAGGAGATAATTCATTCAACAATGCCAACACCGAGCAGCTACTCAATCATACCAGCTCCTCTCCACTCCCCTTCTCCTGGATTTACCCCGAATATACCGATTTTCAGGAATTAGCTCATCAGAACCAAGCCTTAACAGGTCACTGTTTGAAAATGGGTTTTGCTGGGCTCTGTGACTCATGCCTGTAATCCCAGCACTTTGGGAGGCTGAGGCAGTCTGATCGCTTGAGCCCAGGAGTTAGAGACCAGCCTGGCAACATGGCGAAACCCCATCTTTACAAAAAATACAAAAATTTGCTGAGTGTAGTGATGCACGCCTGTGGTCCCAGCTGCTCGGGAGGGTGAGGTGGGAAGATTGCTTGATACCAGGAGGTGGAGACTGAGATGAGCTGTGATCATGCCACTGCACTCTGGACCCTGTCTGGAAGGAAGGAAGGAAGGAAGGGAGGGAGGGAGGGAGGGAGGAAGGGAAGAAGGGAAGAAGGGAGGAAGGGAGAGAGGGAGGGAGCGGTTTCAATCCTGGGCTGTTCTACCTGTGGTCTGAACGCCAGCAGCATCGGCCTCACCCAGGAACTGGTTGGAAATGCAGTCTTGGGCCCCACTTCAGCCCTGATGAACAGAATGCTCATCTTAACAAGATCCCCCAGCCCTACTTAACGAGAAGCACAGTTTAGCACATTTGTAATGAATCGACTCGTTGATTTTGACCTTCTTTGACCCAAATTCTTGATAGCCAACATTCACTGAGCACTTTGTATGTGTCAGGAGTGTGGGAAATATTTTACAGGCGTGAACTGATTTAAACTGCGAAATGATCTCAGGAGGCAGGAATTCTTACCACCCATTTTACAGGTAAGGCAACTGAGGATGAAGCAGTTCATTTCCTCAGCAGGTAAGTACTAAAGCTACACTTCAAACTTAGGGCCTCTGTGACTCCAGCCCTCTCGCTTAACCACTTCTCCCCACAAGGGGAGTTTCTGAGCACTGGAGGTGCTGATGGCTGGAGAAGGTCAGAGAAGCCAGACTGCTCTCTGCTCCCCTGAACTAAGATCAAGGTCAGCTGACTCTCGGGCAGCAGGAGGCTAGAAGGCTGCCTGACTGCCATGGATTGGTGGCTCCTGGGCACCGCTCTGCTCCCTGCCACTGTCCTCCCCTCCAAGCCATTGTGGAACAGTCAACACTGGCCTCCGCAAACCTGCGCAGCAGCGGGGAAAGAGCAGGGGAGACAAAGGAGAGAGGGGAAAATGCATAATTATGAGAAGGACACTGATCCCTGACTGCAATCCCAGATGAGCGCCCCCTCCAAAGCAGGCCCTCAGCGTGTTTTATCACCAATCCTGCCCGCAGCCCCAGAGCCCTGCAAAACACCCATTATTAGGTTCTCATTTTATGGATGAGACAATAATGGGCCAGAGAGATGCTGCGACTTGCTGAAGGTCACAGAGCAAAGGAGCTAGTCTGGGATTCAAATCCAGGTCTGTCTGACTTCCCAGCTGGCTTCCTCCCACTTGTAAGGAATTTGTCTGAATTTCAAGCCTACTATGTGGCACCTTGGACTATGCATTACTCATGGAATCCTCGCAGCCGCAGCTGTACGGGGTAGATAGTATTCCTGGCATTTCAGTTATTACTGTGCTTGAGGCATGGAGAGGTCACGTGACTTGTCTGGGTCACATAGCTGATTAACAGCAATAGAGCTGGGATTTGATACCAGGTCTCTCTAGCCCTAAAGTTCAAGATCCTTCCTCTTTACTGACAGCTCCATGAGGTATTGGTGTTTTCCCCCAAAAGAAGTAAGGGCCTCCACCCAGATAGACTGACAAGATAGGGCTTTAACTGTGGGAATATAATATGAAAGGTGGACGTTGGCCAGGTGTGGTGGCTCACACCTGTAATCCTAGAACTCTGGGAGGCTGACGCAGGCAGATTGCTTGAGCTAAGGAGTTCAAGACCAGCCTGGGCAACATGGAAAAACCCTGTCTATACAAAAAATTAGCCTGGCCTGGTAGTGCACACCTGTGGTCACAGCAACTCGGGAGGCTGAAGGCTGAGGCAGGAGAATCACTCGAACCCATGAGGCAGAGACTGCACTGAGCCGAGATTACACCACTGCACTCCAGCCTGGGCGACAGAGCAAGACTCCGTTTCTTTTTTTTTTTGAGATGGAGTCTCGCTCTGTCATCCAGGCTGGAGTGCAGTGACACGACCTCGGCTCACTGCAACCTCCGCCTCCTGGGTTCCAGCGATTCTCCTGCCTCAGCCTCCTGAGTAGCTGAGATTACAGGCATGTGCCACCATGCCTGGCTAATTTTTGTAGTTTTAGTAGAGAAAGAGTTTCACCGTGTTGGTCAGGCTGGTCTCGAACTCCTGACATCAGATGATCTGCCCGCCTCGGCCTCCCAAAGTGCTGGGATTACAAGCATGAGCCATCATGCCTGGCCTTGAGCAAGTTACTTAAACTTTCTGGGCTTTCATGTACTTACCTGTAAAATGGGGCAAATAAGAATATCTTCCCCACAGAGTTGTTGGGAGAATTAAATGAGACATGCTTTCAAAGTACCAAAGGCAGGGTTGGACAAATAGCAAGTACTTAATTCATGGGGGTTCCTAACATCATTATTATTGTCATTATTTCTTTTCTCCACTCCTAGTAGGCACAGGCAGTCCAGCAGGGTGTCTGAGACAGACTGAGCGTTAGGGGGCTGCCTATGAAATGTCACCCACCAATTCTGTTCTGCAATGTAGAAGTGAAAAAAGACGTCAATCAGCAGGAATTTAGAACCCAACTTAAACACCAGCTACAGAGCAACAAAAGTACAAATACAAAATGAGCACTGGCCGCACATTGGCTGTTCTTTCCCCTCTCTCTAACTCAGCTCCCATCTGTAAAATGGGAGGAGTGTAAACTAACCTGCTTCCTGGCCTCATCAGCCTCATCACAGAGCAGCCCTCCTGGTGAAGCGGGGAGCTTTTTGCATGGTGTCTCCACCTCCCAGACCACACAACCTCTTGGATTGGAGCTTGGATGAGAAATTGTTTTGGAGTGTACTCAAGCCCTAACCCCTAAATCCCTTCCTCTTCAAACTGAGGCCAGGCCCTGCTGGCAGCGACATTTTTCCCAACTTGATCCCGCTGTCTCCTAGCTAATGAGGCATGGCATGAAAACGCATGAGTGCATGGCACGTCCCTCAGACTGGCTCCCTGTGCTGTGGCTGACCGAGAGTGATGACTACATGACAAAGCTGATGGAGACACTCATGTGGTCACTGATCCAAAGGTCAGACCTATGAGCTGATTTTTCAAAATGCCATGTCCCATGTCGAGAAAAGTTTCTGACACATTCCATGGAAGCATCGTGCATCGTTCTAGAAGGTCACTCAGATCACACCAACAGGCACCCAGGAAGCTCGAGCTTCAGGTGAAGGCCTGAGGGTGCTGAGTCAGGAGTAGCTTATAGCTACTTGGCTATTAATTTCCCCAGTCTCAGCCTTAGTTTCCCCTGGCTGAAAAAGGGAGAAGTGCAAACTAAATATCTTTTTACAAATAAACTTTTGGCCAGGCGCGGTGGCTCACGCCTGTAATCCCAGCGCTTTGGGAAGCCAAAGCGAGTGGATTACCTGAGGTCAGGAGTTCGAGACCAGTCTGGCCAACATGGTGAAACCCCCATCTCTACTGAATATATAAAAATTAGCCGGGCATAGTGGTGGGCACCTGTAATCCCAGCTACTTGGGAGGCTGAGGCAGGAGAATCACTTGAACCTGGGAGGCAGAGGCTGTGGTGAGCCGAGATCATGCCATTGCTCTCCAGGCTGGATGATAGGGCTGGAGTCCATCTCAAAAGAATAAATTAATTGAAAAATAAACTTTTTATTTTGGAATAATTTTTAGAGTTAAAGAAAAGTTGCAAAGATGGTGCCTATATATATACCTCATTCAGTTTCTTCTAAGGCTACCATTTTACATTACCATGGTATATTTGTCATAACTAAGAGACCAACATTAATACATTATTATTGAACTCCAGACTTCATTCTGACTTCACTCATCTTTTCCAATAATGTCCTTTTCTCTGTTGCAGGACTTAGCACTAAATTATTTATGCACTCCGCTCCCAGTTCTAAAAACAAAGAGCAGTAAGCCTTCACGTTAAGGGTATGTGCAATTAGCAAATGAACGCTGCGCTGTGTAACTTTGGGCAAACCATCTACCCTCTCTGAGCCTCAGTGTCTCTAAGTGTCTTAAGCTACAAAAGGGGGATGATAACAGTACTGCGTCAAGGGGTGCTGTGAGGTTATCACTTGCTAATAATTTATGTGAGGCACTTAGCAGGGCTCTTAGTGCGTCATGATCACTCTCTTGGCGTCTCTCCACTGGTAGAAATCATACACAGAAATCAGGGCTGACCCAGCATGCTGTACTCTCCCTAGTAAAAAATCTCCCAGCAAAATGGCTGCTCCAAAAAGAAGACATCATGTTGCTGGTCTAGCACATCAGACCCAATGTGGAAAGCACAAGGCAGAAAAAGGCAAAGATCTAAAGTTTTGCATGCCAGGGTTAGAGTTTCACCGACCCACTCATTAGCTGTGTGATCTTGAGCAAATTCTTCAGCCTCTGGATCTCAGCACCAACATCTAGTCAATGGAGACAAAGCATCCTCTTCACAGGGTTACTGAGAGGGTAGAATAAGATGCGTACTGCAAAACGTCTGGCAGGATTGAGAGGTAATGCTTCTAGGACCACTAAGCTGTTGACTGCAATCAAATCATTAGAGAATCAACTGAAATCTGATGTGGGCAGTTGCCAGGGGTTAGTAATGAAATCCCGCTCCTCTTTTTTGGGGGGTGGTGGGGATCCTCCTTTTCCCAGTCAAAGCCATGCTGAAAAGCCAACTCCATAATCTTCATTGCTGCAATGCCTGATATGGTTTGGATATTTGTCCCTGTGAAAATCTCATGTTGAATTGTAATCTCCAATGTTGGAGATGGGGCCTGGCGGGAGCTATTTGGATCATGGAGGTGGATGCTTCATGAATGGCTTTGGGTCATCCCCTTAGTGGTAAGTGAGATCTTGCCCTGAGTTCACACAAGATCTGGTAGAGATCTGGTCATTTGAAAGTATGTGGCACTGGTTGGGCAGAACGGCTCATGCTTGTAATCCCAGCACTTTGGGAGGCCGAGACGGGCAGATCACTTGAGGTCAGGAGTTTGAGACCAGCCTGGCCAACATAGTAAAACCCTGTCTCTACTAAAAATACAAAAATTAGCTGGGTGTGGTGGTGGGTGCCTGTAATCCGCTACTAGGGAGACTGAGGCAAAAGAATCACTTGAACCAGGGAGGCAGAGGTTGCAGTGAGCTGAGATCATGCCACTGCACTCTAACCTGGGAAAAGAGTGAGACTCCATCTCAAAAAATTAAAAATTTAAAAAAGATGAGCAAATAAGAACCAGCAGACTGCTTATTCACAGTCATAAAGCAAAAAAACTTTGGCACTAGGAAGAGATCCTAGTCACAAGACTTCCACTTCTGTGCCCTTGGCTCTTTGACTTAGAGGTCCATTAGACTCTGAGCTGGTAGGGGATTGCCATTCATCCACCTACCTGTCCACTCATCCATCCATCCGTCCACCCACCCACCCACCCATGCACCCATCTACCCGCCCACCGATCCATCCATATTGGCATGCATATATATATATATATAATATATTTTATATATATGTATATATATGTGTGTGTGTGTGTATATATGTGTATATATATATATGTATGTATGTATGTGTGTGTGTGTGTATATATATATATATATATATATATATATATATATATATATATGGTTTTGTTGTTGCCCAGGCTAGTCTCCAGCTGGCCTCAGGTGATCTTCCTGCCTTGGCCTCCCAAAGTGCTAGTGCTGAGATTATAGGCGTGAGCCACCACACCTGGCCCATGTTGGCTTTTGACAAATTTCTTGTGGAAGGCACTGTGCTGGTGCTGAGGAGCCAGGGGAGAACAAGACTGTCACACTCCCTGACTTCTTGGAGCTTTCCATTCAGTGAGCCAGAACTGAGCCTCAGTCATCTATTTCCCAAGGGTCTACCACAATGTCTGGCACATGGTGGGTGCCCAGTAAATGTTTGTTGAATGAATAATGGATTGCTCATCTTCCATAATGCCTACACATTTATAATTGACATACTGGGTCATTTGAAGACATTTGTGGAGCTAAAAATTCAGTATTTGTATTTGTCTTGAACCACTTTCTCTCATCATTATTCTTACCAGGAGACTTTGTGTGGTGGTGTGTAGGCAGAGCAACAACATTGGGCATGGAGTCCAAAGACCCAAGTTCATATCCCAGCTCTGAGCTGCTTACTCCTGAGTAGCTACTGAAAGACGTTTGAGCCTCTGTTTTTTCAACTTCAGGGAAATATTTGACTTGCCTGTTTCACTCATGTGCTGTGACTCCCTGGGGAGGAGAGGAGAAACTTCCAGAAAATATGACATGAATAAAAGGTTATTGAGATGTTACTTGGATGACTTCCTCAAATGACAAGTATGTTGATGACACAGGGGAAAATAAAAGCAGCCAGCTTTTCAGCACACTCATTCTGACCTTATATAATTTAACTGGTTGCAATTGCCCCAGATTTGTTCCAACCTTAGAAGAGATTAAATGTATGGATTTGTGGTATCACATGTCATCCCAGCCAATCCTGACCCATATTTCTGTCCATCTGGTGCATGCAACAACAGTACAAAGAGGTGTTATAACCTTAATTGCTTGCAAAGTCTTTTGAAATCCTTAGATTAAAACCTCGGTTAAGGCCGAAGTATTAGCATCCTGAATGCCCAAGAAGTCACGCTGAGCCTTGTCTGGGTTCACTGGAGCAGGCAACAAGGTCTGTTGTGAGGCAGGGCTTCAGGAACTTTGGGGTTTAAAGTCCTATTCATGGGATGGCCAGAGACCAACCCCCAACTTCTGAGTTCCTAAGCTACCCAGGCATTTGGCCATTTCCCACGTTGCTTCTGAGATGATTTTTACATTTCTTAAGTTCCTGGGTCACAAGGCCTGAGTTGCTCTAACTTCAGTGTCTGCTTTCCTGGCCAATCCCGGCCTGAGTCCTAAAAAAGGGTAATTGTGTCATCACTAACTTCTGTCCGCCTCTTCGTATGAGTCCAGAGTTGATGAATTGGTCCTCATCCTAACTTATACAGGTTAGAATTAAAATCCCATCCCATGGTGGTTACACTTAGAGCAGGCACCAGGCAAAAATTGAAAAGGGCAGGCAGAGGTTCCTGAGGACCTCCCAGTGTTCTGCTTTCTAGATCTATTGGTTATGCCTGTGTGTTGTTTGTGAAAATTTACTGAGCTACACACTTATATGTGCATTTTTCTGTTGTTACATTTTACAATGTGAAGTATTTTTAAAAATCAATCTGGATACAAATTTACTTCATTTAGACTAGATTCTGAAGTGAAGCTATAAATAGTTAAGCTATAAACAATAAAAAACCCTTTTCCTTTCTCTACTTTTGTGATTCAAATTAATGTCACCTTAGTATTTTCCTTGCTTTTATTTCCATTTTCACTTATGGAAAGGAAAAAGTAAAAGAAAGAAAATGCCTTGCTTGGCCGGGCGCAGTGGCTCACGCCTGTAATCCCAGCACTTTGGGAGGCCGAGGTGGGTGGATCATGAGGTTGGGAGTTCAAGACCAGCCTAGCCAATATGGTGAAACCCCGTTTCTACTAAAAATACAAAAATTAACCGGGCATGGTGTCGGGCGCCTGTAGTCCCAGCTACTCAGGAGGCTGAGGCAGGAGAATCACTTGAACCTGGGAGACAGAGGTTGCAGTGAGCCGAGATTGCGCCACTGCACTCCAGCCTGGGCGACAGAGCGAGACTCCGTCTCAAAAAATAAGAGAAGAAAAAAAAGAAAATGGTTTGCTTAGCCATTTTAATTAAGTCTAATGAAGGGGGATTGGTTCACAATCGGAAGTCCCATGATGCCTTCAGAGATCTGTGTGAACCTCTGCAATGATAACAAAATGTTGTTTTATACATGTGACACTGTTCTCAGGAGTGGTCATAGCTTTATCAAATTCTCAAGGGTCCACGGCCCAAAAAAGACAAGCTGCTTTTTACAACTCAAGGTTAATTTATGAATGCTCACCTTCAAACGTTTCTTGATTCTGATTCTGCTATGAAAGAGTATAAAAAATAAAAAATGTTTCCCGAGTCTAAATTCAACCCAAAGCACGTATCAACACTCAATGGGCTTCATCCATCAAAATAAATTTGCCCACTGAAATGAGAAAAGCAAATGGGTTCAAGTCTGCCAAAGGTCATCGATGATCCTCATCATCTCTACTTTTCCACCTTCCCCTTGCTGCCTACCCCCAACTAGACTGTAAGTCCTGAGGCCAGAGACCTTTGCAACCTCTGCATGAAATTGCAAAAGGCAAAGCAGATGGAACTCGAAAGAAATTCACCACACCTATTTACGAAACCAGGTTTATTAAAATTTCTCTACAAGTCAGAAATGGCCATCTCACTGTTCACATATATACACGTATGTACAGGAAGAACCTAGTGTTTCTAGCTTTCCCGGCAGAAGGCCCTGCCAGCCCAGAGTCCTTAGTCGGATAATGTATCACAGATACAACAGTCGAGCAACCACGAGAGCGTTAGTGCGACAGAGGCCTCTGTCCTCCCTCTTCTCAAAGTCCCATGATTCTGTCAAGGTAATATTGCCAATAATCATTCACATTTCACGTGGTTTTAGACACGCAGGTTATTCAGACAGACACAGACAACAAAACAAGCCTCAAAGCCAGAACAAAACAAAACAAAACAAAATCGAACATAGGTATAAAAGGTAAAATATATGTACAAAGTACACAGTACGTGAGGTATACACGGCATTCTCACAATGCATGTTAGTAGTTTGCCTAGGCGTAGCCCTTAAAGATGACTGCCTGTTTTTGTGCCATTTCTCAAAATACAGTATATTTTGTTTACCCGTTTAACCACCTGATTTCAGCACCGTCCAAGACAGTTACTGATATTTCATCTGAACTTGTTTTTTAATGAAAGTTGCAATTTCTCCATTAAGCTCTATCTTTTGTAGGGGAGTGAGTTTCCATCTCTGGACATATCTAACAGAGGCTGGATTCCCACCTACAAAAGAAGCTGAAGAGGGGATTTCTGCCTTGGGAGGTGGCAGAAAGAGGAAAGAGATTGGACCGGATGATTTTTAAAGTTCCTTCCAACTTTGAAGATTTGGGGTTTGCTGTTTCACTCCAGAAGCCGATTATACAGACGTATTCATAAACCACACATTTGAAATATTAACAACCCACCATGCAAAACTGCAGATGTACACACAATGCCAGAGGCGGACCATATCTGGGAGGGGTTAAAGTATAATTCTGGAAGTTAGTCTGAGAATCACAAGACTATCCAAAATTCACTCTCTTCAAAGCACAAAGATGTTTAATGTCTGCTCTTGGGAGAGGTGGGTGGGAGCCTCCTTATCTTTCTTCTCTTAGACAGAATACTCCACCCTGAGATGGTCTTGGGGAAAAAGTAAAGGGTAGGTACTAACATATTTGGAAGGAACTTAAAAAGCTAATAGTTTCCAAGCACTCAAATTATTTTTTAAAATCTGGAGTCTCTCTGTCTGAGCTCAGAGTTCTGAAATCGTTGGGAGATGGAATCTTTTGTGATACTGTCCCACGTTCAGCTGGTAAGTGCTTTTATAGCTAAAGGGGGAAGTGTCAAGGTCAGGGAGAAGGCATTAGTGCAGATGAGGTCTTGGCAGGAAACAGAGAAGAGTCTGGGTTCATGGTTCCGTCAGGCTCCTGAGCAACTTAAAACAGCCTGCTCCAAAAACGGAGCAGAGTCATTGGTAAATGTGAGTGTGAAGAAAGGGTGAGTGTTAAGCCAAAAAAGGAACTTTCCCATCAGAGAAGCTGCGGTAGCATGTCTAGCCACCAAAGATGAGTTCAAAGATGGCAGATTTATTGGCCCAATTTGTCACCCTGTGAAAAATACGGTTATTACTCAAAATATGTCACTGTGCGATTTGCTTTTTCTCCCATTCGAATGCTCAAGTTTATTACACACTTGACCACCGGGTGTAAGATGTCCATACTCTGCCCTCCATAAAAGATGCGGAACTCCCAAATCCAGCAGAGATAGTTGGTGAGGGTTCCTTAAGGGAAACAAACTTGCAGGGCAGCCAATCACAGCATATGCTGCTCAAATCAACAAAGTCACTCATCCCAACAGAGAAGAGGCGGCGCCATGCCGAGTTCAGCAGCTTTCATCCTGATGCAGTCATTATCTGGTTGGTACCACGCCAAAGGGCCTGTCCATCTTTAGAAATGGAAATGCCAGGTGTTAAGAATTATGAGGTTTCTGAGGTTTTGGGGATTAGCAGAAGAAGGAACTAATGTCACTGTCCTCCTGGTACTCTGGAACAATCTGGTCTGAAGTTCCTATTTCTGAGTCGATGTACCCGGGTTCCAAGACGGACTCAAACCAGGGGTGCAGTAGGATCTCGGGGGCAGTGAGTCTCTCGGAGGGCTCCCGTCTCAAGAGGCTGCGAATGAGGCACCTGGCTTTGGGGGAAATGTGTTCAGGAATGCAGAACTGTCCACGCCGAATTTTGGAGAAAAGGGCACTGGGGTCTGAGTCATGGAAGGGGTATCGTCCAACCAGAAGGGTGTAGAGCATCACCCCCAGGCTCCAAACGTCCGCAGCCCTTCCGGAGTACGTCCCAGTGGTGTTGAGGATCTCAGGGCTCACGTAGGCTGGGCAGCCATGTTTGTCTGACAAAGCATCATCTTCCCCCTTGATTATGTGTGTGTCTTCTAGACTTTCTAGTCTAAGCTGGGTTCTGCAAGAGAGAGGAAGCAAGCCATTATTTCCACACCAGCTGCTATGAAAAACAAAGCCTTCCCAATAACAGCGCCCACAGGCACTAACAGCAAAGGCTCCAGGAATGCTATTTACCCCTTCGTCCAGTAAGCAGTGCCCTGCAACTACCGAGGGCTCGTGATTTCACAAACTAACACGAACTGCAATAAATGTTTGCAAAGTATCGACAGAGCGCCTGGGGTGGAGGGTATGATGCAAAGCCCCAAATAGTATTCATAATGCTAGAGCTTACAAGAGATATCCTAATAGGAGTTACGCAATTTACTAAGTTCCCATTGCAGAACTGGGAGCCTGTCTCCGAATGCTGCATTCTCTACAAAAGCTAGCAGGGAAGAGCAGCATATCCTACTTCTTCAGGGAGGGCCTGAGCGTCCTACGAACCCATCTTCTCTCTTATGACTGCCAGGGCTACCTGGACCCACACTGCATTACAGAACACGGAGCCCAAAGTCACTGCTATTACACACGGGTCATCAGCGCTGGTGCCCGCACTGATACATGCACACGGAGCAAACTTTGTCCACCTGGGCCCAGGCTGCAACAATTAGGATGGGAAAGTTGCAAGGAATGTTAATTACATTTATTGGGGTGTTTAGTTGCAAAGAACACTTTGCCTGGACAGAGAGGTTATGCGAGCAAACAAAAGTGGCTGATGGATTTCAGGGACGCAGGGACCCTGAAATTCTTACACAGGGACACACACTCCCCCTGGGATGGCACATCAACATGTGAGCATATGTATTCTACAGGGGGGTCTCTGTTCAGGTAACAACTAAAGTCTAAAACACCTTCAGTCAAAGGCTCTCTTATGAAGCTGCAGGTGCCTCCTTATTCAGAACCAGCCACCCAAGTCTCCTGGATCCCCCAAAACTCAAAGCCATGTGGTGGGGAAGCTCTAATATCCGGTGACACCCTGTCTCTGCCTGCTTCTCTGAAATAGCCCTGTTTCAGTAAGTCACTTGTGAAGTTAAATGCAAACATTTGGTACTGGCTGATGGGTCAATTCCTTTTCCTCTCAAAGGTCTGTTTTTTTTTTTTTTTTCTGCCTTCCTGTTCCCTGGAGTGTAGTATACATGTGCTAACTTCAGTATGTCCTCAGCGTGACCTCCCTGTCGTTATGTAAAATACCCATTGGTTCTGTAAACGGAAAATATGACTCAACCCACACTGTCTGCCCCTGATTGGCTGCTACAGCACTAAAACCCTGCACCTGTGCTGGTTACACGAATAGCGTCAGCCTGACATTGCTTAACCCCCGGGTTGCCAAACCCCATGCCCATGATATTCGCCTGTGCAATGCAGATTTCAAAAGCTAGTAAGGAGGTGTGTAAGGCATGTTTCAGAAAATGCATCACCATATCAAAGGAGCATGTTCCAGGAATTAGAAACTTCTTCATTGCCAACAGTTTGCTTTTCTTTGCTAATCAGTCTGTTCCAATAATTATTGCGAGGTCAGATACAAAGTCATGCTTTATGACAGCTCAACCCTGTACTGTTTCATATGCTCTGGAGTCAAAGGTAAAAATGCACAGGTGAGATAAGCCCACTTCTTACAACAAACTAACTCACTCTCACCTCTACAATGTTACAGCCTTACTGCTCGTAATCTTTCCACAAGGGAGGTGGCTGGCTCTTAAAATCAAGTGTGGTCTATCTCATGCGGCTTCCTGAATTCTCTAGCTGAAACCTCAGCTTTGAATCTTAATGCCTCATTACTCTCTTATCAAGCTCATCTTGTTCTTTATGAGGTAAGCTATGATCTATATTTAGCAATCCATCCTAACCAACTTCCATTTACTATTCAATGTGGCTATTTTCTGAAGACGGATCCAAACAAGCTGTCTAAAAAGTCACCAGAGAATGTGATGTTACAGAGAACCTGGACTGGGATGGGAGAGGAATGCTGTGTGAAACAAGAGGGTGGAATTCTGCATATAGGACAGTCTCACTAGCTCTGTGAAACCTTCCAGGTACAAAACAGCACTTGGCATAAGCAAAGATTTGAACACTTCCTTCAGAAGGCAATATCGTAAAGGGCAGTTTAATATTTGTACCCCAGACAACTGACCTTTCTGACAACAATGGGGAATGAACCTGATCCTGGGGTAGGAGAGGAAGAGCACCCTGTCAACACTTGCCATCCCATAGAAGCGCCACGGTGTCCCCAGACCCCGTCCAAGAGAATGCAGAATAAACCAACCTTGGCTGTGACACCTCAGGAACAGAAGCTCTAAATACTAAATCTGGGACATATGAGCCCTTGACTTTGTTTTGCACCAACACACAGCACCTAACTACATGACCTGCACCTTCGCTTTGGTTCCAAAAGGCCACAGGAGAAGCTGTGGCGGCCGCTCACCTCTCCTCCGTGGAGAAGACGAACTTCCTAAGCTTCAGGTCCCCCAGCACGATGGCTGACTGGTGGCAGTGGGCGACGGCGGAGACAATCTGCTTGAAGAGCCGGGCGGCTTCCTCTTCCCGCAGCCTCTTCCGGCTTCTCACGTAGGAGTGCATGTCCCCAAAGTCCTTCTCAAAGAAGACGTAGGCCTTGGTTTCCCCAAGGATCACTTCCACAATGCCAGTAATGTTGCTGTGCGATGGCAGCTGGATGTAAGGCCTGATTTTGTCCTGGTAGTGTTTAATGGGAAACACCTGTAGAGAGAAGGGGGCCCATTTAGGGGGCTAGAAAAGCAAAGGCAGCCTCCCAAACCCCTGAGGGAGCTGAACAGAAGTTCTCAACCTGTGGGCTTAGGATGTGAGTAAGTTCCATTCACCTACTCCTTTCCTCTGCCACCTTACCTTACGCAGCCCCAGCTGCCCCTGACACCTTTAAAACCAGTAACACCTAAAGCTCTAGACTTGCAAATACCCAAAGGGTTACCCGCTTTCACACAGATGATTTGAAAGAACTGTCTCCTGTACCTGTTCCCATCTTCCGTCAGCTCCTGAGAGCTAAGCAAACCCCCCACCCTCTGTGGCCCTTTCCTGTTTGCAGGCCACACTAGTTGAGTGGCTGATAGAAGGAAGCCCCTGGCCTGTCCAGGAGCTGAAAAGCAGTCCCTGGACGTGCATGTGCCTCCTGCAGACCCAAAGTGCTCAACACAGAAAGGGCACAGAATGTGGTGACTCTGCAGCCTCCAAGGGGAAGCAGGGGCCAGAGAACATGCAGAGCTGTCATTAATCAGAAGGAACAGATGACTTGGAGGGGGAGGCTGGGACAATGCAGCCTTAAGCAACCTGCCTACAGTCCGACTCAAGTGTAAGCAGCCTTGAGTTACAATTCTCACAGGAGGGGTATGGAATCCTGCGAATGGGTTTTTCACTTGTTTATCCCCCCACACCCGACCCCACCCCTAGAAATGAGTAGCATCTCCTCTCTTCTAGGAAGCTGGCTGGTCTCTTTAAAGGCCTTTTGTTTAGTCCAGTTACTCATATCCTAGACTCAACTGGAAACGGTGACACACGGGCTGTCACCATCTGGATTCAGCTATTATCTGCTCAGAGGAACTGGAAGGGGTTGCACAATGGCCAGACTCACCCCACCTCTAAGAGGCCTGGCTGCTCTGGCACCAGCTAGAAAAATCCCCTGCTGCCCCCTCCTCCCACCCCATCCCATCCCATCCCACCACACACACATACATGCTTGTCCCAGAACAGCTCTTAGCCCCAGTCATGGAGAAGAAAAGGTTGTTTTTTCTCCCTATTAAACTGGGCTTGATCATGCGTTTGAAATTTCATTCGGGTTGGGCAGTAGGTGGCAGCAGCGAGCCCCGGGACGGGGTCGGGGTGTTGGGAGTGTCAGGTGAGTTGCGGAAAACCCAGAAGCGACTTAACTGGGGGGTGATCCTATCTTTCGGATGAAAAGGAGCGGCCCGAGGGTGCTCCGGGGTGCCTCAAGCAGGGGTGCCATGCTCGCATAAAGTAGACTGTGGGAACGTTCTGCGTCTACCCGCGCAGGAGGAGGACCCGGCGTATCCTGTTTCTAGGAGCTGTGTCTCCTCCTCCTGGATGGGATCCCTATGTTCAAAGGAAAATCGCTGGCTGGAAAATAAAGTGAATCGAAGCGAGGGTTCCTGGCCGGTGTGGGCTTTTCAACATTTCTACTCCGAGCAGATTCCTCCGCCTCGGGTGGATGACTCTGGGACTGCTCCCTTGGGAGGGCGTGTTCTAGTCTCAGCGCGGATTCAATTCGGAATCCCCAAGGCAGGAGCCGGACACAGTCTTCCAGCCCCCTTACCACCTACAACTGAGCCCGGGTGCCGTGCAAGCCCGGCAAGAGAGCTGCCAGCTGCTCCAAGCTCCTAGGAGGCACCCACTAAAGGGCGTCCTTCCAGGCAGGACATTGGCGGGGGAGGGGGGGTGGAGAGCGAGGAGAATGAGAGAAGGGGAATGGCATGGCCCTGGAATCCATTTCAATTCCACAACTTATATGGAACGCCACGCGCTACACTGGGCGCTGAGGAAAGGAACAGATAGAGAAAGCCACTGAACACTGCACTTCCTCTAGGCGCCCCCATTGTATCACTCCATGGGAAACCCCTCGATCCACAAAAACGTGAACCTGGTCAAATGGCGTCTTATCTGACCCAATCTACTGATCCGCCCTGTGCCCAGCCCAAGCGTTGGCCGGACCCCAAGCACCTTTGCCTACCACCCCGTCCCGCGCCCCCGACCCCAGCCGGGTCCTGGCCCGGGAGCGCCTACCTTGCAGCGCAGCTCGCGTCCAGTGTGGATGCACAGCGCCCGGGACACATGCTCGCGCTCGGCTAGGGGCAGCAGCAGGTAGTCGGCGATGCGGCTGGGCCCCGGCGCGCTCCCGGAGCCTCCGCCGGCCCCCGGAGCAGCAGGCGGGGGCTGCGGGCTGCAGGGCGAGCCGGGGGGGCTGAGGTAGTCCGGGGGGCTGGAGCACTCGGAGAGGCGCGGGCACTTGGCCGCCACAGCCGCCGCGTCGTCGGCGTCCAGCAGGCGTTTGGCCGGGACGCCTCGGGTGGCTGGGAACAGCAGGGCCGGGCCGCGGGGCTGCGAGGCGCCGCTCATGGCAGAGCGCACCGGACCGACCCGCATCCCGTCCTGGGCCGGGGTGGCCCCGGCTTTTTAAGTCCCGGGATCCGCGCGGGAAGACGCTGCGGGTTTGGCGCCGGCTCCGCGACTTCTTCCAGCCGGCGGGATGGAGTTTGCAGACTGGTCTTGGCTCGGCCCCCACGAGGGGCAAAGCAGGAGCCACTCCCCGGCGCTCGCGTTGCACGCGGGGACCACGCTGGCTGTGCGTCCGGGGGGCGGAGGCCGGCTCGAGTCCCTGGACCCCCGCAGGCAAGGGCTCCCGGAGCCTCGCTGGGGGCGGCCGCCACTATTGTTGCCGAGGCTGCCGACAGTCCGGGAGACAGAGGCGGCGGCGGCAGCGGCCAGCGATCCCGGAGTCCCGAGCCGCGAGGACAGGATTCAGCAGGCTCGGCGGAGCCACGAAGCAAATGCACTTCCCAAAGCGATGAGTCTCGAGCAAAAGCCAGGGGAACTTTTTCGCGGCGCTCGGGATCCTGCGCGCTCCTGGGCTCCGGGCGTGTATGAGAGCGAGCGAGACGCGCTCAGAGAGAGTGACTGTGAGTGAGTGTGAGCGCTGCACCGATCCCGGCCAGTGCACTCCTCCTTCTCCTTTTCCTCCACCTCCTCCGCCTCCCGGTGACTCACGCTGTATACACACACACTCACAGGCCGGGCTGTGTAAACAGTTGGGAAGCCGGGTTGTGCAATGAGGTGGCTGCGACGACTCCGGCCCCGCCGCCCGGCGAGCAGTCTCCGGAGCGGAGGGAGGAGACTGGGGGGAGGGGAGAGGGAGCAGGAGGTGGGGGGAATGGGGGTGGACTTAAGGGCTGGGGATGCTCCGGGCAGCGCGCGCTCGGGCGCAGGTGGTGCGTCCCGGGCCGGCCTGGACGCGCGCACACG